>NC_045599.1:39914548-40544533 GCF_009762305.2 Zalophus californianus | reverse complement strand
ACAATAATTTTGATCTCAAAAAGAAAGCACAATCAAAAATGAAAGAAAAACAGCAATTAGGATTACAAAAGGCATCAGAATAACCAAGATACATGTTATGGTGTATTTTTTAAATCTAATAATATAGTCCTATAGTTCCTGAATAAATTCTATAGTGAACAGTGCTAATTACTCTTCCTTGTTCACAGTGCCACCTTGAGGAGGAAGAAGTTTCCTTAATTTAGTCCAAATGCATTCTTAACTGGATTGAGCTAGGTCAAGTACCTAAAGATCAGGCATACTATAGAAAATGTATGCTTTAGTTTAATTGATTATCATAAGAATGTCTACTCTGATTCTTTCTACCTGGCTGTGTTCAATGCAGAAGACCAATGTGTAAGCTTTTAAATCTTGATGTGGGAATTTAAAAATTGATTAGAAATGAATGCAGATGTAATGTATGGTGATTAACATAACAATAAAAAATTTTAAAAATGTAAAAAAAAGAAATGAATGCATAGGATTTCTTCCTAATTTATTTTCTTTTGGAACACCATACTTAGATCACAATATGTAAATCATGCAATTCTTACATCATCACCAAGAGATTTAACAGTTTCCCTTGATATTTTGTTCCTTTAACCAGTTTCAGAAGGAAATATTCCATATTGCCTTAAAAACTAGAATTAAGCAATTACTTCTAGTACTTAAAATGGTACTCAGTCCATGAATACTTGGTTGAAGAAGCTGAATAAATGGTTGAAGAAGCTGAAGTAGGTCAGATTAACAACCTGAGAGAGGAAAAGGGGGAGAGCTACTAGAAGTCCTTGAAGTGTCTAGGGCTGCACTGTCTAATATGGTAGCCACTAGTTACTGAGGACTTGAAATGCAGATAATAGGAATTGAGATGTGCTATTAGTGTAGAACACACATGACATTTTGAATCAATACAAAAAATTATAAATATTTCATTTTTATATGGATTACATGTGGAAATGGTATTTTGTATATATTAGGTTAAATAAAATATATTATTTAAATTAATCTCACCTACTTATTTTTACTTTTTAAAATATGTCTACTAGAAAGTTTAAAATTATATATATGGCTTGCATTATATTTCCATTGGGCAGTGCTTTCTAGGGCATACAAATTAGTGTGGTAGCAGTACTCATGACAGATTCACTGAGCACATACCATGTGCCAGGCACATACTAAGTTAGGCTGATAAGAAACCTTTCAGGTAAAGTTCCATGATCACTTGTGTTTTCACCTAGAAATCAAAACCAAGAGGTCAAATAATTTCCCCAGATATCACAGCTAGTTAATGGAAGAGGGGATATTCAATCTAAATTTGTATGGACTCCATACAAAAAAAGAGCCCACGTTCTTAATATCTACAACTCTACTACCTCCTGGAATAATCTTTACCTGAAATAATAGAAATCAGAGCAATGCAGAGAAGGTAGAGATTTTAATTCAAACTTTCAGTTCTGTAGCAGGGGGAAAATGAGGAAAAGAGAAGTTAAGTCACTCTAAGATCTCTTGCAGTAGAATCATATATAGTTTACTACCTGATTTGGGGTGGGGTAAATCATGATAAATCTTAATTGTTAAAAGGACAGGGTGCTATGAGAGCAAATGACTAGGGGGTGATATGGCCTGGAAAGTTAAAAAAGGAAGTAATGTTTGAATTCGGTTCTGGAATAAGAACAGAAATTAACTAGATCAAGGAGGAGGAGCAAGAGGAAGACCAAAAGACAGTTGACTCTTGAACAGCACGGGTTTAAACTACATGGATTCACTTATACACAGATTTTTTTTCTATAAATACAGTATAGTACTGTATTTTCCTCATGATTTTCTTAACATTTTCTCTTTAGCTTACTTTATTATAAGAATATAGTGTATCATACATATAGCATACAAAATATGCATTGATCAACTGTTTATGGTATTGGTAAGGCTTCTGGTCAAGAGTAGTCTATTAGTAGTTGAGTTTTGGGGGAATCAAAGTTATATGTAAATTTTCGACGGTGTTGGGAGCTAGCACCCCTTAGCCCTGCATTGTTCAAGGGTCAGCTATATGCACAGATCTCAAGGTGAAGGAGTATGGCTTCTTTAAAGAAAAGTCTTGATAAAAAGAATGCGAAGAGGTGGGTGGTTCCAGGTAAGGCTGGAGGGAAAGGCCAAGGCCAGATCATTTGGGGAATTTTAGGCTTTATGAAGGTTCTGGTTAATGACGTGGCCAAGTTCATACAACTAGTAGATGGAAAAACTAAGATTCCAAAACTAAGTCTTCTGGCTCCAAGGTCTGTGATCTTTTCACAACTCTATGCTACAAAGGAGCAAAAAGACAAGAAGGAACACATTTTTTGTCATTCTGACTTTAAAGAAGTTAATAAAGTTCAATAAAAATAAAATTGGATTAGGAGCAGAAACGCTAACATTTGTCTCTGACCCAGCAGTCTTGTGTCTTCTACCAGCATCTATTAACCAGCAAGAGACTAACTTTCTAGACTGTAAATAGGATAAAAATCAAACCCAGACCTAAAAGGTTGTATCTAAATTACCAGTGGCCCCTGGAAAACTTGGAAAAAAGGTATAAGAACAAGCAATCTTAAGATAGGCAAAAAGGAACAAATAGTGATTTTTTAAAAAGATTTTTAAAAATTTGAGAGTAAGAGAGAGAGATAACAGGAGCAAGGGGGGGGGGGCGGGGAGAAGCAGGCTTCCCACTGAGCAGGGAGTCCCATGTGGGGCTTGATCCCAGGACCCTGGGATCATGACCTGAGCCAAAGGCAGATGCTTAATGGGCTGAGCCACCCAGGCACTCCCTGATTTTTAAATTAGTCAGCTTTTTGCATGGGTTTATCTAAACTGCCCCTCCAACTCTTTACCCTCTGCCTTTATAAAAAGAAGCCCTGGTTTTAGGGCTTCAGGCTCCAAACTGCCCTTTGGTGGTATTCTGCTTCCTTTTATATTAAGCTCTAGAAAGCTAACTTCTCATGTACTGGTGGGAACTGTTCCGGGGGCTTCAGGAAGGCTGTGATCAGACATGGTGAAAGGATGAATGGCTCTGATTTCAGGCAGAGTTTCCCCGTGGGGGGTACCAAGTGGAGGTCACTTTGGTGGGCAATTTGTGAACTGTATGATGCAGAGGTGAGAAATATGTTAGCATTCCCTCGGGCTACTCTCTTCATTTTGCAATCAGACTATTTGTGGGAAGGAGTAACTTGGCAGAATCACATGGTAAATGAATGGCAGAGTAGAATTCACCACTCCAGTTCTATTCCACTTCTCCAGAACGATCCTCAAGTCATAGTAGTTATGTGGTACTGACTTACCAAGCTCAAATCTGGGGGATAAACAAGAATTCAATTCATTTACAATTGTGTATGTGTGTATATATATATATATATAAAACTGTCTAGAGTAGGATCACTTCCATTTCAGGGGTAAGACTTTCTGGACTTAAGTTTAAGTCATAAATCTAGATGTTGCTTGGTGAGCAGAATTGGAACACATTTAAATGTATATTCTCTCGTGACATAACCATCAAACTAGAGTGGCTATATGGATTCCCCTTGATTTAGTGTGTTACTATTTAGAGAACTGGATTGGAATTTAGAATTTGTTCACTTATATAATCTTTCTTTTTTTTTAAAGATTTTATTTATTTATTTGAGAGAGAGAATGAGATAGAGAGAGCATGAGAGGGAAGAGGGTCAGAGGGAGAAGCGGGCTCCCTGCTGAGCAGGGAGCCCGATGTGGGACTCGATCCCGGGACTCCAGGATCATGACCTGAGCCGAAGGCAGTCGCTTAACCAACTGAGCCACCCAGGCGCCCCTATATAATCTTTCTTGACCATCTACTATGTGTCAGACGCCTACTGTGTATAGGCTCTGGACCTAAGGATGCTAGCCTCTGGACAAGTGCTTTATAGAGACATAGTTATTATCCAGATACTCTTAAATTAGTCATCTAAGTGCCATTACTTCATCTCAAGGAAAGAATTTATACTTTTAGGGGTTTTATATTACCTCTCTTGATCATCATCATAAATCAGTATAGAAGATACTAATTATCATATTTTACAGATGTGGAGCCTGAGACTTAAAGGGATGAAATAACACGTTTCAAGTTACACAATTAGCAAGTGGCAGGCCTAGGAAGACCCAGATGTACTCTACTCCAATCACTTTCACTTTCCACTACACTCTTTTACTCATAATTTTCTTACAATTGGGTGTTTCACCTTCTAAGGACAGGCATATTAAGGTCTTTCTTTTGTGACTCTATAATCCTAGTTCCATGATTTGGGAAAGGTCCTAATCTCATCAATTCAGCAAACAGATATCAAATACGAACTATGTATAAAGCTAAAAGCATAAATGCGTAAAGCACTGGGCCATTCTCTGGAGGACACAGAGATGAAAAAGACAAGATCCTTGTATTCTTGGAGCTTCCAATATACTTAGCACAAATATAAAATCTAGAATTAAGCTGACTAAAGACACAAACAAAATGCTATGGGAACATAGGGAAAAGAAAAAATTACAATTTGGGAGATTTGAGAAGGGTTTTGGAACAGGGAACTGAAATTTCAAGGGTAAGATTGCTAGAAGACAGGAAAAAAATCCTCAAAAGTGAGGTAGCCTGGGGGGGGGGGCGTACCTCTCTGGGCTCAGTTTTTAGAGCATGAGTCCCACATTGGGTGTAGAGATTCCTTAAAAACAAACAAACAAACAACAAAAAGTGAGGTAGCCTGAAGGCAGGAGAGTGCTGGGCATCATCCACATTATGGGGAACAGAAGATACTGGTGGTATTGTGGCAGATGATGCAAGAAAGGTAGAAGTTAAACTGTAGAAGGCTTGTATGTGAGCTAGAAAGTTTGGAACTTAATTCTGTGTGTAAGGAAGATCCTTGCAGGGATTTGAGCCGGCAGAAATACAATTAGCTAAAGATATTGCGCATAGCCTTTTACAGCTTTATTATTGGATCTTCCCTGCTTTACATGGTGCATGGAACTTGCTCTGTGCAAATAAACATGTTAAATGAATGGATTCAAGGGGAATAGACTAGATATTGGATTATCAATTAGGTTACTGAAATAGTTCAAGAAGAGAGCACATGCAATCAACACTGCAGAGGTGAAAATGACTGTCCTTGATATCTGGGTTTGGGCTTATGGGAAGAGAAAGTGTTAAAGAAGGCTGACTTTGACCCTGTTCCACCAGGAAGACAGGGATATTGAGAATAGGGTGAAAACACGGTTTGGGGAGGATAGGAATAAGGAAAGATTCTCAATTCTGTTTTGGATTGTGTTGTGTTTGAAGATATCTAGTAAAAGGATTTCCAAACATTCATGAGCCTTTATTTCTTTGAGGGGGCACCATGTTCATATGCCTGACTTCATCCATGGTTTTATACAGATTTGTAATGATTTCAGTTTGATATTTTCCTTACATTCCTTAAAATCGTGGGGAAGTATCTTAGCATCCCAGGCAAGAGCTACCCTAAGCAGCAAGGGAAAAATGCATTAAAGCAGCTAAATAGTTGAAGGTGAAGTGATCTTCTGATTTCATGCTTTAAGCTGGGCAAATTTTACCCTTCATCTTGGGTAAAATGGATGGAGAAATATGTTATTTTTAAAAAAATTTTTAAAGAGAAATGTATTTTAAAACATGTTTTTTAAAATTTTTTATATATTTTTTAAAGATTTTATTTATTTATTTGACAGAGAGAGACACAGCGAGAGAGGGAACACAAGCAGGGGGAGTGGGAGAGGGAGAGGCAGGCTTCCCGCCGAGCAGGGAGCCCGACGTGGGGCTCGATCCCAGGACCCTGGGACCATGACCTGAGCTCGAAGGCAGACGCCTAACGACTGAGCCACCCAGGCGCCCGTAAGAGAAATATATTTTAAAGAAATATATTTTAAAAGACAGACCCTGTATTTAGAAACCAGGTAGTAATGGAAAAATATGCATGTACCTAAACTACTTATAACCAAAAAAGTAACAAGTCAATGTAACCGGAGGTGAGGTGGTATTTTGTTGACTACTCTTCCGATTGAGGCTTTTACTTGCTAGAACCTTTACAAGTTGTCTTTCGAGTCCTGCTGATAGTCTGAATTATAAGGGATTCATCCATTCCTTCCCATGCGCTATTTTGAACTATATATTCTGGGGGGCAGACATGCTCAGACAGTTTATCAGTCCAGAACACAATGGTCTCCTTCCCTTCTTTTCCCCAAACTGCACGGCTAACTTCCCGACTCTCCCACAGCATAGATACCCCGAGCTTTCCCCTGCACCCGGTCTTCCCCGTCGCACGTGGGCTAGAGCTGTATTGATCCCGCCAGGAGTGGCGCTTTCCCCCAACTCCCGCCCGAGGGGCACGTGCGCCAGGGGCGGTTACAGTGCACAGCAACGGTCCCTTTTGTCCAGTATGCGGGCGCCGGAGCTGGGCCGGCTGGCGCGGGAGGTGGGGCGCGAGCCCGGGGCGGGCTGGTGCGCGCCAGCTGGGGGCGCGAGCCCACCGGGAGACGCAGCGCTCCGAGCCTTGTGAGAACCGACAGTTGGAGCCGGGGATGCGGAAGCTCTCCGGTTTGCAACTGAATGCGGTGAAGCAGAAAAAGCAAGTTGCAAAACGCTAAGTACAGTGAGATCGCATTTACGTAGGAAGAGCCACAGCGCCCAACTCTGAGGACACACTATGTAAATGCGTTGGAAATGGTCTGACGATGCTCTGGGGAACGGAGTAAGCTGGGAGGGCGGATGAAGGGAGCTGACTTTGTACATGGTGTATTTCTGAGATACGTAACATTATTATTCAGAAAACGTGATCATGTAATTGAAAAAAAAATCTGCATTTGGGAAGCTTGGATACCTCTCGCTTCCCATCTGTAGGGACCTGCTCAGACTCTCAGAGCACCGGCAAGATAGGAGTCAAGAAAAGTGTTCTCACGTTCGCCTGTTCTCCCTTCTCCCTGCTTCTCCTCTCGTCCCCCTCACCTTACGGCAAATCCATCGAATTGGCCTTGGCCTTGGCGGAGGACTCTTCCTCACAGCCCTTGTCTTTATCACAGATCTGCCTGCAAAACCCACTCACAAAGAGGAAACATTTTGAAAATAGTAAATTACTCACAGGCATATAAACCTACACATTAACATTATTCCTAACCCGTATTTGATAAAAGTTAAGATAAAATGTTTACAGGATATTTCTATTTCGTCCCAAACAGTTGTGCCATAATGTTTCTATTCATATGACAACATGATATTTAATTAATATATGTTTTTCATTTTTAAGTTTTATTCTGACATAACTTGACTTAGAAAAATGTTACAAAAATGGTACAAATAATTCCATTATGTCCTTCACACAGCTTCCCGAGATGAGATGTTAACATTTAACACAACTATAGCACAATGATTATAAGTATGAAATAAGCATTACTACTACTCTGTTAACTAATCTATAGATAATATTCAAGTATCTACAACTATCCAACAAATCTCCTTTCCCCCCCCTCTGGTCCAGGATTCAATCCAGGATCTCACAATGCATTGGTCATGTTTAGATAGATACTTCTGATCTGTGATAGTTTCTCTGTTTTTGTCATGATGACACTTTTGAAGAGTACTACTGGCCATTTATTTTTGTGAATGTCCTTTAATTTGGTTTGTTTAGTACTTTCTCATTATTAAACTCAGGTTATGCAGTTTTTTGTTTGTTTGGTTTTTTGGCAAAGATATCACAGAATTTATGTTGTGCCCTTCACAGTGCATCATATCAGGAGGCACAGGATGTCAATGTGTCATTAATGGTGAGGTTAATTTATTACTTGGTTGAGGTGGTGGCTGCCAGTTTTGTCCAATGAAAAGTTGTGATTTTCCTTTTTGTATTGGATCATAGGAGGCAAACACCCTCATCATACGTACACCAGTTTTACTATTCATGATCCTTGACTGCAACTGTTAGTACTGTGGTGGTTTGCCAATGGTGATTTTTCTATTTCCTTCATTCCTGTTAAATTGCAATATGGATATTTAAATGCACAATAACTTTTAAAAGGACAATAGTTGGCTTTTACTTTTCTGTTTTAACCTAGGGGAAAAAAGGCGTTTGGAGGCTGTGTGATATGCTATGGAATTAGCAGCTAAAATGGAATTTATGAGTGTATTACAAATAATTAAATTCTAAAAGACTATTTCACCTATTCTTAGTACTTGTAGGGAGATGGATTCTAAAATCACAGTTTACATGGGTTTCCAATTTCGTTAATTGAATTGGTTTTTATTACTCCTGTTTGTGCCCGTTCTCATAAATGGTACATGTAAAATGATACTTAGAAGTAGAACAAAAAGTCTTCCATATTATTTCCAATATGCTGCTAATTTTAGCTGGCATTTGCAAAACTGAACTTTAAATTAACAATACATTTGACTCTCAGCCAATATTTCACTTTATTTAGCCTCAATATTTGCTGAAAGGTTTTACTAGAAATTGAATGCACTATAAGGAAGTTAAAATTCTTGTGGGTGAAACTTACACATCTTTCAATCCATGGGTTTTTTGGCTATCAAGCATTTTGATAAATCTCATTTGATTGTTACCCTGTGCAGCATTTTCCCTAACCTTTATCACTGCACATGGAAAACTGGTTCAAGATTGGGTCTCAGCCTTGATGTCAATTTTCCTTGCTTTCAGTAAGAAGGAAACAGGAGAGTGAGTTTAGTTTGTTGTTGTTGTTGTTTTTTAAATCATTGACCCATTTGAGTATCTGATGTCTACGAATTCTTTCACCAGGAAAATGCCCAAACCCACATGATGCATTAAAGCAAAAACAATCCAGTGTCAAGTGGGGGAAGGGAGGGAGGAGGTTACTGGGAGGGAAAAGCTGGTTGCCAGTCTTTCAGAGGTGTCCCAGAGAGTTTGCCCTCCTGCCATATGGCACAGCCAGCCTCTCGTGGCAGCTCAGGTGGGGCTGCTAAGGCTGAACAGCCCATCTGGCTCCTTGTCATTTCCCTCTAACTCCCTCCCTTAACCCCCAATATCATCCTCTCCTTTAAGACTTAGCCCCCAGTCTGCTCAGCTTTCCTGCTGGCTCTGCACTCCTCCTGAGGTGCTCTCTGTCACCAGCGCTCACCAACTCTTTCATCTCGCTCACTAACCTCTTGTTGGGGAAGATAACTCGGAAGCTCAAGTGAGAGAACCTGACCACTTTCAAATGGCTACAGCGGAGAAGAACTTACTGAATCAATGTGATCGCTCCCCCTTCTCATTAGCACAGAAATCTGGCCACGTTTCCCTGCCTATTTGAAAAATGGAGCAAGAGCTGATGAACACATTGGGGGAACACGTCTAAAATCAGTGGTTTACACAAACGGTGAACATTACCAATGGAGAGAAGGCCCCGTTATAACGAAGCTTTTTTTTTCCCCCTTGAAAATGGAAAAAACGTGAACTCACAGAACCCGCTTCTTCGCCCGCCAACCCTCTCATCTCCTGCTGGTGTGACAGCCCTCGGCGCCTGGCCCAGATCCGGCCCGCCACGGCTCGCGGCAAAGCTTGGCGCTTCTGTGCGCGCCTCCGCGGACAAAGAGCAGGCGGCGGCGGGGCAGGGAGGCCAGCTGGGAGGTGGAGGCGGGCGGCAGGGCGCGCTGGGGGGAATCCCTCCCGGCCTCTGACGTCACCGCAGCGCTGGCCAATGAGAAGCGGGACAGGGGGATTCCCGCTCCGGATGCCGCCCCGCCGGCTTTTTAAACAGTACCCTGGGGAATGCAGTCTAGGAGCAGTGGGAGGAATGGGGGAAATGGAAGTTAAGGGTGAAAAATGATGGTGGGGGGGCGGGGTGAGACTCTAGAGGTTTGACGATTAGGCGTCAAGATCGGCTTAGACCTGAGGGGAAAACCAGAGCCGATTGAGGGGAGGCCAAACTCCAGGTAGGGGGAGGTCCTCCGGAGATGGAGTGGAAACTGGAGCGCACCGCCCGGAGGAGGGTCCGGACAGAAGAAGAGATGCTGTGGGTAAGTGATGTCGTTTTGTTTCCCACGGGTTTCTCGTCGAAGGCGCTATTTATAATACCTGTTTAGGACCAAGATGTAGCAGAACACTCTAAACCCTGATCCTGCATTTTGAGATGAGTAATTTAGTTGTATTCTGGAGGTATCTGCTTGCTAAAGAAAAAGAGTAAATGCAGTTGGACAAGCTGAGGACCTAGAAACATTCCATGTAACATTATGATTTTTAAAAATAGTTTTTCTCGGGGCGCCTGGGTGGCTCAGTCGTTAAGCGGTCATGATCCCAGGGTCTTGGGATCGAGCCTCATCGTGCTCGCTCCTCAGCGGGGAGTCTGCTTCTCCCTCTGCCCCTCCCCGGCTTGTGTTCCCTCTCTCGATGTGTCTCTTTCTGTCAAATAAATAAATAAATAAAATCTTAAAAAAATAAAAATAAAAATAGTTTTTCTCTCCATGTGTTTTTTATATTTTCGAAGGAGAATGTCATGCGGGTGCTCGCCAAAGACCTGAAGCAGAAGAGAAGTCCAGGTTCTCCCAGGGTGAGCGTCTGGTGCTTGCTTTAGTTCTCTTATTTCTGATCTTGAACAAAATGATTCTTCCTAAAGAAGGTATTTGTTGGAAGTATGGCCTGGTCTGAGGATATGAAAATTTAAAAAATCAATCTCTTAAGATATCACTAACTACAGAGTCTAACTATACACTCCCCTCACCTCCCATATCTGTAAGAAATTGAAGATCCCTGACAATGGTAATAATTTGTATATCACTGGTGCTTTCTAGTTTTTGCCTCAACAGAAGAGGATGAAGCATGGATGTGTCGGGTAGGCAGTGCATTGCTAGCTGGCTGTTACAATTTTATTTTAACAGTGGCTGGTTGCACTTGCCACTGTGGCATTTAAAAGCTCGCCCCACCCCCACCCCCCAAAGAAATGGAAATGGTGCCATCTTGTGGACAATCGGAGAAGTGGCATAATCGATGGTCTGTCTTTCCTGTTAGCAGTTTGAAATTGATCCAATGTAGTACTTTTTCTCGTTGAAAGTCTGAAGCCAAAGGCCAAAGCTTCTCTTGTAATCAGTGTAAAAAGAAAACAAATCTAGATGGGTTTTTCTTCTTTTTCCCACATAAACAGCCCTCATATGCTTTAAATCTCTCATAATCACCGTTCACCTTGCCCTCTCTCCCGAAATTGTTCTTATTCCTTTAAACTTTACTCATGGATTCTATTTTCAAACCCATCAACATTTTTTCTTAATCTTCTTTAAATTTTTCAATATTTCAGTGGTGACAAAATAAACGCAGAATGGCCCTTTCAGAATGCAATGACTAATGTTATTTATAGTGGGAGACAATGAATGACAATTTTAAGTCCTTAAGTTCCCTAAATACTTTAATATTGATTTTTCCCCTCCAAAATAGCAGCAGTTTTGTTTTTTGCCCAGCTTATGTATTGCCATGACTACTCCTAAATATTTTGCTACCTAATACAGACAGCTGGTTTTTTGATCAGTGAATAGAATTGGAGAAGCTACAGTTAAGTATAACTTTTGTTAATTCGCAGGTACTGTGATACCATATTTTGATATCCAGGCATTGACTTTAAAATAGCTAAGTGCAAGTATTCTGAAAGTTTTCCTTTTTAAGTTTTTGAGGAGATTTAAAAATAATGTTTTTATATTTTATGACAGTTTTGGAGGAACAAGGTTTGTTTAAAGTTTTCTTTTATGCGACTATTAAGATTACAGTTCTGCCACTGTTTCACATTGCAAATGCAGCTTTAGTGACGTCACGGATTATTACAAGCAGCAGTGACCTGAGTCAGGTAGGCAGTGTATTGTTAGCTGGCTGCTTTGGGTCAATCTGGCAGCCACAACTACCCTGCCACTTGCTTCTGGATAAATTCTTCTGGTTAACAAGCTGCACTAGTTACCCGTGTGTGATGGGTTGGCAGTGTATTGTTAGCTGGTTGAATATATGAATGGCATCAGCTAACATACCACTGCTATCTTATTGCATATACAATGGACATCAGCATATAATTAGTTCTGTAATTAGTGTGTGTGTGCGCATGCATGTGTTTATTTATTTATTTATTTTTGCTATGAACCAGGCACTAGTTACCGTAATACTTGTAATTGCTATTCTGTTACTCAATAATAATACAATACACAGCTTTATAAATGGTGAAGAAACCAATACAATTAATTCTTAAAAAAATTCCCAGCTAATGTTTTTGGAGGCCTGGGTACACAGTATAAAAGTATTTGTGAAAGTATGTATTTATCTTTAATATAAAATTTAGGATACAATGACAATGTCAAATGGAAAGCTTAAAATGTTTCTCTAAGTTTTCAACTAAATCTTTAGTATTCTCTCTAGATAATCAGTTTCTTAATGTGACATTAGAGTAGGTCTCTATAACCATGTGTATGTACCAGCTGAAGGGAGAATTGAGGTAACTTTCAAGATGAGACAGTCAACTCGAACATTTTCACTTGCAATATCAAGAAAATTGGAAATTTTGGGGGTGGGGATGGGGTTGAATCGTTGGAGGATTTGCCTCAATTATTCACTTCATTTTCTGTGAAGTCACAGACTCATAATTAAAATATTTGGAGTAAAGCATGAGATTTAGCTTGTGAAGTGGGAAGAATTGACTGTATAATATGCTTTTAAATGTATTCTGATTTCTTTGGAGGCCCTTTTGGCCCATGCAACAGTGTCAGGTACGTGCTGGGTCCCAGACGTACGGTGACATACATGTCCTCATGTGGACATTTGCAGCAAGTTCATGGAACTGACTTTGGTGGTCTGGTCAATTAGTTATATTCTAAGGGAGATGTGAGAAATATATTACCATCTACTGTACTGAACTATAAATTATTGATATAACAATTTTTATTCCTACCTTATTTAAGTTTAAACATTTAAACCATGGGAGATAGATGCCTATAATTGGATTCTTTATGCATTTTGCTACTTTCATGTCTCATTCTCTTTTCACTGTTGCCCATTATCATTCTCTTTTCAGCATTTTTTTGTTTAAGGATCCCTTCCATGTAGATATTGTTTTCATCTTTTTTTCTTAAAAGGTTAAATTTCAATGTGTTATTTTTTATGGAAAGTCTCTGACCTGTTGATAAAAATAAAACCTATTAAATTTAGAAGGCTTGGCCTTTGTATTTTAATTTTTTTAAATTAAAGAACAAGACATAAATTGCCAACATTTATACTCAATAAACAATACATATTTAAGCTGTTCTTCCTTTCCATATTATTGAGATGATGAGAAAGGAGGGAAAGAATAGAATGTAATAAAGAGAAATTAAGAGCAGTGTTTCCATAGGAGTAGGAGAGAAAGAGAGAGATCCACACTTGGGACTTCAAAGCTACTCTTCATTCATTCCCCCCAAGTGTTAATAGATCAGCAAGAGGAAGGAGGAGAAGAGTGGGGAACAGTGTGGTGTGTTAGTTTCTAGGTGTGACAGTTAAATTAGAACTTTATTATTCCATGGGAAAGATGAAATCCAGGTAAGGAATAAATATGGACAAAGTGTCCCCATATTGTTTACATGCAGACATACCATTTTTCTTTCAAAGAAACACCATGAATGAACATAGTATTTTATACAGGGATCACTAAAGACTTTTAAGCTTGTTAAGGTAATCTTCTGAAACAGTTAGTGTTTTGAAACACACACACACACACACACACACACACAAAATAAACACACAAAAAACAGTTTTTGTTTTTCTTCTGAGGCTTTGTCTACATTTCTTTTTTTTTACTCTAGTATTTTCCTACTTGAGGTTACCTATAGACAATCCAGTTAAGTCATTATATTTTACTGTGATTATATAGCATATTGTTAGCAGCTTTTCATATTTCAGTAACTGTACATCCACACATTTTCTTTCTTTTTTTTTAAAGATTTTATTTATTTATTTGAGAGAGAGAGTGAGAGAGAGAGAACACATGAGAGGGGGGAGGGTCAGAGGGAGAAGCAGACTCCCCACTCAGCAGGGAGCCCGATGTGGGACTCGATCCCGGGACTCCAGGATCATGACCTGAGCCGAAGGCAGTCGCTTAACCAACTGAGCCACCCAGGCACCCACATCCACACATTTTCATATAACCTACCTAAACAGTATATTTATAATAAAAATAAATAATATATAGTAAGTTTTCACTCTAGATTTTTCTCTTTGGAGATCCTTATGGTAACCTAATCAAGTCTGATTTTTAAGAATTTTGGTGTCCCGGAGCCCACTTATAGTGGTTTGTGAGAACTGATTGTTAAATTTTCCGAAATTTGGCATGCCAGTTATTAAACCATTGGTAGATGGAAGTTGGCCATGTGGGAGCATTTATACCATGGAAATTGGCAAGTGCTGCAAATTGGGACCCCTCCTCCAGAGAGGTGATGGTTATTTATCAGCCACCTCTGGGTATATGCCATATATACAATAATTACTAGGAATCATATACATATTATGGATACACTATAATTATCAAGCATTTTCAAAAATGAAGTCTGACTCTCAGGGTATATCTCAGGCAAATTCATATTCATTCCATTCTCCAACACTATGGCTATATGTGCCATGAGATGAAGATTAGGGGTTAGAATGAAGGACTCCTTCCCACCTTCCGGATAAACCAAACTTCAAGCCAATGAATTACCACAATGAAGTGCATTTGATTTTGTCCTTTCATCATAAGGGCAACTGAATACCCTTCGATGTGATACCAGCTATTTTCTGTCATACTCCTCAGTTGACACAGCAGTCTATGTCTCAGGCTTTTGGATGCCAAGACAGGGAAGATATGTTCAATTCAAGAAAGCTACAATTTTTTCCTCTGTATGAGCATACCTGATGGAATTCACATAAGACATTGGGAGTTACGGGTAGCAGGACACCAGCAAATGGCTCCACACCCTCTTTTAGCACAGAGAGCCTAATTGTTACAGAATCTTGGACACCTACTTGGCACACTTTCAAATCCCCAGCTGCCTTCCCTGCATACCCAAAGGCCAAGGGGAGAGAATCAAGCACTGACTATAGTAGAGACTGTAGGTTGAATAAAGCGATCAGGATTAGAGATCTGTAACTGAAAACCCACTTTATATGGCTTTGGAGGACTAGTGACTTTGGGCAGGAGGGACATCTCAACTGCATTCACCAGGACAGTGCTGGTCGGTCCCCAGTGCAGCTCCATCACCAACTATCTGACAGTGGGGAGTCTGCATAGCCTGTGTAGGGCTGGCGTATACACTTCTGCTCATACCCCTAATGTGAGCACATAAAACACCGTAGCAGTCCTGTGGTACTTGTCCTAAGTGGGAGTATATGGCAAGAGTGCTCTGGGAACAACACTTGGAGAATTTGCCCTGAACAAAATTTTGCTTAGAGGCTCAGAATTCACACTGCTTCTGTGCTCTTGGGGCAAAATTGCAAAGGAGAGATAGGCTTGTTCGGGGGCTTTTATTCAAAAACAATTCACATTGGTACTGATTCCGTTCCTGATCACTGAAGACACCTTGCTAAGCATGGTCATTGACTCATAGAGCTGGAAGGGGCTCTTTGGTCAGTCCGACCTCAATTTATGGGTGAGCAAATCTAAAAGTAGTCAAGTGACTTGCCCAAAGTCATACGGCTGGTGAGGGGTAAAAACAGGTTTGCTGACACACTAACCTGCCATTCTTGAAGCTATCCTTGTAAATCTTCTTGACCTCTAATAGAAACTGTACCCCCGACTGTGGGTAGTTGGACACATACTTTGAAACAGAAGGTGTTTGGGGAAATATTTCTGGTTTGTCCAAGAACTTTAAACACTTAACACAGAACTATATATGAGGTGGTATTACTGATATCACCATATAAAACCATCCTCACTTGCATTAATCAGGTCAGAATTTGGGAGCCAACTCATGGCTTTTGAGATTGGGTCTTCCTTCTTAGCCAAATTTTACAGGATTGCCTTTTCCTTTTTTTTTCTTTTGCCCTCGTCTTCCTCTTGACTTCATGAAATGAATATATATTTCATGGGGCAATAATTAGCCTTCACCAACTTGGCAGGTTGTGTTGTTAGCCAATAATTACAAGACTGACAAAACATAAAGGTTATGACTTCGGGAGAAAAAGCATGTTGTGACTCTATCGAAGGGTTCAGTGACTGTTGATGTTTAAGGCTGGTGTGACTGCAAACCGCCCCCGTTTACATTCAAACCTTTGATGAGTCAGAGTTGATTCTTACTATTTCAGCTATCAGAATGATGTGGCATGGCATTCTTTCCAAATGGCTGGTCTAGTCTGACTATATGAGCAACCAAAATTAATATATCAAGACTTGAGCTAAATCACCAAACACTCCCTTTTTCTTACACTTAGGATTTTCATTCAGAAATAAAGACTGTATTTCAACTACTAATATTCTATTTATAAAATTTGAGTTGCTTCTGGAAAATAATAGAGAAATACTGAAAGTGATGAAGGCTTTTTCAAATGTTAGGATAGTGTCATTTATCAGTGACTATTTGGGCAGATATAATAAAACATACTATGAACCTGTACTTAAAAAAAAAACAAAACCAAAGAAAACTAAAGAAACAAAATCCTGTACATGAAACAGAAGTATATAGGGATTTGAATCTCTCTATTTCACATTTTTCAGTGTTTATTTTGTATTTTATTACATAAAAATAGCCATTTACAGTTAGTGACTCCCGAAATTTCAGTCACATACAGTGTCTTGAAAAAACAATGGTCTAGTGTGTTGGCATTTCCATCAAGTACAATCCTGGAAAATGTCAAGGTGAACAACAGGATATTGAAGCACATTGGTGACTCTGTATTCTGAATTACTTAGTGTGGTCAGATGAAATATTTAATATATTGTATTTTGATTCTTTAGCTACTCTTTATTTTTGCTTTAGGTAACATCTCTGACCTGGGGACATTCATTACCACTCACTGGCAAAGTAGCCTAAAAACAAAACACCCCATCCTTCAGGGCCACATTTAGTTGTCAGAGTCTTTAAGATGAGACTCCCCCCACCCCGGACTCCACCAGACATGTCTATATTCCGACTACTGCATCTGAATGACTCACTGCCATGTTCACAGGTCCTCTTTCTTTCTTATGATCATTTGTCTAATCAGAGCTGCTATCTCAGGCCTGATGACTTCAATGGGTTCCTCTGGCCTCCAGGACTTCACAACTTGGCCCTCAGGGTTGACCAGATACTTCCAGAAATTCCACCTTGGTTCCTTCTTTGAAGAATCTAAAATACCAGAATATATTTTTTATGAGCGTAATTTTATTCTTTTGCTAAGATAGTCATTTCTATTAGTATCTGTGTAAGTGACTACTTTAGAATCAAATTCTAGGAATGTCAAAAACAAAACAAAGAGCGAACACCCAAACAAAGCAAAACTCAAGCTTTGAGTAACCATATTTCTGTATATTTGGTGACTTCACTGATGATTCTACTGATCAGGAATCACGAAACAAAGGGTTTATTTTGGATCTTTGATCTAAACAACAAAAAATTTACCTTCTCACTCAAAACTTTGTTTCCTAACATTTTTAAAGATAAAATGATGTTCTAATGGTGCTTGGTAATGGCATGTATGGAATTCTTTTCATATTAAATGTTATCTATGGTTTTAATATCATTACATGTTATGTAGACAAAAATGGAAAGGAATTCTTTATCATATTTTTAAGTGTTTATTTAATTCCAGTTAACATATAATGTTAAATCATATTACTTTGAGAAATTATGCTGTCCTTTTGATACATCTTAATTTATGTAAGAAATGTAGATTTTTTTTCCACTTACACTATCCAGAATTGATGTGCATTATTGACTAACATGAGAAAAAATATAAATAACTTGTCTACTATGTACCTAGTAATCTGTGCTCATTGCTCTAAATGGATCCTTTCATTTAATCTTTACAGCAACCCTGTGAGGTGGGTATTATTATTAACCCCATTTTGCAGATGAGAAAAATGGAGTCCTAGACTCAAGGTCTCATGGCTAGTGAGCGGTAGGTAGAACCAGGACTGATACACAGACCTTCCTACTCCTATGGAAAAGCAAACAGATTTTAGGAGGATGATGACAAATTCGTTTTTGTATAGGAGGGGATTCAGGTGTATGTGGGACATCTAGTCAGAGGAGGCTGCTGAATATATGGCTTTGGAGCTTAGGAGAGAGAGAACTCACTCAAGGAAAGGGGATAGAATAAGAAGAGCACCAGTGGATTGTGGCAGGATCCTGAGGATCAGCGAGGTAAGGGTTGATGGAAAGGAGAAACCTGAAAAGAAGAAAGAGGGGGGCCAGAGTTGCAGTGTCACTGGTGCCTGTGAGGTTCAGGAGATCCTGGCAAGAAGCCAGACGCAGTGATCTAAGAAGGGAACTGAGACAGGGAAACAGAGATAACAAGTGTTAACTATTCTTTCAGAAATAGTGATTAAGTAGGTAGAAGGAACACACTGCCTAGAGTTTTAAGGCGTGCAATACTTTGCTTTGTGCTGAGAAAAAGAGCCAACGAGAGAGTATAGGTTAAAAATAAGAAATAAAAAGTAGCCTGATTACTTAAATGTGTTTTACTTTGTGCACCACGCCAAGCAGTTAAATTTATTTCATTATTAGAGAAAAATATTTCTGATTAGAGCAAACATCAGTGACTCAGTGTGAGCATCTTATTACTACATTAAAGCCATCTTAAAATCATTTTGAAAAGTTGCCCCCCATTTTTAAAAGATTTTATTTATTTGACAGAGAGAGACAGTGAGAGAGGGAACACAAACAGGGGGAGTGGGAGAGGGAGAAGCGGGCTCCCTGCGGAGCAGGGAGCTCAATGCGGGGCTCGATCCCAGGACCCAGGGATCATGACCTGAGCTGAAGGCAGACGCTTAACGACTGAGCCACCCGGGCACCCCGGAAAATTGCCTTTTTCTATAGTGGAAAACATGTCTCTAATATGTGTCAGGGCAGAGCTCCCTCTGGCTGATCTAACATCTTGGTGTGAATTAGGAAAAGACACCCTTCCACGTGGCTACAGCCCCCTCAGCACATGCCTTGCTATGGCTGAGCTTCAGTCCCCACGGGCCCCTATGTCCAGATGCCCTGTTTAGTGACACCTGCACACACGTGCAGAGTGGTCCTGTTTGTGACCACGTGATCCGTTACTGTCCATTTTGGCTAGTTTTAAAAGATGTAATTTTCATTTGGCTACGATCTCAGAGTCTTTTTTTTTTTTTTTAAGATTTCATTCATTTATTTTGACAGAGAGATATAGTGAGAGAGGGAACACAAGCAGGGGGAGTGGAAGAGGGAGAAGCAGGCTTCCCGCCGAGCAGGGAGCCCGATGTGGGGCTGGATCCCAGGACCCTGGGACCATGACCTGAGCCAAAGGCAGACGCCTAACGACTGAGCCACCCAGGTGCCCTGATCTCAGAGTCTTTGTCTCTGGAGCTTCACCTAACTTCAGTGCAACCTTAAATCACTGTGCCTTTTTTTGATTACATGGGGTAGGTGGAGTTTCAGGAGCTTTTTTTAGTGATAAAGGGGAAGAACTTAGGAGCTATGATGCCCACATATTTGGCTGCTAGAATTGAAAACGATTACAAGGAAATGTGCTCTGCCTTTTCTTTCCTTAGTGTATCCTGGAAATAAAAGGAATGAAGACATCACTCTGGTTGCTATGCAGGGTATTAAGCATTATATTAATTTTCCCTAGAAACTAAATATAATGCTTTTAAAAGATTCTGATTTCACACTTAAATTTTATAGAGCATCATTAGCCGACTTACTGGACTGGAAACTTGATTGTCTGACTGAGGGCCATAGTTTTATCAAAACTAAAATTGCCTGTGAAAATAGGACTGAGGATATCATCTGCATAAGTCAAATGAGAGGACATTAGCTGAGTATCTTTTAGAACAGTGTTTGGCACAGTGTAAGCAGTGTATAAATACTTCACTTTTACTATTAATACACTTAATCCTCCAAACACTCTTAAGAAGTAGGTACTATTGATAGTCTTGTTTCACAAATGAGGAAGAAGGCACAGAGGAGTTAAGTCACGTACCTGAAGCCACACAGCAAAAGCAACAGAGCAGGGATTTGAAGCCAGAGACTGGAGCTAAAACCTATGCCCTTAGTCACTATATCTCACTACATTTATGCTAACCAGCCCCGGAAAATATTTTTTTTTTAAAGATTTTATTTATTTGACAGAGAGACGCACACAGAGAGAGATTGAGCACAAGTAGGCAGAGCAGCAGGCAGAGGGAAAGGGAAAAGGCTCTCGCTGAGCAGGGAGCCTGATGCAGGGGCTTGATCCCAGGACCCTGGGATCATGACCTGAGCCGAAGGCCGCCGCTTAACCGACTGAGCCACCCAGGCGTCCCCCTCCCCCCCTCCACCGGAAAATCTTTAAACAGATTTCTGTAGCTAGCCTAATTTTAGAAATAGCCTAATATCACCCTCCTCCAAAAAAAATCCTTATATTCTATTTTGAATTTTAGCAAAAGCCTGGTAAACCAGGATATTATTCATCCTTGAAGATAATATCTCAGACAAGTAAGGCAACATAAAATTAACCACAAAGATATGTCTAACTAATAATGCCTAGCAATATTCATGAGACATGGATAGCTTTAGTAATGGAGAGGGACATTTCCCCAAGAGCTATTTTGTGAGGCTATTTTGTGAAGATAGCCATGACCACACTTCAAGTAAATTCTTCAGGAAAATGATCACAAGGAATAAAATACATTGGAATAGACTCATTTTGCCATTCAAGAAGTTAAAACATTGATTTCAGGGAAGCATAACTTCTAGAAAATTACAAAAGATGAGATTCTGGCTCTTTGATAGTTTTATCAAGCTTTCCCACTAAGACATTTCAAATGAAATAGAAGACTATGGTCCTGGTCTCTTTGTTTTAAACATGAAAAGCAATTAAAAACATTAAGTTGGCGAGGCAAGGTAGATATTTACCAACAAGAAATCTAAATGCAGGGTCTGCTTCAGATCCTAGAATCTTAATCTTGTGGAAGATGGGGAATGTCACTCCGTAGTTATTTCTTGCAAAAGATACTACTTCCTTGCTTGGGCGGGGCTCCGATTCTCCGAACTGATTGCATGGAAAGGCCAAGACGCTGAAGTGAAATGGTCCAAACTCTTTGTGCAGTTCCTGCAGTGCTAAGTAATTTCTGTCTGTGAGTTGGCAGTCACTAGCCACGTTTACAACTAGTGCAACCTCCCGGAAAAAGAAAAAAAAATCCAACCGGAAAGTGAAGCAAAGAAAAGATTAAAAAAGAATTCTGCAAGTAGTTAAAATCCTAAACCATTTTGAAGCAGATAGTTATTTCATATTTTTAGACCTACCCAATTTTACTGAAAATCGTAACCTGGACGCATAAATTAAGACTCTGAAAGATCACCACCATTTAAAAAAAGCATCAGATACAACAGTTTGTTTTTAAATAAAAGATAACAACATCGATAAGTGCTTTTTAATGTTGCTAGATTATGGAATTAGTATTTCTTAATGTCTCCATATTCCCATTACTAACTAAGAATTTCCTAAACAACTTAAAGTGTTAATTCAGCACGCCTCTGAAGACAGGAGAGTCAGAGTTTATCAATTAGAAGTAGATACACTATGAGAACTCTGATGGCTAGAGTGATACACTAATAACATTACTTTGAAGATTAAATTATAATTTATGACCCTTTAACAATGAAAAATTGATTCCATTAAACAGAGAACATGAACAGACCATGGGGGGGGGAAAAAAAACAGAAGATGCAACTTACTTTGCCTTTAAACTTTTCCAGAGAAACTGTTCTTCCTTTTGCATCTTTCACTTCAAATGTATAGAAGCTGTTGATTTTAGGTTTTAGGAATTTTAGTTGTAGAAGAAATAGCATTACTGTGCATAGAACCATAGACAGTAAAACTGCAAATACCTTTGCTTTCGACCCTGAACATCTTAAAGGGTACGCTGTAAGAGGCTCCATTTTGGATGATTCTAGAGGGAAGTCTCAGCAGGCTGGAATTTGAGGAGGAGCTGAAACTTGACACCGGCTCAGTTTAACGGAAAACCAAGAAGGACAGACTAGCTTCTTTCCCTGCTAAGGAATAGAAAGACCTTTCTCAGATGGGAAAGGAGTGAAACTCCTGGATAAAATAAAGAGTGCTAAAGAATTGCAATGTATTTATGATGCCCATTGCAATCTTTGCTAGAAAAAACAGGACTTTTTTGATAGTTCTTTAACATTCTCCTGACAAAATATTTCACCAGAAGATGGTGCCCTTGTAGGGCGCAAGCTGTGGATTGAGCCCTCCCAGTAACTGGTTAAATGTAGGGGAGTGGGTAAACACCACTGAGAAATAGTTCAGAAGGGTAGATTAAATGTGGTCTATTAATATGGTGTATGTAGCTTGAAGGAATTGAATATTATACGTACACATTAAACTTGCTACATCAGTTCTAGGAATTTACAGTGGAAAGGGCAGAGAAATATGTGAAGGGGCTGCTTGCTCTGACTTCATCTAATTAAGGCAGTGCCAGGTGAATATAGCAAAAATAAACAGATCAAACACAATGAAGGCTTAAAAAAACCCTCCTATATCGTAAAGCAAACTATAGTCTGGTGTTTTTCAAATTTTTGATCATGACCCCCAGTAAGAAATGCACTTTACTATTTAACTCAGTACGCAGACATACATAACTGAGAAGTTTCATTAAACAACACTTCCCCTTTGAATGTTGATATGCCTATGGTAGTTTTAAAACAGCCTGGTTCCGACCCATGACAATGATTTAATGGGTTGCAACCTGTAGACAGAAAAAATACTGAACTCTATAATAAATCAGGAATTTAACAATTAAATCAGACAATTCTACCAAGAAAGCAAAAACAAACAAGGAAATCCCCCAAACCCACCTCTCCTTGGGTGCATCATCTAGTTGCTTCTCCTTCTTTTTTTTGTCTTTGTTTTTTCCGTGGCTGTTGCCTCTTATAGGAGGCCTAACTTCACTTTTGAAAATTTCAGGGGTACGAATGGATGGGAAATTGAGGGCTGCAGTCCTTGGATCACCTTAGCCTTTTCCCTAAGTCACACAGCAAGTTTCACATGAAGGTGCTTCGTTCTATTTGGCCTGAATTTTGGAGTCATGGTGTGATTACAGAAAATGCTAGGAAAAAGTGCACGGAAGGATCTGAAAAACTGTGGGTGTGCCCTTTCCCTGCAGGATTAGATCTTTGGCACTTTAGAGGATGTGCTCAGGAAGCTACAGCTCCACTTCTGGGCCCTGCATCTGTGGTGTGTGCTCTTGGGGGTAGATGAGCTGAACCCACAGCTTAGCCATGTACGACCTGTCAGAGACTGATAAACCATGTCGTTCCCACTCTCTCAGAGCCTGGTAAGAATGGATACAATAGAAAAGTCTCTTCCTGTACACATAATTTCTGGTAAAGAACAAAAATGTACACAAAACCTGTTGTATCACCTCTTAACTATGATAGTATTACTTGGGTTCTCTCTGGCTGAATTACTAAAAAAGTCAAACTTTATATGACACCTGGACTTAAATTCTCTGACCTTGCTGCTCCAAGTGCTTGGGCTCAAAGTGCCCAGTCTTGTCATAGCGAGCAATACAAAGTAAATGTTTCTTTGTTTCATACATTGGCTTCCTTTAAATATTTGAATACAGTTCCTTATGGGTCTTCTTTCCTCTAGATTAAATACCCTCGGTGCCCTCACTCCATTCATGTCTTGCTCCATTGCTGTGTTCCCTGACCTCAAATCACTGCAGTCCCTTTCCTCTAAATGAACTCAGGTTTAGAATCCTGGCTGGCTCATCTTACAGGACAGGTCCAAGCCTGGACACAGTTCTCCAGATGGGTTCTGACCAGCACAGAGACAACTGGGTTTCCCTCGCTCTTGTTTTGGACACTGTTTTTCCCGTAATGAGACCTAAAATTGTAATGCTTAAAACAAAGTCATCTCATTATGCTATTGATTCATATTCTGGTGGTGAGTATCTAATACTGCCAGTCCTTTTCACTGCATATCAGCTCTCTCTCATGTGCAATGAAAAATAATCATTATTGCATTAGGATTCTCTAGAGGGAAAAAACCAATAGAATATAAGTAAATATATATACATGAGGCTCATGAGGTTATGGAGGCTGAAAAGTCCCATAGTCTGCAACCTATAAGCTGGAGAACAGGAAAGTCGGTGGTTTAATTCAATCTAAGTCCAAAGTCCTGAGACCTGGGGAGCAGCTGGTATAAATCAAAGAGTACGAAGGTCTGACAAACCAGGAGTTCCGATGTATGAGGGCAGGAGAAAATGGACGTCCTAGTTCAGGAAGAGAGAAAATTTGCCCTTCCTTTGCCTTTTTGTGCCATTTGGGCCCCCAGTGGATTGGATGATGCCCACCCACAGTGGTGAGGGTGGATCTCTTTACTCAGTCTACTGAATCAAATGTTCATCTCCACTAGAAACACCTTCCCAGCCACACCCAGAAAAAATGTTTTACCAGCTCTCTGGGCAGCCCTTAGTCCAGTCAAGTTGATGCATGGAATTAACCGTCGCAATTATTCAGCTATCACGGACTGCCTAACCCAGTTTGGAATGGGGAGGAAGGGAAGGTCAGAGACACCTTCCTGACGTGATGGCTGATCCCAGCTGTGAAGGTGGGCTAGAAGTTACCCTGGCAAAGAATTGGGGAACAGCACCCAGGTGAGGAGACAGTATGGAGGATGTGACAGGAGATGAGTCAGAGAAACACACACCTGCTGAGACCGTGTAAGACTGTTGGTGTGAAATTTCTTGATCATTTTTCTTAGCTGAGATGTCATTTATGAATAAATAAATATATTATGTATAATATCTGTATATGTACATACATAAACATATATCCTCTACAATTGGCTTGTTCATTTCTTTGCTGATGGTCATTTGTGTTATCACTACCTTCTGGCTATTGGGAATACTACTACCATGAACATGCATGTACCTGCGTTTGTTTGAGTTTGGGTACCTGTTTTCATTTCCCCTGGGTCTATACCTAGCAGTGACATTGTTCAATCATGCAGTAATTCTAGGCTTAATTTTCTGAGGAATTGCCTACTGTTTTCCACAGTAGTACCACTTTACATCCCCATAAGCAATGTACAAAGTTTCAAAGTATGTACAAATGTACAGAGTATTGCCTTTTAAGGATGTCACATAGTCTATCTACTCAATTCTCCATTGGTAAATATTGAGTCCTTCCCATCTTTTTCCCCTATAAACATATATACTGCAGTAAGACCCCCGTGTTCTCTGCTGAGAGTGTGGACTGTGGAGTCAGACAGATGAGATTAGGGTATAGCATCTCCAAACGGACTCACTGTGTGGTCTTAAGCAATTCACTTAACCTCTAAACCTGTTTCTTTATTGGTAAAGTGGGAATAAATAACAGACCTGCTTCACAGGTGTTTCTGAAGATTAAATATGAATGTATGTAAACATATAGCATATGGGTTCATATTGTGGTAAGCACTCAAAAATATTTTGGTTTTGTTCATCTTTGCTCATATTTTTTAATTTCTTCCTTAAATTCTTAGATGTGACGTTTCTGGGTCAGTAGAGGCTATACACACATTTGAAGGCTTTTGACACATGTTGCCAAATTGTCTTTTCCAAATAGTAATTTATGCTCCACCAGCAATGTATGTCAGTGTTTGTTTCTAGAACCTTCAACCCTGGGGCTTGTCATTTAAAAAAAATCATTGCTAGCATCTTGTTACTGTTTTAAATTAGCATTTCTTTGATTATTAGTGAGGTTGAATATTTTGGGGATATTTATATATCTCTTTTGTGAATTGTCTTTTTGGGTCCTATGCCCTATTTTTTTCTATTTGGTTTGAAAATTTGTCTAAATTTTTCTAAGAGTCCTTTTCACAAAGATATTAATCTAACATGCCTGGCATCTTATTAAAAATATATTTCCAATTTGTCATTTGCATTTTAATTTCACGTAGATACATGACCTTGTTCACCATTATAGGATCTGTAAGTACCAAACTCCTGGGGTTTCTCAGAGGGAATGAGATGAATGTTGAGCAACTTAGGCCTCAGTTATCTCATCTGTGAAATGAAAAGGTTGGACTAGAAAATTGCTGTTTATTTCCAGATTTGCAATTTTGTGATTTTGTATAAACATTTTGTCTGTTCAATATATAGGGTTATTTCAACTTCATATTTTATATTGATATGTAATTGTAATAACTGTAAACATAATTACTCTCCAAGCTGCCTTTATACATCTTGAGACCCTTGAACAGAGGCTCTAAGTACACACACACACACACACACACACACACACACACACACATTTATATATATAAAATAACATTCTCTCAGGTCACAAAAACTAAAAATCTGATTTATAATTTGTTTTGTACTAGTTGAGTTGTTTATAGTTCTCCTTTAAGGAATACCTACTTTTGCATCATTGAGGCCACTATAAATTACAGCTTTTTTTCTTGTTAAATAGATATTTGATGAAGTTAAGACTACATATTCTAGCTTCAAGAGCAACTTTGTGAAGAGGCTGTCTGCTGAGGTTCCCATTGCCAGTAGCCCAGTTACCACCAGATGGCGGCAAAGCCAAACCAGGGATCTGGCAGCCTGCTCCTTTGGGGAAGAGCTTTCAACCACTTACCTCCCAGAAGCTTCTGGATCCATGCTGAAGATAACTCCTGAGAAAGAGACTCTGATTCTAGGTGAGGTAATAGAAATTCCACAGGCTGTTTAAAAAAATTGTTAATGAAACAGATATTTCCGAGAGAATCTTTGTCTCGTAGACTATCTAGTATCACATTCATCAAGTGCTTTCCTTTTCTTCTTCCTTTGAATAAGAAATTCCCAAGGTGGTGATGTGGGGGTCGGGGGTGGGGTGGGGTGGGAAATGAAACAAAAACAAAAGACAGTATGTTGTATTTTAGATGCATTTCTGTGATTTACGGTGGTATGTGATTCCTTTTGTAAAGATTATAATTATATAAGATTTTTCTTTTTTTTATTTTTTATTGTTATGTTAATCACCATATATTACATCATTAGTTTTTGATGTAGTGTTCCATGATTCATTGTTTGTTCATAACACCCAGTGCTCCATGCAGAATGTGCCCTCTTTAATACCCATCACCAGGCTAACCCATCCCCCTACCCTCCTCCCCTCTAGAACCCTCAGTGTGCTTTTCAGAGTCCATCATCTCTCATGGTTCGTCTCCCCCTCTGACTTACTCCCCTTCATTCTTCCTCTCCTGCTATCTTCTTCTTTTTCTTTTTTCTTAACATATGTTGCGTTATTTGTTTCAGAAGTACAGATCTGTGATTCAACAGTCTTGCACAATTCACAGTGCTCACCGTAGCACATACCCTCCCCAATGTCTATCACCCAGCCACCCCATCCCTCCCACCCCCAACCACTCCAGCAACACTCTGTTTCCTGAGATTAAGAATTCCTCATATCAGTGAGGTCATATGATACATGTCTTTCTCTGATTGACTTATTTCACTAGGCATAACATGCTCCAGTTCCATCCACGTCGTCGCACATGGCAAGATCTCATTCCTTTTGATGGCTGCATAATATTCCATTGTGTATATATACCACCTCTTCTTTATCCATTCATCTGTCGATGGACATCTTGGCTCTTTCCACAGTTTGGCTCTTGTGGACACTGCCGCTATAAACATTGGGGTGCATGTACCCCTTTGGGTCCCTACATTTGTATCTTTGTGGTAAATACCCAGTAGTGCAATTGCTGGATCGAATGGTAGCTCTAACTTCAACTGTTTGAGGAACCTCCATACTGTTTTCCAGAGTGGTTGCACCAGCTTGCATTCCCACCAACAGTGTAGGAGGGTTCCCCTTTCTCCACATCCCCGCCAACATCCGTCATTTCCTGACTTGTTAATTTTAGCCATTCTGACTGGTGTGAGGTGGTATCTCATTGAGGTTTTGATTTGGATTTCCCTGATGCTGAGCGATGTTGAGCACTTTTTCATGTGCCTGTTGGCCATTTGGATGTCTTCTTTGGAAAAATGTCTGTTCATGTCTTCTGCCCACTTCTTGATTGGATTATTTGTTCTTTGGGTGTTGAATTTGAGAAGTTCTTTATAGATTTTGGATACTAGCCCTTTATCTGATATGTCATTTGCAAATATTTTCTCCCATTCTGTCGGTTGTCTTTTGGTTTTGTGGACTGTTTCTTTTGCTGTGCAAAAGCTTTTTATCTTGATGAAATCCCAATAGTTCATTTTTGCCCTGGCTTCCCTTGCCTTTGGCGATGTTTCTAGGAAGAAGTTGCTGCGGCTGAGGTCGAAGAGGTTACTACCTGTGTTCTCCTTTAGGATTTTGATGGACTCCTGTCTCACGTTTAGGTCTTTCAGCCATTTGGAGTCTATTTTTGTATGTGGTGTAAGGAAATGGTCCAGTTTCATTCTTCTGCATGTGGCTGTCCAATTTTCCCAACACCATTTGTTGAAGAGACTGTCTTTTTTCCATTGGACATTCTTTCCTGCTTTGTCAAAGATAAGTTGACCATAGGGTTGAGGGTCCATTTCTGGGCTCTCGAATCTGTTCCATTGATCTTTGTGTCTGTTTTTGTGCCAGTACCATACTGTCTTGATGATGACAGCTTTATAATAGAGCTGGAAGTCCGGAATTGTGATGCCGCCAGCTTTGCTTTTCTTTTTCAATATTCCTCTGGCTATTCGGGGTCTCTTCTGGTTCCATACAAATTTTAGGATTATTTGTTCCATTTCTTTGAAAAAAGTGGATGATATTTTGATGGGGATTGCATTGAATGTGTAGATTGCTCTAGGTAGCATTGACATCTTCACAATGTTGGTTCTCCCAATCCATGAGCATGGAACGTTTTTCCATTTCTTTGTGTCTTCTTCAATTTCTTTCATGAGGATTTTATAGTTTTCTGAGTACAGATCCTTTTCCTCTTTGGTTAAATTTATTCCTAGGTATCTTATGGTTTTGGGTGCAATTGTAAATGGGATCAACTCCTTGATTTGTCTCTCTTCTGTCTTGTTGTTGGTGTATAGGAATGCCACTGATTTCTGTGCATTGATTTTATAGCCTGCTACTTGACTGAATTCCTGTATGAGTTCTAGCAGTTTTGGGGTGGAGTCTTTTGGGTTTTCCACATACAGTATCATATCATCTGCAAAGAGTGAGAGTTTGACTTCCTCTCTGCCGATTTGGATGCCTTTGATTTCTTTTTGTTGTCTGATTGCTCTGGCTAGGACTTCTAATACTATGTTGAATAGCAGTGGTGAGAGTGGACATCCCTGCCGCGTTCCTGACCTTAGGGGAAAAGCTCTCAGCTTTTCCCCATTGAGAATGATATTCGCTGTAGGTTTTTCGTAGATGGCTTTATGATATTGAGGTATGTACCCTCTATCCCTATACTCTGAAGAGTTTTGATCAAGAAAGGATGCTGTACTTTGTCAAATGCTTTCTCTGCATCTATTGAGAGGATCATATGATTCTTGTTCTTTCTTTTCTTAATGTATTGTATCACGTTGATTGATTTGTGGATGTTGAACCAGCCTTGCGGCCCAGGGATAAATCCCACTTGGTCGTGGTGAATAATCCTTTTAATGTACTGTTGGATCCTATTGGCTAGTATTTTGGTGAGAATTTTTGCATCCATGTTCATCAAGGATATTGGTCTGTAATTCTCCTTTTGGATGGGGTCTTTGTCTGGTTTTGGGATCAAGGTAATGCTGGCCTCATAAAATGAGTTTGGAAGTTTTCCTTCCATTTCTATTTTTTGGAACAGTTTCAGGAGAATAGGTATTAATTCTTCTTTAAATGTCTGATAGAATTCCCCTGGGAAGCCATCTGGCCCTAGGCTTTTGTTTCTTGGGAGATTTTTGATGACTGCTTCAATTTCCTTAGTGGTTATAGGTCTGTTCAGGTTTTCTATTTCTTTCTGGTTCAATTTTGGTAGTTGATACATCTCTAGGAATGCACCTATTTCTTCCAGGTTATCTAATTTGCTGGCATAGAGTTGCTCATAATCTGTTCTTGTAATTGTTTGTATTTCTTTGGTGTTGGTTGTGATCTCTCCTCTTTCATTCATGATTTTGTTGATTTGGGTCATTTCTCTTTTCTTCTTGATCAGTCTGGCCAGGGGTTTATCAATCTTGTTAATTCTTTCAAAGAACCAGCTCCTAGTTTCGTTGATCTGTTCTACTGTTCTTTTGGTTTCTAGTTCATTGATTTCTGCTCTGATCTTTATTATTTCTCTTCTCCTGCTGGGTTTAGGCTTTACTTGCTGTTCTTTCTCCAGCTCCTTTCAGTGTAGGGTTAGGTTGTGTATTTGAGACCTTTCTTGTTTCTTGAGAAAGGCTTGTATTGCTATATACTTTCCTCTCAGGACTGCCTTTGCTGTATTCCAAAGATTTTGAACAGTTGTGTTTTCATTTTCATTGGTTTCCATGAATTTTTTTGATTCTTCTTTAATTTCCTGGTTGACCCATTCATTCTTTAGTAGGATGCTCTTTAGCCTCCATGTATTTGAGTTCTTTCCGACTTTCCTCTTGTGATTGAGTTCTAGTTTCAAAACATTGTGGTCTGAAAATATGCAGGGAACGATCCCAATCTTTTGGTACCAGTTGAGACCTGATTTGTGACCTAGGATGTGATCAATTCTGGAGAATGTTCCATGGGCACTAGAGAAGAATGTGTGTTCTGTTGCTTTGGGATGGAATGTTCCTAATATGTCTGTGAAGTCCATTTGGTCCAGTGTGTCATCTAAAGTCTTTATTTCCTTGTTGATCTTTTGCTTAGATGATCTGTCCATTTCAGTGAGGGGGGTGTTAAAGTCCCCCACTATTATTGCATTGTTGTCAATGTGTTTCTTTGCTTTTGTTATTAATTGCCTTATATAATTGGCTGCTCCCATGTTCAGGGCATAGATATTTACAATTGTTAGATCTTCTTGTTGGATAGACCCTTTAAGTAGGATATAGTGTCCTTCCTCATCTCTTATTACAGTCTTTGTTTTAAAATCTAGGATGTCTGATATGAGGATTGCCACCCCAGCTTTCTTTTGGTGTCCATTAGCATGGTAAATGGTTTTCCACCCCTCACTTTCAATCTGGGGGTGTCTTTGGGTCTAAAATGAGTCTCTTGCAGACAGCATATGGATGGGTCTTGTTTTTCAATCCAATCTGATAGCCTGTGTCTTTTGATTGGGGCATTTAGCCCATTTACATTCAGGGTAACTATTGAAAGGTATGAATTTAGTGCCATTGTATTGCCTGTAAGGTGACTGTTACTATATGTTGTCTGTGTTCCTTTCTGATCTATGCTGCTTTTAGGCTCTCTCTTTGCTTAGAGGACCCCTTTCAATATTTCTTGGAGGGCTGGTTTCGTGTTTGCAAATTCCTTTAGTTTTTGTTTTTCCTGGAAGCTTTTGATCTCTCCTTCTATTTTCAATGACAGCCTAGCTGGATATAGTATTCTTGGCTGCATATTTTTCTCGGTTAGTGCTCTGAAGATATCTTGCCAGTCCTTTCTGGCCTGCCAGGTCTCTGTGGATAGGTCTGTTGCCAATCTAATATTTTTACCATTGTAGATTACATATCTCTTCTCCCGAGCTGCTTTCAGGATTTTCTCTTTGTCTCTGAGACTCGTAAGTTTTACTATTAGATGTCGGGGTGTTGACCTATTATTATTGATTTTGAGAGGGGTTCTCTGTGCCTCCTGGATTTTGATGCCTGTTTCCTTCCTCACATTAGGGAAGTTCTCTGCTATTATTTGCTCCAATATACCTTCTGCCCCCCTCTCTCTTTCTTCTTCTTCTGGGATCCCAATTATTCTAATGTTGTTTCGTCTTATCATATCGCTTATCTCTTGAATTCTGCCCTCGTGATCCTGTAGTTGTTTCTCTCTCTTTTTCTCAGCCTCTTTATTTTGCATCATTTGGTCTTCTAGATCGCTGATTCTCTCTTCTGCCTCATTTATCCTAGCAGTTAGTGCCCCCATTTTTGATTGCACCTCATTAATAGCCTTTTTGATTTCGACTTGGTTAGATTTTAGTTCTTTTATTTCTCCAGAAAGGGTTTCTCTAATATCTTCCACGCTTTTTTCAAGCCCAGCTAGTATCTTTAAAGTCATGATTCTGAACTCTAGGTCTGACATCGTACTAATGTCCGTGTTGAGTAGGTCCCTGGCTGGCCGTACTACCTCTTGTTGTTTTTGCTGAGGTGATTTTTTTCGTCTTGTCATTTTGTCCAGAGGAGAATAGATGAATGAGAGATCAAAATGCTAACAGGTTTACAACATCCCCAGCAAATATACTGTATACAAATCAGAAAAGACCTGAAACCAGAGGAAAAGAAAGGGAAAGAAAGAAAAAAGAAGGAGAAAAAAAAGAAAAAAAGATAAAAACAAAAACAGAACAATACAAAAAAAGCAGAATATGATCAAATATGATCAGGCTAGTGCATAGATCAGTGCCACACACTAGATTTTGGGCGTATTTTGGTCTGTTAGAAAAAAGTGCCTCCTAAAATTTTAAAGGAAGAAAGACTTATATATGTACAAAATAAGGGTTGATACAATGAAGGGATGGAAGATGACTGTAAAGATGAAAATTATAAAAGATTTTATAAAAGGAATTGATACAATAAGAAGTTGTTTGAAAAAAGAAAGAAGAAGATTTAAGAAAAAAAAAGAAAAAAGGGAGAGAATGTGATCAGGCAGGAGACTAGAACAAAGCCATACACTAGTGATTTAGGGTATATTTTGATCTGTTAGAAGAAACTGTATCTCAAAATTTTAAAGAGAGAACAACTTATATATATATGCCAAAAATAAGGGTAACTACTCTGAAGGGATAAAATATGACTCTAAAAATGAAAAATAAAAAATGTTTTTTTTTTTTAAAAAGGGATTGATAAGATGTTGGTTGAAAAAGGGAAAAATAAAAATAAAAAAAAAACAGTTAACAAAAATTAACTTTGATGAACTAATGAATCATGTTAAAAAAAAGCCATGAATTCTATGTGCAGTATTTCCCTAGTGCAGGAGTTCTCCCGTTGTCCTTGCTCGGTAAACTTGGTCTTGGCTTGCTGGCTGTTCGTGCTGATCTTCTGGGGGAGCGGCCTGTTGCTGTGGTTCCCAAATATCTTTGCCGGAGGCTGAATTGCCCCGCCCTTGTCGGTCTGGGCCAAGCAAGCTGCTGGGGTTTGCTCTCAGGAGCTTTTGTTCCCTGCAAGCTCTCAGTACAGCTTTGGAGGACCAGGGCAAAAATGGTGGCCTCCCAATCTCCACCCGGAGGAGCTGAGAACTCGGGGTCCCGCTCCTCAGTGCGCCCCCCGAGAAAAGCAGTCACTCCCGTCTCCCTGGTCTCCGGCTGCACTCCGTGCTCACCCGGCCTGTGACTGAGAGTTTCTATCTCTGGCACACAACCCCGTGTGGAGTCTCCAAACCCAGCAGATCCCTGTGGTGCGCTCCTGTGCCGCTCCTCCCTGGGGAGAAAGGGGAGTCTCCCCAGCTCTGCCGCTTGTTGGGTCCCTGCTGGAGGAGCAGTGGCCCGACTGTCACCGATCACAGTTTATGGCAACCCCGAGCTGAGAGCCCGTGCCTGGCCTCCGTCTCTGCAGCCAGCTTCCCTGCTCCGATCCCTGGGAGCTCTGGCACACTCAGGCACCCCCGGTCTTTCTGTGACCCCGAGGGTCCTGAGACCACACTGTCCCAGGAGGGTTCCACCCCCCGCTTAGCCATGGAGCAAGCGACGTCCCTCAGCGGAGCCGACTTCTAAAAGTTCCGATTTTGTGCTCCGTGGCTCTATCACTTGCCAGAAGCGGCCTACAGAGGCTCCTCCCCCGCCATCTATCCTCCCGAATATCGCCTGGGATTCACTTCTCCGCACGTCCTACCTTCCAGTAAGTGGTTGCTTCTCTGTTCAGAGAGTTGTTGCTACTCTCCTCTTCGATCTCCTGTTGAGTTCGTAGGTGTTGAGAATGGTTTGATCCCTATTCAGCTGAATTCCTGAGACCAGACGAAACCTAGGTCTCCTACTCCTCCGCCATCTTGCTCTGCCCCCCCATATAAGATTTTTCAATGGTCCCTTGGCCCCTCTGATGAAGAAGTGATATGAACATATAAGATACTTAGTTTTAGAGGATGACGTGACAGGGTTTTCTGTGCAGTTAAAAGTTTGGTAAAGGGCTTTCTCAATCTTGAGAAGAGAACAGATATGAATAACAGTAATGCGAATAACATTGACTCTATTATTACTTTAACTTAGAAAGTATTTCACTGATGCCATCTCAAACAACCTTTACAGCATCTTTCTATAAAAGCAAGAGGGAGAGGCAAAATGATTAGGAAAGCAACCATCCCACAGTGATTTCCTGGCAGGATGATCATAGCCTGGGCAAACCAGACACCTTTGCTCCATCATCTTAAAACTCTGGAACTGTTTGTATCTATTCTTCAAATGTGCAAATATGTTCTTTCTATGCAGAGATAAAGCATTTCTGCTGCTGTTGCAGTGGGAGTCAGGTCTTTTATTTTGGCATTTCCTACAGAGGCCACTGAGGCAGTGCTCACTTATGACCCTGGTGTTTTGGAGAAGGCCCTGTGCTGACCCTCCCTCTTTTATCCACCTCTGCCAGGATTTTGGAGAGATGAGGGTCTGTGTCTTCACATTCTATTGTGAAAGACACAATGGTCAACCACCAACCAAAGTGATTATCTTATTTTGAAAAACAAAAGCTAAATGTTTTTCTTGCAGGGTCCTACCAAGAACCACTGAAGACACCCATCAAAGGGAGTTTTGAAACAAATAACTCTGCTCTCCATTTTTGCAAGGCAGCTCATGCACTGGATAGAGGCTGGAATGAAAACGTTGCCTCAAAAGGCCAGGTAGGTAAAAAGAGAAAACTGACGATCTCATGTCCTGAGAAGCTCAGACAAATGAGTCCCAAATGTGGGGAAGGAACTGGCTTAGCCACTCTTACAAGTCAGTAAGAAAATGATGGGTTCCTGACAGAAAAAATGAGTGAGTGAAGGACATGAATAGGGGCACTTTGTAAAAGAAATATAATACCCAACAAATATACAAGTTCAGTTAGTATCAATCAAAAAAGTGAAAATGAAACAGAAAAAAGGTAAAGATCCAGATGACATGATACTATAGAGAAAACCCTAAAGACTCCATCAAAAGACTACCAGAACTGATAATAAATGAATTAGGTAAAGTGGCAGGGTACAAAATAAGTATACAGAAATCTGTTGCATTTCTATATACTAATAATGAAGCATCAGAAAGAGAAATTAAACAATCCCATTTACAATTGCACCAAAAACAGTAAGATACCTAGGAATAAACTTAACCAAGGAAGTAAAAGGCCTGTACTTTGAAAACTATAAAACACTGATGAAAGAAATTAAAGATGACACAAACAAATAAAAAGATATTCCATGCTCATGGATCAGAAGAACAAATCTTGTCAAAATGCCAATATTACCCAAAGCAATTTCCAGATTTAATGCAACCCCTATCAAAAGATCAATAGCATTTTTCAGAGAACTAGAACAATCTTAAAATGTGTCTGGAACTACAAAGGAGGCAAGAATATGCAATGGGAAAAACAAAGCCTTTTCAACAAATGGTGTTGGGAAAACTGGACAGCTACATGCAAAAGAATGAAACTGGACCACTTTCTTACACCATACACAAAATAACCACAAAATGGGTTAAAGACCCATTAAGTGTGATTTCTGAAACCATAAAATTCCTAGAAGAAAACATAGGCAGTAATCTCTTTGACATCAGTTGTAGAAACATTTTTTAAATATATGTCTCCTCTGAGAGAGAAGAACCATATGGTCTTTTCATTTGATCCAGAAAAAGCATTTGATAAAATACAGCATTCTTTCCTGATTAAAACTCTTCAGAGTATAGGGATAGAGAGAACATTCCTCAATTTCATAAAATCCATCTATGGAAAACCCACAGTAAATATCATTCTCAATGGGGAAAAGCTGAGAGCCTTTCCCTTAAGATCAGGAACACGTCAAGGATGCCCACTCTCACCACTATTGTTCAACATAGTATTAGAAGTCCTAGCAACAGCAATCAGACAACAAAAAGAAATAAAATGTATTCAAATTGGCAAAGAAGAAGTCAAACTCTCTCTCTTTGCAGATGACATGATACTTTATGTGGAAAACCCAAAAGATTCCACCAATTACTAGAACTCATACAGCAATTCAGTAATGTGGCAGGATACAAAATCAATGCACAGAAATCAGTTGCTTTCTTATACACTTATACAGCCCAGATATGGACCCTCAACTCTATGGTCAAATAATCTTTGACAAAGCAGGAAAAAATATGCAATGGAAAAAAGACAGTGTCTTCAATAAATGATGCTGGGAAACTGGACAGCTATATACAGAAGAATGAAACTCGACCATTCTCTTACACCATACACAAAGTTAAACTCAAAATGGCTGAAAGACCTCAATGTGAGATAGGAATCCATCAAAATCCTACAGGAGAACATAGGCAGTAACTTCTTCGACATCAGGCACAGAAGCTTCTTTCAAGACACTTCCCCAAAGGCAAGGGAAACAAAAAGGAAAATGAACTTTTGGGCCTTCATCAAGATAAAAAGCTTCTTCACAGCAGAAGAAGTAGTCAACCAAACAAAGAGGCAACCCACAGAATGGGAGAAGATATTTGCAAATGACACTACAGACAAAGTGCTGATTTCCAAGATCTATAAAGAACTTCTCAAACTCAACACCCAAAAAACAAATAATCAAGTCAATAAATGGGCAGAAGACATGAACAGACACTTTTCAAAAGAAGACATACAAATGGTTAACAGACACATGAAAAAATGTCCATCATCATTAGCCATCAGGGAAATTCAAATCAAAACCACACTGAGATACCACCTTACACCAGTTAGAATGGCAAAAATGACAAGGCAAGAAACAACAAATGTTGGAGAGGTTGTGGAGAAAGGGGAACCTTCTTAACTGTTGGTGGGAATGCAACTTGGTACAGCCACTTTGGAAAACAGTGTGGAGGTGCCTCAGAAAATTAAAAATAGAGCTATGCTATGATCCAGCAATTGCACTACTGGGTATTTACCCCAAAGACACAGATGTAGTGAAAGGAAGGGCCATATGCACCCCAATGTTCATAGCAGCAATGTCCACAATAGCCAAACTGTGGAGAGAGCCAAGATGCCCTTCAACAGATGAATGGATAAAGAGGATGTGGTCCATATATACAATGGAGTATTACTCAGCCATCAGAAAGGATGAATACCCACCATTTGCATCAACATGGATGGAACTGGAGGGGATTATGCCAAGTGAAATAAGTCAAGCAGAGAAAGTCAATTATCATATGGTTTCACTTATTTATGGAACATAAGGAACAGCATGGAAGACATTAGGAGAAGGAAGGGAAAAATGAAGGGGGGGGGAGCCAGAGGGGGAGACGAACCATGAGAGACTATGGACTCCGAGAAACAAACTGAGGGTTTTAGAGGGGAGGGGGGTGGGAGGGTGGGTTAGCCTGGTGATGGGTATTAAAGAGGGCACGTACTGCATGGAGCACTGGGTGTTATACACAAACAATGAATCATGGAACACTATATCAAAAACTAATGGTGTACTCTATGGTGACTAACATAACATAATTAAAATAAAATAAAATAAAATAAAGTAAAATAAAGCATTCTTATTTCAAACAGAAAAAAAGATATGTCTCCTCTGGCAAGGGAAACAAAAGCAAAATCAAATTACTGGGACTACACCAAAATAAAAGCTTTTGCACAGTGAAGGAAACCATCAACAAAATAAAAAGAAAATTCCAGAAAATTCACAATGTAGAGCATTGTGTAATGTATAGAATTGTTGAATCATTATATTGTACATCCAAAACTCTTATAAAACTGTTTATTAACTATATTGAATTAAGAAATAGTTTTTTTTAAAAAGGTAAGGATTAAAAATATTATGAAATTATACGTATTATGGTATGCTTCCCCTCAGCCAAAAAACTTCTTGTATAATCATTTCCAACTATTTGGTGACTTGGTCTGCCCTCTGGAGTCTCTCAAGATAAGTTAAATTCTTCCTCTATAAGATGGTCTTTTTAAAAAATATATTTATTTATTTATTTTAGAGAGACAGAGAAAGTGCGAGCAGGGTGAGGGGCAGAGGGAGAGGAAGAGATAGAATCCCAAGCAGGCTCCCTGCTGAGCACAGAGCCCTGTGGAGCTCGAGGCAGGGCTCTAGGTGGGGCTCCATCCCAGGACCCTGAGATCATGATCTGAGCCAAAATCAAGAGTCAGACAGATGCTCAACCTATTGAGACACCCAGGCGCCCCTATAAGATGGTCTTTTAAACATTTCCCTTAAGTTTTTGTTATTGTTGTTTTTTTTTTGTTGTTTCTTGACTAAGTTAATTTAGTTCCTTTAAGTATCTTATTTATTATGGTTTCAAGATCTTAGAGGAGTCTGATCTAAATCCTTGGGTACATTAACTATCACTAGCATGTTTTAAGGGTTTATCAAATCAAATGAAGACCTTTTGAAGGAATCAAGGTTTCATTTAGAAAGCTTTAAACTAGGAAAGTCATAAATTCTCAGCTTGGGCAAAGTTATGCATTTAGTATGTGCTTCCAGTGTTCGGCATATATATCTTGCTAGAGGAACAATATTGTGAATGTAAAATTTAATTATTTGAGATCATATGCAAATTGAAAACAAACATCTGAGGGCAGGTCTTTTGCCACGTGCTTTACTGTTGGTTACAGGTTTGGAGGTGCAGATGGCCAGGGAGTTCTATGTCATTAGGGGCATGTTGACCTTACGCCCAGGCCAGGTTATTAGCACCACTGCCTTTCCACACTCTATGTCTTACAGACTGGAGTTTTTACTGCCTTGACCTCACGACTGCTTAGAGTCCCATTGTCACTGAAGAACCTGGGAAGGGGATAATGGACACTATCTCAATACTTTATATCAAGCATTCGTTGTCATGACCAGTTAGAAGTCAAACAGCATCGGGAGTGGTGCAGATGCGCTGTGAGGTCTTTCACAATTACAGGAAATGTGGGTCTTCAGATGGTCCTCAGAGGTCCTGTGGAGGGTGTTTCTACGACGGGGGCCTGCAGAGCTGTGAAGATGTTCAAAATTATTATATATAGTCAGCTCTATGCCAAGTTGTTCATGAAAGTAATAAGTAGATCTTACTGAGGGAAGAGCACCCTTGGGTATGTGGAACAGAAGCGCCCTGTGCTGGGCAATGCCCTGGTCAGCTTTGTGCCAACTATGGGATTCTGAAGAAGTGACTCTCTGAAGAGTTACATTGATTTTGGGAATGTTATTTTATATCAGTAGCTCTCAACTGGGTGTGATTTTGCTCCCCAGGGGACATTTGACAACGTCTGAACACATTTTTGATTATCACAAGCTAGGGGGAAGGCATCTATCTAGTAGATAGAGCCTGAGATGCTCTAAACCTCCTATAATGCACAGAACACCCACAACAATGAAGTATCTGCTGCCAAATGCCAGTGGTGCTAAAAATGAGAAACCCTGAGTTATACCTCATTGTTATAATCTGAATACCTAAAAATCCATGATTCCCTGACTGGCAAGGACGTAATATCCGGGAAGAAAACCCAAATCTCAAAATGATGCCTGTGAGAGAGACCTTTGTATGAATTATGGTGATCCAATGATTGTTTTACATATACAATTAGATATATTATCATGAAGGAGAAAAAAAGGAATTGTCTCTGCTTTAACTATTCACTAAAATGTTTTTATACCAGTAAGTAGTTTTCTTTACACTTACTACTAATTTTCTTTTCTGTTTTTGATTGATGTTGGGTGTAACAATGTCAGAAATGCTTTTTATGTACTAGCCCAAAGAGAGAGCAATCAGATTTTTGTGTTCATGGAAACTGAGGCAAGTTACTTAAGATCTCTGTGATTTGATGTTCCCATTTTAAAAAAATTTTAAATTATTTATTTTTTTACTTAAAAAATTTTTTTTTTGATGTTCCCACTTCTGGTAGGTAAAGGGAAATGGAAAAGGACCCTTAAGATGATGAGTTCGATCCTGACATACTATAGGTGAAGAAAATTAAGTTCCAGAGAAAATCTCAGTACGGACTGAAAGAACACTTCTAGGCTGGATGCGGAGAGGCTCCTCTTGAAAGGAATCTTCCTTAAAAAAGTAGCCTTACTAACGTTCAACTTGGTTATCTTGGGGATGTCTTTCAATTTCACAATGTACTAGAACTATCATGACATTTCAGTTCTTACAGGCTTAGATGATATCGCTGGCCTTTAGTTGGTTTGTGGGCTAAAAGGATTTTTAGGCTAGAAGGGTAAAAGAAGATTTTATTCTAGCTGAGGAATACCTGCCCTATGGAGTCGTTGCGGACATTAGAAATAATACACGGAAAATGCTCAGCACTGTGTTCACTACACAGTGGTTAGGTAGTAAATAATAACAGTCGTAGCACTGGGTTTGATAATGTGGAAACTTTGACCTTCCTAGTGAATTATCAGTTTTAACACTATACCATGCATAACATCTGAGATGTACACGCACATTTCTAAAGAAGTATTTATTTGCTTGTTTTCAGAAATGCCTAAACCAGCTATTTTCGACCCAGAAGGTGGCTCAGTGGGTTAGGGGGCAAATGCAGCTCTGTGAGCAATCCCAGTGTGCCTGGAAAGGTATGGGCCAAAGATTTTCTGTTTGTCCTTCTTTCCTACCCTTCTCTCTCCCTTCTTCCTTCATTTCTTCCTTACCTTAGAATATATTAGAATGTATTATTTTTATATTTATTAGACTAATCAACATAATTATAAAATTTTGATAATTTTCCTACTTCTCTGCCTTACCTGTCCCATCCCCAAGTCTTGTTTCCTAGAGGCAACCACCTTTACCCTTCCAGCTCTTCCCCTACTATTTACATCTAGTTTCTTTTCTTTTTTAAATACATCTATTTTCTAAGTGATATTTGTAAACTGCTCTTTCTTGAGATTTTAGACTTTATCATATCTTTCTAGCATAGTAGGTAGGAACTTAGTTCTCCTGCTTCATTCACCTCCTTCAATCTACTTAGATCACACTTTTTTTTTTTTAAAGATTTTATTTATTTATTTGAGAGAGAGAGACAGCAAGAGAGGGAACACAAGCAGGGGGAGTGGGAGAGGGCTTCCTGCGGAGCAGGGAGCCCGATGCTGGGCTCTATGCCAAGACCCTGGGATCATGACCTGAGCTGAAGGCAGATGCTTAAAGACTGAGCCACCCAGGCACCCCTTAGATCACAATTCTGAAAAGTAACCCCTCACTTGGGTGAAAATCTGTGTATAACTTTGACTCCCCCAAAACTTAACTGCTCATAGCCTACTGTTGCCTGGAGGTCTTAACAATAATATAAACAGTTGATTAACACATATTTTGTATGTCATATATATTATATACTATATTCTCACAATAAAGTAAGCTAGAAAAAAAGGAAATGTTATTAGGAAAATTATAAGTAGGAGAAAATACATTTATGGTACTCTGTGGTATTTATAAAAAAAATCCACATGTAAGTGGACCCATGCAGTTCAAACCCATGTTATTCATGGGCCATCTGTATTAGCTTCAGGCATAAAACAATGATTTGATATTTGTATATATTGCAAAATGATCACCACAGTAAATCCAGTTAACATTCATCACCATTCATAGTTACAGAATTTTTTTTCTTGTTATGAGAACTCTTAAGACCTATTCTCTTGGTATTTTTCAAATATGCAATCCAGTATTATTAACTATAATTGCCATGCTGTACATTACATCCCCATGATTTTGTAACTTCCCAGGGCACCGGGGTGGCTCAGTCGGTTGAGTGTTGAGTTCCATTTTGTAACTGGAAGTTCGTACTTGTTTTTTTAAAAAACCTTTATTGGAGGTGCTTGAGCGTTTCTAGTAACCTTTAAGTTTTGCCCACAACTGCAGGTCTTCGGGGCTAACACCAAGGCAGTGAGTAACGATCTACTTCTTGGTATAGCATCGTGAAGCTCTTAGGCCTTTTATCAGAAGGCGTGTGGTCGTAGAGACCACAAATTACCTGGGTGGGCTCAGTGCCTATTAATTTATGTCATTCTCAGTTTGATCACTAGCCACGTGGTTGGGCGGATGAAACAATGGTGGCCTGTGGTTTAGACTTAGGTGGGTCTTTTGATGAGAATTAAAACTGAACCCAAGGTAGGACCCTGACCTCAGACAGTCATGGGTAAAACTAGCCAGAAGTAAATCTGTGTACTCTGATACAGAAACAGTGAGACAAAGAGCCAAAATAAACGAATCCACAGATATTTATTGACAAAGACTCAGAGTAGAGCTTACGTCTATCAGGTAATTGTTGATGTGCTAGACAAATGGATATGCGAAAATTACTGTCATTTTAAAATCTCAAGTGACAGAATAAATATTCGAAGTATGATACAGTGTTTGTGTGTGCTTCCCACAAGATTTTATATTTAGGTCTGGCACTTGTGCTTTTTAGTAAAAATTGCCATGAAATATATATATATATATATATTTAAAGATTTTATTTATTTATTTGACAGACAGAGACAGTGAGAGAGGAAACACAAGCAGGGGGAGGGGCAGACGGAGAGGGAGAAGCAGGCTTCCTGCTGAGCAGAGAGTCCGATGCAGGACTCAATCCCAGGACCCTGGGATCACCACCTGAGCCAAAGGCAGACGCTTAATGACCGAGCCATCAGGCGCCCCATGCCATGAAATATTTTTTAAATTTTTGTTTAAATTAATACTGAAGTCTTTTTTTCCTTCCCTTCTCCTGCAACTTGTAATTCAGTTCTATCATGATGACTACTTTCTTTTTCACTTTGTTATGTCTTAATACCTGCATAAATATTATGCTTCCGGGATCATTAAGATATGTGGAGCTGTTTGTTCTTTATAGGCTGCAGAGACGGAGTCAGAGATGAATGCTTCCTTCTTAAAAGATTCAGTGATACAGACTATTCCATACTCCAACCGGAAGTGAAGATTCATCTTACTGGTCTTCAAAATGACTATTGTAAGTTATTGTTTAGATCATGAATTGAAAAGTTGTTGGAGTGACAAAATGTATCCTGTGCTGTGGCATAAACTTGAAATTTGCTTCTGGAAAAACCCAATGGCCCTTGTGCCTCATGTCCCAAAGCTGTACTATCCAAATATGGTTAATGTAGTTTGGCTTTTCCCTGTGCAAATTTCATGTTTGGAATGGGTATTGTTGGTGTTGGTGGGGTATGAGAAATATACATTTTTTTTGTTCTGTTTTTACTGTATTGGAATGAACTGTGAGAATGGGGGCCTATTCTTAGGCATATATTTTAAACATGTATAAATCTAATTGGTTAAACAGCAACATTGGGTCTTCTTGTTATGTGCCTAGTTTATAATCTAGTTGGGAAGACAGGACTATTTTTTTTTTAAGATTTTATTTATTTATTTGAGAGAGAGTGAGCGAGCATGAGAGAGAACATGAGCAGGGGGAGGAGCAGAGGGAGAGGGAGAAACAGACTCCCGCCGAGCAGGTAGCCCGATGCGGGGCTCAATCCCAGGACTTCAGGATCATGATCCGAGCCGAAGGCAGACACTCAACTGACTGAGCCACCCAGGTGCCCTGGGAAGACAGGACTAACTCACATGGAACTTCTACCAACATGCTAGTGTAGAATATAAATAATGAGTTTTTGGGTAAAAGGGGCTATAATAAGTAGTTCAGTGATCTTTGGATCTTTGTCTAGAAAGACTTGTTGGAGATATTCAGACTTGAGCTGGGTCTTGAAAAATGAGTAGGATATGGAGGGGTGGGGGAGGGAAGAAAGAGCATTTTCAGCAATGTTAACAATGTGAGCAAAGGCAGGATGTTGGTAATTAATGACAACGGCAATGAAGAGAATACGCTGGGGACTGGTGAATAGGTAGGTAGATGCAAATTTTGTAATCACACAGGTCCCCTCCACCCCCCCCAACTTGTCTTAGGTTACCACAGTTGTCATATTTTACATCTACATACATTGAAAATCTACCATTGTTATAAATTTTACTCTAAAAACTATACATATATGAATTTTAAATAAAAGGGAAAAATTGTCTTCATATTTACCCAAATATATACCAATTCCACTCTTTCATTCCTGATGATCCAAATTTCCCTCTCATCTAATTTCTCTTTAGCCTGAGAAGCTTCTTTTAGCATCTTTCAGATCAGGTCAGTTGGCAAAGACTTCTCTTACACTTCTTATATTCCGTTTTATGATATTTTTGCTGATACAGAATTCTGTGTTGCTAGATTTTTTTCTTTCAGCATTTTAAAGATATTAGAGTGACTTCTGGCCTCCATAGTTTCTGGTGAGAGCTCTAAGGTAATTTGAAGACTTACTTTCTTGCTTCCAAGACCTGAATCTAATTATACATGTGAGAACTTTGGATATTATTCCAAAAGTCCCTGAGGTTTTGCTCATTAATTTTTCAATTCAAGGGGCAAAAGGAGAGGGAGAAGCAGGCTCTCTGCAGAGCAGGGAGCCTGATGCGGAGCTCGATCCCAGGACCCTGGGATCATGACCTGAGCTGAAGGCAGACGTTTTACCAACTGAGCCACCCAGGCACCCCTGTCTTAGTTAAGTTTATACCTTAAGTTTTGTCTTGCCTTTTGTGGCTGGTGTTTTATTTTTTTTTAATATTTTATTTATTTATCAGAGAATGAGAGAGAGAGGGAGAGCACAAGCAGGGGGAGCGGCAGGCAGAGGGAGAAGCAGGCTCCCTGAGGAGCAAGGAGCCCGATGCGGGACTCAATCCCAGGACCCTGGGATCATGACCTGAGCTGAGTAGACATTTAACCGACTGAGCCACCCAGGTGTCTGTGGGTGGTGTTTTGAAGTCTCAGATCAGTTCCTTTTGCCTTGACTATGCTGGTTTGGGTCTATCCCTCATATATACGGATCAGAGTCTAGTCTGAGTCCTAAATGGACTTTAAATCTCAGTTCAGTTCTCAAAGCCTTTGCTAAGCTGATTTGAGTTTTCCCTGTACTAACATGATTTCAGGGTAGGGCTGAGATGTGTGTGGGTTCATACATTCACAACAAGAGAATGCCTTTCTGTAGCTCTCTCCCCTCCAGGACTTTTTCTACACACTTTGGCCACCTCAGGCTCCTTTCCCTGGCTCCTCTCACCAGCAAGATGATGAGCTTTCTTTTTTTTTTTTTTTAAAGATTCTTTTTTTTTTTAAAGATTTTATTTATTTATTCGAGAGAGAGAGAATGAGAGATAGAGAACACGAGAGGGAAGAGGGTCAGACGGAGAAGCAGACTCCCTGCTGAGCAAGGAGCCCGATGTGGGACTCGATCCCAGGACTCCAGGATCATGACCTGAGCCGAAGGCAGTCGCTTAACCAACTGAGTCACCCAGGCGCCCAAGATGATGAGCTTTCTATCAGAGTTTTAGCAGCTAGTGCTGTTCCATGACTGGGGCCCACCCTCTGGCCAAACCATGTGAGAAAAAAAGTGAGAAACTCACCCCTGGGGAGGTTGCTTCTTCTAGTTTTGACTCCTTTACTTAGTTTAACTGCTTTTGCTTATTTTCCAGTTCTGAGGGGGTTTGTTTTTTATTTGTTCGGAGTTTAGAGTTGTCATCAGTAGGAGAGGTGGGTTACCAGTGGCTTAGACCACTGTAGTGGAGCTGGTGTGCTTCATAGTTTTGTATTGATATGTATCAATGAGAATAAGAGTTTTTGTCTTATAAGAAATAAGATAGGGTTATATGTCAACTATATCTCAATTAAAAAAAAGAAATAAGATAGGATACATTTTAGTATGTAGTCATACAAATGTGGATTCTTTTGGCAGTCAAAGAGTTCTAATAGTAGAAGCTGGAGGACACTGCTAGGAACTTCCAGGTATCACTTATTAGCCAGTGACCACTTCTTCTAGATATACTGTAGTTGGGTGGTATTTTTGGTTTGAAATGATGGTGGCATCTTTCATATGGATATTGTAGGTTCAAGGATGTCTCTGTAAGGGTTATATGCTTTTCCCCTATGTTTATTGCAGTATTATTTACAATGACCAAATTATGGAAGCAGCCCAAGTGTTCAGTAATAGATAAATGGATAAAAAAGATGTGGTATGGGGGTGCCTGGGAGGCTCAGTTGTTAGGCATCTGACTTCAGCTCAGGTCATGATCTTGGGGTCCTGGGATTGAGCCCCACACCAGGCTCCACACTCAGTGGGGAGTCTCCTTGCCCCTCTCCCTCTAACCTTCCCCATGCTTGCATTCTCTCTCTCTCTCAAATAAAAAAAATCTTAAAAAGAGATGTGATATATGTAGGTACATATATATACATTTGATATGCATGTATATATATATATGTTTGAGTTTTATTCAGCCATAAAAAGAATATTATTCAGCCATAAAAAAGAATGAAATCTTGTCATTTACAACAAGGATGGACCTAAGTGAAATACATCAGTCACAGAAAGACAAACACCTTATGATGAAGAGACAAACCAAAAAACAGACTCTTAACTATGGAGAACAAACTGATCCTTGCCTGAGGGGAGGTGGGTGGTAGGATGGGTGAAACAGGTGAAGGGGATTAAGAGTGCACTTGTCGTAATGAGCACCGAGTAATGTGTAAAATTGTTGAATCACTATATTGCATACCTAACACCAATATAACACTATATGTTAACTCTATTGGAATTAAAAGAAAAAAGAAAAAGAAAGACCAGATAATTTCAATGACAAAAATAGGTGATTTTAATTTTTAGTGATCAGTGAGATAAAATCCATGGGTACTAATAATGGTAGATTAAAATTCCAAGTTCTCTAAATGACTCTAAATAAATATATTTGATTATAAATAGTAAGCATTATTGCTCGTTAGACTGTGAATCTTGACACAGAATTCTAGGTTTTATTTTTGAACTTCTAATGATCTGCTTGCATATGTGATTCTATTTTCCAACGACCATGGGAAAGGTATTAATTTTGCTCATCTATCTGCAAAAAAGTTGGTTACTTGAAAACGTTTTTTATTTGACTAAATAATTACCCTAATATGAAATGCTTTTCTTATAGATCTGAATATTCTAGATTGGAATTTTCAAAATCTTGTTGCTATAGCCCTTGGATCTTCTGTGTTCCTCTGGAATGGGGAAAACTACAGTGTGATTGAAAACATAGACCTAAATCTCAATTGTAACTATGTATCTTCTGTGTCCTGGATAAGAGAAGGAAACTGCCTGGCACTTGGCACCAGCGAGGGAGAAGTACAAGTAACAGTTTTTTTTTTCCCCCTCAAAATGTGCTCTGTGTAATTGCTACATAACTAGAATTGACCTTTAATAACAATATACAAGAGAGAATCTCTATTAATTGTGGCGCTTGAAACTATGGGGAGTGAGTGGATATAGCATTCTGGTTCCTTTTCTGAATGGCATTTAATGAGGACGTAAGGATGCTCTACCTAGTTTTTTTCAGACCATCTTTCTTTCTGTCATATTTACCTTTTTAAAAGTTTTTTTTTCAAAGATTTTTATTTTTTTAAGTAATCTCTACACCCAACGTGGGGCTTGAACTCACAACTCTGAGATCAAGAGTCGTGTGCTCCTCTGATTAAACCAGCCAGGTGCCCCTAAAAGTCTTTTCTCTTGTAGTAAAGTTGGGCTTGTAGAATCCCCAGGGTTAGGAGTTGGGAGAGAGGAAGCTAACCTTCAGCGCTCCTTTCTCTGCACAAGCTATGCTCAGGAGTAGAGTTACTTAAAATGAATTTTTTTTTTCCAATAGGCTCTCTGAAATGGGATTTTACCCAGTTTCCATCAATCTATTTAGCTTCTCACGCGTTATTATTACTAGCAATACTGTAAACTGTAGCAATACAGCAAAACTGTAAAAATATTGCTCATGTGTCCAATGACTTTGGAGGACCACGGATGGCTTTCACTGCCTTCTCATCTCTACAATGATATTGGATCCTATGAAGGTTATGTCAATGATTTCTTCTTATAGCAAAGTTCTCATTTCTCATATGGGTCAGAGTACACCTACAGGTGGCAGAAAAGGAGTCTCTTAGCCTGACGGTGCATTTCCAGATATGAAATTCCACAATTGAGAAGAAACTAGATGTGTGAGAGCCATTCTCAACCCGTGGCTGCCCACTGAATTCACCTGGAGAGCTTTAAAATAAATGTCATAAAATAAATGCCGTATCCATTATTGAATCAGAATGGCTAGCATCCATAGCAAGCTCCGTAGGTGATGTCATATACAGACAGGGTTGAGAAATGCTGCCCAGGGTTAAAGGAGCTGAGCTTTCCCTTAGTACGAGGACTGGTGGTAGCAACACTAATTGCTATCAGGCCTTTAAGAAGACAGTGGACTGTGAAAAAGACAATGCTATATTTCTCTGCTTGTTCATTTTTTCAGTTATGGGATGTGGTAGCTAAAAAGCAGCTGAGAAGTATGCCTGGTCATTTGTCAGTGGTTGCGGCTCTGAGCTGGAACGACTGTATTCTCAGCAGGTAAGACGCATCTTAGTGGAATGAATTATATTTGTATCACTAGGTGATTATGGGGGCTGAGTGAACAGAACCATAATATTTAAAACCAAAACCAAAACCAAAACCAACCAAAACCAAACAGGATATTAGTTAGCAGCAGTTATGATCCTACCTTCTTGAATATCCTGATCTTCTGGTGAGGTAAGTGGTCCAGTGGCCACAGGTACCATGGTGGCTATGTGCCTGGACCATATGCTGGTATTGGAAAGTGAGGTTCAGGATCCATTAAATTGTTCAGATAAAAGGTAAAAATCTGTTTAAGCAAAACGTTTCTCTGTACCAAGTAATACCCATCAGAGGGATATTTTGTTGGAATCAAGTATTTATTGCTATCAGGATCAGTAATTTGGAATATGTTAAGCTTTCTGGGGCACATTTCCAATTCATAGATCCACAGATGTTATAGCTGGAAGCAACCTCATAGATCAGCCGGTTCCATGATTCTCAAACTTGAGCATGCAGCAACATCACCTGAAGGGCTCCTTACAACACAGACTGCTAGTCTGTCTCCAGGAATTTCTGAATCAGTAGGTCTGAAGAGGCGCCGATAATTTGCATTCCTAATTTCCAAAGTGATGCTGATGCTTCGTCACTTTTGAGAACTACTGATTTAGTCTACCTACTTTTTTTTAAATTTTATTTTATTATGTTATGTTAGTCACCATTCATTACATCATTAGCTTTTGATGTGGTATTCCATGATGCATTGTTTGCATATTCTTTTTAATCAGAAAAGTTAAATGACTTTTTCCTATGATCCTATAAAATTGATCTAAATATATATTGCTTTTAATAATTGCCATTCATTATCTTTTTAAAGATTTTACTTTTTATTTGAGAGAGAGCACAAGCAAGGGGATCAGCAGAGGGAGAGGGAGAAGCAGGCTCCCCGCTGAGCAGGGATTCCCCATGGGGGGCTTGATCCCAGGACTCTGACATCATGACCTGAACCGAAGGCAGAGGCTTAACTGACTGAGTCACCCAGGTGCCCCACTGCCATTCATTTTTATACTGTAGTTCTTAAGGTAGGTTTAAATTAAATAAATTCCAAGGTCTTTTACAATTTAAGCAGCTATGATATAAATTTGAGATTTCAATACCTTGTGATTACAGGCCAAACTTAAAGCCACTTAAACAAAATACCTTATAAAGTGCTAATCATTTACCGTGAGAAGTTGTAGTGAGGTCAGTTTTCTATTTGAATTCTTTTTACAGTCTGCATTGTTTAAATTTAGTTTTATTATCCATGAGGAAAATGAACAGATCATTTCTTATGATAGCAGCTAATATTTTTGGAGTAAAGTGTGCTGGGCATTGTGCTGTACTCTTTATGTGCATAATTGCGTTTTAATCCCTTCAGTAATGCTGTAGAGGGGTTTCTAATTTCCCGCCAACTTATTCTTAATGAATAAACTGAGACACTAGCCTGAGGTCACATGGTTAGCAAAAGGGGCAGAGTCAGGCTTTGAACCCAGGTGGTCTGGCTGCAGAGCCCATATTGTTCATCAGAAGGCTGTTCAGTGTGGTGCCTGAATCGTTTTTTTTTTTTTTAAGATTATTTATTTATTTATTTGAGAGACAGAATGAGAGAGAGAGAGAGCATGAGGGGGGGAGGTTCAGAGGGAGAAGCAGATTGCCCGCTGAGTGGGGAGCCCGATGTGGGACTCGATCCCGGGACTCCAGGATCATGACCTGAGCCAAAGGCAGTCACTTAACTGACTGAGCCACCCAGGCGCCCAACCTGAATCGTTTTTAAAAATATGAGACCAGATTTTGAGAAATTTCAGAAATAATTGTAGATAGTTGTTTACTTGTTCCTTGGAGAAAATTAGCCCAGAAAGAGTTCATTATCTTTGATAAAGTGATAGGATTTTTATCATTCTTTGGCTCCAAATCACTACCAGTGACATTATCTACTGGTTCTGAATCACATTGCAGTTTGCTGTGACATTCAGATCATTTTCTACTCTTTTTAGATATTAGTAGCATTAACAAAACTAATAGTAGATTTGTAGTTTAATAGAAAAAGGAAATACTACATTTCTATCTCTGACATTTCACTATAAAAATATATATACTAAAACCATTGCACTGAGGTAACATGAAATATTCTGAATTCCAGAAAAGTACTATTTCCTAGGTTCAGTACATAAACTACTCCCTGGGGAAATATGGCAATCTTCTAAATTTACCTTTTCCATAGCTGCCTGCATCATATTAAAGTTGTTAGAAATATCTGTCAAAATGGGCCACCTGGTGGCTCAGTTGGTTAAGCAGTGGCCTTCTGCTCAGGTCATGACCCAGGGTGCTGGGATGGAGCCCTGCATCGGGCTCTCCGTTTAGCAGGGAGTCTGCTTCTCCCTCTGCGCCTTCCCCCCACCTTGTACTCTCACTTGCCTGTGTTCTCTCTCTCTCAAATAAATAAATAAAATCTTAAAAAATATAAATATCTATCAAAGGATATCATCTCAATATCCACATTTGAAACTTGGCCACAAAAATTTTTTTCACTTGTGAAAACCATCACCCAGGCAGAATACTCTATCCTTTTTAACCCAACGAATGTTCAAAACCTGTGTCTTGAATCTGTCCTGAGGGGTCTTTTGGTAGTTTGAACTATGCTTTCCTTCATGTTTTCAAATGCTTATTAGCTATTGCTAGAACCCAGGCTCGAGTTTTCTGTTAGAAACCTGCCCCTTTACCTCTGTGCAGCGGGTCGAGGCTGGGCCGCGTTTCTCATCATGATGTTCGGGTTGCCCAGCATCACGTTGGAACACTTCAACACAAGCAAGCTGTCTGTGCTCTCAAGTGGTCCCCTGACGGCAGGCTGCTTTCCAGTGGTTGTAGTGATGGACTGCTGACGATATGGCCCCATGACCCGGGTACAAAAGCCCAGGTTCAACCGCTGAAAGTTATACCCCAACCTACAGCAGTCAAGGTAAGACATCCAATAGGTTTCCAAGTTGCTCTTCACTCCAAGATCATTGACTATCCTTCACACATGAGAACGAAGCCATTAAGGCAATGCTTTGAGATTTTCTTCCCCCAGAATTTGTTTTGGATTTTGCCATCACTGTCTTGAAAGACAACCCTATTTATACACCCCCATGTGTTAGATTTTGTAGTTCTAAGTTACTGAAACCAGAGGTAAGCTTGAGCGTCTGCAAAAAAGTAAATGTATTTTCTCTTATGACTGAGGAGTCCTAGGTACATACAGCTGCTTTCAATACCGTCCAGATATAGCGCCTTAAATAATGTCATTAGAACCCTCTCTCTTTGGCTCTTGGCTCTGTCCTACTCTGTTGGGTTTCATTCTTTATTCAGACAACATTTTGTGGGCAAGATGGCTCTTACACCTTCAAATTCAGATTCTCCCCGATGGGAGCTGATTAAGAAACTACGCTCCTTGTAACTCTGGTAGAAAAGTCCCAGGCAGGACTCTGGTGTGACTTTGGGCACATTCTCATCTCTCAGCAGCTAACTGTGGTCAGAGAGATGGGTACACTGGCTGTCCAGGTCTAGGACATGAGCTCACACCCATGGAAAGGAAACCCCCTATGACAAGGAGGAAGAAGGGTGCTGCACAGTTAAACCAATATTCTACCATTCTCTGCATAATATTTTTTTATTTCTCTGTATTTTAAATTCTTATTCCTAGTAAAAAAAATCCATACTTTCATTCCTTTGGTGTCATAGATGTATGTCTTGGCCTCAACATAATCCCAGAATATTTATCACTCACAGAGCAAAGAAATGGTTCTACTTTATTAACTATGAGCAAATTTGTTAGAATGAGAACTTACAAAGGTATCACGGAGTCTCCTGATATAGCATGCAATATGTAGCACCTGCTGCTAAAGCACAGTGGTGGCTCAGTACTCTGGCTTGTGGTTTTTTTAATACCCACAGGAGATTAAGAATGATTTTAGGTCCAAATTCCCATTATTAATGATTTGGGAAAAATCTAGGGAAAATGTATGTAAAATATTCTGTCTGCAAACAAAATACAAAAACAAAATGAAGCAAAACAAAAACCCAACACATGAAAAACCCAAGCCAAGCAAAACAAGTTACTTTCTTATGTGCCTTGTCAGAAATACAGTGAATTGAACCAAGAGTTTCTGAAGCCTGAGCAAGCCAAGCCTTGTGACAGCCAATGGCAGGATGGACATGTAGTTAAGGATATACAGATATATATATAACTGAAATATTTCTTAGAATGTCCTTTAAAATTATTGTTACTCATCCTTTCAATTATCAGTATAAATATGCAATACTGAATCTTATTTTTCAGGATTACCTATAGTAATTTATAAATAGGGAATCAGAGGCAATTTTCCTTTCTGAAAAAAATGTATTAGGAGTTGAAATGCGTGAGAGTTTTTGGGGTGCGAGCAATTATGTGTGGCTCCATTTTGTCCTTTCTTCTCTGACCTAGAACCTAAAGACACAGGTAGACAAATGAGAGAAAGGCTTCATTTCAGAACCAGATTCTGGTGGGCGCATGTCACCTACTCCAGCAGCAGATTTTTGCCCCATAGGACATGTTGAGTATGTTTTTTAAAATATATTATTGGATGATTTTTCTTGGTTTAGAATACTGGCAGTTCTCAAAATTTGAGGAAGGCACCTAACAGGTGATTTCTAGTCCCTTAGAAGTAATCTCTAGAGTGCCATCGCTCCAGCCTTTAGATCAGAGCTCCAGGAAAGCTGGGGTGTGCGCAGACCTCTGGACTCCTGCTTACCTGAGTGTGTCACTTTCACAAGTTCACTTTCTCCAAGGCTGAGCTGCCTGTGTGATTATTTGAACTTTCAAGGCCATGGATTGGTGTCCCTGGCAGTCTGCAGTCCTTGCTGTTGGAGGCGGAATGGAAGATGGACACTTACGTGTCTTGGACATAAATACTGGGCAAAGCATCCAGACCCCAAGCACGAACTCACAGGTAAACATCTCTGTGGGAGTTTGCCTTCATTTTTGTCTTTTAGAACCTTGTGGAAATGATTGCTGATAGAGCATAGACCCAAACACACCTCTCTGTACTTTCTGAGTCTATAAGGATTTCAGTTCTGGACAGTTCGTTTTTGTAAAATTTTCTCTGGGAGTTGCAAGTTGATCCGTGCGTCCTTTCCTTCCCCCTCTATTTCCCTTCTTTCTTTTTTTTTTTTTTTTTAAGATTTTGTTTATTTATTTGACAGAGAGAGACACAGCGAGAGAGGGAACACAAGCAGGGGGAGTGAGAGAGGGAGAAGCAGGCTTCTGGCCGAGCAGGGAGCCCGATGCGGGGCTCGATCCCAGGACCCGGGGATCATGACCTGCGCCGAAGGCAGACACCTAACTGACTGAGCCACCCCGGCGCCCCTTCCCTTCCTTCTTAGCATTGCTTTGTGCCCATGTTTGTAGGTTCATTGCACCTAAACCTATTTGTATACTTAGTCTTTTGTTGTCTTGGGATCAACTTTCCTAGAACTAACATAATTCCTCTAACACCCTAACCCCAGCTATGGACTGGAGGATGGATGTGGACCAAGCATACTGCCTAGAATCCATTCGAAATACATTCCTAATGAATCAGACATTGTCATAACTCTGTATTTTTTTTTTTTTTTGGCCATGATTACAGATTTGTTCCCTAATCTGGCTACCTAAGACAAAGGAGATTGCAAGTGGCCAAGGTAGTCCCAAGAACGATGTGACTGTGTGGGCCTGTCCTGGTCTGGCCAGGTCGCGTGGATTTTTGGGTAAGTACGTGGGTGAGTAAAACGCTGTGTATCCATAGCTAAGTGAGCTGCCGTTGGCCTGAAAAGCCCTGAATGAAAGGCCTTCTCCTCTGGCTCTTTGAAGTATTTATTTTATCAGAGGAAAAAGGCCTATACGCATCCCACCTCAGGGCGCGTGTAGATGAGTGTTTCTGAATCTGACTAAGGCTAATCTTTACTTACAATCGTCCTATCTTCTTCTTGCATACATGCATGGATGAAGCACTGATGATCAGGGATAGTTTCTAAACTCTTCTGGAACTCTGGAGTTAGTATCATAACTCACCTTTCCTTATTTTGCAGAAGACCCAGCAGTGCTGCAATGTGTGGTTTTATTGAATATGCATCTACTGTGTGTGTGGCAATTTTGGGGGGTGTTGGGGATATACATATAAACAAGACAGACATTATCTTTGTCCTCATGGAGCCTATACTTTAGTGGGAAGAAACAGACTGAAAACCCCAAATATACACAGCGTTAGACAGTGATAATACCGTGACTCTCTGTAGATTCTGAGAACGTTATTCGGCAACAACAAAACACCCTTAACAGAAAGACTTCCTGCTCCTGCTGGTCAGTCTGACCTCAGAATGACTTTGATATCCTTAAGCTGTTACACCGTGTGATTTGGTAAATAAAAATGTAGGCAGCTCTTGACAGAGCTACCTGGGTGGCCAGGCGTGAGTGTAGGAGGGACGTGAGTTGATCCTTTGCATATTTTAAAGCATAAGATATGCAATTCATGGGATATGTTTTCTGGTTAGGGAAATATTTTTATTTAATTTATTTATTTGAGAGAGAGAGAGAGAGAGAGAGAGAATGAGTGGTGGGGAGGGGCAGAGGGAGAGGGAGAAGTAGACTCCCCGTGGAGCAGGGAGGCCAACATGGGGCTCGATCCCAGGACCCCGAGATCATGACCTGAGCTGAAGGCAGATGCTTAACCCACTGAGCCACCCAGGTGCCCTAGAGAAATATTTTAAATCAAGTCTTAAACCTGGTTCTTTACAAAACTACATTTCCAGTAGCTAGTTAGATCTTTCAGTGAGGTGGGGGCCTCTGACAGATCCTGGAGTCAATTTGCTGATCCTGGGAATAAGGAATGAACTGAACTCGTACATTTTCCTTTTTCTCTAGCCTTGACAAGCTATAAATTCTTTAGTTGTAATGCCTTGTGCTCTTTTCCATTGATATTAGACAGAGTTCCAAAGAGTACATTTAACCTTTTCTCCTCTTAACCTGTTTATGGTTGGAGAAGATGCAGTTACTTTCCCGCTCTTAGACACTAATGATCATCTCTGACCCAGTAGTTTCTTCCACATGCAATATTTCCCCAAAGTATTTAGCAGGGTGGTTGTTATATTAATGTATATCATGTGGTTAGCATTAAAAAAATGAAATAGAATAGTAGAGAATGGAAACAATGTAAAAGTAGACATTATTTTGTGAAATTTTTGTTACAGTTCTGCAGCACCATATACCTGTCTATATATCTAGCTAGGGGGATGGTCATCTCAAAGAACCAGTACAGTTTACACCTCAAGTGAGCTCTGGAATTTCAATATATTTCAAAACAAAATAGTTTTGGACTGTGGATTGTGGTCATAAAGCTTGGAAAAAAAAAAGAGAAGCTAGAACTGATAAGGGTTTGGGGCATGAGGGGTGTGGTGGGCTAAATGATCCCGCCACGCCTTTCCTTTGTCTCACCCTGTTAACCACACTCACGATTCTCTGGGGGGAAAATTCAGTTGAAGAGGCCTCCCCCATCTAATGGCAGAAGAAAGACAACTCGCCATCCTTACCCTCACCCTCCAAAAGTTGTAATTTACAAGCTTTGAAACAGGAATAGGTAACTTTCTAGCCTATAGGTGAGATCTGGCCTTTGATTTGGTTTCATCAGTCCCTAGCACATGCATCGATAGGTGGTCTGCCTTATAAACAGCTGCATAAAGAAAATGAAATTTCAATCCTTTCAGTAATAATACTCTTGGAATTTAAGGATGTAAATCCTAAAGGATGACCTTTGTCTGAGGTAAAGACTGCATTTCCCACTTAATCTAGTAAATTAAGATTTTCACTAATATGAGAGAAGTGTTTCAAGAATGCCTTTGCTTCTAATCCAAACTCCATTTTCCTAACAAATTCTGGAAGTAGTTGTCTTTTTTTTTTTTTTTTTTTTTTTGTCAAGACATTTTTCAAAAGCCTGCTTTGGAAAAGATTTGGAATTTTTTTTCTCTGTTACTCCTTTTCTGCTCCCCCCCCTTTTTCTTCATCTCAACACATCATAATAAAGAATGAAAGCATATTTATCACCTACTGAGTTTATTGAATTGACTTTTAAGTTTAAAAGCATCCATGTAATGTTTTATATTTATCCTAACTAAATTAAGTGGTTTTCATTTATATTGCTTTAATTTTTAAAAATGTTTAATTAAAAAAAATAAAGGACACTGGTCTTCCATAGGAAAAGAGATTCTTCTTTGCTCTGGGTTTGGAGAATGGGCTAAATGGTTAGAACACTGAATTTGATTCTAGTTTTGGCTCTGCCATTAATTAGCTCTGTGACCTGGGACAAGGCAGTTGATATTCCTGGATTTTTTTTTTTTTATCTATAAAATAAGGGAGCTGCTTTGTATCTATGAATCTAAATTTTTTAATGCACTGATACACCCAGAGCCAATCCCTCGTCTCTTTGGGGGCGTGTGGGTATGTACGTGCGTGAGCATGCAGGAGAGCACTGAGGGTGATGTGTGTGGATGGAAAAATTCCCAAGTGTCTGAGATATGTCTCCTTCAGGAGTGGAATATGTGTATGCACTCCTTGATGCTGAGAATCTGGTGTCAGAACACAAGATTATTTCTGAAATTCCAGAGCTCACTTGAGTTGTAAACTGTACTGGTTCTTTGAGACGACCATCTCCCTAGCTAGATTTTATGTGTGTCCCCAAATACCTCCTCAATCAAGAACTTACCCAACCTCTTTCCTTCCCTCCATCCTTCTGGCTCCAGCCTCCTTTCATGGAGTCAGTTTTGTTTGCTTTGGCTTGAAAGTTTGATTGTTAACAGTCACTGTTGGGTTAGGATAGATTTTGCCAAGTATTTTCCAAGGAACATGAGCCACGTGAGAAGTTCACATCAAAAGGACTCTGGTCAACTAAGTTTCAGAAATGCTGCTTATTATAGTCTTTTCTCCCAAATAAAGCAGTCTTGAAATAAGGAATCCTGTTTAATTTTTTTTTTTAACCTGGAGATCCCAAACTAATGTGAACATTAAACACTTTTTTTCCCCTCATTTTTAATACCTATTAACCTCATATAGAATTATTGTTACACAAAATGTTCTTTGGGAGATGATCAGTTAGATAACAGAGAAAAGGGGACTGTCTCCAGAATTACATAACTAAGAGCTTTTTGGGTCCTTTCCTATCAAGCTGCCTCAATTTATTTGATTAGCTCCTTAAAACCTAGGTCCCAAGGGGATGACTTTTGGAGACAATAAGAAGGAGGATGGGATGGGTGGCAGGAGAACAGCAGTAGCAATTCCTGGGTGTTGGTGGATTAGAGAAGCTAGAACTGATAAGGGTTTGGGGCATGAGGGGTGTGGTGGGCTAAATGATCCCGCCACGCTATCCTCGTCAAATCCCCGGAGGCTGTGATTATGACCTTATTTAGCCAAAAGGTCTTTGCTGATGTAAGTTGAGGATTGTGAAGTGAGATCATCCTGGATTATCCAGATGGGCCCTAAATCCAATGACAAGTGTCCTTCGAAGAGACACACACAAGAGAACAAGCACATGGAGGAAAGGGCCATGTGACCACAGAGGCAGAGAGCAGAGTGATGTGGCCACAAATCAATGGTAGGAGGCATGGGTTGGACTCTCTCCTGGAGCCTCCAGAGGGAGCTAGCCCTGCCAACTCCTTGATTCTGGACTTCTGGTCACCAGAGTTATGAGAAAATAAATTTCTCTTGTCTCAAGCAGTGTGTAGTAATTTGTTATGGCAGCCCTAGGAAACTAATAAAAGGGGGGAAGAGCTCTGAAAGGGAAACCCAGTGAAGCAAAACCTCAGTCACTTTAGGTTGCTGCCCACAGTCAGCTCTGACTGGTGTTTACCACAGCAAAGGCACAGTGGGAACGCCAGCTTCAAACATGGCAGGTTTCAGAGAAGCCTTCATCCTGGGACGGGATGTGTGCCCCCCCCCCCCCCGGCCCCCCGGCAGCAACAGCCCATGTAGTGTGGGACATGAACTGTCTTCCCTTCTTCCCACAGGCCCCAGAGGCAGAGTGCTGCACCTGGCTTTAAGTCCAGACCAGACCCGGGTATTTTCTGCTGCAGCTGATGGCACAGCCTGTGTGTGGAATTGCTGTCCCTCAGCTCCTCCGCGAGCTCCAGTTTCCTCACGTCGAAGTGAGAATAATGACAGTGGCCTTGTCTTCTCCATGGATTTGTTGTGACGATCAAACAGGATGGAGTGCTTTTTCAGAGGTGAATGTTCTCGTGACCTTCTTTCTCAGGTTATTTTATTTGCTCTGCTTCCTTCTGTTGCATTTCCTAGACATTGTCTTTGCCTCTTCTCTATTTTCCCCTCCCTCATCCTTCTCTTCTTCTTCCTCCTTTTTCTTCTTTTCTATCTCTTCCTTATTAGGGATGTGTTGCCACTGTGATGGAATATCTATAGCAGAGATTTCCAAACACCTTTTTCCCTCTTGACTTTTCTCCCAATCTCCAGTCTCATATTTCTTTCTGCCTCTGGATATTTGCTTTCTGAGATCCTTTCCTGTATTTAGCTTAAGCCAAATACATTAAAAACATCACTTATTCACTTGAAAAATACTGGTTAAAATCCTACTATATGCTAGGCAGTATGTTAAGCATGCACATTGTTTCCTCTCAAAATGAGTCCCCTGTAGGACTCCCTTGACCCTCTTCATGGTCTCATCCCTGTCTTGGTCATCCCATCATGCAGGGAACCTCCTGATTATTCTGCTCCGTGCTTAATCCATTCATACCTTGTTCTCTTCTGTTTCATTTTAGTCATGTCCTGAATACCTGATGACCACTCAGTTGTAATTCCTTCTGTTTTTCCTGTCTTTATTCTTCAGGGGTCTCCACCACACTGTTAGGTTACATTTCTAAAAGCATGGTGGTGATCTTCTCAGCCCCCTGCTCAGAAATTCTCAATGACTCCCTATTACATAAAGCCCTCACTTAAACCTTAGGGTCCTGAGCCCTAGACCTGCCATAGACTGACTGAGTGACCTTGCATTGTGGTCATAACATTTACAAGAACAGGAATTTGGATTTGATAATTGTTAAGCTTTCTTTAGGCTCGATCAGGCCACTGTTCTCTCTCTCTCTCTCTCTCTCTTTTTTTAAGCAGTCCCCATGCCTAGCGTGGAGCCCAATGTGGGACTTGAACTCACAACTCTGAGATCAAGACCAGAGCTGAGATCAAGAGTCAGACTCTTAACTGACTGGGCCACCTGGCACACCTCTTCTATCTTTTAAATGTTAATCCTTGCTCATCTCCTGTGTTGACCCTGGGCTAAGTCTTGCAATTTTCCTGCCTTGGTGCCTTTGTCGGAGCTTTTCTTCTAGTCTGAAATTCCTCCTACTCTCTTCCTTTTCTTTGCTCATTTAAGTCTTAACCTCTCCAGGAAGTGTTTCTAGATGATGTTACTTGGGTTTGAACTCTTGGCACCAGTCTGTACCACCCACTTGAACATTTCTTGTACCCTACAGACTTCCGTGTACCTACTCTCTGCCAACACCTTTCTATTATTCTGACCTCTATCACTATAGATTAGTTTTGTCTTATGCCAACCTGCAGATAAATGGGATCACACCCTGTATATCCTTTTTGTCTGACTTCTTTCACTCACTATTAAGTTTGTAATATTAATTCATGTTGTAACTTGTAACTGTAGGTTTTTCTCTTTCATTGCTGTGTGACATTCCATATGTATGTATAAATGTATGACAATTTTTGATCCATCTTATTGTGGATGAATATTTGAGCTATTTTCAGTTTTGACTTTAAGAATAAAGTTGTGGGGCACCTGGGTGGCTCAGTTGGTTAAGTATCCGACTCTTGATTTTGGCTCAGGTCATGATCTCAAGGTCGTGAAATCAAGCCCTATGTCAGGCTCTGTGCTCAATGGGGAATCCGTTTGGCAGAGTCTCCCTTTACCCTTCCCCCTGCTCACATGCCCTCTAAAAATAAATAAATCTTTAAAAAAGAAGAATAAAGTTGTTATGCACATTTTTAAACGTTCTTTAGTGGACAAAAGCACTCATTTCTGTTGGGTATATATACCCAGGTGTGGAACTGCTTGGTCATAGGATATGTCTGTTGAGTTTTAAGTAGTCACTGCTAACTTTCCTAAGAAGTATCAGCAATGAATGAGGGTTCCATTAAACTACTTTTTAAGTGGACTTCAAAATCTGTAATGTTGCTAGCAGGGAATGTTCCATCCTCTTATTGCTGTTAAAATCCTAACTATGAATTAGGGATTATCACAGGTACCTACAGTATCATCCCAGTGACTCTGTTAGAGCCCTGTTTTAGATGTTAGTACCAGACCTCACTTTTTAGTGTAGGGACTCCCATCCCTAGCTGTATGTTGGAACCACTGGGGAGATTATATGGAGAATATTATGTCCTGGGTCTCATTGAATACAATTAAATAAAAATTTCTAGAGGTGGGGCCTGAGCATTTGTAATTGAGCAATGCTCCCTTTGTTTTAAGTGCCTATTTCTTGGTCGTGATGTATGTTCTTGGTTTGGGTATACATTATGTGTGTGTGTGCATGTGCATGTATACTCCTAAAGGAACAGATGGAAATTGAAGGAATCCATTCACATAATCCCATTTTGAAGTGGCTGCTGGACTGATGACTACCCAATGAGTTCAATGTGCTGAATAACAACATAGGGGGTTTTCGAGGAAAACTTTGAGCACTTACTCCCTAGTATGTGATGGCAGCCCCTGTAACCATTGTGTTGGTTGGATCCACCCAGGCTCAGGGATGAGGAGAACCGAGAAATCACCTAGATAATCAAAGGCTTATATGCACACTAATGAGAGAGGAGGCTGACTCTCTGTTGTATACTTTTCTTGTCTGGCCAAGTGCATCATTTCTGTCCCCTAGAATTTTAATTCCTATTTCTCACCTGCCTTTCGAAAACACTGTAAGACATCTCCTCTTCTATTTCTTTCTTAGACTCAGGTTCTTGAGCTAGATAGAGAGATAGAGAGACAGAGAGACAGAGAGATAGATAGATAGATAGCATGTGTTGATGTGGAGCCATGGCCTTAGAAGGGCAAATGCATTTCCTTTTAACCCAAATGCTCCAGACTGTCTGTTCCTGTTTCCTGCAGAATTGTTGAGCCTGTCACTAGCCAGACCTGCCCTTATTGTCACTCCTGCCGGGCCCCATTTGGACAGTGAATAATTCAAGGAAAGTATGTATGCCACTTGACACATGGATGACACTGTGACACTGGTCCCCTCATCTCTCCCTTGCAATATGTGTAAGGTTGTCATATTACTCTGCTTCACTTTGCCAGTGCAGATCTGCTCACTGAAGGTATAGGAGAAATGGGTACAGTTACACAAATTGATTTTATTTATGGTAAGATTAAAAAGTCACAGCAAGTGCCCATCCCGTAAATGATGAATCACAAAATTCTACTCCCGAAGCCAATACTACACTATATGTAACTACCTGGAATTTAAATAAAAATTTGAAACAAACAATGAAAAAAGAAGTGACAGCAAATGAAATGAAGTACAATTAGCTAAACTAACCCCTTCATAGTCTTAATTATCCAGTTGAGATGCTTCTGCGAGAGAAGAGTATAGATGCCAGGTCCTCGAGGGTCTCCGCATTTTCCTGGAAGGCCAAAGGCAGTAATGCCTCTAAATGTACCCTCACATATCAAAGGGCTTCCAGAATCTCCCTGGGGGAAAACAAGAGAGGGAATGGGGATCAGCATGGAACATGATCACTAGTGGGATGGGAAGAATTCTGTTGAATGTGGAACATTCAATGTGGAGTTAAAACCAATCTTGACTTAAATGAAAATCAGTGCTGAAAAGTCCCAAATGTTTGGAAATGTTTTAATATTTTTAAAGTGGCTTACTCAATTTATTTGTAAACCAGCGAACATGAAATAAAACTTGTATTGTTGCTCATGTTACCCACTAATTTTGAGACTGATTCTGCTTTAGAAGGGAAACCCTCCCATTTGTCGTTTTCTTAAAATGCTTTATAACTCAAGGGGTAAAATAGTGCAATGCAGATGGGACGTTGAGGCAAAGAGCAAGAACCATGTCTTCTAGTTTCTCGGGCATGTGTTTTCCTAAAGGAACAAAACCAAAGCAACTTTCCCCTTCATCTGTCAAATAGACAGAAATTGCTTCCCCAAGTCTCTTTGGAGCATCTGACACTAGACGGGACCTTCCAGGAGCCAGTGATCACACTTCAGAGCTAGCTGACTCCACCAACAGAGAGGCTTCAGTTAGCTGGAGGTCACTGCTTCATGCCCCCTGCCTGTGCCACCACTGTGTGAGCCTGGATTTTCTCACAGAACTCTAGAATCAGCGTATTTTAAATGTATTTGAGGTCTAGAGTCTGAAGTGGTCATTTCACAGCTCTGGCTTTAGGGAATATCGGTGGTGAAAGACAGAGGGCCACTGAGGCATGTGCATAAAACCGCAAATGCCGGACTCTGAGTGCCCAGCTCCTTCCCAGCCACGTGAAGGCATCAGTGGTCCCTCCTTTTCAGGCAAAAATTGGCCTTATGAGTATATGAACTGAGGAAGTATGTGGGAGCCTGGGATCCCTACTGGACAGGTATATTTCACAGAGGGTCTGAAATTTTCACAGGGAGTCCTTCAGGTTTAATTCACCCGTGGCCAATTCTAAGGGGTCTTGGGCACTACAAGGATGGCAGAAGGACTGCTAATCTTCAACCCTGGAGGGTGGCTGTGGAGAGGACAGGCACACTGGGACGCTGCTGTGGCCTTAGGATGTTGCATGTGGTTCCAAAGGCGCGAAGGTTCTGGGTTCTTGGATTGCCAGGATGGTGGATGAGGGGAGGGGAGGAGGGAGGGCAAAGGAGAGAAAGTGGAAAGGTGCAGAGGACCAATGTCATCTCTTCCTGGAATGTGCCTAGCCTTGGTTCTGAAACCAGCCATTCAGATTCTGCAGATGTTTAGACAAGCTTCCGGGAGACCCCTGGATCTCTCAGTCTCTGATTCAAACTCCCAGACCACCTACACTGCAACTCCTTCTCTTCAGGGGAGGCTCTACAGGGTCTTTGGGAAAAGTGAGAAATGATAAACTCAGAGCTTAAAACTTCTAAGGAGTCTCTGCTACCCGTATCTTTAAGCAGGGCCGTGTCCCACCGCCTCTCAGGGGACTCTGGGATGGAGGCTTGCATAGTCTCTGTATGGGTCACATTTGGAAGTTGCTTCCTGGGGACTGAGCTTGGCTCTAGGAAGCTGCAGAGTCTAGCCAGAGATCCTTAGGCTTGGGAAGGACAGGCATTTCAGACTTGCTGGGTCAAATGGCAGTGAATTTTGGGGGAGTATTGAGGTGGGGGAAAGGGCATGGAAGGCCCTAGAGGAGCCCTGACTTCAGCTCTTCTGGACATTACATATTTTCAAATTGAGATCTGTATGTGTTTGCATGAAAAATGAGAACAGGTTTCTGATGAACGACTTACGTGAGCTGAGAACATGAATTTATTTGGGATTTTATCAAACTTCTGTAAAAAAAAGGCACCAGGACCCTGCAGAAGCCAATGCCATGACAAGACAAAGCCTGATGTTACATATTCTCTATTTGCATGACTTCAACAGCTAAAACGTGGGATCTTATTTTACTTACATTGCACGAGTCTTTTCCACCTTTGAGGCTGCCAGCACAGATCATAGTCAGTCCAATCACAGGATTATAATTATAGTGCTGTTCATCATTGCAGATTCTTCGGTTTATGACGGTGATATTGACTTCTCTCAGGGTATCAGACTGAGGTGAGTTATTGTGAATGCTCCCCCAGCCTGCAACTTTACACACGGTTTCCGGTTTGACATCCTCCCCCTTCTTAGGGAGAGGGAGGATACTCACTTTTTTATTAATTTTTGCTTTTTTGTTCAGCTGTTAGAAGATAAGCATGAAGACTTAACAAAATAAGATCATTTCAATGGTCCGATTTTTACTTAAATTCTAGCCCAACCTTCAGGGACCCCGTTACGTAGCTATTGTCTATGGTCACAGAGTACCGAGGAAAAAATTTTCATGTAGGCGGCCAGATCGGAGGAGGTTCTGTGACTCTGAAGTCAATCAAAGGTACATACCTGTAAAAGTTTCAGATCCCCCTCATGTGTGTCCTCGTCAAAGCACGGATAAGGAAACTCTTTCTTAACATACATTATCTGTTTTTCTGACTCTCTCTTAGTTATTGAGTGAGCTCCAAGAATGACCTGGGACTTTCTGTTCCTGAAAGCAAACACAACACTATTAACCAGGTTCCCTCTTTATATCAGGCGCTCAGCATATTCTATGATCAGCTTTACTGTCTCATTTGCAAAACTACTTTCTGTGGCAATACTTGTTTGTGGCTCAGAAAGGAAAAAAGTGTAAAGAATAAAAAATTGTTTATGAATCTGTCATCATCACCACCAGCTTCTTTGTAACACGCTAAACTAGGTTCACTGAAAAACATATAACAAGAGAATTCCATGGCAGCTAAGCCAAGTCTTGGGATCTTAGGGGTTGGGTCTTTAGTGCCCCCTTACCCTCCTTGAGCTGTGATAGAGAATCAGGTTGCAGAATACTGGAAAACAAAGGTCTCAGGGGTCTAGAGATGGAAGCAAAAGGCATTCAGTGGTTGTAGAAGAATGCACTGAAGGGATCTTTGTAAGAGAACAACAAACTTAAAAGGGAAAGCTTTCAGAAATATGATTGCCCATTGAAGGACCTTATTTGCATGGCACTGAGTGTGTGTATATTGGGGGGATGGTGATCTGAAGCAGAGGCCCAGGATTCTTTCTTTTTTTTACTCCCTGCAAAAGGTTCATTTTGGTTAATAAAATCAAAATTCTCAGGAGGCGTCTTGCTGGTTCAGTTAAGTAGAGCCTGCGCCTCTTGATCTCAGGGGTGTAAATTCAAGCCCCACGTGGGGCGTGGGTCCTACTTAAAAAAAATACTCTCTGGTGTATTAATAATTAAGGTTATCATCATTCACAGCGTAGTATAAATGACACAAACCAGATCGTCACACTGTCATTTTTTCCATTACATCAGCTGATGTGAGTTTCACTTAGGAAACTAGAACCGTGGTTTCAGTGGAGCACACCTTGATGATGAAATGTTCTACACATCTGCCTTGTCCAAAACGGTAACCACTAGCCATCTGTGGCTACCGAGGACCTGAAACGTGGCTAGTGCCACCAAGGAACTCAATCTGTAATTTTATTTAATTTAAATTCATAGAGCCATGTGTAAATTCATAAAACCAGTATGACAGTGGCTACCATATTGGACAGCCCAGGCTGAGAGGCTTGATTATGAGAATGGAGGAAAGACCAGGCCTGGAAGAGCTTTGAAGGCGGTAGTCAGCAGGAGTTAAGAGATGGCTGAGATGTGAGAGACGTTCAGGAAAGGAAAAAGGAAGGTATTAGAAACAAGCTTTCTCTACTTGACTATTGTGCTCAGGCTCCCGAGGGGACACAGTGTTACCCTTCCAGACTGTGGCTAATTCTCTCTAATCATGAAGTCAAGACCAGAAGCAAAGCCTTGGAGCACCCAGAGCCGGTAGCTCTAGAGGAGTCCAACACAAAGCATGGGGGTGCTCACTGTGGATTCCCCAGTGATTTGATACTTTGGAGCTGAGTCTGGGCTTAACTCTCTGCTGGGGTAAAGCAATTTCTCAGAGACTTAAGTGATAAAGATATACACGTGAGCTTCCTGTGGTTTTGGTGAAGATTTATTCTCTTTATTAATATTTTCCCAAATGAGAATATCTGCACAAACATTTTTTAGAACCCAAGCACTTACAGGGCACAATGAGCAGCAGTCAATACCCAGTCTTTTGCGATCAGAGCCCCAGCACAGATTTTTTCTCCTTTAAGAAGCACCATATAGGGTCTTGAATGAGGACTCACTTGATTTCCTCCAATAATTTCTACACAGAAATCTGTTAAAAAGAAAAAGGCAAATCCTATCAGTGCCCACCCCAGAGAGTTCTCCCTAAAGCCATGTTCCTAAGACCAGACAGGCTTTTTCTGCTTGGAGAGGAAACATAGGTAACAGCATCCAGCCCCCGCGCCCGCCCTCCCCCCCCATGCAGATGCTCAGATATCGAAACGCAAATCCCATTCCTGTTGGACTCCCTGAGAGCGTCCTGCTCTTCTTTCACCCACAGAAGCTGGGCCATCAGCAGCTCCAGGGATTATGAGGCTGGAAATCAGCCTCAACCACTGACGTCAGGCCTCAGGGCTTGCAAAGGGCAGAGAGCTCTGCTTTGGTCGGTCGCAGTTGTTACAGGTGATGCCAGTGAGGATGACAACCGTGAGTGCACTTCCCCCTCCTCCCTTCTGGCTGAATATCGATCTGGGGAAGCAGAGCAGCTTTTACAAGCCAGAGAGTTGCCCTTCTGCCCTTGCCAAAACACACGGCTTATAAACTGATATAGTACCTTTTAGCTGTGCCCCCACCTATGGGTTCTTTGGTTATTGTGAGACTTCCGTTTAATTGAAATTTGTACTCTCCTCCTTCCTAAGTTGACAGAATAATATCTATTGCATCTGAGGCTCCCCTTCAACCTGCAGACTGAAACGCACGGTTGAACGGAAGGCCTTTTCCAAAGAGGTAGGAGAAGAGAGGAGAGAAGATGTTGTAAGGAGACCGACCAATTGAATTTCCTTGATGACAGAGCAGGAGTTTCATTATTACTGAACAATAGACCTGTACACAAGAAACACCATCCAGGCTGGTTTACCCATCCTGTGCCTTTGTGATATACTTTCAGTCCTGCACCACCTGCGCCAGATGTTCTCGGACTCTCCTAAAATACTTCTCCTGGCCTCTGGCTGAGCCCCAATGGCTTCTCAAATAGGGCAGAGTGACCGTTACTCCATTAGTAAAGCTAACTCACTGCCAAATTCACAATAAAATGCAAATGGAAGGGGAAGAGAGTGGTCGTAAGGGCTCTCATTTCCAGAAGTGTGTTGGGAAGGGGAAAGGACAGGGAAGTTAAAAGATAAGGAATTTAGAGAAACCCAGAGAACTTCACCCACATCTCAAATTTTCCTTGGGTGAGTCATGTATGGAAAGATCCCATCTTTGGACTTTCTGAGCTGCAGAAATCATACACTCGACAGAATAACTTCATTTTGCAGAATCACCTGTTTGGTGAGCACATACACAAGCTTCCAAAAAAAAAAAAAAAAAGAAAAGTCAACATCTCCAACCAACCACTCCTAAAAGGGTCAGGGGTAGAGTTTAGAGCAGATGAGGAGCTTTTGGAACCTAGCAATTCTTGATCCCTACCCAGAATCAAAATAAATGAGAATCTCTGGAGCTGGGGCTGGATGCACATATTATTTAAAAAAGCCCTCCAGAATATTCTAAAGTATAGGAGAGTTGAGACCATCGGTCTAGAGCATCAAGTCTTGCTTTGCTATATCTGTTCCCTTATGGGCCCACATTGCTCTCTCTGACCACAGGAAAGAGAGAAGAGCAGAGCAAGCTGCTTCTGTTGTTTCCTTTGAAGGAAAGATATAACTGGATTTTTTATCTGCTCTGTTTTCAATGTTATGGAGGATTTCACATGCCTGAACATAGTCATACTATGCCAGGCTTATGCTCTGCCAACACTTTTTACCCAAATATGTGGCAACCTTGTTATTTAAAAAAAAATTCTTCTCATTTTTAGGTGCAAGATAAACCATAGAACAAGTTCCTTGGGTGAGACAGGTTTTTCCATCAGCCCCTGCCCCCCTGCTCCCATGTCCCAAAGCTGACAGACCCTGGGCTAACGCCATGGCTGGTGCGTACTTGTCAGCACACTTGAGGAAGCCCTAGAGCAGTCCTCACGTTCTTGAAGGTTTTCAAGGAAAACCTAAGGCCACTCAGGGGGTATAACCTGTCTTGTGATAATGCCATGAGCTTCAGAGCATTTGAGACTGATGCCCGTGCAGCTCGTACAAAACCAGGCATGTCGGTTATTCCTTGGAATGCCAAAGAATTAGCTCAATACAAAATACCATAGCACTTCCAAAGAGTCAATGTGGGGACTCTTTGACACACTAGCCTAGAGAAATCATATAAATTCAAATCATTCCTGGTTTGTTTTGGGTAATGAAATCAGGTGTTTTTTTTTTTACTTTTGTTTCAAACCATCTATGTACTCTCTGCAGCAAGAAAGGCTGCACACCATGATTCCTTTCCTGAAAGGTACTATCTATTTTCCTAAGGCAAGCATTTTTGTTTATTTGCTTGTATTAACATTGTCTTTCTGTCAATTTTCAAGTTATAAATTGGCAGCAATAGGCACTGGCGGTTCTATTATTTTTTTGTGAGGAAATTTTAAAGAGGAAAGAAGGATGTTTTTCCTTCTAAAAATAAAGACATAGACTCCGAGGGAGAATATTAAAGTATGGGAGACACATATCTCCTCTTGTACTGAGCTAATCTGGCCAAAAGTTTGCTGAAAGTCAGCTCCGTTTGCTTAATAGTTATGCTGGAAATGATGAGAAGCAGTCTTACCTCCAGGAATCTGCAGGAGAAAAATGGCAATTGAGAGAGAGGATGCCAGACACGCACAGGAGTTCCTCATTGTGGCTACTGTCCCCACATCAATCAGCACGAAAATCTGTGTTAGTTCTTGGCTGACTCCATCTATATATTGGGGGTACAAAGGATGTGGTTTTCTCTCCTTCCAATTTCAAACTTGAGCATTCAGAAATGAGACACAAGTGAGAACAGTGAACAATTGCTCATTACCAGTGGGCTTGCTTTCCTTAGCTAGGACTGCTGAACAAGGGGAGGGCAACTCTATGGTGTGGGTGGGGGTGAGAGGACCCTGCTGCCCTCAGAACGTAGTACACAAGGAGAGACTCTAAAACGTCTTGGCAGAAATCTGGAGGCTTCTAGTTTTCATCAGCAGCAATACTACCTTCTGCAACCACTAATGGAATCTATGAGGACTTAAATTAGAGCTTTGAAAAAAATTGGTCAGCAACCAAATTTTTTTCTAGTTATGGGTTAATGTAAGGACTAATAGGTCAAGGGCAAGTGGAAATGCAGGAGGGAGTCTTATTTATTAGTTAGCTCCTGCCTAGATTCTCTTTCCCCATTTTGTGGACAATAGTTTATTGTGCTCCTATCTGAAGTCTCTGGCAGGTGTGGAGACAGAGGGAGGTGGGGATAAGGGAGTGTTGCCTCTTTCCAGCCCTCTGTGTTTCCCTTGATTGTTTGATTATACATCTTGAGATACAAGGAAGATATTGAGCTTCCCCTTCCTCTTCCCCTCTCTGCTTTCCTCCCTCGTCCCTCGACTCTCTCCCTCCCTTTCTTCCTTCTTTCTGATTTAGCTAAAGAAGGAAAATGGTAGTCAGACGTGGCTATTTTGTTCTAATATTAAGGAACGTCTTTCTTTAGGACAGATGAACCTCAGTCCCTCAAGGAACAATATTCAGTATGCTTTCTATTAGAAACGTTTTATGATCTTTTCTGAGGGGAGGATGTGGTCTTTATTATAATATACACGGTCATATGTTCTTTCAGGATGTTTGGTGTTACACCAACCATCCCCAGAGTTAACATGTCAATAACTTCAGACCTAGTGGTTTCTCAGAAATCACATGACCTTATAAAGGAGCCCTACTGAGACCCCTATGTTTCCTTTTCCCCAGATATTACTAGTGCATCAAAGGTTAATCATTTTCAGTAATTGCAATGGGATACCCAGCCTCTGGTTGTGGCAAGTAATTTTAGTGCAGACTTAAAGTCAAATCTTGACTGATTATGGCTACTAAAAATTTCCTAATGGAAACAGTGACAGTTCTGTTTTTTTTTTTTAAAGATTTTATTTATTTATCAGAGAGAGAGAGAGAGAGAGAGGCAGGCAGAGGGAGAAGCAGGCTCCTTGCTCAGCAAGGAGCCCAGTGTGGGACTTGATCCCAGGACCCTGGGATCATGACCTGAGCCGAAGGCAGACGCTTAACCCACTGAGCCACCCAGGCGTCCCCAATTCTGTTTTTTTTTTTTTTTTATGTGAATGTGGTTGCTATTCCCTCATTTGTGTTGATTTTTAAGAGCTTTATAAAATATATTTTACATACCATTAATTTTACCCATTTGAAGTTTATAATTCAACGGTTTTCAGTATATTTACTGAGTTGTGCAACCATTACTCTAACTCATTTTAGATCATGTTCATCATTCCCAAAAGATTTGTACACATTAGTAGTCACCATATAACCCATTAGAGTTACCATATGGCCCAGGTTACTGGGTTATATGTTAACTCTATGTTTAACATTTTAAGGAACTTCTAAACTGTTTTCCAAAGTGACTGCACCATTTCACATTCCCATCAACATCGTATGAAGGTTCCAATCTCCAGCACTGTGGAAGGTTTCTACATTGTTGCCAATACTTCTTGTTGTTTAGTAACTGCTATTCTAGTGGGTGTGAAGTAGTATCCCATTGTGGTTTGGATTAGCATTTCCTGAATGACTCTGAGCTTCTTTTCACAGGCTTACTAGCCCTTTATCTCTCTTTGTTGGAGAAATGTCTATTCACATATTTTGCCCTCTAAAAAATGGGGTTGTTTATCTTTTTATTATTGAGTTGTAAGTGCCCTTTATATATCCTGGATATGATTCCCTTATAAGATACATGATTTGCAAATATTGTCTCCTAGTCTAGGGGTTGTCTTATATTTTTCTTGATGGTGTTTTTCAAAGCACAGTTTTAAATTTTGATGAAGTCCAACTTACCAACCTCTTTTGCCTTGTGTGTTTTGTTGTCATATCTAGGAAATCACATCCTCTTTCATCTCAAAGCACATCAATCTACAGGTAGAAGATTACTGATTAGACAAGAATATATAACTCCCTTTACTCTCACCCTGAATGTGAAGTCACAATTCCTTATAGTGAGATTTTCCCTTTCTAATCTATTGGTGTCTCTATCAAAGGAACTGTATCAGTCCCCAGAATCAGCAAACCTTGCAATAATTAATACTCAGAAATGATTCATCATTATTCCTCCTTTTCCAGAATCTGGTCTGTGTCGCTTATGTATTTTTCAGTCTATCACAGTGACATTGACTTCTCTCAAGGTATTCGAAATTGTTCACGAGTCTTTTTTGGTGCTTTCCCATCATTCTTGCTGCATGATACCTGGTGTAGGGTGTGACATTTCCTCTTATTTTTCGTAGCTTAAGGATTCTACAGTTTTATAGCAGCTTTACCTTCCAGCAGTTTTAGTCAAGGACAAGAGGAACACAACCCAAAAAATAGCTCTGATTAAAATATATGTCTTGCTTATTTAGTATGTTCTAATGAAGGACATGGCTGAAGACATGCTCTGATAATCGACGATAAGCAATTGGTTTTTTTTTTAATGTTTCAAATTTTTACTTAGACTTCAGTTAGTTAACACATAGTGTAATATTAGTTTCAGGAGAATTCAGTGATTCATCACTTAGTTGTAACACCCAGGGCTCATCCTAGCAAGGGCCCTCCTTAATGCCCATCACCCATTTAGTCCACCCCCCCGCCCACCTCCCTCCAGCAACCCTCAGTTTGTTTTCTACAGTTAAGAGTCTCTTATGGTATGCCTCCCTCTCATTTTTTTCCTTTTCCCCTATGCTCATCTGTTTTCAGCAACTGATTTCTAAAAAGTCACATATAGGCGTGTTTTGCCATGCTAGTCTAGGTTAACTTCCGTTCCATTGGCCTGTCAGTGATAAAGTTATATTGGTGGTGGATGACAGTTCTGTGTATGAAAAGCTGCAGTGGAGAACTCAGTCATTATTCAGATGGTCTTAGGTTTGTGAATGGACAGGTATTGAGACCAGTGGAAGAAAACCAGGGCTCTAGGTGCAGTGGGGCTGGGCAGAAAAGCGGCCAGAGACTTCCTTTGCCACCTCAGTGGGAATGTGGTTTCCGCACTTCCGAGCATGTGCAAACCAGCCTGAGGGTCTCATCTGCCTTTGAGGGCTTGCCCACACTCTGCTCTTCTCTTCCATTTGCCAAGCCTCTTCTTGGCTACCCACCTTGTTCTCTTTTCAAAAAGTCAAGGTAAGGAAAGTAGCGAGTGTGCTCCAGGTTGAATACAGAGGAGAGGGAGACAATTCTAGTTCTTTCTTTTATCTTGCCTTGAGCTCAGTTCGAAACCGCAGAGGGTCTTGGTCTTATGGAGCTTCTAAAAACACAGGACACAACAGTAGTGGCCACTGTCACATGCCCATCCTTGCATTGTTTTCAGCCCTCACTTACTCACCTTTGACTGCCCCCACTTCCTGAGAGACTCCTCTGAATAGCTGGTGCTCCCAACCCTCACCTTGCTAACATTTAGAAGCTGAAATGGTCACAAGGGCAAGCCTTTCCATAGAACACGGAGTCACACGCCCACGTGCACCTTCTTTCCTTCTCTCCTACTCATGCTTTCTCACAGCCTTCATGCTTGTTATCTGGTTGGTTGGACAAGGGGGAAGGAGCCTTAAAGGTACTTTTGATCTTAATGAACGGATTACAACTGGAGTCTGGGGAGCCTGTAGGTGTAAGGCACAGTCCTCTCAAGTTCTCTTGTGCACAAGCACACGGAACAGCGCTGAGCACACCATTATGTTGAACCCTGGAAGTGTAACCATGTTGAAGTCCTCACACCCTCTTTATGGTTTCTCGAGCAACCTCACCCTGTTGGCCACAGAGGTGGCAGAGATGAGACGGAGTTTCCTGACTTTATTGTAAGAACGCAAACCCCACACCTCCCCTACTCCATTCCACCTCCTTATAGAGAGAAGAATTGAAGGTCCTGGAGGAGGCCTGACACCACTTCTACTACTTGCTTGAAACCTGAGTCCAAAATCTCTAGCCTCCTCTTGATTATCTTTGCCACTGTCAGGATTACTTCTAGCCTTTACACAAAATTATTCAGGAAATACCTACTGAGGGTGTCTTATATACCAAGTACTCCTCTAGGCGTTGAAGGATATAAAACTAAAAGGACAAAAACGCTCATTCTGGGGAGCTCACACTGCAGCGAGGGGGACAAACCCATCCAAAGCGTATCAGAGGTAACTGACAGGGAGAAGAATGCAGCAGGGAAGTAAGGCAGGGAAGGGAGTTGCCTTTCACTGCTCAGAATGCTGGACAGGGATTAGAGTGTGGGAAGGAAGGGTGACCTTGAGAGAAAGGTCCCCCCGCTGTCCTAAGGCAGATAGTGTGGGGAGTCATGATATAAGTATCAGTGGGCAGTGAGTGTGCGGGGAGACGTCTGGGGCTCTCTCCCTCCTCTTGATGTGGGGTTGTGTGGATCTCCCGAGCTTCTCTTAGCTCCTGCTGGACAAGTTCCTTAGCAGCCCCCTTCGGACTAGTGTGTCTCTTCTATTCACATTCTGCCTTCTTGCCGTGCCTTTTCTATTCCACTCTGTGCACGGCCACCAGATAATCATTCTAAACCCAGTCTGATCACGTCACTGTCCGCCTTCAAACACGTTCCCATTTCCTTCCCCATCAAGTTCAAACTTCTTACCATGGTTTGCAGTGCTTGGCTCCACGGTCCTCTGTCCTGTGTCCCCTCTTTCTCAAATCTCATGAGAACTCTCTTTTTCCTCCTACTGCCTCCAAATAAATTTTCCAGAAAGATTCCTCTTATCCATGCTGCTCTTCCTGCCTGGAAGCTTTTCCCCTCTTCCCCCCTTTTACCTGCTTATCTTCTCTAGAAGATCTCTAGAAAAACTTCCCTGACCCCCTTCTTGGTTATCTCTGTCACTGATGAGAAAAAAAAATCAGGGCTGTTAACTTACTTGTCTCTCCCACTAGCCTGGGAGTGTCTTTAGGGCAGGACCTGAGGACTCTCTTCGGAGGAAGAGAAAAGCAGACTGGCACTCACAGCTGGACCCTGATTTTTCCTGCTGACCATAAACACCCTCAAAGATCACCAATATCAGACAGGGCGAGCAAAGCCAAAGCCACTCTGCAGTCATGCCTGAGCAACGGCAAAAACCAGGTCACTGAGTACACCACAAAAGTGACCAAACACCCCCTACTGGCTAAAATGAGTCACTGCTGCTTCTTAAACGTGGTCTCTATTCTTTCTGCCTTTTAGGTAAGTGAGATTCGTTAGGATGCCCAGTCAGAGAATTACCCCACTTCTTGATACCTCTCAGTTCAGGACAAACTCCTGCTTCTTTGAACCCTCCCCCAAACTGCTGACACAAGCCTAAATCCCATGATAAGACCCATCCAACACACACTTATTGAGCCACTCCGTGGGTCCTAGGTGTACAGTCTCCCTTGCTGAGCAAGCCTCAATTAGCCAAGTCTAGTCTGACTGCAGGGGAGTTCACCACTTGGGAGTGCCAGATCCTATCACACTAGGACTTTTCTCAGTATCTGCTGAGAACATCTGAGGCAATAGTTCTGGGTCACAGCTGTGCTTCCTACCCACACTCTCACAATGGCCAACCTTGGCTGTGAGGACCTCTTTGTAAAAACTAGTTTCACGTTAAACTGACCAAAGTCAACATGGTTATTTAAAAAAAAAAAAAAAACAAACCCACATATTTAACTGAAGGAGCGCAAGATCCCCTTCAAATGACTGTGGATCACAGCAGGGTTAGGAAATTGCCATTCGTTCATTGACTCACTCACTCATGCATTCATTTATTTATTTATTGGAAATTGCCTTTTTAAAGGAAAATATTTGGTCATGTTTCTCTTTATGGGACATGGGGTGGGTCCCAAGAAAAACTCAATGTTTGCCCTTTTTGGAAGAAACAAGGACAGCATATCATTTATGTCAGAGAATGGAGGAAATTAAGCCATGAACTTAATTTATTCAAATTTGATGAGTTTTTTTTCAGAGGGCTTCTTATTTATAAATAAGCATGGAAAAAACCAGTGAATTTATGGGGTTTTCTTTTGGTGTTTCTTTTACCTAAAACTCCCACAATGTGTGTTACCACAAATTGCTTCCATTTCACAACGTTTCAAGAAAGAAGCATCAGGAAGGGAATCCTAGGCCTCTGGTAGAGGCAAGAACATTGTGTGGCAAAGGCCAGGGGAGGTATGTTTGGGTGCTGACCAGAAAGGACCAGACAGAGAAGCTGCGGGTACCTCCACCTACTTGGGATTTGTGGAATCAATACCTAAGGGAAGAAACTAAACCCCCAAACCAAGAGACTAAACCCAAGAACTAGAGTGGAAGTAACAGGTTTGCTTTTCTGTGCTTCAGGGAATACAGTGTATCTCGCTTTAACATTCAAACATGGCAAAGTTTGACAAGAGTCAAGCTTTTCATTGGTAGACCTAAGGAAATGCATCTTTGATCTTACAGTGAAATTTTAAAGCTGAATCTAAACAAACACATGCATGCACCTACATATGTGCGTGCGCATATGTACACAGACACAACAGAAGTCAACAAGCAAAGAGGGCTAGCTGGGAGTCTGGGCTGTGAACCTAAAGCTAGTCTGGGAAAGGTGGGCACAAATATTTCTGGATTTGCTGGGCAGACTTTGCAGCAAGTGGGTCTATTAATTAAGCATGCCTGTGGCTAGCTTCATTTACAATGTACATTGTTCCTCCTTGGTTAATTCTCATTCAACACAACAGTGTAATACAAATCTGTTTGGATCTTCTTTGTGAGAGCTAGTTTTTCTGTCTCTTTTATGCATGCTATTTATGCTAAGGTGAACGGGGAAATAACAGGTACTCATTACCAACAGCAGGTACCAATGAAGAACAGAGCAGCATATCTATATGATAATCATTCTGACTTTCAAATCACAATTAGGAAAAACACTAGTTTGGACCACAGGAAATGGCTGTATTTTTAATGTCAAATAGTCACATGTCATAATTTCCTATGGTTCAATGTAACATATAGCAACGTGGGAGAACACTAATTCTACAGGAAGCAAATCACTTGCAATCACAGAGGACACATAATTTGCCTATGTTAAACGTGCTTATGAAAAAAGCCTACTGGCAACAAAATATAACAAAATATTAACAGTGCTTGTGTGGGGTTGACAACATTATGAGTGCTATTTTTACCTTACCTGTTTTTTCAAAAATTTAATCATGTTGCTATTTACAGTGAAAAAATATTTTAAAATAGTGTGCGAAAATGGTCATGCATTTCAATCTTATTCTATAAGATCTGGTCTTTGCTTATGGAGATAAATATTACAGTATTATAGATATCATAAATATTAAAAGATATGACATATTATAGATATTAAAAGATACAGATACGGAAAAGATAAATATTATAATAGAACATAACACTGAATGTGCTCGCCCACTTTTTTCTCCATCCTTTTTTTTGGTTTTGGACTTCAGAGTCCTTTTCACAGACCCACCCTCCCCCAAGTGCCTTGAGGATGAGAGGAGCTCAGAATACTTACAAGTCACAATGAGCAGTGGCCAACAGCCAGGTTCCTTTGACTAAAGCTCCTACACAGATTTCCAGCTCTCTGATTAGAGCCGCGTAGCGTCTTGCGTGAGATGACATTTCATCTCTTTGTATAATCTCTCACAGGATTCTGGAAGAACCGAAAGCAATCCAGAGTGAGGTCCCATCTTCCCCACCACACGTGGCGCTGAGCAAGTTGGCTATAATGAACTGGTTTACCGCGTACATGGACAGGCACTCTGCGTCAGGAAGAGAAGGTCAAAGCAGTGTGGACGGTGTGAGGCTTCCCCACTCTTTCTGCGGTGTTCGTGTCTGTAATTACCATGCCCTGTGATGCTCACACACTTGTTAGTGTTTTCTTACGATGAATTTAGTACTCAGTATTCGGGTGAGTTTTATTATAAGCTAATTTCCTAGTATGTTAGGTTTTTAAATCATTTTTTCTGCCACGTGTCTCAATTGATTTATTTCTGTTTTGAAATGGTTAGGGCAAAAATGAGAAATATCTAGAAATGCTCCATCTTTTTTTTTTTTTTAAGGAATGGTTCTCTGATGTCCTAGTAAACACTCAGAGTGCCTACTTAAAAGGCAGATTTCCTAGGCCTACTGCAGGGACTCTGGGTCAGAGTCGTAGAGGCGGAACCTGGCAACCTGCATTTTAAATAAACACTTCAAGTGATTATGATGCAGGTGGTCCCCAGAGCAGTTCTGAATTTATAAGGCTGTGACCAAATCTTGCAAAGCAGTGAGTTAAACTACTTTTGCCTCTTTGTGCGGGCATTCCTAGCAGAGGGCATTTTACCAGCTTGCTATTTGATCATAGGTGTGCATAGATAGCCAGGAGGGCAGTGTGATCAGAGCTAAAGGGTTGGAGTGGGGTGGCCCAGGGCTGCAACGCTCTTGGCAGGACACCCACAGCTTGGCTCTGGTCCCCAAACAAACCTCCTGCTCCTTAGCTTGTGTGAGGACAATTCTCCATCCTTGGATTCAGCAGCTAGAATATTGAGAGCCTGCTTCCATTGTTACAGTTGAAAAAATGCCTTATTAGTTACACAGGTACCCATGTAAGTAAAGGCACCTTTGCATCTTAACCCTTGGAAGAAGAAAAAGTGGTCTTTGGGGCGACGGGTTACATCCTGGGTATTTTGGCTGGGAAGAGATGGCTCATGGAGAGACTCAGTTTCCTTCTTTTTTCTTCCTCTCTCCACCTCCCTCCTTCCAGGTGATTCCTGGGCATGGCTGCCAACATGGCTGGAGAGGTCGCATTTTTCCCCAGGAGAGCCTGAGTGATCTGTAAAGAAATAAAACCCACTGCCTTGGTTTCTTGAGCCTCATGTGAGCCCAGCTCACTGAACCATCTGGCTCTGCACTGAATACGATGGTACACCTTGAACATAATAAAGCTATAGGTTTTTAGTGGCTTTTATTTATTTTTCTCTTTCCCCCTTATTTGTTATTATGTATATGGAAAACGAGACAAGGTAGATGAGCTAAAATAGGGGTGCAGCTATAAAATATATGTTGTAACCCAACAACACATGTTGACTAATGTCCCCAGCAGGGAAGGGCAAATAGCAAATTCATTAAGTACACTTTTGCTTGTACTTCTAATTCCAGAGGCTGAAATCACGGCAAGACCTTTTTCCTGTGCAATTCCCATATTAATTCATTTTTTTAATCTGTGCCATTATTCCACAACTGTTTTTGGATGACTTCTGCAAAGATGAATAAAACAAAACATAGTTCTTATCTTTAAAGAGCTGAGTAGTAGGAAGATAGAAAAATGCTGTGGACAAATACACAAATGATCACAGTGCTAGACAGTGTGCTGAGTGCCTGGGGAATATAAATGAGGAACGGAAAGAATTCAGAGACACAGCAAATACCATCGGTAGGGAGCCTGGAAGGTCTTCATGAAGAATGTATATTTATATAGTTATTTACTTCTGAAAGAGATTGAAAGAAGGATGAGACTTTAGCAGGCAGGGTGGGAGAAGACTTCAGGTTCAGGTAGATGTAAGTCGGGGATTATGAGACTGACAGGTGGCTCACAGAGAAATGGTAAACAGAACTTAATGATTCATCATGTTTCAATGCCTTTGGAATCCAGACTTGACACTTACCTAGTCCTTAACATGAAAATTGTTAGCAAAGTGATATTTTTTAAGCTCCAACTTGACTTGCTATTATTCTTTTAATTGTTCAGGTTCACTTTTCTCTAGCTTTTACAATTTTCCATGACATCTCTGGATAACAGAATCTTGAATTTAAGCAATGCTTCTCTGCTTCTCTTCACCAAGAATTCAAAGGAACTTCAATGTAATATCTAACTCCTTCCTACCCATGGGAGGTAGGAAGTGTCAGGCAATAGAATCTCTTTTCTTTAAAGCTCAAAAAACAAGAAGATTAAAAGCTACATCACACAGAGCAGAGTGGGGAGAAATCCCATTCTCGTGCTGCTGCCGTTCCTAGTCTGTTCATTTCCTACTATAGGGCTGCATTGTCTCAGTCTCAGATTGGACACTACATTATTGATGTTAAGAATCTCACAGCATTTCATGGCAAGATTATAATTTGGACTGATAATTTAGTAAGTTATATTAAAGAAAAAAAATCAACAACTACAGTAACAATAGCAGTAACACCATGATTTTCCAGGCACTGGTTAATTCCAGACATTGGTTTTGATGTTAACTATAATGCAAGGTAGGTGTTATTATTCCCATGTAGAGATAAGGACCATGGAATTTAGATAGGGCGATTAAAGTGCCCAAGTTCATACAACTAATAAATGGCAGTGCAAGGTTCTAACCCAATTCCTCAGCATGTGAAAACCATCAACTTTTCATTGTGAAAGAGTTTTCCTAAAGTAGTGGTTCTTTACCATTTTTGTTTGTTTGTTTTTGAAGCGTAGAGCCATTTGAGAATCTGATAAAGTACAGACACACATATGCACCCAAATACCTGCATACTGTTTTTGGCAGATTCGCAGCCTTCTTGATGTCCATCCATGGCTTTGAAGGAGCTCATGGATCCCATGTTAAGAATCCCAGCTCTGAAGATAACAAGGCTGCATCGGCAAGCCACGAAGCACCAGGAGGCCAGGGTAATGCTGGTGGCACCCATCACCACAAGAACAACTTCGACAAATATCATCCGGGTTACTTAGGAAAAGTTGGTATGAGACGTTACCACTTAAAGAGGAACCAGAGCTTCTGCCCAACTGTCAACCTTGTTAAACTGTAGTCCCTGGTCAGTGAGAAGACATGGGGACACACTGCCAAAAGCAGGACTGGACCTACTCCTGTCATTGATGTGGTGCGATGGGCTACTATAGAGTTCTGGGAAAGGGAACACTCCCCACACAGCCTGGCATCATGAAGTCCGAATTCTTTAGTAGAAGAGCTGAGGAGAAGATTAAGGGTGTGTGGGGGGGTCTGCACCTTGGTAGCCTGAAGCTGTGTGGCGGGAGGTTCATTGAATGCTAACAAGCAAAAAACACCCCCCAAACCCCAAAACATTGGAAATTAAGTTATGATTTCTTTTTTCTTTTTACACAATGTTAAACATAAATGAAAACAATATAGAATTTTATTTTCTCATGAATAAAGCTAAAAAGCAAATGAAAGTATGTCTCACTTCCAGGAATTAGGAGATCTATGGAGGTGGGAAGTGAAAGGAAAGGAATTTTCATGGCTCTGTTACCCACATACAGAGACCGTTTCATTTCAGGTATTGACATGAATAACGCATAATGAAACACAAAGGGTGTGGGTTTTTTTCTTTCTTTTTCTTTCTCTGCTATGCTGCTGAAGATCTTGGTGTCTTATTGCTAGGAAACATAACCTAATTTTAGCGATGGTGTGGTTACTTATTTGTCTCACAGATAAGGTCATTTCCTTTGGGCTTAGACCTCTCCTACCTTAAAGAGTAAATGTGAAGCCATGGAGACTGTGATAAATTAAGAGCATGTGACAGAAAACTGCTTTTCTTTTGTCAACTTTTTCACTTTCAAATACGAGTTTATTCAAGCTGAGCATTCGAGTGTTTGTCAGAAATTGTTTTGAAATATCATCTTTAAACCTATTCTAGTGGAGAAAGGATAGATATGTGATACATTCATTGTTGGGGCTGTTGGGTAATCAAGGAAAAACTGAAGGGAGATTCTTAACTCACACCATTCAACTATAAAAGCACTAAATGAAGATACAGATGAGTATTTATTCATGCTTAGAAATGGGAGACTTTGAAATATGACATCAAAGAATTTAGAAATCATAAAATAAAAGGTTGATAGATTCAGTCATAAAAAGTTAAAGTTTCTGCAAAATCAAATTGCAAATGCTTTCCTTTTTTTTTTTTTAAAGATTTCAATAATTTATTTATTTGGGAGAAAGAGAGAGAGAGTGAGCAGCAGAAGGGGCAGAGGGAGAGAGAATCTGAAACAGACTGTGCTGAGCTCAGAGCGTGATGCAGGGCTTGATCTCACAACCGTGACAGATGTGACAGAGATGAATATTTTTACAAAGTAGTAGGAAAAAAATGAACACCTGAAAGAAAACTGATTAGAGAATCTGAACAAGTAATTTCCAAAGAAGATATAAGGATGGCTGCTATATTCCTAGATTATGGAGGAATGCATAAGCACACAGCACAAATTATTGATAATAAAAATGCAATTTAAAACATTTAGGTACCATTCAGATAAAAATTAAAAAACAGAAAGAGTATTCTCTGCTGTTGGAAATTCTCATGTGTTGACAATCATTTCAAATTGTTGCTATCTTTCTGGAAGGCAATACATGTAAGGGTCATTAAATTATGCACGATCTTTGACCCAACAAATCATTCCTATGAATTTAAAAAAATTGTGGATATGCAGAAAAATTTAGCTATAAGGAGTTCCATTGCCTTATTCTATAATGAGAAAAAGTTGAAAGTAATCTAAATGCCCCCAAATAATTAAGTAAGCCTATGAGTTTCCCATTTGTACTGTAACAGATTACCAAAAAGGTAGTGGCTTAAAACAACACAAATTTATTATTGTGCGATTCTGTAAGTCAGAAGTCTGATGTGGGGTCTCACTGGGCTAAAATCCAGAACCCGCAAGACTCCATTCCTTTCCAGGAGCTCTAGAAGAGAATTCATTTTCTTGTCGTTTCTAGCTTCTAGAGGTCACCCGTGTTTTTTGGCTTGTGGCCCCCTTCAAGCTTCAAAGCCAGCAGTGGCTGGTGGTCTTTCTCACATGCCTGGCTCTGACACTGACTCTTCTGTCAGCAGCTTCCACTTTTAAAGATGCCTGTGGTTACATTGCCCTGCCCAGATAATCTCCCTACTTGAGGGTGAGCTGATGAGCAACCTTAATTTCATCTGCGACCTCCAGCCCCCTTTGCGTGGTGAACATATTCATAGTCTCCAGGGAGTGGAATGTGGGCATCTTTGGGTGGGTGAGGAGCATTATTCTGGATGCCATAGTTTGTAAGTTATAATTCATTTGTATAACCATTCTAGGCAACTATTAAAAAACATGGAAAGTGGGGCTCCTGAGTGGCTCAGTCGTTAAGCGTCTGCCTTCAGCTCAGGTCATGATCCCGGGGTCCTGGGATCGAGCTCTGCATCGGGCTCCCTGCTCAGTGGGGAGCCTGCTTCTCCCTCTCCCACTCCCCCTGCTTGTGTTCCCTCTCTCGCTGTGTCTCTCTCTGTCAAATAAATAAAATCTTAAAAAAAAAAAAACATGGAAAGTGATCACAAAATGTTACTGTATCAAACAACACGTTGGTGTCACCACAGATCCTGTTGGCCTCCAGTAAGTCCATGGACATTGGCCACTTGTTCTTTTTCAGCTACTTTGTGGAGACCCATTCTGTATGATGTGGGATTGTCTTCACTGGGCACCACCTGACAGCACCTTGCCTCATGCCTGCATGATACAGCTGATGTATCCCATCCCTGGACTCTGCCTCTACTGCTGAGACCTTCTAAACAAACACATGCATATACCTACATATATGCATGGGCATATGCACACAGACACAACAGAAGTCAAGAAGCAAAGAGGGCACAACCTTCACAAACATCCATCTTTAAAACTTTTTCTGTCTTTCCAAACTGAAACTCCATACTCATTAAACAATAAGTCCCCATTCCTCCCTCACCCAGCTTCTGGAAACCAGCATTCTACCTTCTGTCTTTATGAATTTGACTACTCTAGGTATTTCATATAAGTGGAATCACACAGTATTTGTTCTATCATGACTGGCTTGTTTCACTTAGAACATCGTTTTCAGTGATTATCCATTTTGTAGTTGCTGTCAGACTTTCCATCCTCAATACCACATTTTCCTTCTCATTTCACCCATTGGTGGTCCCTTGGGTTGCTTCTACCTTGTGGCTACTGTGAATGAAGTTGCTGTGAACATGGGTAAGCAAGTATCTGTTTGAGTCCCTGCTTTCAGTTCTTTTGTGTGTATACCTAGAAGTGGAATTGCTGGATCATATGATAATTCTATTCTTAACTTTTTGAGGACTTGTCATAGTGTACACTGGCTATACCATTTTCTATTCCACCAAGAGAGCACGAGACTTCGATTTCTGCACTTCTTTGTCAATACTTGTTACTATCTGCTTCTTTGATGGTAGCCAGCTGAATGGATGTGAAGTGATATCTCAGTTTGAATTTTATCTGCTTTTTGAAAACATTTTTTATAGAAAATTTCTATAAGGAAAAGGGTCATGGCACTGGCTGAATGCTTTTTTACAGTATGACTCAAAAAATGTACACTCCAATGGATATTTTCATTAAGAATTAATACTGGAGATTTTACACAAAGAACTAGCCCCTACATAGATCCCACACTTCCATAAAAATGGGAAAAAAATTTTTTTAACCGAAGATGAGCATGCTTGACGTACTACATATGGCAGATTGATACTTATCTTCCAGTAGTCAATCTACCTTTCTGTCATTAAAATTGAGCTTTAAATGGCCAGGATTTGGCCACTCAGCTAAAAGCTGCTTCTTGTTAGTTGGGAGATGGAAAGAAATGGAAGAGCTTCAGACTCTCACCACAAATGGATATCCCAGTGTCACTTACCTCTTGACTTATTTGTGAGAAAGTAAATAATACAATAAATATTTCCCAAGCCTTCAAAATCTTACAGTATCTTTGAATATATTCTTTAATTCATTCCATTACAAAATTTAAGCTCTTACTAATAAACTACTTCATTAAGTTCTTACTGCCTAGCTTTTGTGATCATCACATTAGTCTTGGGTGCTTCTAGAATTCAATTTCCCACACCCCTTTCTTGGAAAATTTGATTGTTTAGGACGGAACAGACCCAAGAACCTGTACTTTTGTGAAACACCCCAGTAACATATTACTTATTCACCTCTGAATATATCGCTTTGATTACACTTGCCCAAAGTATGCGCATCTCTTAACCCACTACCCAGGTAAAGAAAGGGTATTTTAATAAAAATGACAATTTAACATTTTAATGAATGAAATATTTATTATTTGAAATCACATTACTTTTCATGTTATCACACATGCAAACAAGACATTTGTGTTTCAAGTTATCATTGAATAATTGAACATAGAGAATTCAAAATCCTGAAATCACAGGAACTTAGAGTTGGAAAAAATTTTTTAAATGCTCTATATTTTATCTTCTGTTCATAGGATGCACCTGGTCATCTATGAATTTCAGGCTCCGATTGAGAATATTCTAATCATCTGTGGACTGTACCACAAAATGTGATGACACATTCATTGAAGGGCAGTTCGATCAATATTCAACAAGTACCAAAATGTGAAAAATACACATCATTCCTGTAGAGAAACCGAGAGAGAGAGAGAGAGAGAATAAAAAGGAAATTAAAGAGTTTTAGGGAAGAAATAAAGTGTGCTACTTTTAAAAAAAAATGTTAAGAAGGATGTTAATGGGAAAACTGGTGAGACCCAAATGAATTTTATAGGCTAGTTAATAGTGATATACCAATGTTAATTTCTTAGGTTTGAGACACGTGCCAGGGTTCTATAAGGTGGTAACCTTAGCAGAAACTGGATAAAAGACATGGAAAGTTGGTACTATCTCTTAAATTTTTCTGAAAGTCAAAAGTTATTCTAAAATAAAAATTTTATTTAAAAAAGCAATCTTTTAAACCCCCTGGGTCATCTCACTGTAGACAGTAAATTCAGTGCTATAAATCTGACCATTGGCTGCACAAACTGGATCCATTTCTACGGTGCAGAAATAGAGATAATATACATGGAGAATATAGTTTGGACGTGAAACATGACGGTATCAAAGCGCATCTCAACAGGGAGGATCTGAACTTGGCACATGGTGGGGAGGCTGTCCTCCACTTTGGAAGCAGTTGGGTGTGGCTCTGGCTCATGTCCTTGACCCCTACATGTCCCGTATCGGGCTACTTGACTCTTCCTACATGCTCAGTTCTGACTCAGTCTTGGGACACACCCCAGTCTGAGAGAGGAGATACTGGAGATTGTCTTAATGGTCCTCTGGAAACAGGGGCCAATTTGGGGGGATTCCGTGTGCAAAGATTTGTGAAAGGAAACACCTGTGAGAGAAAATGAGGAGGGAGATGGCCAGAGCGTTAGACTGCACACTCCTTCAGAGTGAAGGGGACAGGAAGGGAGATTCGATAGGAGTGCTCGAGAACGCCCTGCTGTCCAAGGAGGATATCTGGAGACTGGCATGGAGGTTATGAGACAAACTGGACCATCCGAGGAGTTCCTTTCTAGCATGAATGGGCCCATTGTGATGGATTTCAAATTGCAAAGGTCAGTTCAGTTTCATACATGAGCATGCCCTCTGCAAGGAGAGGTCTGCAGGGACAGGGTCACGGCCATCACAGAGATTCTATTATTCTTCATCGGGGCGTAGGCATTACATCATACTGGCTACTAGTCTGCCCTTAGTAATTCACAATTAAGTTCAATGAATTGATTTCTGCCTTTGCCCAGCATCAAGCAAAATTACAGTGAAAACTCAAATACAAAATGACTTTCAGAAACAGGAACTTTGGGGAAAGGTACACGTGTGGCCCCTAATTTTTTACAGACATCTTACAGTTACTGTCTATAGATGTTGCACCCCGGTTATCGGCAACACGGATTTTGCCGTCACGTTGTGATGGTTTCTTTATACTTTTGAAGAGCAAAGATTGCCTATTGTGCGCTTACCCCCTTTCCCTGCAGAAAGCACATATATTGCCATAAGTTCTTCCATTGCTGGCACAGACTGGATACCATTCTCTGGTGCAATCATTTCGCCCAGGTGAATATCGTGTACAGTCCAGCATCTCAACAGAGAGATACAACAAAATTCATCAGGGAATGAAACTCTAGAATTTTCTTTAATCTTCCTATGAAATGCTATGTGTCAAAATTGGAACAATATAGTCTATATGTAGTTTTAAAAGGTAACATCTATAACACCAACACCTAGAAAACGAACACATATGCCCCTTAAAAAAATAAGATGTTATTAAAATGTCTTTACAAACCTGCGATTACTTTTTAAAAAGGTCACAGAACTGGCTGACTGTGTTTTTCTAATATAGCGACCACCATCCTCACTTCCCTTCACATATTTCTGCTTCCAAACTCTAGAAGAAATCATGAAGCTGAAGTTTTTTTTATTCATCATTCCCTTATCCTTCTTGGTAATTTCACTATGTATGTGTGTGTCTGTGCATAAACATATAGATATAAATGCAATTTGTTTAGTGTTGACAGTGTTGGTAATTTCCATAAATAAACAATATGTGTGCATGCTTATCTCATCAGCTTCTGAAATTTCTCTGTGACTGTTTATTCAGACACTTAAATACATACTTTAATTTCCACCTCTCTGTGTATATATGGAAATTATCAGATCTGACCCACCCTTAAAATGTATGTTTTGGCTGGTTCATTTTTCCTTTTGTTTTGCTAAAATGAACACTTCTACTGTAAACACCATTTGACCTCTCTCAGATGTTTGTACGACATATTTGCGCCCTTTAGCTGTATTTTTGTGTAATGGGATATATACACTTTTATGTTGTCTCGATAACGACAAATGGTTTTCTGTGGCTGCTGTGTTTCTATTTCTTGACTTAAGTGTAAGAATAACATGGTTTTGTTTTAATTTTTGAAAGATCTCTCTGTTGTACATTTGTTTGATAAATTTTTATGTTAAAATTTACAATAAAATAAGCTAAGTATTTTATTTTTTCCAACTTCCATCATTATTGACTTACCACAGGTCTGATTTCAGTCAGAGGGGTGAAAGATGCTGCTGCAACCAACAAACGGGTGAAATCATTAAAAGCGAAGAGGAGAGGAGGGGGAGGAAGAGAAGAAGGAAAGAAAGGCAGGAATAAGGAGAAGAAGGCAGAGGAGCAGGGTGGGGAGGAGTAGGAAGAATGGTCTTTTTGGTCAACAGAACCCATCTCTTCAGAGCAGAAACCTATGGAAACTGTTCCTCAACACCCTGCAAGTAATGAGGTGAGCCTCTGTGTCATTAGCAAAATGAAAAATTCACTGAACGCTATCAAATTTGGAAATATTTTTAATAATTGGGATTTTCAATTATTCTCACTCTGTGAAAAATAACTTGATGTATAATTTTTAATAATCTCTAACACCCTTCTTTGAACATAGCATGTTTTTCTCCTTATTTTTGTAGATGAGACATCCAAAACCAAGAACACCATGCTTTAGAGCATGTCATTTACATATGAAGAAATCAATCAGTACTTAAAGAATCAGTACCCTGATCTAAATGCGTGCATCTCTCCAATACAACACAGATGCCTTATTCTGAAATTCACGGTCCACCTTCAGCTCTAAGAAAGACAACTTTTGCCAGAGGAGTCAACGTGTTTCTCCTTAAACAAAGGCCCTGTTTTTGGGACCTCTGTGGGTGATCAAGAAGCCAGAATATTAACCAACAGCAGACCCAGAAGAGATCATTCCTTCCAGTGGTCTGTATTTAACAATGGATTTGACTTCCACAAAGGAAAAAAAAAAGGATTTAGGTCATGTTCTTTAGTCACAGGTGGTGGACATTGAGCGAAATTCTGCTGCCCATTCTAACCCACTACTCTGTCTCCACTGGTCCAAAAAAGGAAATGAGAAAAAACAACCCACTGATGCAATTTTAAAAAGACATTTGTGGGGCACCTGGGTGGCTCAGTCAGTTAAGCAACTGACTCTTGATTTTGGCCCAGGTCATGATCTTAGGGTCCGGGATTGAGCCCCATGTCAGGCTCCCTGTTCAGCTGGGCGTCTGCTTAAGATCCTCTCTCCCTTCCCCTCGGTCCCTCCCCCACCCCCAGCTCAGACTTGCTCTCTCTCTCTCTTTCTCAAAATAAATAGATAAATCTTAAAAAAAAGAAAGCTGAAAAGACCCTTGTACTATGCCTCTTACCACTGTAGCAGTTTAGAGGCTGTGAAGGAGCTCCTCCCTCCTGGATTACTGCAGTGGCTTCCTGCATGTTCTAAGATATATTTCACCTTGGACTGGAAATATTTCACCTTGAACTGGAAAACTTACTCACCAGAATAAAGAGGAAACACCAAGGCAATGATGAAAATGGCTTTGATCCGTGATGAGAGGAGAGACATTTTTTAAGTCTGTGGGAAGAAATTTTGGCATTTATAACACATGGCACATGGACTAATTTCCTATTTCCAGACGAGGGTTTCTGACTGGCAAAATCCAACCCCGTAGAGTCCTAATTAATTAATTAATTAATTAATTCCTAGCTTGCTAATTAAGGTAGACCATGTATTCTCATTTTTCTTCCCCCTGCTCTCAGATTCAATAGGACATATATGTGAACAAAAGGCTTCCTCAAGAGGTGAGAGCAATGCCAAGATAAGTCCTCTCAGCACATTCCAGAAGGAGCTGCTCATTCCCCCAGGCTTGGCACAGCCCACGAGGAGCCTGGCTGCCTTGAAGGAAATAGGCACTTTGGGGTCCCAGTTTTTCCACAGAACATAGAAACAGTCACTTCTGGAAGGAGTGACCTGGAGCAGTCCTCACAGCCATGCTCTGTTCCAGGGCTACATTTGTGGGTGTCCTCACTGACCTGAGACAGGGAAGGCAGTGGAGAGAGTGAGGTCTTCAGCTCTAGGGACTGACTGTGTCTATTTTGCTCGTCTGTCTTTCTCAGTCCCTCCCCTCCAGCAGAGGCGCCTCCTTCACTGGCGTATCGGTGAGGAGCCTGATGGCGCCAAACAGATGATCCGCAGCAGCGTGTGCTCTGTGTCGTAAAGACGTCCCGGGCGTTCTCCCAGGGAGAGGCTTGGGATAATTTGATCTAATGAGTACAGGGGTATGAGATGGGAAAGGGTAATCAGAGTAACTATAGATCCTAAGATAGAGAAAATATATGTAAGCTTTCCAAGCTATTGAGTTGGAAAGGACCAGAGAATCAAAGCCAGCCAAGAGGAGCAGTTTTGTGAAGTGTAATTAGACACAGGCCAAGACCCTTAGCATTTTGCAACATTTGAGCACAGGGACCCAATTGGAGATTTGTTTTAGATTGAAACTCTCCTTACAGTTGAAATTTCAACTTTTTCTTCTGAGGTCATTATAGGTTCGATACAGGTGTAAGAAATGACACAGAGGTCTTCTGCATCCTCGAGCCAGTTTCTCCCACTGGGAGCCTCTTGTAAAACTATAGTGCAAATTCCCAGCCAGGAATTGATATCAGCTGGAGACCTTTAGTCCATGTTTGCTCTCACCACCAAGATTGTGAATCAATTGTTTGTACATGAAGCCTGGGTAATGGTATGTTTGAGGAACTCCCAGATGAGTATCCCAGTGTAGCCAGCTTTGGAACTTGGCCTAAAGGATAGGATGTGTGTAGTAGGCATGAGAGAGACCAACTCACTGTGTTAATCCTTTCTCGATGTAAATGTGTATCCAATCATCACGTTGTACAGCTGTAATTTACAGAATGTTATATGCCAATTCCATCTCAATAAACCTGGATAAAATATAATGAGGACTCACAGAAATGAGATTGAGACCACATGGGTCAATGTCTTAAGTTAAAAAAGTGGCTGACATTGGAGGCTTTGAAAAGGGTAAGATTTAATCACTCATTGTCTCCCTAATTAACTAACCTCCTTCACAGTCTGATTTCTGGAGTTTTGGCAATTGAAAGACTTGGTTTCAGTTCTCATCTACCACTGAGTGATCTTGACACAATGTTTCGATATTCTAATATACAACATCTTTATTTTAAATGTGGGAGTAACAACTCCTGTGTCTTAGATGTGAGGGATAAAATATTAAGGCAGTTCGCATTCACAGTTGGGTGTTAGGCTTATCTTTGCCACCCTGATGTAACTTACCTTTTACCAGCTGTGGGAAAAGCTAGCACTCAGACTCCAGTTTAATGGAAGAATACAAAATCTGGTGAGTGCAGAAAGTGCTCTATTTTTCTAGTTAAGTGAATATTATTCTTAGAGGAACTCTTTGAATTACTCTTTGAATTATTGACATAGACAACATCAGAGGCTTCCGGGGCAGATGTGTTCTTCTGATGCAGGACATTTGAGGAAAAAGGAAACCGTAGAGTTGAAATTACTGGGGAGTCCTGCATGTCTCTCACTGTAGACTTCTCTTGTATATTCTCATAAGCAGAGATTAAGAGCAGGAGAGGCGGCCTGTGAATCCTAGCTGGCCCCATGCCTTTCTGTTTTCTGTTTTTTTAATTACCCAGCACAAGGGATGTTACATGTGTGAGTTGAAGGTTTCATGAAGAAAAAAATGAATATATTATTCAATTGCCTCAGAGGGAAGATAAGGAGAAGACAGTATCTTTAAGATAACAGAGATATTAAGGGAGAAGGAAGGAGGAAAATGAGAAGAGCAGTTTGCAGTCTCCCCAGTGCCACTGCTCCATAAATTGTGGGCAAAGAAATCTGCCATTTTGGGCAATAACAGCAAGTTACCTGAATTTTGCCTAACCATGTAAAACACCAACTGAGACTGGTACATGAACTTTCCCAGGGGTCACTGAATAATGTGTGTGTGTGTGTGTGTGTGTGTGTGTGTGTGTGTGTGTTTTAAACTTCATACTGTTGAAAAGAGAATAAGAGAAGTTCACATTTATCAGTGTTTCATGAAAGACTGAATTCTTCCAGTTCACCCCCATTTCAGAAGAAACCAAAGGGATTTGGTGCCACATTTCATTCTTTAAAAGATGTCTCGGGGGCACCTGGGAATCTCCCTTGGTTAAGCATCTTGCTCTTGATTTCAGCTCAGGTCATGATATCAGGTCTCCGCTCTGAGCTTGGAGCTTGCTTGGGATTCTCTCTCTTTCTTCCTCGGCCCCTCCCTGCATGCACTTGCTCTTTCTCTCTCTCTCTTAAGGGGCGGAGGGGAATGATGTCTTAGGCAATGATCAAAGAGTAGATTTTCTGGATTCATCACTTACATATAACACCCAGTGCTCATCGCAAGTGCCCTCCTTAACCCCATCACCCATTTAGCCCATCCCCCACCCACCTCCCTTCCAGTAACCCTCAGTTTGTTCTCCATAGTTAAGAGTCTCTTTCATGGTTTGCCTCCCCCCCCTCTTTTTCCCCCTATGTTCATTTGTTTTGTTTCTTAAATTCCACATATGAATAAAATCATATGATATTTGTCTTTTTAGGACTGGCTGATTTCACTTAGCTTAATACACTGTAGATCCATCCACGTTGTTGCAAATGGCATGATTTCATTCTTTTCGATGGCTGAGTGATATTCCATTGTATATATCACAACTTCTTTCTCCATTCATCCACTGATGGACATTTGGGCTCTTTCCATAATTTGTTGATAAGGAAAGCCGTCTTATACACAAAAGCCACCAAAACCTACCACAGATTGCCCCTTCAGGAAGAAGAAAGGGCAAAGGATGACTGTGCTTGTCTTGTTCACTCTTGCCACCTCAGCTAGCCATACTATGTTGAGAAATCTACTCTAAAGGTCTTTGTGTAAGAAACTAGAGGTAAGAGAAATACTAAAGATAAGGCACTGGAGTACCTTTCATCCTGCCCAGATTCTGGGAACTTGCCTTCTACGGATGGCAACAAAACTATTCATGGGGCATAGAGTAAGGGACCATCTGATCTGATAGGCACAAATGAATGGGGAGGGGAGAAAATAATGTGTAATTATAGGTCTTATAATAGATAAGCTATGTACAATCTGTCCAAGCAAGGGAGTTGTACAGGCTCCAAAAACTAGGGCAAGAAAACAAGAATTCTAAAATCTGTAATTGCGACATATGGCCAGAACCTCAGTATTTGAAACAATTGCTAGATATGAGAATCACCTGAGGAGCTTTATAATAATATCTGGGTTCCTTCCCTGAGATGGTGATTCAATTGTTCTACATCAGACCCTGGGCATTTGTACTTTTTCTGGGGCAGCATTTTTAGAAGTAACTAAGATAAATGTGCAGCTCCAGTTGGGGGTAACAGAACTAGGGATGTAGAATTACTTCTGGGACTTCATTCCAACCATTTCCCACTGTTCTAAACCAGAGCTTTTGTATTTAATAGAAACACTTTATAAACTGCTCTGCAACAAGCTTTATTTGATTAATATCTGCTGAGCTTATTTTAATGTCATTTTATGTAAATCAGTTTATTCTTTTGAAACACTGTATGATGCTTCTAGTGTTACATAAGTATTAATTAATTTAAGCATATTTATTAATGGGAATTTACTCATTTCACTCCTGCTCAGAATGATCTAATTTTTTCCATGGCCTCTAGAAGGAAATAAAAATTATTTAAATACCATTAAAATTGGTCCTACAACCGGCCCTGGCCTGAATTTTCTGGTGCTTCTATAAGCACTGTCAGATCCCAGAAAAAATGTACTGTATCACATAACCCACGCCCCGTATGGATCAAGGCCTTTGTTCATATTATTTATTTGCCTGAAAATTTTTGTTCCCTTTCTTCTGTATATGGTAAAGAAGGACTTTTCCTATTCTCCTTCCCTTCCCTACCCTGTGTCTTTCTGACCTTATCTTCCTATGTCCTCTTACTGGGAGGTAAACTTTTATGGAGCTGGTTCCTTCACGTCTCATCAGCTGTGCCAAGACTCTAGGCCTTTTACAACAGGGTGCCTGTTTTACCCTACCCAGCCTGGACTGTCATTCACTCCCAGATAGCTCTCATTAAGCAGCCCTGAGAAATGTAAAGCTTCAGTTGCCTGGAAGTGGTAGAGGTGATACTGCACAAGGTAATCTTCAGGTGGCAGTCTAGGGACTGGGACTCGTCAGGACGATGGTGACAGGGATAATATAGAACTATGGATTGCATTGAAGTCTCTTCTAATCTTTGGGATTTTTTCTAGTATAGCTGTAATTTCAGCTATCCTCAAGAGACTTAATCAGGGAGTAGTGATAGCACAGGAAAGACAGTACCATTCATAAATAAGTCAGGGGTGATATAATCTAGGCAGCTAAATATATTTACCTAATCCTGGACCATTTCTTTCTTCTTTTTTTAAAAAGATTTTATTTATTTATTTGAGAGAGAGAGAGAATGAGAGAGAGACAGCACGAGAGGGAAGAGGGTCAGAGGGAGAAGCAGACTCCCCGCTGAGCAGGGAGCCCGATGGGGGACTCGATGCGGGGACTCCAGGACCATGACCTGAGCCGAAGGCAGTCGCTTAACCGACTGAGCCTCCCAGGCGCCCAATCCTGGACCATTTCTTATCTAAGGGAACTCTTTGGCTAAAATTTCTATCTTATCCCTTGAAAATCAATGCCATTAATTTTTTGAAGTGTTCAAAAACACTGAACTAAAAGTAAAGCTTTTTGTTATTTTTTAAGAATTTTCACCTATTTTTCTCATCCTAATCCCCTGTGTCAGGGAAAAACCAATCTGTGTTCTATATCCACGAGTTTGGGAAAGTCTAGAAAATACATGATCCCAGAAATCAGAAGCAACTCTGGAACTGACTTTGTTTGTAGTGGAACAAACTTGAAAATAATGTGGGATCCATCATAGCGGTAAGACTCTTGCTGACCTCTGTGGAACGCCCGAGGAAATCCATTGCTTACAAAAACGAAAGCAGATTTTGAGGTTCCAGGTAATTTGGTTGCTGTCAATGCTTAGCATTTCCCTTCATGGTTCAGATTCAGTTTTCCATTACTTATCCTGAAAACAAGTTAATGAAAGAAATTAAGGATCAAGAAATTGTGGCACCAACACAGAGAGAAGATGAGATAATTTAAAATTCACATGGGAACGAGCAGTTCTAAGCTTTGGCTTGCCTGTTTCACACTGAGTGCTTTGAGAAATTGTGACTTTGTGCCAGTCCTTCCTTGACCCTGGGCTAGGTATAAAATGAGAGAACAGGTGTCTCATGTTTCTTCCTGCTCTAACTTTTACGGCTATAGGGCACACTTACCTTTAACATTTATTTATTTCTGCAGGAATGATTTATTGAGCCTTTAATACGTACTTCAACTATCAAAAACAAGAGAGGTATAATTTTTACCTCATTACTGTCCTTATAGCTGAACCTTCATTAATTTTGACAGCTGAGACATGTAACTCTTTCTTAGCCACGTGTTCTCATTTTAAGCAGCCTTATAATCATCGTATTTCATGTGGATGGACAAGCGTGCAACTCTTAAGTGTTTGCCTGCTCACCAAATCCATTCTCTAATACTGTTATTTAAATTTAAAATACATTTTAATAGTCGGGGTTAAGTAATCTGTGGGATTCGTAGTCCTGTTTACCCTCTGATACATCTTGTTTGCTGTCTTCAACTGCAAGAAGAAAAGCTCCATGGAAGCAGGAAATAGGAAACAATTCTGTGTGTTTTGTTCACCACCTTACCTCCACATGAGCAATGCCTAGTATATAGTGGAAGTTTAATAAATATCTGGTAAATGAATGACTCACTAATAGATTTATTTCTACTTCAAAAGCTGAATGTATCACATTCTTTCAGAAAATGCCTGAATTTACTGTTTAAGGGTTAAGTACCTTTCATGTTTCCTTTGGACAAACACCCCAGGCACTATTGAGAGAGAACTACAGAGACACAGAGAAAAACGTTTTTACTCCCTTTGGATCAGAATAATACTTTTTGATACAAAGACACAAAGAGTCATCTTACCTTTTGGCTTCATTGAATACACAGTGGTTCCCATAGGTTTTTCCATCAGAACCACAGACTGGCTTGTAGACAGATGGACATTTTGTATTTCCAGTTGGGTTCTTGCTGCTGGTTTTGCCAGTCTGCAGTAATGTGAAAGACCAATAGGCGAATAAAGGGGATGCAATTCAATTCTGATATTGTAATTAAACCAAGAGTTATTGCTAATTAATTGTTGATTAAGCATTGCACTGAACCAATCATTTTGTTAATCCTTTCATTTTAATTTAAACTACACAACAATACTGAAAAAAAAGAGTAGATTTTGCTCTATCGTATAATCGCAGGCATACAGTATATTTAAGTGACAAGCCCCAGACCAGATATGGATGAAATATCCAAGCTGGGGGGCAGACCCTGAATTATGTGACTCCAGAGCCCCTGCTCCTACTACACATCAGACTGCCTCCACTTTAATTCTTTGTAGGCAAGCCTTCCCTTTCCTGAGAAAATAATTATGGAAAAGTCATACTGGCAAATAACATATGTGGTCGTATTTTTTTTTTCAGATTTATTTATTTATCTATCTATCTATCTATCTATTTATTTATTTATTTGAGAGAGAGAAAGAGCGTGCATGAGAGTGCGGGGAGGGCCAGAGGGAGAGAACCTCAAACAGACTGCCCTCTGGGTGTGGAGTCCCACTTGGGGCTCCATCTCACAGACCCTGTGATCATGACCTGAGCTGAAATAAAGAGTCAGACACTTAACCGATTCACACACAGGCACTCCACATATGGTCCTAATTTACTGAACCTTTCTTTCTTCTTGTCCCATGAAAGAAAATGAGGCAGGAGGTAGGATTGTGTGGAGTTAAGTACTACCTGAGGCACTGGCTTAGAATGAAGTTACAGAATGACAGAAGCCTGTGAACAGAAAGGAGCTCTGACAGCAGACGAGAACAGAGACACTAAATGAGATTGGGAGGATCTTCAACAGGAGGCTTTGTGTTCGTAGGACGAAGGAAGATGAACAAAGGAGTCATGGATGTGCAGCTGTTTGCAATGATGTCTCCCAGACATCATCTATTCACTCATCTGAAAAGCAGTTCAAGAGAACCTATTATATGCCTGTCTTATTCTAGAATCTGGGGACACACATTTAAAAAAGAAATGGTACTTTCTTTAGAGGAGTTCACATTCCAATTGAACACACAGACAATCAATTACAAAGCAATATGGTACATTCTATGAGAAAGGATGTCATCGGTATTTGGAATACATTTGTGGAACATCAAAGGATTCTGTACAACGTGGATGATGTGTGACCAAGAGTGACATGAAATGTCCGATCATATCCAATCATGCACATGGGGTCTAGTCATTAAAAAATCCTAAATTACATGCTCAGGAGTTTGGGTCTTATCTTCTAGGCAGTAAGGTGTCACTGAAAAATTTCCAGCAGGGCAGTGATAGAACAGGAAATTTGTGATTTAGAAATACCACTTGAGTGGCTTGTAGGTTAGGGATGGGATGGAGATGGACACATGAATGTCAAATCTGGTGGGGATGGGGACTCATTTCACGGAGGTCTGACCTAGTCCAGTAGAGGTAGAAAGATTGGAGTGGAAGACAGTAGAAGGGAATGAGAAATGGAATGGAAGAGCATGGCTCATTAATGATCATAGGTGTATATGAAATTGACCACCTTCAGATTCCTCCTCATTTTGTTGAATCACTATCACCACAAAGTATCTGTCATTAGTACAGTATATTTTGTTAACTATTTCAAGTCTTGGAAAATAGAATGGCTAAATTAAGAGAGGGAAAAAAACAAAGAAATGAACGCAAACCTGAATCTCCATTATATTGGCATTCAAAGGGTTGCCTACATTTTTTCTTTCTTCTTGAAAGAAAGACCTTGATTTCCCTTGTTGGCTAGACCATCCTGGTCTTCCTTGCTGGCCAGATGACCCTGAACCCCCTTGCTGGCCAGATGACCCTGGACGCCCTTGCTGGCTAGAAGACCCTGGACCCCCTTGCTGGCCAGATGACCCTGGCTTCCCTTGCTGGCCGGATGACCCTGGACGCCCTTGCTGGCTAGAAGACCCTGGACCCCCTTGCTGGCCAGATGATCCTGGCTTCCCTTGCTGGCTGGATGACCCTGGATGCCCTTGTTGGCCAGATGACCCTGGACGCCCTTGCTGGCCAGATGACCCTGGCTTCCCTTGCTGGCCAGATGACCCTGGACGCCCTTGTTGGCCAGATGACCCTGGACGCCCTTGCTGGCTAGAAGACCCTGGACCCCCTTGCTGGCCAGATGACCCTGGCTTCCCTTGCTGGCTGGATGACCCTGGATGCCCTTGCTGGCTGGAAGACCCTGGACTCCCTTGCTGGCTGGATGACCCTGGACGCCCTTCCTGGCTGGATGACCCTGGACGCCCTTGCTGGCTAGAAGACCCTGGACCCCCTTGCTGGCCGGGTGACCCTGGCTTCCCTTGCTGGCTGGATGACCCTGGACGCCCTTGCTGACCAGATGATCCCGGTTTTCCTTGCTGGCTACAAGATCCCGGTTTTCCCTGTTCATTTGAAGCTTCAGCATTCCCTTTTGGATTAGAGTCTCCTGAATTCCCTTGCAGACTCCCAGACTGATTGAGAATTCCTGGCCTTTCTTGCTGATTAAAATTCCCTGAATTTTTCTCTGGCTGGTTAGAACACCCTCGTTGTCCTTGCAGACTAAATGTTGCTTGTTTTCCTTGTGTGTTGCTACCTCCTTGCTGATTAGATTCCTGTTGTTTTCCTTGATGATTAGCTTCATTTTTTCTCTCTAGAATAAATGCAGGTTCTGGACCTTCTTGTGGTTTAAAAACACTTGTTCTCAAAATCTGGGTTGAAGACACTGGAATGATACCATAAGCACAAAAGTAAAATAAAGTTATTTAATTTCAAGAATTTAAAATCAACAGCATTCATCCCCAGATGTAGTGTGTATTTTATACCTCTTTGATTTGTTTTTTTCACCAAACCTCAAGACAGAAGCTTTGCATAACTTCTCATAACCTTAATGTTTTGGTTCCTCCATTTTTTCTTAACTGTATTACATGGTTTCTAAAAATCACGGGGTCAAACCAGCCTGTCCCATTTCTAAATCAGAGTCTGAATTACTTGAGCTGAATTATTTGCGCTTCATACTACAAATTCTTTTTAATGATTTCCTGATTAATCAAACAGACTCTGAGTTAGACTATTATAAACTTCCTCTACATCACAGAACCCTTTCCCGGATTCCCAACCTCACGCTACAGAAGATGCTATCATCAATTTTCCAGACATAAAACCTGACAGGCAGGCATGAGCCCTCCTTCCATATTCTCTTCTCCATCTCCATATATACTTTTCTGTAGGTGTTTTCTTCCCTCCTCGCCCCTGTTCCTAAGGCAGTGGTTTTCCTTCTTCTTCAGAACATCAGCTTTATGTCCACCATTTCCCATAAGGGCCGTAGCATCAATCAATCAGTCTTACTCTCTGGTGGTTTTTTTGTTTCTTTCTTTTCTGCTCAGACTCCTGGAGGAGGTGGTAGATATTAAGTGACTATTTCTTTTTTATTTTTTTGTGACTATTTCTTAAAACCTAAGTTTCATAACCCATCTACTCTGTTTCTCAAATTGGTTTTGGAAGTTTATCCATTACTATATACATATATATATCTTGTATATACATACACATATACATATATATAAGATTTATTCAAATTCTATTCCAAAATAAGCAGGGTTTAGACAATAATCCATAAGTGAATGGAATGGCTTTCTAGTTGTTGAGTGCAATGGAATTCTATTGGGTCTTATGTTTCTTGTCTTTGGTTTGGTACAAGTGTTTCTTTTTGGCTTCCTCACTTTTTTTGTTTATTTATGTATTTATTTTTAAATTTTTTTATTAACACATGATGTATTATTTGTTTCAGGGGTACAGGTCTGTGAGTCATCATCACCTTTTTTGTTTAATGGCTCTCCTTTTCCCTTCACTTTCTCAATTTGGGGCTTCCTCGAAAGTTGTCTTCAGGCTTGCATTGTTTTTCTTCACAGGCATCCTTGGTAATTTTTTCAGTTTATATAACTTGAAATCATTTCAGTGTGGATGGTTCCAGTCTTTACCTGGAGTTTCACTTGTGTTTGCAATTGGCCTGCTTCATATTTTCACAAGCGTACACACTTGTGCATTCAGGTAAATTTAACTAAAATCAAATGCCTTGTTAATTATTATCCATTGAGCACGCTATGGTATACTACATTGCTGGTGGTTAAGATCTTACCCAGGCTTAGGAGCTTGGCACTCGGTAACCTGGCTTACTAACTGTGGTGAAGTGTGGGTGGAGTCTGTGGGTATGATCTAGCCATTCTTTCAATTTGTCCAAAAGTATATTTGAAGAGACCATTACTATGCTGGAACTATAGTAAGATCTAGACACACAGCCATGAATAACACATTGTTATTCTGCCACCAAGAAGGTGGAAAATCTAATAGTGGGCGCAAAAAAGCAAACAGGCATTTGTAGTCGTATGAATGCTGCTATAATGTGAGACGTCAATTAGACAATAGACCTAGAGTCAAGGTAGCAGATAGCAGGGCATTGTCTCTCCTTCCTGGAGGAGGTGACACATAAGAAGGATAGGCTATAGCTAGAAAAATGGATAAGAAAATATTTATTTTCAGTAGAGAGATGAGTATATACATGAGTTGTAAGAACCAGTGTTCCTTTTTTTTTTTTTTTTTTTAAATTTTTTATTGTTATGTTAATCACCATATATTACATCATTAGTTTTTGGTGCAGTGTTCCATGATTCATTGTTTGTTCATAACACCCAGTGCTCCATGCAGAACGTGCCCTCCTCAATACCCATCACCAGGCTAACCCATCCCCCTACCCCCCTCCCCTCTAGAACCCTCAGTTTGTTTTTCAGAGTCCATCATCTCTCATGGTTCGTCTCCCCCTCTGACATACTCCCCTTTTCTTCCTCTCCTGTTATCTTCTTCTTTTTCTTTTTTCTTAAAATATGTTGCATTATTTGTTTCAGAAGTACAGATCTGTGATTCAACAGTCTTGCACAATTCACAGCGCTCACCGTAGCACATACCCTCCCCAATATCTATCACCCAGCCACCCCATCCCTCCCACCCCCAACCACTCCAGTAACACTCAGTTGTTTCCTGAGATTAAGAATTCCTCATATCAGTGAGGTCATGTGATACATGTCTTTCTCTGATTGACTTATTTCACTCAGCATAACACCCTCCAGTTCCATCCACGTCGTTGCAAATGGCAAGATCTCATTCCTTTTGATGGCTGCATAATATTCCATTGTGTATATATACCACATCTTCTTTATCCATTCATCTGTCGATGGGCATCTTGGCTCTTTCCACAGTTTGGCTATGGTGGACATTGCTGCTATAAACATTGGGGTACACGTACCCCTTCGGGTCCCTACATTTGTATCTTTGTGGTAAATACCCAGTAGTGCAATTGCTGGATCGAACGGTAGCTCTAATTTCAACTGTTTGAGGAACCTCCATACTGTTTTCCAGAGGGGTTGCACCAGCTTGCATTCCCACCAACAGTGTAGGAGGGTTCCCCTTTCTCCACATCCCCGCCAACATCTGTCGTTCCCTGACTTGTTAATTTTAGCCATTCTGACGGGTGTGAGGTGGTATCTCATTGAGGTTTTGATTTGGATTTCCCTGATGCCAAGCGATGTTGAGCACTTTTTCATGTGCCTGTTGGCCATTTGGATGTCTTCTTTGGAGAAATGTCTGTTCATGTCTTCTGCCCATTTCTTGATTGGATTATTTGTTCTTTGGGTGTTGAGTTTGATAAGTTCTTTATAGATTTTGGATACTAGCCCTTTATCTGATATGTCATTTGCAAATATTTTCTCCCATTCTGTCGGTTGTCTTTTGGTTTTGTGGACTGTTTCTTTTGCTGTGCAAAAGCTTTTTATCTTGATGAAATCCCAATAGTTCATTTTTGCCCTGGCTTCCCGTGCCTTTGGCGATGTTTCTAGGAAGAAGTTGCTGCGGCTAAGGTCGAAAAGGTTGCTACCTGTGTTCTCCTTTAGGATTTGGATGGACTCCTGTCTCACGTTTAGGTCTTTCAACCATTTGGAGTCTATTTTTGTGTGTGGTGTAAGGAAATGGTCCAGTTTCATTCTTCTGCATGTGGCTGTCCAATTTTCCCAACACCATTTGTTGAAGAGACTGTCTTTTTGCCATTGGACATTCTTTCCTGCTTTGTCAAAAATAAGTTGACCATAAAGTTGAGGGTCCATTTCTGGGCTCTCAATTCTGTTCCATTGATCTATGTGTCTGTTTTTGTGCCAGTACCATACTGTCTTGATGATGACAGCTTTGTAATAGAGCTGGAAGTCCGGAATTGTGATGCCGCCAGCTTTGCTTTTCTTTTTCAGTATTCCTCTGGCTATTCTGGGTCTCTTCTGGTTCCATACAAATTTTAGGATTATTTGTTCCATTTCTTTGAAAAAAGTGGATGGTATTTTGATGGGGATTGCATTGAATGTGTAGATTGCTCTAGGTAGCATTGACATCTTCACAATGTTGATTCTCCCAATCCATGAGCATGGAACGTTTTTCCATTTCTTTGTGTCTTCTTCAATTTCTTTCCTGAGTATTTTATAGTTTTCTGAGTACAGATCCTTTGCCTCTTTGGTTAGATTTATTCCTAGGTATCTAATCGTTTTGGGTGCAATTGTAAATGGGATAGACTCCTTGATTTGTCTCTCTTCTGTCTTGTTGTTGGTGTATAGGAATGCCACTGATTTCTGTGCATTGATTTTATAGCCTGCTACTTTACTGAATTCCTGTATGAGTTCTAGCAGTTTTGGGGTGGAGTCTTTTGGGTTTTCCACATACAGTATCATATCATCTGCAAAGAGTGAGAGTTTGACTTCCTCTTTGCCGATTTGGATGCCTTTGATTTCTTTTTGTTGTCTGATTGCTGTGGCTAGGACTTCTAATACTATGTTGAATAGCAGTGGTGAGAGTGGACATCCCTGCCGCGTTCCTGACCTTAGGGGAAAAGCTCTCAGCCTTTCCCCATTGAGAATGATATTCGCTGTAGGTTTTTCGTAGATGGCTTTTATGATATTGAGGTATGTACCCTCTATCCCTATACTCTGAAGAGTTTTGATCAAGAAAGGATGTTGTACTTTGTCAAATGCTTTTTCTGCATCTATTGAGAGGATCATATGATTCTTGTTCTTTCTTTTGTTAATGTATTGTATCACGTTGATTGATTTGCGGATGTTGAACCAGCCTTGCAGCCCAGGGATAAATCCCACTTGGTCATGGTGAATAATCCTTTTAATGTACTGTTGGATCCTATTGGCTAGTATTTTGGTGAGAATTTTTGCATCCATGTTCATCAAGGATATTGGTCTGTAATTCTCTTTTTTGATGGGGTCTTTGTCTGGTTTTGGGATCAAGGTAATGCTGGCCTCATAAAATGAGTTTGGAAGTTTCCCTTCCATTTCTATTTTTTGGAACAGTTTCAGGAGAATAGGTATTAATTCTTCTTGAAAGGTCTGATAGAATTCCCCTGGGAAGCCATCTGGCCCTGGGCTTTTGTTTCTTGGGAGATTTTTGATGACTGTTTCAATTTCCTTAGTGGTTATAGGTCTGTTCAGGTTTTCTATTTCTTCCTGGTTCAATTTTGGTAGTTGATACATCTCTAGGAATGCACCCATTTCTTCCAGGTTATCTAATTTGCTGGCATAGAGTTGCTCATAATATGTTCTTATAATTGTTTGTATTTCTTTGGTGTTGCTTGTGATCTCTCCTCTTTCATTCATGATTTTGTTGATTTGGGTCATTTCTCTTTTCTTTTTGATCAGTCTGGCCAGGGGTTTATCAATCTTGTTAATTCTTTCAAAGAACCAGCTCCTAGTTCCGTTGATCTGTTCTACTGTTCTTTTGCTTTCTAGTTCATTGATTTCTGCTCTGATCTTTATGATTTCTCTTCTCCTGCTGGGTTTAGGCTTTCTTTGCTGTTCTTTCTCCAGCTCCTTTAGGTGTAGGGTTAGGTTGTGTATTTGAGACCTTTCTTGTTTCTTGAGAAAGGCTTGTATTGCTATATACTTTCCTCTCAGGACTGCCTTTGCTGTATCCCAAAGATTTTGAACAGTTGTGTTTTCATTTTCATTGGTTTCCATGAATTTTTTTAATTCTTCTTTAATTTCTTGGTTGACCCATTCATTCTTTAGTAGGATGCTCTTTAGCCTCCATGTATTTGAGTTCTTTCCGACTTTCCTCTTGTGGTTGAGTTCTAGTTTCAAAGCATTGTGGTCTGAAAATATGCAGGGAATGATCCCAATCTTTTGGTACCGATTGAGACCTGATTTGTGACCTAGGATGTGATCAATTCTGGAGAATGTTCCATGGGCACTAGAGAAGAATGTGTATTCCGTTGCTTTGGGATGGAATGTTCTGAATATGTCTGTGAAGTCCATTTGGTCCAGTGTGTCATTTAAAGTCTTTATTTCCTTGTTGATCTTTTGCTTAGATGATCTGTCCATTTCAGTCAGGGGGGTGTTAAAGTCCCCCACTATTATTGTATTGTTGTCAATGTGTTTCTTTGCTTTTGTTATTAATCGCCTTATATAATTGGCTGCTCCCATGTTCGGGGCATAGATATTTACAATTGTTAGATCTTCTTGTTGGATAGACCCTTTAAGTAGGATATAGTGTCCTTCCTCATCTCTTATTACAGTCTTTGTTTTAAAATCTAGTTTGTCTGATATAAGGATTGCCACCCCAGCTTTCTTTTGGCGTCCATTAGCATGGTAAATGGTTTTCCACCCCCTCACTTTCAATCTGGGGGTGTCTTTGGGTGTAAAATGAGTCTCTTGCAGACAGCATATTGATGGGTCTTGTTTTTTAATCCAATCTGATAGCCTGTGTCTTTTGATTGGGGCATTTAGCCCATTTACATTCAGGGTAACTATTGAAAGGTATGAATTTAGTGCCATTGTATTACCTGTAAGGTGACTGTTAACTGTCTGTTGTCTGTGTTCGTTTCTGCTCTTTGCTGTTTTTAGGTTCTCTCTTTGCTTAGAGGACCCCTCTCAATATTTCTTGGAGGGCTGGTTTCGTGTTTGCAAATTCCTTTAGTTTTTGTTTGTTCTGGAAGCTTTTTATCTCTCCTTCTATTTTCAATGACAGCCTAGCTGGATATAGTATTCTTGGCTGCATATTTTTCTCGTTTAGTGCTCTGAAGATATCTTGCCAGTCCTTTCTGGCCTGCCAGGTCTCTGTGGATAGGTCTGTTGCCAATCTAATGTTTCTACCATTGTAGGTTACATATCTCTTCTCCCGAGCTGCTTTCAGGATTTTCTCTTTGTCTCTGAGACTCGTAAGTTTTACTATTAGATGTCGGGGTGTTGACCTATTTTTATTGATTTTGAGAGGGGTTCTCTGTGCCTCCTGGATTTTGATGCCTGTTTCCTTCCTCACATTAGGGAAGTTCTCTGCTATAATTTGCTCCAATATACCTTCTGCCCCTCTCTCTCTCTCTTCTTCTTCTGGGATTCCAATTATTCTAATGTTGTTTCGTCTTATTGTATCACTTATCTCTCGAATTCTGCCCTCGTGATCCTGTAGTTGTTTCTCTCTCTTTTTCTCAGCCTCTTTATTTTCCATCATTTGGTCTTCTATATCGCTGATTCTCTCTTCTGCCTCATTTATCCTAGCATTTAGTGCCCCCATTTTTGATTGCACCTCATCAATAGCCTTTTTGATTTCGATTTGGTTAGATTTTAGTTCTTTTATTTCTCCAGAAAGGGTTTCTCTAATAACTTCCACGCTTTTTTCAAGCCCAGCTAGTATCTTTAAAGTCATGATTCTGAACTCTAGGTCCGACATCGTACTAATGTCCGTATTGAGTAGGTCCCTGGCTGACGGTACTACCTCTTGTTCTTTTTGCTGAGGTGATTTCTTTCGTCTTGTCATTTTGTCCAGAGGAGAATAGATGAATGAGAGAACAAAAGGCTAACAGGTTTACAACGTCCCCAGCAAATATACTGTATACAAATCAGAAAAGACCTGAAACCAGGGGAAAAGAAAGGGAAAGAAAGAAAAAAGAAAGAGAAAAAGAAAAAAAAAAAGAAAAAAAAAAGATAAAAACAAAAACAAAACAATTCAAAAAAGGCAGAATATGATCAAATATGATCAGGCTAGTGCATAGATCAGTGCCACACACTAGATTTTGGGCGTATTTTGGTCTGTTAGAAAAAAGTGCCTCCTAAAATTTTAAAGGAAGAAAGGCATATATGTACAAAATAAGGGTTGATACAATGAAGGGATGGAAGATGACTGTAAAGATGAAAATTATAAAAGATTTTATAAAAGGACTTGGTAAGATAAGTTGTTTGAAAAAAGAAAGAAGATTTAAGGAAAAAAAAAAAAAAAAGGAAAAAGGGAGAGAATGTGATCAGGCAGGAGACTAGAACAAAGCCATACACTAGTGGTTTAGGGTATATTTTGATCTGTTAGAAGAAACTGTACCTCAAAATTTTAAAGAGAGAACAACTTATATATATATGCCAAAAACAAGGATAACTACTATGAAGGGATAAAATATGACTCTAAAAATGAAAAAAAAAATAAATTTTTTTTTTTTTTAAAGGGATTTATAAGATGTTGGTTGAAAAAGGGAAAAAGAAAAATAAAAAAAAGTCAACAAAAATTAACTTTGATGAAATAATGAATCATGGTAAAAAAAAAAAAAAAAAAAAAAAAAAAAAAGAAGCCATGAATCTATGTGCAGTATTCCCCTAGCGCTGGAGTTCTCCTATTCTCCTTGATCGATCAACTTGGTCTTGGCTTGCTGACTGTTTGTGTTGATCTTCTGGGGGAGGGGCCTGTTGCTGTGGTTTCCAAATGTCTTTGCCGGAGGCGGAATTGCCCCGCCCTTGTCGGTCCGGGCTAAGGAAGCTGCTCCAGTTTGCTCTCAGGAGCTTTTGTTCCCTGCAAGCTCTCGGTACAGCTTTGGAGGACCAGGGCGAAAATGGCGGCCTCCCAGTCTCCGCCCGGAGGAGCCGAGAACTCGGGGCCCCACTCCTCAGTGCGCCCCCAGAGAAAAGCAGTCACTCCCGTGTCCCCGGTCTCCGGCCGCACTCCGTGCTCACCCGGCCTGTGATCGAGCGTTGCTATCTCTGGCACCCGACCCCGCTCGGAGTCTCCAAACCCAGCAGATCCCTGCAGTGCGTTCCCGCACCGCTCCTCCCCGGGAAGGAAGGGGAGTCTCCCCGGATCTGCTGCTTGTTGGGTCCTTGCTGGGGGAGCCGTGCCCCGACTGGGCCGCAGATCACAGTTTATGGCAACCCCGAGCTGAGAGCCCGCGACTCTGGTCCGTATCTGCAGCCGGCTTCCCCGCCCCGACACCTGGCAGCTCTGCCGCACTCAGGCACCCCCGGTCTCTCTGTGACCCCAAGGGTCCTGAGACCACACTGTCCCGGGAGGATTCCACCCCCCGCTTAGCCACTGCAGCGGCGTCCCTCTGCCGAGCCAACTTTTAAAAGGTCCGATTTTGTGCTCCGCGGTTCTAGCACTTGCCAGAAGCGGCCGGCGGAGGCCCCTCCCCCGCCGTCAATCCTCCCGAATATCGCCTCGGATTCACTTCTCCGCACGTCCTACCTTCCAGTAAGTGGTCGCTTCTCTGTTCAGAGAGTTGTTGCTACTCTCCTGTTCGATCTCCTGTTGAGTTCGTAGGTGTTCAGAATGGTTTGATCCCTATTCAGCTGAATTCCTGAGACCAGACAAAATCTAGGTCTCCTACTCCTCCGCCATCTTGCTCCGCCAGAACCAGTGTTCCTTAACAAGCACTAACTTTGAGAAGAAATCAATTAGAATAAAGATGTAGATGAAATGGTAAAAACTAGATCAGCTGATCTATTTGTTAATTATGTTTGTTTTTTTAATAGGTCATATAAGCAAATTACATTTAATTTCAAAGATGCAAAAGGATAAATAGTTTAAAATCACTTTCCCTTCCTTTCCTGTCCCAATCCCCCTTGGACTAGGTTTTTCTGTATTATTCCAGAGATGCTTTATGTATTTACAAACATAAGGGGACATATGTTTCCACACAATTAATAGCACATCATACACCAACTCTACTCTTTATTGTCTCCCTTGGCCGTACAGTGAGGTTTCTCTATATCGATACATATAGAGCACCTTTATTATTTTCCCTAAGGACTGCATAATATTTCATTTGTTAAATTTACCGTAATTTATTTAAATGGCCTTCTAGCAATGGGTAGCTATTGCATTTCCCCTCTTTTACTAGTACAAACAATGATATAATGAAAATGTGATTAATATATCATTGCTCACATGGCTAAATTCGTAAAATAAAACCGGGGGTGGAATTTTTGAGTAAAAAAGAGAAGTAAAATATCAGAATGTGGTTTAACCATGGGTTTTTTTAAGTTAAACTTTTCCAAAATAAGTATCCTCAGTTTTTGTTTTGTATTTTCTCTTCTGATTTTACAAACTAAATACACTCTTGGCATTGCTTTATATTATAACAGGCATTTCTGGTTCCTCTCTTTTCTTCACCCTCCACATCCACAGAACCACCGCATCTGGCATTCATGTACTTTCTTCCATTAACAAATGTCTACTCAGTACCTACTAAATGTCATCCAGCAAGGCACTGAAGTTCAAAAGAGGTATGGTATCTGCCATTAAGGAGCATATATGTTCTAGGGAGGGATTTTATCTATGTGCATTTTTTCTCTAAAACATATGTGATCATAATAAATATACGTATATTATATCTATTTTCTCCGACATATAAATTATAAAAATATAGAATGTCTGTGTCATTTATTATCTAGAGAAATTTACAGCCCTTGCTGGAAATTGCATCTTTGAAAACAGACCACCTAACTGGATTGAGGTAAGGAATGGAGAGAGGTAAACTGAGTGACAGGCACCAGAGAACTCAAGTAATGGTAGCTAATGTCAGTGCATACGTGATTCTTATGACAGCCTCTAAGAATACATATTTATTTTCATTTTATAAATGAGAAAATGGACGCTAAAAATTAAGTGAGTTGCCCCAAATGACATAAATAGAAATAGAAAAGTCAGGGTTTGAACCTATTTCTCTGTGATCACATAGCCCTAGATCATCACACAAAACCATATTTTTTTTATGAAACATGAGCCTGAGAGTATTCACAAACTCTCATAATCCCTTCAGATTTCATTTTCGTTCCAGTGTAATGTGTTGCTTTTCCCCATTCCCCTACTTCTTGCTTCTCTTCGGCCGCGCCGGACAATTCGCTGTTGTCTCACCTTGTCCTTACTTTTATGCCTTCGGTCTGTATTTATGCTGTTTCAAATGGCCCTCTTCCTTTTCTCTGTCTGATAGACACAGGTCATTTTAACATCTTCTGACAAAGTGTTACTAAGTCACTCAACATTTCTAATTCTTTGAGAGTTGGAAGGAAAGTCATCGAAAGTAACTTTTCTTACCTGAGAACATGGCCACGAACATGAAGGGAAGGAAAATGAAAGCCTTCATGTTAGAGTCAGTTGTTTCAGACCTGGTTGTTGGATGGAATTAAGGGTAACTCTTCAGTAGATGTTTTCTGAATAAAACCATCCTGATCGCCATCATGTTGTGTATTTGAAAAATCCTCCGCCCTAGTGGCTAAACACTGTCACTTTGTTTAAAAAAATTACGGAGTAACTTTCATAAACTGGAAGCTGTTGCTTCTTGAGTGGATTGCCATTTTTAAAATTAGCTTTATACCCCAACTCCCATAAATATCCACAATTTAATATGTTTCTATCAGATACCTATCTTACAGAAAGGAATAAAAATGGTGAAATCCATCTGGGAAAGTGGTAAATTCAGTGTTCAGTTTTTTTTTTATTGTTAAAAGATGACTGATCTTCAGTCCGTACTGTTACTGACCCTGTAAGTTTGTATGTCCACAACAGACATTCCCATGACATTTTCCCACAAATAAATGATGTGCCAATTATTTACCTCAAATTATATTTTAAAAGCCAGTAAAAATGCACCAGGCATTGGTCATTAATAAGTGATGAATGCGTCCAGTGGGGAATGATGATGTATAATGTATCTTTATGAGGTAACAAAAAACAAGAGAGCTTATGTTTGAGAATACATTACACCAGTGATCTTCTTGCCTCAAGCTAGTATGCCAAACAGAAGCTCGTGCGAAAATCACCCCGGGATTTTTAGTCAGTCATAAAATCAATATTATAAAACAGTGGAATATTGTGTTCAAGGTTGGCTTCCCTATATAAGAGAAATTTGAATTAATTAGGCCTGTCTAAAGAAGAATGACCTTGATAAAGTGGGGTCCAGAAAACACATAGCAGAAGATTGGTTGACCATAGTAGAAAAGATAAGTGGTGGTGTTGCCATTGGATTCATCATGTGAAGGGCGTTAGCATGAAGGAGGAAGATATTATATGATCTATGTAGTTCCAGGTGGCAGAACTCATTCCAATATAAGGAAGTGCAGGATAAATAAACATTTTTAAATTCTAAAGAAAATTTCAGCTTTGGGAAGAGAGGTGAAGTAGGTGATTCTTACAATTTCTTCTAATTCTAAAAAGTCCCCAGATTTAGTGGTTCTGGATTGTGTTTGATTTTCATTGCAGCTTCTTTAGAAGGGCAATTTTGAAAATGATGAATGATTTCTTTTAACCAAGCCAGCAATTTTAGGGCATGAAGAAGGACAAGTTTTAAATTTTTCTATAGTAAAAAGGCAACTTTGTTTTGCCCTCTCCACAATTATTCTCTGTACTGGGATTCATATGAATGTCAGAACAGGCTCAGTGAACCAGAAGGCCTGATTAAATTTAAAGACCAGATAATTTTAACCAAAATTTCATTATGAAAAATTCCAAAATACAGACAAGTTGAAAGAATTATGCAGTGAAAACCCATATACACACCACCAGGACTCTTCAATTAATATTTTGCTACACTTGCTTTATGATATATTGATCATAATGGGTAAATTTGATGCAAATTATTTTCATATTCAGATACTCACGTAGAGACCTCAATTCAGGGAATTCCCAAATAGCTTTATTTGCATTTTGCCTAAACAATTGCTTTGTACATATTTAGTGCCATCGGCTGGCCTACCCATGCTTTTGTCCTAGCTCCGGTGTTATCACATTTCAGAATAGCATATATAAATAACAAATATCATGGAGTGCTTTGCATGTGAGGATAGTGTAGTGAGAAGAAGTAGTCTCAGGAAGCCTCTGCTCCAAGGTCTCAGAGACTGTCTCATGAATTAGTAGAAGGTAAGTAAGGTGAGTAAGGCAGCTTTTTCTCTATATCGCTGTTCTCCAAGCCATGCCAAAGGGTGTTTAGAACAATTCCTTTTAATGCTCTAATTTTCTTAAATGGAACATTTAATTTCTTCTTTAATGATGGGAATCCTCCCACCTTTAGAATTGTCTCCCATTGTCATCTTCCTTCACATTTGGGAGTCAGGTCAAAATTCGGTCTTGGAGTAGGCTCACAAAATGCTGGGCATGACCCCATGCGAGTGAAGGGGAAGAGGTGTCCCACTTATCTTGGAGTGGGATTCTACATCAAGGCTACTCTTGTCGTGGTCTTCGTATTTGGGTGGAAATAACAAGAGCATTAGAGTCAGATGACCTGAGGGGTCTGTCACTCCTCGTTTCAGCTGTGTATTCTTATGCAAGTTAATCTCTGTCTCTTTGTCTCTCCATCTGCCTCTTTTCCTATCTCCCTTTCCTCTTATTTCAAAAATCATGATAATAATACCCTATTGAAGGAGTCAAATTTTGCTAAGTATTCTGTTGTGGTTTGGAAGGAGAAAGTTCACACCGGCAGTTTAGTGATCTTGGTTTCTGACTGTGAGCTGTCTTCGAGCATCCCTTGTCCAGTTACCTGATTTAGACTCACCAAGCCATTTGTCATGCAGCTAAAAGGAAGGAAACTTTAAGCTCCTTATTAGCTCTCTTCCTTGGAACAATTTAGCCACTGTGTTTCCTTTCAATTCTTCCTTCAGTGGTGGGGAGGTGGGGGATAGGCACATGGCAGGTTTTGGTCTTTGAGCCCCACGTGCGTAAAGATTGAGCACAGTACAAGATGGAAGGCATCAGCTACATAGCACTTGTTCGGGTATTCAGATAGAAGCAAATAGGTTGAACTGGATCCAGCAGAAAAATGGGATATTTGGTCTGGTTTTTGAAATATAATTCATATTGCATGGAAGACATAATATCTCTTAAATTCAGTCATGTTGCCAAAATTGTCAGAGGGAGGCTTGCCAGTCCTTTACCAAGTCTCATTAAACACTTCACAATATTAAGAAAGAGGCCAAAGGTCAAGCACTAGGTAATCACTATTTAACTGAAGGTCCTTTTGCCATTTCTTGGTTGCCTTATTATTTGGTCATTTCGCCCAATCTTCACCCACGTAGAGGCATTAGTTTCAGAACACAGAGTCCTTCAGAGTAGCAGATGCTTGAGATAGAATTTTGGGTAACTTCTCTGCTTTGGGTGTCAATTTCTTCACTCAGCGCACAAAGTTTTGATACAAACTGAAATTCACATACATTTAATTTCATCATTATTTATTGAGATGATGCATGTATCTGACACCCATGCTAAAATGTTCCATTAATGTCAGCTATTGTTATTAGACCCACGGGAGCATTTGAGATTAGATCCAAGACTCATTCACGTATTTGTCCATGATATAATAGACACAGACATAACTGGCCACGTTTACATATATATGTATTATGAGCATATATGGCCATTTATTGTCTGTGGCTCGATCAGACACAGCCTGTGACATTTGGTGCCATAACATACTTGAGGCTGCTTTCTAGACCCTTTTATTAAAAGACTCAGAGATCTTGAAATTGTGAGCCCAGGCTATGTGGAACCTCGTAATTTCCCACAGGAGAGAACACAGATTGGCCAAGGACATAAAGTGAGTTTGTTCACATATCATCTCTGTCACACTAGTATACTGATTCATTGGTCTTTTCAAAATATTTGACTTCCAACTAGTATACCCTATATTAAAAATAACAAATATTTATTAAACATCCAGGACTGGACTCTGTGCCAAGAACTTGACATGAATTAGCTCATTCAATTCTTAAAACAACCTATTTTATAGATATTGTCTTCATTTCTCCAATGAAAAAACAGAGATTGTCATGGAATTTTGTGACAGAGTCCATCTTCTAAATTTTATCTCTTGGGACGCCTGGGTGGTTCAGTTGGTTAAGCGTCTGCCTTCAGCTCAGTTCATGATCCCAGGGTCCTGGGATCAAGTCCCACGTCAGGCTCCTTGCTCAAGAGGGAACCTGCTTCTCCCTCTGCCTACCTCTCTCTCTTTGACAAATAAAAATAAAAAAAAAATCTTAAAAAATAAATTTTATCTCTTAATTGCTATAAAATATCTTCTGCTTGTATTAAAACTCAAACAATACGACCAGCCCTTGATCTTGATCAAGAGTCACCCACCATGCTGTGGTATGACACTGCAGAGTATCTTAGGGAGTCCTTGACTATTTCATAATTAGCATTGCAGGTTTCGTAATCACAATTAAAATACTCAGGTCTATTTATTTCCTTTGCTTTTTATTGGTACCTCAGAACACTTTAGACACTAACTTGTTAATAAGTCCATGGAAAGAATATTTATGCAATTCCTACATTAAGGGACTGTTTGCCTGAGTTCGAGTTCTCTCTCTATCTCTTATTAACTTGGTGACTGGTCACATGTTTCTGTGCTTCAGATTCCTCTTATGTAAGATAAAGGTAATAATAACGCCTATCTCATTAGGTTGTTGTATAGATTTACTGAGATAATATATATAAAGCCCTTAGACAACGTCTGACACATAGAAAACACTCCACTCACTTAATGAATGCTAGCTATAATCTTTTTTAAACAAATTTAGATTTGTACTTTGATCCCTAGTGTAAGTTGATACTCTGGCAACAGGGGATTTTAAATAAAGCTTGTTGAGGCAGCTGATGATATTCTATTGAAAGAAGGCAAGGCTGGGAGTTATTTGAAGGAAGAGAATGTGAAAAGGGAAGTACAAGTGTGTGTGCATTGTCTTGTGCCTGTGTGTGCCTGTATGTGTGTATGCTTGTGTGTGTGCGTGCCCATGTGAGTGTGTTATAAAAAGGTGGTCAGGAAGACATTTTTTGTGTGGGGTTTCAAAGCAGAAATAAGTACTACCACTTGGTAGAAGTGATAAAGAGACAAAAACTAACTTGCTATAAAGTAATTGTTCTGAGGGGCCAAGGTAGTGCAGTTGGTTAAGCGTCTGACTCCTGATTTTGGGTCAGGTCATGATCTCAGGGTCCTGAGATCAAGCTCCATGTTGGGCTCTGCGTTCAGCGGGGAGTCTGCTTGTCCCTCTCTCTCTGCTCCTCCTCGTGCTCCCCCTGCCTCTCTCTCAAATAATAATAAAATCTTAAAAAAAAAAAAAGAAATTGTTCTGTATTGAAAGAATGGGCTGCTTCTTTAGGTTGTGAATTTTCCAAAACCAAGAGTACTCGATGAGGTGCTCGAAACTGTTGTGCCTTAAAGTGAGATACAGAGCTCATATGCCATCAGGATCCAGGAACTAATGAGAACGAGTCCTGGGACCCTGTGGGAACGACTCATCCAAAGGAGTCAGAAGTTAACCATTGTTGTTACTAAGGGACATGGGCACCGCATCAGTAGATTCTCTTACTTTTCCAGAGTTTCTAGAAATCCATTTTTTTTTATGTGCACTTCTTCAGTTTTCAAATATTGACATCTATGAAAAGAAGTGACTGTGTGTGGGCTAAGAAAATCCTGAAGCCACATCCAGCTTGTTTGCCATTTGTTGGAGATCTCTGCTTTAGCAACAGTATGCTGAAAAGTATGTGATATTGGTATTCTCTGAGAGCTGATCTTGGTTTTTCCACATACTCAATTTGAGACTTTGGAAACAACCTTCTCAAAGATGTCATTTTTCACAATGTTTCTGAATTTTTTCTTCTGCTTTCCCCCCTTTCCTCCCTTTCTTTTTCTTTCTTTTTTCTCTTTCTTTTTCTTTCTTTCCTTCCTTCCTTCCTTCCTTCCTTCCTTCCTTCCTTCTTTCTTTCTTTCTTTCTTTCTTTCTTTCTTTCTTTCTTTCTTTCTTTCTTTCTTTCTTTCTTTCTTTCTTTCTTTTTTCTTTCTTTCTTTCTTTCTTTCTTTCTTTCTTTTTTTCTTTCTTTCTTTCTTTCTTTCTTTCTTTCTTTCTTTCTTTCTTTCTTTCTTTCTTTCTTTCTTTCTTTCTTTCTTTCTCTTTCTTTTTCTTCCTTCCTTCCTTCCTTCCTTCCCTCCTTCCTTCCTTCCTTCTTTCTTTCTTTCTTTCTTTCTTTCAAATACCAGCAACATCTTTATTTGAATGTCAATGTTTGTCAACCATTAAATTGACTGATTTTTCATTATGTAATTCAATATAAGAGGTGATCTTCAGTTTGTATGCAACTTTACTCTGAAAAAAAGACTAACTGTTGGAAAAATCCTTCCTGTTTGTACTTCAAAAATATTTCTTTCACAAGAAACTCATGTTTTAAAGCTATCTTTATACATGAACTGCCCCATTAATATGCCTTTATACATGAACTGCCCCATTAATATGCCAGGTATAGCATGATGATTCACCTTAACGCTGATAAAGAGGTTTTTTTCTTCAAGTTTTTATTTAAATTCTAGCTAGTTAACATATATGGTAAAATTGATTTCAGGTGTAGAATTTAGTGATCCATCACTTACGTATTCCATTCTTTTCAACCCAGCAAATATCTTATCTGTCATAGATCAGCTAAAAATGCCATCCCTGCAATGAAGTTTTCTATTAATGCGTTACAATAATTTCCTATAATTCTTAGTATATGAATTGCTTTAGCTTGGCTCCCAAGGCTCTTTATGAACTAATTCCTTTCATCCTTGATCATGCTCAACCTTATTTCCGAGTTTCAATTTTTGAATTGTGTGTTGTTATTTCTTAAATTAGTATTATTCTTTTTTATTTTTATTTTCTGGATTGTGTTGTTTTCATGTTTGTCATTCTCTTTGCTTGTAATACTCTTCCTCCAAATTTACATGGGACTGAATCCATTTAAGCCCTCAGGATTGAGTTCAAAGTAACCAGTTTCAAATAATTCCTTTCTCTAAACTGTACCCACTTTTCTGCATCTTATGTCTTAATTTGATTTCCTTTATAAATTTATTGATAACTGAAAAAATATTTTTAGCCTCTTTTTTTAGAGAAAGAGAACATGCACATGCTCGAGGTGGAGGGAGGGCTGGGGGAGGGTCTGAAGGAGAGGGAGAGAGAGAATCCTAAGCAGGCTCCATGCCCAGGTTAGAGTCCACCACAGGACTTGATCTCACCACCCGGAGATCATGATCTGAGCCCAAATCAGGAGTTGGATGCTCAACCAACTCAGGCACCCCCTGAAAATATATTTTTAAAATATATTTTGTGCACCCACTTAAATCTTAAAGCATGATGCTTTGTAGTGGAGATCTTCACCCTGTTCTTGGAATGGTGGCTTGTAGCTCATAAACACTGAGAAATTATTTGAGCAATTAATAAATGGAATACTTCATTCATTGAGATTTTCTAAAAAATAGGAGCATATCAAACTATATTTTAGTAAGTTGGGATACATTTGTCTCTCCAAGTAGTCTGTAAATACACTGAAGATGCCAAGCTTGTCTGCCCATCTTTAGATTTCTAAACACCTACAACATGTCAATAAACCTATACTTTCAAGGTTTTTCACAATTTACCACACATAGAAGCTTACCATATTTTATGTAATACAGGTAGTGAACTGATAAAGCTGATAAAACTGATAAAGCCCGAGACAACTATCCTACAGGCTTCAGCTGTTCCTGAACCTATTCAGCTGCTTTGATGACTGAAGGGACCCACAGTCTGTCTCATGTGGTACTTATTTCTTGTCTCTGCATACAAGCTGAGAAGCTCTAAAACACACACACTCAGTGTGTCTCTTAGGACGAAATACTTCCCCCAATACACTATATAATAAAGAATGCTAATTTGGGTCAGATAATATATATTTTCTTGGACCGAGTTTTGTTAACCTTGAGTTCATCTGCGTAAGTCTGAAGAACTGAGATTCAAAGCACTGATGGGTGAATTCTGGGTTTGAAAAGTGTAGTAATACTCTAAGCCCTGTGTTTGTTTTCAAGTGGTATCATTTCAGACTTAGGTGGTCTAACTAAATCAAACAGGAGGCTCCACTGTGACCCAAAAATAACATCAATGTCGAAAGTCTGCCAAGGTACCTTTATTGAAGCTGTTGTCTTTTATGCATGATAACAGGTGGGAAATACCCCGCAAAAGATATTGAGTAACAGGGACCAAGTCTTCTGATGCAAATGACAAACAGGAGCGCACCTCTAGCCTTGCAGTGTCAGAGGAATCAACATTTCCCACTGTGTTTGAAACCAAGCTTTCCATTTTTTTTCCTGAAAGAAAAGAGTTGGTGCTCAGAATGAAATGTGGTGGAAATGGGTTCAGCCCAGGCTGGATGAATTGGGAGAGGGCACTTCGCCTTTCTAGGTCTCTCTTTTTGGGGATAATTACATTGTCTTATTCTAATGAAGAGTTATCTGTACAATACTTAGAACAGTAAAGGCTTAACCAGTACTTTCCCAAGCCCATACCCCACTGGCCCAAACTAAGTGTGCATTTCTAGAAGTTGCTTCCACGTGCTTACGTAGCTGCTTTGCAGAATTCACAGCCATTGCGGTAAGTTTGCCCATCAGAACCACACACCGGTTTGTGGATCTTGGGACAGGGTTTTCCACCTGTAGCTGGTTTCTCATAGTTGCTGCAAAAAGCCTGTAATTTAAATGGAGTGCTTTTTTTAACTTCATGAATAATGCCATTGACATCATTAGTTCTCTCAAGGAATGAAAAGATATGCTACATTTATGCTTAGAAATTCTTTTAAAAAGCACATATTTTATTATTCCAATGAAGATATATGTTGAAAATAAAAAGTAATAAAAGTTACACGTAGTCCTAGCACCCAGAGATGCCCTTTGTGAGCATTTGTTTTTCTTTCCATTTCTTCTGTATGCATTGCATTTCCAGTTGTATATTAAAAATAGAATCACATTGTATATATGTCCCATTCATTCTTTATCACTTACCTTTTCTGTACCATTATGCACATCCTAGAAAGCAGGATTTTTGTGGTGTAATACTCCATCATAAAAATGTGAAATGATTTATTATACTAATACCCCATTGTTGTATATTTCTTCTTTTGTACACTAAATTGAGTCAAAATCACCATTTTATATATAAAATACTTGTACGTATTCTGATTACTTTCTTAGGGTATGCTCTTATGAGAAGAATTGCTATCTCAAAGGTCATAACTTTTAATGCTCCCAATACTGATTGCCAAACTGCTATATCATAAGTGCATATCCAAGTATAAATTCTTTATCTCTTGGAATTTTCTGGAGAAATCTGTCAACTTTTTCTAAGTGTCTTTTATAAGTCACTCCTCAACACAGCTAGAAGTGTCTCGAGATAATAAGCCATATCGGATTCATCTTTATCCATTTCCTAGGAAAGGACCTGGTAAAAGTCAAATATCAAAAAAAAATTTATTGGGGCACCTCGGTGGCTCAGTTGTTAAGCATCTGCCTTTGGCTCAGGTCATGATCCCAGGGTCTTGGGATCAAGCCCCACATCAGACTCCCTGCTCGGCGGGAAGCCTGCTTCTCCCTCTCCCACTCCCCCTGCTTGTGTTCCTGCTCTCGCTGTCTCTCTCTCTTTGTCAAATAAATAAATAAAATATTTAAAAAAAGAAAAAATGTTTGTTGAATGAATGGGAAAAGAGAACAGAATTTAGACGGTAGAATGTAGGCCCTAGTGTTACAGCCAACTTGTTCAATTGCCAGTGATTCTTAGAAAGTTTGCACCACATCCTTAAAAATCATAGCCCCTCTACACTTTTCCAAATATGGCTCTACTCTGCCCACAGTAAATGCCTAACATTTAGTGAGGGCTGCCAATGTTTTAGCCACTGTACTAAGTGCTTTAAATGGAACTATTCATTTAACCCTCTGGAGCACCCTGTGGAATTAATATTATTATCAACACTTTACAGATAAGGAAAATGAGACCCACAGATATTAAATAATTTGTTCAAGGTCACGTAGTTATTAAATCATAAAAACCAAAGTCAAATGAGGACAGTTTAACTCCAGAGCCTACATTCTTAGCCATTTCACATTATGATCATACAGGAAGCCGCTAATAGAGCCAAACGGGTCCATTACTAACCTCTGAAAACACTTTGCTTTTCCTCAACACTACACTACTCCTTCCTCCTGGAACAAATTTTCCCTTTCATATCATTCTTTAATGTACATCTCAAGTACCATCTGATATTCAAAATTTTCATAAAATTCAAAATTTTAACTCTCAGGTAAAAATGGATTTTTCCTGTTTCCAAATGCCTACAAACATTATTTGATACCAACCTTCAATAATGCAAACATGTTTGTTTTTAAAAAACATTTTTTTTCTGGATGCAAACTTCTTGAAGAAAGGGAATGTAAAATATGTACATATATAATCATGTTCTATCATTGATCTCTTCATTAGCTATTTATCTCTCTACCTGCCAATCATACAAACAATGCATGTTTAGAATAGAATTTTTTAAAAACACAGAGCAGTACAAGAGGGATTTACTTAAAAACCCAGAATCCATTATCCCCAAATTTGATATTTTCTATGTTGATATATTTTTAAAATATGGTCACTCAATTGACACCATTTTACCAAATGCTTTTTAAACCTGAAATATACTTTCAGTTCCTATCTGTGTCAAGTAACATATATTTTATATGACCATTTTGAATAGTTGTATAGCCATTTTGAATAATTACCATATGTTATACAGATTATTATGCAAATCCCCATTTAGAAACATTTAGTTTGTTTCCTTATTGTTTTGCTATGCAAACTATACTGCCCTTTTGATATAACCCCAACTCTTTTTCTCAGGCTGCACTTCTAGAAGTAAAGTCTCTGTGTTTGAATTTGCCTTTTTAAAGGCTTTTGGTTCAGGTATCCCGTAAAAAGTCAGGAATCATTTTTTCATATGTGTATTTCCTGTATGTCTTGAATGTAATAGATGCTCAGTAAGTGTTGTTAAATAGTAGGGAGGATAGGATAAATAATTATTGAATTTAAGAGAGAGCCTGGGATAAAGTGTGTTTACAAATCTTCCTTTTAAGAATAGAGAACAAACTTTCAATGCCCACCTTTGTATCCTTCTCTCTTTACCAGTGCTTCAACCAGAGACAAATCTGCATTTATTACTTCCCCTGCTGAAGTTTTGCTTTTGCATTTATTTAACCAAAAGATATGTCTTTGAAAAGTAATAAATCCAATGTTCTAATTTTGCAGGAGGGGACTCTGAGGGCTCACTTACTTTTGGAAGAAATGCTTCCAACATTTCCATGACGTGGTAATGGAGATAGAACTAACGCTTTGATATCTTAATACACTGATTTTTCTGGGTTGCTTTTCGTCTTTATTTATCTGTCACGATGATGATTGGAAAGCATTTTCCCAAGCACCTAGTTTTGAATATTAAGTCCCTCCTCCCAAGAAGTTCCTATTCATATTTATATATCTGCTTGCAAATTAGTTGGTATTAAAAGCATCATAGCAATAATGCAGTTTGTAAAGCTGAAGTCATGATTTCATTGCAATGACCTTCAACATGTTTTTCTAGACTTAGAAGTTCAACAGGAAAATATATTCCTCTACCTGCCACACAGAATGTCATTTACCCCCTGTGGTAAAGACGGGAACAAGACAGAATATTAGAAATATCAGTTTAAGGATTAGAAATATCAGAGTTAAGCAGATTGTCATCAACCTGGATAGTATAAATTTGTCATTGTCTTGGAACAAGAATCTGACTTGTTATCTTTATGCTTTCTACAGTCACCATATGGGATAAAAGATATTTAGGTGGTATCAAAACAGATGAAGAGAGGCGCCTGGGTGGATCAGTCGTTAAGCATCTGCCTTTGGCTCAGGTCATGATCCCAGGACCCTGGGATCCAGGACCCTGGGATTGAGCCTCGCGTCAGGCTCCCTGCTCCGTGGGAAGCCTCCTTCTCCCACACCCCGTGCTTGTGTTCCCTCTCTCTGTCAAATAAATGAATAAAATCTTAAAAAAAAAAACACATGAAAGCTGCAGATTTAAATAAAATATTTAGTCCTCTCAATTGGCAAAATAGTTCCAAAGAATCTAAGTATTTGGTATGATGTAGTTTAAGCAATGATTGAATTTGGCTAGTTTTTTCCCAAACATTTTCTGTTGCAAAAACAATGTCTGATACAAAGTTTACATTTGATGGGACAGAGGGGACTTACTTTACAAGAAGTTAATCTTTAAAAATAATCAAATTCTCCTTTTATTTTCCTTCTTATTTATCATGATTTTGTTTTCAAAAATTTATTTTCTCTCTGGGGCGCCTGGGTGGCTCAGTCGTTAGAGTCTGCCTTCAGCTCAGGTCATGATCTCAGGGTCCTGGGATCGAGCCCCGCATCAGGTTCCCTGCTCCGCGGGAAGCCTGCTTCTCCCTCTCCCACTCCCCCTGCTTGTGTTCCCTCTCTCGCTGTGTCTCTCTCTGTCAAATAAATAAATAAAATCTTTAAAAAAATTATTTTCTCTCTTTTTGCTATTTAGCTTCCTTTTTAATTCCCTTTTGTATGATTCCATAAAGAAATCAATTTAATTTCTTTACTGTGTGCTCAGTAAACGTCAGTTGAGTGTCAACCTTGTGCCAGTGAGTTGGATTTCCAAGGTCGTCTAATTAAATGTCTAATGAAAATTTTACAATCAAATTTTTCCTCAAGAAAGTACTGTTGCTTAAAAAGAGTTGAGGAGATTGAGGAGATAAAACAAGTACATGGGATTTGAGATTAGATCCCATACTAGAAAGATGGTATTTCTGGGACAATTGGTGAAATTTGGATGAGATGATAGATTAGTTAACAGTTACATGTCAATGTTAAGATCCTGATTTTGATGACTGTGCTAAAGTTTTGTGAAATGTTAAGATGGTATTTCTTTGAAATATTTTTACTGTTTTTTTTAAATCAAGTTATTTCAAAATGAAAAGGTAAAAAAAAACTTTAAAAAATAAGTACAAAAAAGTCCATTTAGACCTCTTCATCAACATATTTTAAACTAAGTTTTCAGGTAAGATATGTAGATAAAAAAGGTACATCTCAAAATTTTTGTATTAGGCTAATTTTTGGAAAGCAGAACTGACACTACATTTCACATCGGATAGTCTTCTTATATATTCGCTATCATTTGCTGAATCTTTCATTCATTTTTAAACTAGGATTCACAAAGGAGAGAAAACATTTTTCTGACCTTAAAGAGCTCATGTCCTAATAGAGAAGACTATTTGTGAATAAAATAAATGTTGAATTAAGTACATTAATAAAATCCAACAGAAATACTGAAGAGAATGCAATGAATCATTGGTGGGGACAATAGATAGAAGTGATTTTGCCGGTGGGAGATTTCTATATATGCAGGGCACATGAGAGGGGCTGCAGGAGTCCTTCGGACCAAGAGAATGGGCGCGCTTTAATGATGGCACAGACAGTGGCTAGTGGATTTCTTTCAGATAAAGAGCAACATCAGCAACAACATCCGAGAGGTCCTGGCTGGCGAGGGACTGTGGGCCACCTGGTATGGCAATTCCCTGGTCACAGGCGGGTAAAGAATGAATGAGGCGAAACAGGGACACTGCCTACAGATTGGAAATGGACTCGAATGCAAAGCTGAAGAATTTAGATATTACCTTCTGAGCAGGTGAAAAGTATCTATGATTTTAAAGTAGAGAATCAAGTGACAGAAGTTAAATGTTAGAATATTCTTTGGTATCGGTGTGCAGGATATTTGTTGAGTGGATTAAATGTTCAAAAGCATTGAAGTTGTTTCTCCTTATATGTCTTTATAAACATTTTGTGAAAAATATTTAATGTTCGATTAGAAAGGTAAAATTATAAATGTAACAGTTATTAAGATGTAATCATAAAATTGTCATTTAATAATAGCTAATTTGTATTTAGCATTTATTATGTGCTAAACACTCTTATGGGCTGTATATAAATTAACTCACATAATACTGAATTAAGTGCTATTATTAGCTAAATTTTATTGAAATTTTAACTGAAGTAAGTTACCTAAAATCAAACATTTAGTGAGTAATAGGGCTGGAATATGAGCCTAAATATTCTCTTTCTCAAAGCTCATATTTTAAAAAATAAGCTAAATCGCTCTACTGTACCTTTTTGTATTTGAAGGTATATATGTATTTTTTTAATGTAGGTCCTATTGTTATTGTTACTACTATTTTTATTGTAGACCTTCTCAAGAATGTTGATTCTGTAATTACTAACTGCTAATACAAACTGCCAGAGGATTCGCTATTCATGAGTCTGGCATAGACTCACTCCGTATACTCAAGTATGTTTACAGAAATTTAGAGCTGCGATTCTCTAATTTTAATGTGTGCCAAAATGGCAGGGAGCTTCTTAAAATGAAGATTCCCCAGACTCAAAAATCCCTAGATGTCTTGCTTCAATTGATAATGTAATATGTCTGTGTAAGAATCAGGAATGTGCATTTTATGAAGCATTTGCAGTGATGTTATGAACAAGGTACACAGATCCAGAGTTAATGTACGTTCTGAGTTGCCTGGGATACTATCAGTTTTTTTTTAATTATCTTTTTGATATAACTATTACATACACTACTTTCACTTTTAAAATTATCCTGATTTGGAGAGAAAGACATGTATCATATGACCTCACTGATATGAGGAATTCTTAATCTCAGGAAACAAACTGAGTGTTGCTGAGTGGTAGGGGGTGGGAGGGACGGGGTGGCTGGGTGATAGACATTGGGGAGGGTATGTGCTATGGTGAGCGCTGTGAATCGTGCAAGACTGTTGAATCACAGATCTGTACTTCTGAAACAAATAATGCAACATATGTTAAGAAAAAAGAAAAAGAAGAAGATAGCAGGAGGGGAAGAATGAAGGGGAGTAAGTCGGAGGGGGAGACGAACCATGAGAGATGATGGACTCTGAAAAACAAACTGAGGGTTCTAGAGGGGAGGAGGGTGGGGGGATGGGTTAGCCTGGTGATGGTATTAAGGAGGGCACGTTCTGCGTGGAGCACTGGGTGTTATGCACAAACAATGAATCATGGAACACTACATCAAGAACTAATAACGTAATGTATGGTGATTAACATAACAATAAAAAAATTTAAAAAAATTATCCTGATTTGGAAAATAAATGATATTCACCCCATACTTTTATAAACACTGCCTATAAACTCCTTATATGGAAATGAGACATCTGACTAATTTCAGGAAAATGGGAGGTGATTTTCGAGTCCTTTGGTGCGTCTGCATCAGTGATGACACTCTATGTCAGTGTGTCAGGCTACCATTCCGGCTTCTCACCAGGCTAGCCAAATGACCTCTGAAGATCTTAAAAGAACAGCCACTGTGCCCCTCAGCTCAAGATCTCCTATTGTTGTAAGACAACCTCTTATGACCAAAGAGGACCCATGAGAGAGTACATACCTGACAACCTCCTTGGCTTACAGCCTCTGCAATGAGATAACACACACTGATAAATCACAACACCTCAGAAGAATTCCAGAATTTAACAGCTAAAATTATCCTTAGTAATTGTCCATTACAACTGTCTTACTTTATGGATGAAAAACTGAGGCCCAGAGAAGGGAAGAAAATTGCTCAGGACACACAGCCTCTTCGCCACACAACTGAGCCAGAGGCCAGATTACAAATGCCCAGTACAAAGCTCTTTTCCTTACATTTGCTATTTATGATTTATGTGGCTTTTATCCAAGCATGTGGTTCACTTCGTTAGGGTTTATCTTAAAACTGAGCTATTCCTGAAGAAAGGAAGGCAGAGTCTGGATCTATTCTTTGTCAAAGAGGTATATATTTAACCAGAAAAAAAGTTGAAAATTCCAAAATCCAGAAGCCATTTGACTGAAAGATAACCAAGACAAATGGCAAACAAGTGCCAATATAATAATATAATACAAAAGAATTTCAAGAACACTTTTAAAAAGTCAGGATTCATCAGCATTCCCCACTAACACTATCTACCATTAACTTGGAAGATTTCTATGTTTTAAGCACCATATTAAATCTTACATACATTAAGTCATTCCAATCATCCCAAAGAGAAGCAAGTTGAGCTCTGGGGCAAATAACTGGTCTAAGGACATATACTTCGTAAATGGCAGAGCCAGGATTCAAACCCAGGTCTTCCAGGCTTTAGAGCCAAGCTACTTAAGCATAATCATTTATTGAAAGAAATCTTAGAACAGGTTAGGTTCACACTCTCTATTTTCATGTGATGAAATAGAGGCCAGGAGTGAGTTGCTCAATATTAAAGAAGAAGATAGTAGCATAATGAGGATTAGAAGTCAAATCTTAGCATACCAGTCATGGGCACTTTCTACTTCTCTCTGAGTCTCTCTTTCTAATGATCTCTTTACTTTGTTTACCTACTGAGTAAGTAAGAATGACTCAGCTTTCTGTAAAACGAAAGCTTCTCAGGAAAGTTCTGGCAGTTGAACTCCTTAGATAAGAATTTCTTGAAGGTGACTTTAAATGAGAATTTCTAATTTCACTATAAATTGTTTCTTTGAGGAACGAAGCTTCTGCTGTTAATTGTGGTCTGCTGAGGGGAATAAAATTAATCGGCCTGGAACTCCTAGATTAGCCACTTGGGGCCCAAGTGACCTAGGACAGGCCATCTCATCCTATGAGATGTAACACTGTTTTTACGATAGGATAAAACCATCTTTTGTGTAGTATTGTACTGATAATTAAAGTAGCTAGTTTGCAAATAAAAGTTCCTTCTCAATTAAAAATGTGTTGGGCAGTCACCATCATTAACCATCCTTATCATCATCATTATCATTGTCATCATTAACAACATCACATCAAGACTGCTGACACTAACCAGTCTGGTCCAGAATGTCATTTCTCATATATATAGTACTCACCTGCAAAGAGGAACAGATAGGCCATGCTGACCAAAAGCAGAAAGCTGCCTGATGGCTTCATGGTCAGTGAGGTCTGCAAGGTCTGTAGGGAATGTGTTACTAGAGTCCACCACTGTGGATGTTCTACAGGCTGTATTTATAAGTGGATTCATATGCATGCATCGAAGTATATACATTTGTCACCCAGCCAGATTCTCCACCCTGATTGTGTAATCTATTTCCTCAGCGATTAGAGACACCAGAAACCAAAGAAGCTTATTTCATGCCTTTTCCAAACAGTCAGGGATAATGGCCAAAAGTGATGGTTAGACAGAATGAAATGAATTACATGTAACACACACAGAATTTGCTCCCATCAGCAGCACATGGTGATAATTGCAATTAAGTCATTTTATTCTAGTTTGCTTATTTTGATCTGTCTGCCCCCAGCAGAACTTTGGGCCAGAAAGCTTCCATCTGACAGTAACCTGTAGGATGGTCTGTATAGTACACGTACAACGTTAATAATGTTCTGTATCACAGCTACTAGGACAGTGAAAACCCTGATGGGAGGTATTCTGAGATCGAGGAATTCATTAGGCCGACGAAGAACATAACCCTAATTGTCATGACATTAAAAATCCAGACATGCAAGGTGAATGTGAATTGGAGGCTGTGTCTTTCAATCCCTTGCTTTTAGGCAGCACGTGTGTGTTGGTTCTTACTCAATATTTTTATTCTAGCAAGTTTTTCACAGGTGGATTTTAGTCACTGTGTATAAATGCCATCTACACTTACCATCTTCCTCTTTCTCAAACACACAATGTACTAGAGCTCTTGTACTCACTCTTTCCTCTGCCTGGAAAAGTCTTGGCTGAGAAACTTGAATAGTTCCTTTATTTCTAGAAATATCAGTTCACATATTGCTTGCTCAGTGAAGATTTCCCTGACAATTCAAAGTACACCTACCCCAATCAGATTAATTGTGCTTCCTGCCTTCTTAGTTCTTTTCAATATCTAAAATTACCTTTCTCATTTCATTATTTACTTGTATATTTTCCCACCAAATAAATACATATCTACACACAGTCATACACACAAATGCATGCACCTACATGCTAAGATATGAGCTCCTATGCATAGAACTACTGTGTCTCCATGCATAGAACAATGTCTTGCACATAGAAGCATGTAGAATGATTCTGGTTTTACAAATGCTAACCAATAAAAATTCCTTCCTTCTTTCAAAAATAATAATTGAGCACCAATTATTCCAAATATTACCAGACGCTAAAAATGCAGTGAAAACAAAGACAGATTCATAGAGCTTACATTCTTCACTCTTTTCTCAGACACTTGCTGGGTGGAACCTACAGATTCCAGGAAATTTATTAGATTCTGGAAATTTAAAGATGAGTAAGAGAAGCTCACAACTGGAGGAGAAGAAGGCAATTTGATTAATGTTATACACAAATAAGTAGGGGAGCCCTGAGGAAGCACATTCGGGGGAAACATGGGGGGATGGTGGGGGAAAGGCTGAGAAAGGTGGTCAGGATCAGGCACCACAGAGGATCTGACCCTCAGACTTAAGAAAGTTGGAGACACATAAAGTGATAACCAGCATTCTAAGAATAAAGATTAATACAGAAAAAAGAAAACAGAAAAGAACTAAGGTATGTTTTGAGAAATATTAGACTCAAATGCAGAGACAGACCTTAAGTTGAAATGTTTATAGGCGATGCTGAGTTTTGTCATCACTCTTGTGCTTGGGGTTCATTAAGATCTCTGGATCTATGGGTTTATAGTTTTCATCAAATTCAGAAATTTTATTAACTATTATTTTTTAAAATCTTTTTTCATTCCCTCGTCATCTTTCTCCCACACTGCATGAAGTTGTCCTACAAATTACTGATATTCTTTTCAATATATATTTTTTCTGTGTTTTATTTTTGCTCATTTCTAATGCTGTCTTCAAGTTTGCTAGTCTTTTCTTCTGTACTAGTTAATCTGCTGTTAATACCATATGGTTTATTTTCATCAGACATTTTGATTTTTTAATCTTTAAAAATATACTTTGATCTTTCTTTCTTTCTTTCTTTCTTTCTTTCTTTCTTTCTTTCTTTCTTTCTTTCTTTCTTTCTTTCTTTCTTTCTTTCTTTCTTTTTCTTTCATCTTCCATCTACCTTACTGAACATGCTCTATCTTTCTTCTACCTTCTTGAAGAAATAACTGATTTGATAGCCTCATTTATCAATTATATCATTTATGTTATTGCTGGATCTGTTTATATGATTGATATTTTTCCAGATTCAGGGTCGTGTTTTCCTGTTTCTGCTTTCTATTTTCAGTTTTTCTGCATCTTGTTTTCATTCTCACCCTCCTTCTTTAGATGTTATTTATCCTAGAAAATCATTAACTCCTTGTCCTTTGCAAGGAGGACATACACCATTTACAAGGCATGTGTAAAGTGGGATGGGGGTGCAGGTCCTAGCAAGAATAGAAGCAGGAAAAGGAGCAAAAAGCAGATTTTTATGGAGAAATTCAGTTTCCTTGTCTCAAGGTTTCATTAAAATCCAAAATTTCTTCTCTGCAAAAGAGGAGTCAAGAGAATGAGAAGGTAAGCCACTGACTGGCAGAAGATATTTGTCAAATATGTATATGACAAAGGACTGTTATTCGAAATGTACAAAAAATCTCTTAAAACTCAACCATAAGAAAATGAACAATTCAATTTAAAAATGGGCAAAAGATCTGAACTTTTATCTCAACCAAGGAGATTTTCAGACAGTAAAAAACTTATGAAAAGATGCTCAATATCATATCTTTTTAGGGAATTGTAAATTAAAACAATGAGATATCACTATACATCTCTTAGAATGGCTAAAATCCAAAGCACTGACAACATTGAATGGTAACAAGGATGTAGGGTAGTCACAGAAAGATGAGGAAATTTAAATGTATATTTTTAAGTAAAAGAAGTCAATCTGATAAGGATACTGAAATATTGCAATTTATTCTTATATATATTTGGTCTTTTTCTGAGGTTCCTGGCTCACAGCTCCCCAAACCCTTGGAATCTCCTAAGTGTTAAGGGCACTAAAAGTTATTTTTGGTTATGTTAATGAATGACTTTTGGAAAGAGCTTAGGGGTGGGGGCTGGTTGCCAGAGGAGTCAACCCCATGATTAGAGGTTTGGAACTTTCAGTCCCACCCCCCTGACCTCTGTGGATGAGAGAGGAGCTAGAGGTTGAATCAATTCCCACTGGTCAATGAATTAGGTTTTGCAATGAAGCCTCCATAAAAGCACCAAGGGGTGGGGTTTGGAGAGCTTCTGGATTGGTCAGAAGTTCAAGTAACAACCTGGATTTGTGACTGGAATTTGTAATCTGTAGCCTGTCAGTCAGAAGCACAGGTGACAGCCTGGGCTTGTGACTGGCTTCTGAGATGGGTGAGGGGCCCTTTATCATATGGAATCTAATGCTATATCTGGGTAGATAGTGTCAGCTTTGAGTTGAATTATGGGACCCCCAGCTGGTGTCTAAGAATTGCTTCATGGTGGAAACCCCCCCTCCCACATTGAAATCGGAATGTAGAAATTATAGAGAGTTATATGACACGTGATTCCAAGCAAATGACATTCTGGAAAAGGCAAAACTATAGAAACAGCGATGTGGGGTCATGGAGAGTCTTGAGACATTTTATGGTGCAAAAAGGGGTTTTTATTATAGCACGGAGACAGGACCCGTGGGCAGAAAGAGCTGCACTGCATTGTGAAGAGTGACTGATTATATACTTTCAGGTTTGGGGTGGGAGAGTGTAGCGATAACCCAAGTCTCTCAAGGGTTTCTGCATGTTAAAGAAGAGTTAGAGGATCCTGGAGGTCTGGCTATTATTAAGATAAGGTTGCCTTTAGTCTCTAGCAAAACAACATTAAGGCGGCCATGAGTTCCCTGGGGAATGTCACGCTCTGCACGTCTCAGGTATTTAACACTGGGCTGCAAGTTGGAAGGAAATTTAACTTTGGCTACATTTCTCTTGCCTTTGTCCTCATCAACAGTTAAAAAAAAAAATCAGTGATTGTCAGAGGTTCAAGGGGGAGAGAAAGATGAATAGGTAGAGCACAAGGTATTTTTAGGGCTTGGAAACAATTCTGTATAGTAGTAGATACATGTTGATACTTTTGTCCAAACCCAGAGAATGTATCACACAAAGAGCAACCCTATTTTAAACTATGGACTTTGGTTAATAATGATAGGTCAGTGTTGATTCATTGATTGTAACTAATGCACCCCACTGGTGGGGGATGTTATTGGTGGAGAAGGAGAGAAGGGTGTATTTAAGAATTCTATGCGTTTCCTGCTCAATTTTGCTATGAACTTAACAGTGCTCTAAAACTAATATCTAATAATTTTAAAAAAGAAGATAAGCATACCAGAAACTAAAAACAAAACTGAAAATTGCAAGAAGCTCTAGTTCATTCGCAGTAAGCCTACTGAGCGCATTTCAGGGCTGTTTCCCCAGCACTAGATGATATTTTCCTTTAAAACTATTATTATTGGAGCAAGATAGCCGAGGAGTAGGAGACCTGGATTTCGTCTGGTCTCAGGAATTCAGCTGAATAGGGATCAAACCATTCTCAACACCTATGAACTCAACAGGAGATCGAAGAGGAGAGTAGCAACAACACTCTGAACAGAGAAGCAACCACTTACTGGAAGGTAGGACGTGCGGAGAAGTGAATCCGAGGCGATATTTGGGAGGATAGACGGCGGGGGGGGGAGGGGGCCCCCATCGGCCACTTCTCGCAAGTGAAAGAGCCGCGGAGCACAAAATTGGAACTTTTAGAAGTCGGCTCTGCTGAGGGACGTCGATCCAGTGGCTAAGCGGGGGGTGGGACTCTCGCAGGACAGTGTGGTCTCAGGACCCTCGGGGTCACAGAAAGACGAGGGATGCCTGAGTGCAGCAGAGCTCCCAGGTATCAGAGCGGGGAAGCCGGCTGCAGAGACAGAGCCGAGGCGCGGGCTCTCAGCTCGGGGTGGCCATAAACCATGATCCGCGGCCCAGTTGAGCCACTGCTCCTCCAGCAAGGGACCCAACAAGCGGCAGATCTGGGGAGACTCCCCTTCCTCCCCCGGGAGGAGCGGCGCAAAAGCGCACCGCAGGGATCTGCTGGGTTTGCAGACGCCACACGGGGTTGTGTGCCAGAGATAGAAACACTCGGTCACAGGCCAGGTGAGCACGGAGTGCAGCGGAGACCGGGGAGACGGGAGTGACTGCTTTTCTCTGGGGGCGCACTGAGGACTGGGACCCCGAGTTCTCAGCTTCTCCAGGTGGAGATTGGGAGGCCGCCATTTTCACCCTGGTCCTCCAAAGCTGTACCGAGAGCTTGCAGGGAACAAAAGCTCCTGAGAGCAAACCCGAGCAGCTTCCTTAGCCCGGACCGACAAGGGCGGGGCAATTCAGCCTCTGGCAAAGACATTTGGAAACCAGGGCAACAGGCCCCTCCCCCAGAAGATCAGCACGAACAGCCAGCAAGCCAAGACCAAGTTTACCGATCAAGGAGAACAGGAGAACACCAGCGCTAGAGGAATACTGCACATAGAATTCATGGCTTTTTTTTTTTACCATGATTCATTAGTTTTTCAAAGTTAATTTTTTTAAACTGTTTTTTAATTTTTCTTTTTCCCTTTTTCAACCAACATCTTATCAATCCCTTTTTTTAAAAAAACATTTTTTATTTTTCATTTTTAGAGTCATATTTTATCCCTTCAGAGTAGTTACCCTTATTTTTGGCATATATATATAAGTTGTTCTCTCTTTAAAATTTTGAGATACAGTTTCTTCTAACAGATCAAAATATACCCTAAATCACTAGTGTATGGCTTTGATCTAGTCTCCTGCCTGATCACATTCTCTCCCATTTTTTTTAAATCTTTTTTCTTTTTTCAAACAACTTCTTATCATATCAATTCCTTCTATAAAATCTTTTATATTTTCATCTTTACAGTCATCTTCCATCCCTTCATTGAATCAACCCTTATTTTGTACATATATAAGTCTTTCTTCCTTTAAAATTTTAGGAGGCACTTTTTTCTAACAGACCAAAATACGCCCAAAATCTAGTGTGTGGCACTGATCTATGCACTAGTCTGATCATATTTGATCATATTCGGTTTTTTTGTATTGTTCTGTTTTTGTTTTTATCTTTTTCTTTTTGTTTTTTTTTCTTTCTTTTCTCTTTCTTTTTTCTTTCTTTCCTTTTCTTTTCGCCTGGTTTCAGGTCTTTTCTGATTTGTAAAGAGTATATTTGCTGGGGACGTTGTTAACCTGTTAGCATTTTGTTCTCTCATTCATCTATTCTCCTCTGGACAAAATGACAAGACGAAAAAAATCACCTCAGCAAAAAGAACAAGAGGTAGTACCGTCTGCCAGGGACCTACTCAATACAGATATTGGTACGATGTCAGACCTAGAGTTCAGAATCATGACTTTAAAGATACTAGCTGGGCTTGAAAAAAGTGTGGAAGTTATTAGAGAAACCCTTTCTGGAGAAATAAGAGAACTAAAATCTAACCAAGTTGAAATCAAAAAGGCTATTAATGAGGTGCAATCAAAAATGGGGGCACTAACTGCTAGGATAAATGAGGCAGAAGAGAGAATCAGCGATCTAGAAGACCAGCAAAATAAAGAGGCTGAGAAAAAGAGAGAGAAACAACTACAGGATCACGAGGGCAGAATTCGAGAGATAAGCGATACGATAAGATGAAACAACATTAGAATAATTGGGATCCCAGAAGAAGAAGAAAGAGAGAGAGGGGCAGAAGGTATATTGGAGCAAATAATAGCAGAGAACTTCCCTAATGTGAGGAAGGAAACAGGCATCAAAATCCAGGAGGCACAGAGAACCCCTCTCAAAATCAATAAAAATATGTCAACACCCTGACATCTAATAGTAAGACTTACGAGTCTCAGAGACAAAGAGAAAATCCTGAAAGCAGCTTGGGAGAAGAGATATGTAACCTACAATGGTAGAAACGTTAGATTGGCAACAGACCTATCCACAGAGACCTGGCAGGCCAGAAAGGACTGGCATGATATCTTCAGAGCACTAAACGAGAAAAATATGCAGCCAAGAATATTATATCCAGCTAGACTCTCATTGAAAATTGAAGGAGAGATAAAAAGCTTCCAGGACAAACAAAAACTAAAGGAATTTGCAAACACGAAACCAGCCCTCCAAGATACTGAAAGGGGTCCTCTAAGCAAAGAGAGAGCCTAAAAGCAGCATAGATCAGAAAGGAACAGAGACAATGTACAGTAACAGTCATTTTACAGGCAATGCAATGGCACTAAATTCATACCTTTCAATAGTTACCCTGAATGTAAATGGGCTAAATGCCCCAATCAAAAGACACAGGCTATCAGATTCGATTAAAAAACAAGACCCATCCATATGCTGTCTGCAAGAGACTCATTTTAGACCCAAAGACACCCCCAGATTGAAAGTGAGGGGTGGAAAACCATTTACCATGCTAATGGACACCAAAAGAAAGCTGGGGTGGCAATCCTTATATCAGACAAACTAGGTTTTAAAACAAAGACTGTAATAAGAGATGAGGAAGGACACTATATCCTACTTAAAGGGTCTATCCAACAAGAAGATCTAACAATTGTAAATATCTATGCCCTGAACATGGGAGCAGTCAATTATATAAGGCAATTAATAACAAAAGCAAAGAAACACATTGACAACAATGCAATAATAGTGGGGGACTTTAACACCCCCCTGACTGAAATGGACAGATCATCTAAGCAAAAGATCAACAAGGAAATAAAGACTTTAGATGACACACTGGACCAAATGGACTTCACAGACCTATTCAGAACATTCCATCCCAAAGCAACGGAATACACATTCTTCTTTAGTGCCCATGGAACATTCTCCAGAATTGATCACATCCTAGGTCACAAATCAGGTCTCAACTGGTACCAAAAGATTGGGATCGTTCCCTGCATATTTTCAGACCACAGTGCTTGAAACTAGAACTCAACCACAAGAGGAAAGTCGGGAAGAACTCAAACACATGGGGGCTAAAGAGCATCCTACTAAGGATGAATGGGTCAACCAGGAAATTAAAGTAGAATCAAAAAAATTCATGGAAACCAATGAAAATGAAAACACAACTGTTCAAAATCTTTGGATACAGCAAAGGCAGTCCTGAGAGGAAAGTATATAGCAATACAAGCCTTTCTCAAGAAACAAGAAAGGTCTCAAATACACAACCTAACCCTACACTGAAAGGAGCTGGAGAAAGAACAGCAAGTAAAGCCTAAACCCAGCAGGAGAAGAGAAATAATAAAGATCAGAGCAGAAATCAATGAACTAGAAACCAAAAGAACAGTAGAACAGATCAACGAAACTAGGAGCTGGTTCTTTGAAAGAATTAACAAGATTGATAAACCCCTGGCCAGACTGATCAAGAAGAAAAGAGAAATGACCCAAATCAACAAAATCATGAATGAAAGAGGAGAGATCACAACCAACACCAAAGAAATACAAACAATTACAAGAACAGATTATGAGCAACTCTATGCCAGCAAATTAGATAGCCTGGAAGAAATGGGTGCATTCCTAGAGATGTATCAACTACCAAAATTGAACCAGGAAGAAATAGAAAACCTGAACAGACCTATAACCACTAAGGAAATTGAAGCAGTCATCAAAAATCTCCCAAGAAACAAAAGCCCAGGGCCAGATGGCTTCCCAGGGGAATTATATCAGACATTTAAAGAAGAATTAATACCTATTCTCCTGAAACTGTTCCAAAAAATAGAAATGGAAGGAAAACTTCCGAACTCATTTTATGAGGCCAGCATTACCTTGATCCCAAAACCAGACAAAGACCCCATCCAAAAGGAGAATTACAGACCAATATCCTTGATGAACATGGATGCAAAAATTCTCACCAAAATACTAGCCAGTAGGATCCAACAGTACATTAAAAGGATTATTCACCACGACCAAGTGGGATTTATCCCTGGGCTGCAAGGCTGGTTCAACATCCGCAAATCAATCAACGTGATACAATATATTAACAAAAGAAAGAACAAGAATCATATGATCCTCTCAATAGATGCAGAAAAAGCTTTTGACAAAGTACAACATCCTTTCTTGATCAAAACTCTTCAGAGTATAGGGATAGAGGGTACATACCTCAATATCATAAAAGCCATCTATGAAAAACCTACAGCAAATATCATTCTCAAAGGGGAAAAGCTGAGCGCTTTCCCTCTAAGGTCAAGGACACGGCAGGGATGTCCACTATCACCACTGCTATTTGACTTAGTACTAGAAGTCCTAGCCACAGCAATCAGACAACACAAAGAAATCAAAGGCATCCAAATCGGCAGAGAGGAAGTCAAACTCTCACTCTTTGCAGATGATATGATACTTTATGTGGAAAACCCAAAAGACTCTACTCCAAAACTGCTAAAACTCATACAGGAATTCAGTAAAGTGGCAGGATATAAAATCAATGCACAGAAATCAGTGGCATTCTTATACACCAACAACAAGACAGAAGAGAGACAAATCAAGGAGTCGATCCCATTTACAATTGCACCCAAAACCAGAAGATACCTAGGAATAAATCTAACCAAAGAGGAAAAGGATCTGTACTCAGAAAACTATAAAATACTCATGAAAGAAATTGAGGAAGACACAAAGAAACGGAAAAACGTTCCATGCTCATGGATTGGAAGAACAAATATTGTGAAGATGTCAATGCTACCTAGAGGAATCTACACATTCAATGCAATCCCCATCAAAATACCATCCACTTTTTTCAAAGAAATGGAAAAAATAATCCTAAAATTTGTATGGAACCAGAAGAGACCCCGAATAGCCAGAGGAATGTTGAAAAAGAAAAGCAAAGCTGGTGGCATCACAATTCCGGACTTCCAGCTCTATTACAAAGCTGTCATCATCGAGACAGTATGGTACTGGCACAAAAACAGACACATAGATCAATGGAACAAAATAGGGAGCCCAGAAATGGATCCTCAACTCTATGGTCAACTAATCTTCGACAAAGCAGGAAAGAATGTCCAATGGAAAAAAGACAGTCTCTTCAACAAATGGTGTTGGGAAAATTGAGCAGCCACATGCAGAAGAATGAAACTGGACCATTTCCTTACACAACACACAAAAATAGACTCCAAATGGTTGAAAGACCTAAATGTGAGACAGGAGTCCATCAAAATCCTAAAGGAGAACACAGGTAGCAACCTCTTTGACCTCAGCCACAGCGACTTCTTCCTAGAAACATCGCCAAAGGCAAGGGAAGCAAGGGCAGAAATGAACTATTGGGATTTCATCAAGATAAAAAGCTTTTGCACAGCAAAAGAAACAGTCCACAAAACCAAAAGACAACTGACAGAATGGGAGAAAATATTTGCAAATGACATATCAGATAAAGGGCTAGTATCCAAAATCTATAAAGAACTTATCAAACTCAACACCCAAAGAACAAATAATCCAATCAAGAAGTGGGCAGAAGACATGAACAGACATTTTTCCAAAGAAGACATCCAAATGGCCAACAGGCACATGAAAAAGTGCTCAACATCGCTCGGCATTAGGGAAATCCAAATCAAAACCTCAATGAGATACCACCTCACACCCGTCAGAATGGCTAAAATTAACAAGTCAGGAAATGACGGATGTTGGCGGGGATGTGGAGAAAGGGGAACCCTCCTACACTGTTGGTGGGAATGCAAGCTGGTGCAGCCACTCTGGAAAACAGTATGGAGGTTCCTCAAACCGTTGAAAATAGAGCTACCATTCGATCCAGCAATTGCACTACTGGGTATTTACCACAAAGATGCAAATGTAGGGATCCGAAGTGTTACGTGCACCCCAATGTTTATAGCAGCAATGTCCACAATAGCCAAAGTGTGGAAAGAGCCAAGATGTCCATTGACAGATGAATGGATAAAGAGGTGGTATATATACACAATGGAATATTATGCAGCCATCAAAAGGAATGAGATCTTGCCATTTGCAATGACGTGGATGGAACTGGAGGGTGTTATGCTGAGTGAAATAAGTCAATCAGAGAAAGACATGTATCATATGACCTCACTGATATGAGGAATTCTTAATCTCAGGAAACAAACTGAGTGTTGCTGGAGTGGTTGGGGGTGGGAGGGATGGGGTGGCTGGGTGATAGACATTGGGGAGGGTATGTGCTATGGTGAGTGCTGTGAGTTGTGCAAGACTGTTGAATCACAGATCTGTACTTCTGAAACAAATAATGCAACATATGTTAAGAAAAAAGAAAAAGAAGAAGATAGCAGGAGAGGAAGAATGAAGGGGAGTAAGTCGGAGGGGGAGACGAACCATGAGAGACAATGGACTCTGAAAAACAAACTGAGGGTCTAGAGGGGAGTGGGGTGGGGGGATGGGTTAGCCTGGTGATGGGTATTAAAGAGGGCACGTTCTGCGTGGAGCACTGGGTGTTATGCACAAACAATGAATCATGGGACACAACATCAAGAACTAATGATGTAATGTATGGTGATTAACATAACAATAAAAACTATTATTATTATTAAAAACATATTTCCTTATAGATACATGATGTATCACTTTACAGTTTGTATGGGGACTTTCTGCACATTATATTTATTCATTTTTCTAAATATGTCAAGTCTTCTCTTTATTGCACATGTGACAGTATTGAGGCTTAGAAAGGTATGGTTTAACCCACAATTGCTAGTAGAACCCAAACCAAGGACATCTGTCTAACTCCAAATCCAGTTTCTTCCAAAGGACTCAATATCCCTGGAGAAAATAGACTGACAGACTATTGGTGCTACAGATGTACCAAGAACACTACAGATACAGTTGATGAGGAGCACAAAGATGGCCAAAGTGCGCATTGAGGAGATGACATTTTAGCTGGAAAAGCCAAGAAGGAAATCCATGAAAAATAATGATTATTCCCTTTGCCATCTTTTTGTTTTTGTCTTCGGCGTATTTCTATCTAACAGAGCTTCCCTGTCGGTGTGTTTCTGCAGCATTGTAGTTGCCCATCTAGGCAGCATGGTGCAACAATGCCCTTCAAACAAGCCAGGTAAAGTGTATTAACAAGAAGAAGCAAATCTCTTCCTGGATTCTAGGATTTGAGAAAAAAAAGTTGCTGTCCTTAGGGAAGCAGGCATGAAGTCATATGCGGTGATGTGTTCTTGAGATTGTGCCGGTTTCACTTATATAAAAGAGTATGAAGGTTTTCAGTAAGTCCCAGAAATTAACCTATAATTAGTTATGACACCTGTAGGAGGGGCCCAGTGCCTCTTGAAATACTCAGTAGGAAAGTATTTAACGATGTCTGCTGAAGTCTGTAAAACTGTTTTCAAAGCATTGCACATCTAACAAAATTATGACCACAAAATAGGTTAGATTTTATTAGGTGAACAGTTTTCTGTGTAATGAGAACTTGAGGGCTGTATTTATGAAGTCAAACTATTTGAATAAAAAATAAAATAATTCAGGTAACTGCCATTGTCATTCTAACCTGATGATCTTTTTTCAGGTTATGATGATCTTCCTTTTCTCAGCTGATGATCTTCCATACTTTTTCAATACTGTGTTATTAACCATAGTCACCAGGCTGTACAGTAGATCACCATAACTTATTCATGTATTCATCTATAATTAAAAATGTGTACCCTTTGACCAACATCCTCCCATTCTGCCTTGCCCTTCCCACCCTTGGCAACCACCATTCTTCTTTCTGGTTCTGTGACTTGGACTTTCTTCAATTCCACATATATGTGACATTATGCAGTATTTGTCTTTCTGTGTCTGGCCATTACATTTAGCATAACATCCTCTAGGTTCATCCTTGCTATTGCAAAAGGCAGGATTTTCTCCTTTTTTTTTGGCTGAGTAACATTCAGTTATACATACTTAAAGTAATTAAAGTAGGAGGACATTGGACTGAAGTGGCTCTAAGGCCTTGGTAGCCTATGTAGGAAGCGAATCCAGGCTAAGCCAAAGTCAACGCACTCGAATCCGAGGAAACGGGATGTAGGAATAACTAATGGCCAACAGCCAGCTAGGCTCTCCCAAACAAGGCAACTGCTCCAGGTAGGGCAGGCTGAGTAATTGTTTTGCTTCCGCATCTTCTGTGTAAAAGCCTTTCCTCTAGCTTCTGTAAGTGCTTCGTACCATTTTAAGTTTGGTGCTGCCTGATTTGAATCAATGTTTACCCAGATAAATGTGTAAATTTTAGTGTGCTTCAATTTATCCTTTAACAGCACACACAAAATTTTCTTTATTCCTCTGTCAACAGCCACTTAGGTTGTTTCCATATCTGGGCTACTGTGAATAAGGCTGCAGTGAACATGGGAGCATAGAAATCTCTTTGAGATCAGGATCTAATTTCCTTTAGACACATACCTAGCGGTGGGATTGCTGAAGTGCATGGTAGTTTTATTTTTAATTTTTTTTGAGAAATTTTCATACTGTTTTCCATAATGGCTGTACTGATTTACAATCCCACCAACAATGTATAAAGGTTCTTTTCTCTCTACAACCTCACCAAAACTTGTTACTTTTTGAATTTTTGATAATAACCATCCTAACAGGTGTGAGCTGATAACACATTGTGTTTTTGTTGCATTTTCCTAATGATTAGTGATGTCAAGCATCTTTCTATGTGTCCATTGGACCTTTATACATCTTCTTTGGAAAAATATCTATTCATTCCTCTACCCATTCTTTAATCATTTTTTAAATTTTGAGTTGTATGAGTTCCTTATATATTTTGGATATTAAGCCCTTACCAGATACATGCTTTGCAAATATTTTCTCCCATTCTGTAGGTTGCCTTTTTATTTACTTGATCATTTTTTTTGTTGTGCAGAAGCAGTGTGACATAGTCTCACTCGTTTAGTTTTGCACCTGTTGCTTGTGCTTTTGATGCCATATCCAGAAAGTCACTGTCAAAGCCAAAGTCATGAGATTTTCCCTTTGTTTTCTTCTAGGAGTTTTACAACTTCAGGTCTTATGTTTAAGTTAGTCGTTAATCCATTTCAAGTTGGTTTTTGTATACAGTATAAGATAAAGGTCCAATTTCATTCTTTTGCATGTGGATATCCAGTTTTCCCAATGCCATTTATTGACAAGACTACCTTTCCTACTTCGTATTCTTGGCACCTTCCTTGAAGATTAGTTGACCATTTATGGGTGAGTTTATTTCTGGATTCTCTATTCGGTTCCATTGGTTCGTGTGTCCATTCTTTTTTTTTTTTTTAAAGATTTTATTTATTTATTTGAGACAGAATGAGAGAGAGAGAGCACATGAGAGGGGGGAGGGTCAGAGGGAGAAGCAGACTCCCCGCCTAGCAGGGAGCCCGATGCGGGACTCGATCCCAGGACTCCAGGATCATGACCTGAGCCGAAGGCAGTCGCTTAACCAACTGAGCCACCCAGGCACCCTCGTGTGTCCATTCTTAAGCCACTATCATACTGCTTTGATTCCTTTGGCTGTATAACATGATCTGAAATCAGTGTGAGTGGTGTCTCCAGCTCTGCTCTTCTTTCTCAAGACTTTCGCAATAGCTTTAGCTATTTGGGGTCTTTTTGGTTCCAAATGAATTTTAGGATTATTTTTTCTATTTCTGTGAAAAACACCGTTGGAATTTTGATAGAAATTGCATTCGATCTGTAGAACAGTTTAGGTACTATGGACGTTTTAACAATACTAATTCTTCCCAGCCTCTGAACATGGGATATCTTCCCATTTATTTGTGTCTTCTACAATTTCTTTCATCAAGACTTTAACAAGAAACAAAGAAGGTCATTATATAATGATAAAATGTTGTTTCATCAAGAGGATATAACAATTGTGAACATATATGCACCCAACATTGGATCACCAAAATATATAAAGCAAATATTAATAGAACTATTGGGAGAAATAGACAATAAAGCAATAATAGTAGGGAACTTCAATATCCCATTTTCAACAGAGGCTAAATCATCAGGACATAACATTAAAAAGGAAATATTGAATTTGAACTACTTTTAGGCCAGATGGATGAAGTGGAACAGAACAGTGCATCCAACAGCAACAGAATACAGAACATTCTCTAGGATAGATCTTTTGTTAGGCCTCACAATAAGTCTTAACAAATTTAAGGAAGTTGAAGTCATATCAATATCTTTTCCAATTACAAAGTTATGGAACTGGAAATCAGTAATAAGAGGACAACAGGAAGACTCACAAATATGTGGAAATTAAACAACACAGTTCTAAAAAAAAGAAACCACAACAACCCAATTGTCAAAGGAGAAATCAACAGGGAAATTAGAAAAAAAAAACACTTGAGACAAATGAAAATGGAGATACAATATACCAAAACTTATGGAATTGTGCTTTATGATGTGCATTCTTTTAGTGTATGTGTCTTATCAAATCTAAAGGATGACTAGGGAGCTAAATGGGGCCATGCAAAGATACCCTTCTCTTATTAGGTTAGGTCTAAATCTTCTCACACAAAAGCAGGAGACATATGTTCTGCTTATTTTCCCTTAGGTCAAAGTACAACACTGAAATGCACTCAAGTTCTGTAAAGTCCCAGATACCAGCTCTGAGGAAGAAAAGAAGAAAGTCAGAGAAAGACCAAGAACATTTCAGAGAATGCCTGGTTCAGATTTAGTAAACCCTTTGAACCAGGACTCCTCAGGCTATAGCTGAAGGATCCTCAGGCTACAGCTGTAGCCCCATCACAAAATTAACATCAGTGTTCACACATTAGGAATTATGGTAGGTGCTGCCACCCTCTTTGCATCTTCTTTTAAGCCTTTGCTAAGTTTATGAATACTTTTAATTCTGTTGTCTCCAAACATATAGGACTAATCCCTCCAATTCAACACTTATATCCAAGTCATTCAAATTACTACTATTATGTGAAAGGTTGTTTAGGAATAGGGGATTGATGTGACCATCTCAAGTAGAGGCTCTGCTGCTCCCCGGGTATGAGATTGTGGATGAATCATTTATATCTCTCTACCTCTCTCATGCAATGGGGCTGCAACTTCACGACCATTGCTAAATTTAAATGTGATCATGTTTGGGTGCTAATCACTGGGAACACGGGTAATCAGTGATAGATTGGTTAACCTAATTTTTTGTGGTGAGTTATTTCAGTCTTTTACCTTAGTTACTATTTTCTCTGGCCTTTTTCCCCCTGTTGTTCCCCTTTCAATTTTAGAGGATGTGTGTGGGGTGCATATGTTTATGTATACTACTTCAAGAAAACTTTACATAGGCACGGGCAAGCCTCTGGACGAGGTCCCCTCAGCCTACTCACTGACACAGCACATCATTTCTGCAGTGAATTTAGCTTCCAAAAACCAGGAAGAGGTGAACAGATGAGAAAGACGTGACTTGGCAACCCTTGGAGGGGAAAGAAAAACGCCTGAGGATAGTTAGTGCTTATGAATTTGGTATGATCTGGTTTTGACAATGTTCCCGTGGTCATTCAAAGGTATAATGATAGATATGAATGTTTGGATCAAATTAATTATTTTCTTATGCATTGAAGAGAAGAGTACAAACCATACTTAAAACGGTGTGTTCTGTCCTGGCTCTCACCGTAATGAGGAACATAATCAGAATTATGAATATTTGCTTCTGTTGGAAGAACCTCTGTGTTTTTTAAAAACCATTTAAAGAAACATTTTTGCTGAAAAAATTTTAAATGTGTAGCAATATTAAAATAATTTTAGAGTGAACCCCTTGGAACCCACCAGCTAGATTGTATCCTTACTATTTTACTAGGCTAGCTCTTTCGTGTATCTGCCCATTAATCCATCTTTGATGCAGTTCAAAGTAAATGGCAGACATCACTATCATTCTGTCTGAAAAACATCACTTGCATATCGCAGTTAAGACTATACTACTATTCTACATGTTTACATTCTTTTATTTGGATGTCAAATTTGTAAACTCTGATATGCGTAAATCTTAAGTGTATATTCACTGAGGTTTGGCAAAGGTATATATCTCTGAACCTAAACTCCTATATTCTGATCATTGATTATTTTATATGTGACTTGCTCTTCTTTCTAAGAAATACAGGATTTTTGGCCTTCCACTCCCAAAGAATAGCTCAGAACTATTCAAGAGATAGTAATTGAATTATTTACCCACTTATGGCACCTGAAAGCCTTGAAATAAATGGTAGTCGTAAGGCAGGCAAGAGATTTGTATGAGGAAGGAAGGGTAGCCGGAGGGGCCCAAGGCAGCACAAGAGGCCTTCCAGGAGGACAGGACCCAGTGGTGGACACCGACACTTTGTGGGGATAGCTGATGGGAACCTGGCCCGGCTGGAGGGGACAGTTCTAATAGCAGAGAGGACAAGTGGGCCACGTCGAGAGGTAACATGTCCCAACACGCACAATGACTCAGTTTCCAAACTACACGTAGTGCCTACGTGTCTACATTAGAAGTAACTAAATTACACCAGAGAGCAGAAACTGAAGAGGAGAAAAGAGCTTAATTTCGCTAATGAGCAGGGCACTTAGTATACAGATAAAAGCAGGACAGAGGAAAAACCCCACATGATGAGAATTTTCAAAAAATAAAGGAACGGAAATTAGACATTAAAAAAAAAACAAGGGCCCCTGGGTGGCTCAGATGGTTAAGCGTCTGCCTTCGGCTCAGGTCATGATCCCGGGGTCCTGGGATCGAGTCCCGCATCAGGCTCCCTGCTCCTTGGGAACCTGCTTCTCCCTCTGCTTCTCTCTCTCTCCCCCTCTATCTCTCCCTCTGTGTCTCATGAATAAATAAATAAAATCTTAAAAAAAAAACTGTGTAAATACTGAGAAAAAGAACAAAAATATCCTGGGCAGTGAAGACATCAGTATCATGCTGAAACCGATGATGGAGCACAACGGTGAAAGCTACTGATTTTCGAGCTCTCCTTACACATCAGAGATTACTTAACTGCTTACATGTATCATTTTCTTAATCTTCACAATAAATTTAGGAGGTAGGTATTAGTATCCCCATTTTACAGGTGAGTACATTGTAAATGAAAGAAGTCAATTGACTTGTTCAAAGACACATAGCTTATGTGAGAGCCCATGACTCACATTCTGGTCCATGTGACTCAACGATCCACCCTCTTATAATTGCCTTATCTGAACTATGTATTATGTGGGCATTTGTCTCCAGCAAGGGGAATAGTCTTTAGGCACGGAAGAGCACAAATCCCACCCTTGAAAGAGTTGAAGTGTATGTTTTCCCTAGCATAACCTAATCTCCCTGGCTCTTGGTCTAAAGATCAGATGCACCCCCAGTTTGGTTAGGTCCTATTCAATAGTATACATAAAGGGTAACATCTCTGTGCATAAATCTACCATTCCATAGAGATGAAAAAACTGTGGTGTAGGGAGGATGAATGTTTTATTTTTATATAAAGTACTTTTCCTGAATTTAGGAAGAAACAATATTATGTGATCTACCATTTAAATAATAGGTACTGTAAAATAATTGTAAACATAATGTATTGTCACATTGTTAAAAATCCCTCATCATCTACATGCAACTCCAAGAATAGGAAAGGGGAAGGGGTTTTCCCAAGATCCCAGTGACTGCTTGGTTGATTTAGATCCAAAAAACAGGTCTTTTTATCCAAGTTTATGCCAGGTCAATTATTCCATAATGTATCTGTATGTCTTCTTGATCTCAAAGTAAAAACACAAGCAATGCTTCTACAGAATTTACTTTATTAACAAGCAAATCCAGGGAAATAGATATAAACTGAACTACCCAAGAGCCAGGCAGAGTAGAAGGCGTACCTTTATAAATTTAAAGGCTCCATTAGAGAAAAATAGAAGTGAGAAAAGAAGTGGCTGGAAGTCAGCACAGACACTGCACAAAATTCAGCATTTTCCTTGATGCTTTAGGTTGATCTTCCCACCACTTTTCCTGTAAAAGAGAAAGACAAATATATGCTCAGTGTAATATTGTTATTATTCATTACAAAGGTTGGAAAAAGGTTCGACTACGCAGAGTCCCTGCAATCATTTGATTCTACAGGTATCCATATTTATGATTTGGCAGAGGTTAATTAAATGTACTCAGAGATGACATTGGGACAAATTACAGAAAACATGAATTTTAAATAAATTTCAGATTTTTACCCAGGCTTGACCTCTTGGTTTCAATTGTTCATTCTCTGAGAGGAAATATGCATACAAACAGAAAAGGTTAAAGTGACGGGAGAGATAATGGCAAAGGTACTCTAGTGTCATAGTCCTCATAGAAGATGTAAGAGGTTGAACCAAATATTCAGGTATTTGGCACTTTATAGCAGGCTATATATTCAGTCCTTCTCAGTAATGTGTCCATTAAATTAAATCTCTGTTTACCCTACTGCCGTTTTTCTCTGAGAAAGTTTGGTATTAATTAATCAGATATGTTACATAAGCAAGTAGGCACATATTAATTTATTAATTTCATTCCATGTGCCTGGCTCTGTTATTATTAATAGGTAGTTATATAATCCCTGTGCTTAGGCATTCTACAGTGAAGTTCAGTGAAATTAAGACATTCACAGAAAACTCTAATACCAGAAAATGGCGAGGAGTGAGAGACTTTTATCTGGCTTTAACAAGGGTTATAATTTCCTTGGTTTTAGGGCAATCAATTAGACTAAAAGATTGGTTGAATAAATTTTTATTAATTATAAACTGATCCCTTGGGAAGGTCACAGTTTATTGGCTAAAGTCGATAGCATCTGTTCTGTTCCTTATAAACGTGTAAATTCAATACATATGGGTCCTTGATGCAATCTTCTTAGTATACTATGTAAAGGTTGACTAGTCTGCATTCTAAAGGATAATCTTTTCCTCTATTCTTTGTTGAACGGCTCTTTTTCATCAAAATAAAAGAGGAATGAATAGAAATTGTTACCTTAGTAACATATAATTTGGTATAAAAGAAAATGTCTGAAAATAATTTGGATAGAATAATATTTTTATTGATGATAAATTTTCTCCAAGATAAATTTTCTCTTTTCATGTTTCTGATTTTGATGAGTATGATACTTACACCATCGCCTTACAGAAGGCACACTTATTGCCATATGTCTGGCCGTCAGAGCCACAGTGGGGGTTAGATTCCCGTGTGCAGTAGACCTTGGGATCCCGGAACTCACCACAGTCAATCTACCAACGTAAGCACGGTGACATTGACATTAGTGAATTCTAGTCTATGGAGCTATCCCTCAGAACAGAAGCTTCAGACAGCAAGCTTACACACACACACACACACACACACACACGCACTCCCAATGTAAAGCTTCCTGAAATAGAAAAATAGCTTTCCTTATCTGCTTAACCAGAACTTATTAAATGTAAATGAGACTCTTTCTTTGAGACACAGGAAGCCCATTTCTGTAGTTATGGTATTCAGGAGTAAGTTAATGATGTAAGGCAGATGCTTACTTCTTATATAAGGAGTGAGGTAAATGCTGTAGGTATGACTTTTTGCTCCAACACTTAATTATTCGGAGAGTAGTTTTTCGACTTTAAATGCTGCTTGCTTTTTCCTTTCTTTCTCTTCCTTTCCTTGTTTTCCTTCTCTCCTTCCCTCCTCCCTCTCTTCTTTTTTCTTTCTTTTTCTTTCTTTCTTTCTTTCTTTCTTTCTTTCTCTTTCTTTCTTTCTTTCTTTTTCTTTCTTTCTTTCTCTTTCTTTCTCTCTCTCTCTCTCTCTTTCTTTCTTTCTTTCTTTCTTTCTTTCTTTCTTTCTTTCTTTCTTTCTTTCTTTCTTTCTTTCTTCTTCCCCCCCCCTCTCTCTTTTTCTTTCTTTCTTTGTATTAATTTAACTCTAATTGCAGTCCTTCTGCCTTGTTCTATAAAGATACGAATGATTCTTGCATGGGGTTCCCATATGTTATCTGATGGCTTGTTAGTTTTCCCTGTTGGCTGCTACATCCATTTATTATCTCTTGAAAACAACGGTCTAATGTCTTTATTATTAACTTACTCTGTCTTGAAGTCTATTTGTACAATTTGAACTTTTGTGCCTACTATCAAAACATAGTAATAGCTGCCTAAGTTGCTCTATTTAGAAGGATTCTGAGGGTGCATCCAACCCTGGTGAGAACACATACTATGACTAATTAGTAATTATCATCATGGGTTCTGTAGAAGGGATAGTAGTACCTATGCACTAATATTTCTCCTTAGTTTTAGCGGTCTCTCAGAAGTAGTCTAGAGTTTTCAATTCAGTGTCAACTGAGTAATATTTGGTGTGCAAATGGCATTTGAGTCATTTTATTCCACAGTACAGGCAATATGTAATAGGTAAAACTGAACTCCTCCAAATGTCAGTTGTGTGGGCTGAAGTAACATTTAAACATGAACACAGGTACCATACTTTACTCCATCTTAGTTCCATTAAAACAGCACTGTCTTATGTTTATTAATTGAGTCATAATATTTAAGCTACTATTATATGGATTATGTGACTTGAGTCTCACAATAACCCTGAGATATACAGTGAACGATGTTATATTAACTAGTTTACAGATGTGAATAGTGATCCTCAGGAAAATTATGTGGCTTACCAATGCCACACAACCAGATGTCACTGAGACCAGTGCTTAAACATATTCCTTCTTATTGCTGGTCTAGAATTTGCAACAATCTACTATGGCAGATTTCCAACACATCCTCACTGAGAGAAATAAAGATCAACTGTCACTATGCACCCTTGACCACACTTACAGTCACGACATGGAGACTTCATTAAAATACCTTATTAGAGAAATGTACGGGCATAGGTGAGATGAATTATTTGTTTAAGATATTAGTAAACCATTATATATTGATAAAGCCCTCTAATGGTTTGTATGGAGAAACACTCAACAAAAGAATCACACTGCTGAGTTTAAAAATATTATCACATGTAACAGGTTTAAGGCACCTGAGACTATTAAATATAGATGTTTGTTGAAATTTGGCACTTGTACTGTTGAGGTTGGGCAGTATGGTACTTATCAGAGATCTCAGGGCATGGCTCCTCGAAGATAGGCTTCTCATAGTCCCACTTAAAGTTCTACTTTTCCCCAAAGCTCTTAAAGAACTTCATCCTCTCATACTACCTCCCGGACAGTAATCTTTCCTTTAGGTCTCCAAACAGAAAAAAGGCTGGAAAATATTTGGGGCCTTATAAATCATAGGATAATTTTCTCAAAAGCTAATGTATTTTATACTTAAGTCATTGATGTACACATTTGCAGCTTTGTGCTTGAGTCAAGAAAGGATTGTAAACGCCAGAATCATCTCTGATATTTTCATTTATTCCACAAACAGCCAATGGGTAACTACTATTTGGAGGACACAGTGCTGGGCTCTGGTGATACAGAGAGAAATCAGTTATAAACAATATAAGCTCACCATCTCATCTGCATGAGGGAAGCAGAGAAAATGTAGATAACTGGGACGCCTGGGTGGCTCAGTTAAGTGTCTGCTTTTAGCTCAGGTCATGATCCCAGATTCCTGGGATCAAGCCTGTGTCGGGCTCCCTGCTCAGTGGGGAGTCTGCTTCTCCCTCTGCCTGCTGCTCCCCCTGCTTGTGCCCTCTCTCTTTCTGACAAATAAATAAATAAAATCTTAAAAAAAAACACACACAGATAACCATAGCACGATGTGTGGTCAATGCCACAGTGGGCCAGGCATGGGCATTGTGGAAGCTGAAGACAGGGCATCTTGGTCAGAGATACATGTGTCTCTACAGTCAGGTCAGTGAGAAAAAGAAAAAACAAAGTCTCTTACATGAGAGAGACACCTCCTTAAGACACCTTTCCCTGGCAGTTGGCCCTCTGGTCTTGCCATCCAGCCTCTTTTGTCCTTCAGAAAGCAATACGAAAGAGGCAGTTGGGGAGGGTTTGCTGTTGAGAGTGTCTAGATGCCACCCCCTCCCCAAGCCCACTTTTCCCCTTCCACTGTCCCCTGGGAATGACCTGGAAGAATACAAGATTTCAACAATGAAAACCCAATCAAATGGCCTATGAACAGACTTCCTCAGAACATAGACACACTTCGCGCTTTCCGATTGTTCTGGCCTCCAGTGATCCCTGAAGGGAGCCAGGGAATCCTGTTACAGAATTTGTTCTGCTACACACCATTGGCTAGTTGTGTCATCTTGGGCAAAGTACTCAGAGATTCAGTTTGCTTACTAGAGACTTGGAAAAAATAACAGTTTCCATGCTTCATTCTGAGCATTGTTATGAGGATCAGAGGTGGTCAAGAGGAATTGTAGAAAGTCAGGGTAGAATATTTGAAACAGCCCTGGGCAAGGATGTGGAAAATAAGCTTCTGATGGCAGGCCTGCTTCAACTGCACCATTGGACTAGACAGTCTCTGAGGACCCTTCCACCTTTGATGGTTTAAGTCTGAGCAGTGAGTGACTCTCTCAATAAAGTGGCTTAAATAAAGCTAAGTCCTTAGATCTTCAATTGGGTGGGAGAAATAACAACTTTTGCCCAAGTGCTTCCTCTTTTATATCTAGAAGCTCCTCTTCACTCAGTGTGTGAGAAATTTTAGCATGGTGACTGAGGACAGAAAAGGACAACTCCCCGAGAGCCCTGGAGGACAGGGAAGGTGAATGATGCCTTTGCAGGGACAGCCAGAAATCCCTTCTGGGAAACAAAGAGCAAGGCAGGGGCATAGCAGGGCTGGGACTAGGAAGAGACCAGGGCTCTCACAACTGGAGGAGAAGTGGGCTATGATTTCTGAATGTCATACCTTTCTTGTGCCTAAATGTCCTCTCCCCTTTTACTATACATGGAACCCAAACAACCGGCTGCTCAGTGGAAGTCAAAGCAGGTCTAGACTAAGGGGATGGTAGGATTGTTTCCTCCTCTTTGAAAGTTTCCCCTATGAGGGATTTAGGAAACCCAAGAGAGCTGAAATTCTCCCCTCCCTGAATTGTTTAGAATCCCCTACTGCTCTGTCATGTTGGGGCACTGTAGATGGAATCAGACAGACCTGGCTCTGAATTTTGCTTCTTTCACTGATTAGCTACATTACCTTGTGCAAAAACTTGACTGTTCTGAGATTAAGTTTCTTCATCTTTAACGGGGCTGGTAATGCCCATCTTCTGGGGTTATCGTAGTGATAAATCCTTTGAAAACACTTCGTAAATCTCCAAGTATGTGCAAGATTGCTATTATGAATATTAACAATAAATTAAATCACAATCTACAATTTTTGGAGCCCATTATTTTTATCCTATTTTAGTGAATTTGTTGGTGTTTTTAAAAAATTGGTGTTGGATTTAATAAGCACCTCCATTTATATCCTGAGTTCAGCTTCTGAAGACCATGTTTAGGCACTTGGGTGCCAGTGTTTAGTATCAGCCCGACCTCTTGTGGTTCTTCAAAGAACTGTGCCTTCTAAAATACTCTGGAATAGAGTGACACTTTTAGTACCCAAATCAGTGTTTTTTGCTAATGGGCACTACCAAATTATTTAACTTGTCTGGAAAATGAGCTTGTATGGTTACTCAATCAACTAAAGAGTCAGGATCATTGATATTTTACTCTAGCATTTTAGTTCTACAAATAAAGCCAATGAAAATTTGCAAACACACACAATCACACCCATACACCTTAGAGTGTAGGACTTCATCTATTCTCCCCTTTACTGAAAAATACTAGTTTAGGCACCCCTAAACTACTGTTTTCATTATAGTACTTCTTTGCTTAAGAACTGAGGATAGTAAACACTAACGTGTTTATTTGCTCAGAAAATTATGATGCTCAATATGCATTCACGTGCCCTGCAAAACGGCTTCCCGTTGCTGATCAGAAGTAGCATGGAAGGGCTCAGTCGGTTGAGCGGTTGAGTGTCAGACTCTTGATTTCAGCTCAGGTCATGATCTCAGGGTTTTGAGATCGAGCCCCGCATTGGGCGCCGTGCTGGGTGTGGAGCCTGCTTAAGATTCACTCTCCCTTTCCTTGTACCCCTCCCCCCCGTAAAAAGAAGCAGCATGGAGCCACAGATGGTCACTCAATGTGGAGTTGGGCATCCTGAGATGGTGACTGCACAGCTTTACTGCTGTTGGTAACCTTGAGTGAGGTAGGTCCTCTTTCTGAAGCCTGAGTTTCCCTATCTGTAGTTAAAGTATAGATGCTGGTTAACACTGCCAAGTTATATTTAGGTAACCTGTCAGTATCTTAATTATAAGTTAAAGCAAGCTAATTAGAAAAATGAACAGCCCCAAACATATTTTAGCCATGGAGCATTGTTTTACTAATTATACTAAAATTTACCATGCTTTTATCTTAAAATGCTAACAAAAATAAACATAGATATTTCAAAATTATTGTAAAAGAAAATGGTTGACAATTATTTATTTTTGAGCAGTTTGTTATGTTAATTCCAATCTGGAATATTAATTTAAACAGCTCCCTAAGGATATGGTTCCCAAATACCCAGCCTGGTAAGGAAATAAAAACAAAGTAGTGAGTGGTTCTAAAAGTAAAATGTATTCTGTTCAAAAAAACCATCCTTGTTTTGAGATTATGTCTTTCAAGCATTTTGGTATTATACTATAATTTCTTTAATGAAGGCTGATGATGGTAAATAGTAGTTTTATTTTTAATTATTATTATTAGATTTTTATTTTTATGTTATTTAATATTCCTACTTGGCAAATTAAGGAGTTGGCAGCTTATCAGTCACTCATATTTACAGGGAAAATTTTACAGGACTACGAATTCCCAAAGTCCAGGAACATGCTTTTTGTTTAGTTTGAACACTCTTTTTGAAAGAACATGAAACTTTTACAAATCAATAATTTAAGCTGCTCATTCTAATTTCCCCTCAGGTGCTCCATCATGGAGAGACTTCCTGGCATGAGAATATTGACTTTGGTGTTAAGAGAAAATTTGCTCTCCCTTTTGTCCTGGCTGGATCAGACTTGAGCAGACATGCTCCCAAGGTTAGTTTCAATTTCTGCTTGTCGTTGGGACTGCCATCATCCTTCCAGACACACAGAAGAGAAATGTCACCTTTGTGCCATCTGAATGGTGGCTCCCTCCTGGCCCTTGATATTTGAGTGCAAAAGAGATAGCAGTCTTGGCCAGGCAGGCTTTGTTCATACGAATCCAGATACCTAAGGCCAGAACAGGGCTCTGGAGATGCTTGAATCTGTATTTTCATCTTAGAGATGTGGAAACAAAGGCAAAGAGAAGGGAAGAGACACCCTTCAGATCACACAGCCAGCAAGGATTTGAACAAGGACTCATCTATACTGTCTTGAGGGTGTTTGAGTGCTCCAAAGTCGGTGCTTTCCAGCATCAGATAAATACCAAGAACGTAGGATCAGAACTCCTCAGCTGTGTGATTATTACTCAGTAAGCCTGGCATGGTGCCTGGGGATCTGCATATTGAGGAAGCAGCCCCCAGGATCCTCAGGCAAGCAGACTCTAAGACTTGGGTCCGTCTATAGGAATAGAACCAGTAAATAGCAGATTTTAACGAACCCTAGAAATCGCTAAAAATCCAAGCTGGAATTCCACGCTGAAAAAAGAAAAGCAACTTGTGTGTTAATGAGAAAACTGGGGTTAAATTCCATTTATTTTGAATCTCTGTGTAATGGCCTTATCATATTTTACTACCTAAAGGGATATGGAATGTTTGTCTGGATCTTATGTCCTTTCTCTGTTTGTTTTGATATTTAACATAGATTATGCTACCATATACATTTAAACATAAGAATAAATCCATTTTAAGGTGTATAATTACATATAGCGATACAAACACACGTGTGCGTACACTAAAACACAAGTGTACATGCACACGTGTACATACACACACACACAACACACTGGCAGTTCATTCTAAGGTATCATCCATTGTAAGATGCATCTCAATTTCTGAGATGCTAAAATTTGAAAAAAAAAAGTTTTATGCAAGTGGTAGGTATACTAGCGTTGGAAAATATTTTTTAGCTCCTTTGCCAACTCCAATCAGTTGGCAGTAGTGTCTGGGAATTTTTGATGCCAAAAGTTCTTGAGCACAACGAAGCTAACCAAGAACCAAGGCCAAAGTCAAGTGAACACATTCAGTATAGACACAAGAGCAGGGTTGGCAGAACAAACACCACTTATTTGTGTTGTCTTTTGGTAGAACAAGAGACTGGAAAAAAGGTGGTGGATTAATTTGGAAAAAAAAAATCAGCCAAATAAAGAATTTAACTTGTGCCTATTCCAATTTTTAACCCCAATTGTATTTAATTTCTAGTGAATCTCTTTGTACATACTCAGTGCAACACACTGAACAAGCTTGCTCTCTAAGCAGAAAATAAGAGCCTCTGGCCTAATATCTCCTTTAGAAGCTGCTCATGATTGATCACTAAGTTATCCTTCTGTGGTTTACCAAATGCTCCCACAGAGATTATGTAACTTAAATCTAATTCTATGAGGTGAATAATATTATTGTTTTTCTATAGTTATGGAAATTACAGCTCAGAAAAGCTGAGTAACTTGCCCAAGATTACACAGTGAAATCAGAGACTAAGCATTAGTGTGATGACAGATTTGTCCTATTTTAACTTACACTCATTTCACTTTAACAAAATCTGAGAATAGGCGTTTAGGGTCTTTAAAACTGTAAACAGTATATTCAATGAGATGGTGTAGTTAAAAAAATGAATTACTTCTGATTTCTGCATTTGGGCCGCATGTTCCTTGTTTCTGCTCTTTTACCCATAGGCAAACCTCTAGCCAAACGCCACCCAGGTCTGAAGAATAGGTAAAAAATATACACTGACCTGTCTTCCTTGACTGAAGACACCTGAAAAGAAAGCACAAAATCCAAACAATGTAGTCTTTGAATGTGTAAAAAGAAGGATTTGTGAAATTAGGACACCCTCGAGCTTTTCTCATACCTTTTCTTGATTCTTGGTCACCTGAACAAGTCATGGTATGGTAGTTTTATTGTTTACACCTGTTCACTTCTCAGGGTGCAGCAGACACTTCAAAAGTGATATAAGTACATGGACCACAATGGGTAATATTTCTTGGAGGTTTGGGGGGAAGTTAGAGGAAATAGTTTAAGGATCTGGAGATTCATGTGACAGTCCTGGTTGAGTCACGAATTTACTATGGGAATGACCTTGTCATCTCTGGCTTCAAGATAGAGAAGTTGGGTTGGAAAGTTTCCTCTTACTTTGACAGTCCAGGGTTCAGCGCATGCAAACCCTCCCCAAAGCCTTTGTCCCAGGCAGCTGGGGAAGACAGTACGTTTGTTGTTTGTTCTTTGAGCCCCAGATTGCTCTTCTGCCCTTTATACTCAACCAGCTTTGGAGACTTGGCCCAAATATAGACTCGTAAGGACAAACTCATTCTTGTTTTTTGTGATTTATTTCTCCTGCTACATCTTTCTAAATTCCTGAAAGAAAAGTCCACAAATACAGTCTTGCTTCTCTCTCTCTCCCTCCATCTTTAGGATTATGTGTGTGATTTTAAGTTGTGGCTAATTAGCTCAGTGGTTTAAAATACTGATATAATAGGGTGCCTGGGTGGCACAGATGTTTAAGCGTCTGCCTTTGGCTCAGGTCATGATCCCGGGGTCCTGGGATTGAGTCCTGCATCAGGCTCCCTGCTCCTTGGGGAGCCTGCTTCTCCCTCTGCCTCTGCCTCTCTCTCTCTCATGAATAAATAAATAAAAATCTTAAAAAAACAAAAAAACTCTGATATCTTTCTTTTAAAAAAATAAATAAAATACTGATATAATAAAGGTCTTGGGTTGAATTCCAGTATGAGCTGTTGAATCTTGATCTGGCCATAACTGCAGAATTCCTAAAGCCAACAACACTTCTCACGTGTAAGCCCAAGGGCACTTTGTTGACAGAATTGCATGAGTGCAGTCCTTCTCAAGTGCTGGCCTGCACTTGCAGGAGAACACCTGGAAATACCTCAAGTGTATTCTCTATTCAAGGGGAAAGGAGAAACAAGGCTTTAAATTTAAAAGGAAGTTAATGAACATCTGCTGTAGTGATTGCCCACCTTACTGCAGCCACGTGGCTGGTTATTATATGGGAGCTATGCTTGTGGTGAGCACAGCAGAACGTACATACTAGGTGAATCACTATGTTGTACACCTGAAACTAATGTAACACTCCATGTCAACTATAGTTCAATAAAAAAAGGAGGATTTCTCCACTAAAACAACAACAACAAAAGCACAATTTCAACAACAACCAAAAAATAAAGATTCTTAGGACAGTCGCTCGAAAATTCCATTCTATAAGATCAAATAGGACCTGGGGCACCTGGGTGGCTCAGTCGGTTAAGCATCTCTTAGTTTTGGTTCATGATCTCAGGATCATGAGGCTGAGCCCCACCTAGGGTTCCACACTCAGTGGGGAGTTTCCTTGAGACTCTCTCTCTCTCTGCCCAACCCTCCCCTCAGCCCACCTCGCCTCACACTCTCACATGCACTCTCTCTCTCAAATAAAAAAATAAAATCTTAAAAAAAAATCTCTGATAGCAGCAAACTTCCAACTACTTTTGTCGCAAGTGCTGTATCAGACATGGAAGTTCCCAGGATGCAATCTCATTTCTGGCAATCTACAGATGAGAGAAGATCTCGAAATGCTGTGCTATTTCTCCAGGTGACACAGGTCATTAGTGGAAGAGGTGGGCCTAGGTGCTGGGTCCAGAGTCTCTAGCATGTGCTTTGTCCACTGCAACAGCAATGAGTAGAATAATAAAGAAGGAAAGAAATAGGTACAGTGAAACTCTTCATTCATATGATCCTGTGATGAAAAATATCAGATTGAACTGTATTATCCTTTAAACAACCCGAATTGATAGAATATATGACTCTTGCTCATTAAAGTGGCCAAAGATATTCCCTTGCTTGAAGAATTAATTCACCACCAGCATATACATTTTGGCATTTTAAGATTCCATAACTTTCCGGAAGCATTCTCCGAGTTGCCTTCTTCCTCCTTGTTTCAATTTCAGTTATTTAAATTCCAATTATAAGAATAATGAGGACAGGAAATCTTTCTTTTGTCTTGGAAGCCAAACTACCAGTTACAACAATTACTCATCCTCCAGACTAGTTCTGTGGAACAAACATCTGTAATATCCAGAAGTCCTGGATTCAAATTCTAAATTCTACTTCCTCGTTACAAGTCCTTTGGCAATTTTAAGTTCTTTATGCTACAGTTTTTTTTATATGTACAGTATAAACATGAATACCTTGCCGTGTGTATTGGAGATGATGCAGAAAAGCCCTCAGGACATGCCTAGAATATAGTATATGCTCAACAAAACATTATTTTTATCGTTACTATCACCATTCTCATCATCACAATCATTATCACCATTACAATGATCTCAGAATTGGCCTTTAATATCAATTGTTAGGATTTTGAAATATGGTAGATAAATACCCTTATTTCCAGTTCAGTATGAATACTGGATTTTAATTTTAAGAAAAAAAAAATGAACTTACCCGAGAAAATGCTGAAAAGAGCCAGAGAGAGGAGCAGAAAGACCCTCAATACTCTCATGGTGCCAGTTAGCTCACTCAGATCAAGGCTCCTTTGTCTAGCTCAGCTTCTGTGTCAAGACACTTCCCAGGGTACTAAAACACACACTGAGACAAATATATGTAGACATGATCAAGGGAGCTGGGATCTCCACCTACTTTATAAATCACATTCTAAAACCATATGCAAATTTACACAATTTAGGCATTTATTGGGACCTCTTACCAACTTAAAGAAATGCTTCATGCTCTCCATCATTCTTAAAAATTAGAACAATTATGTGAGTCGCACCTTAGATCTTATTAATTGAGGATGTCATTTTCTACCTGTAGTTTACGTTTTCCTAACAACCAATATATCCTCCCTACTCTTCCCTCTAAGGTTTTGCTACATTAAAGGGATGATTCACTGGTGGAGCCCGCTTGATGCCTAGGTCTCTTTCAGACAGGTCCTGCATGTATGTGGTCCAGATGAGTAACCACAGGGGAATGGAATCTAGGGTGTAACTTGCATTTTCAAAGTCCACGTCATCCAAGGTGTACCCCAAAGAAATAGGTATTCTACATTGTCACCAGAACTGCATTAGCAAAAGCATTTTCTGGGGAGGAATCAGCCTGTTAATTTTAAAAATCATTACCATAGTCAAATGCCAGTGATTTTCAATTCTTTTTTTTAATTTATTTTTTTAATTATGTTCAGTTAGCCAACATATAGTATGTCATATGTGATTTTCAATTCTGAAGTCAAAATGAAGAAGGGAGTCAATGTATTTTTTTATTTGTAAAAATTATTTTTATCCATTCATTAATCGATGGTGTTGTATGGAAGTATTGAATCACTGCATTGTTCACCTAAAACTAATATTACATTGTATGTTAACTAATTGGAGCTTAAATAAAAAGCTAAAAAATTATTTTTAAAAGTTACTGAATTAAGGAATATTTAAAGTAAGGAATATGAACTATTTCCCTTTTCTCTGTAAACTAAAAAAATAGTTATAATAAAACTTTTTGTTTTAGCTCCTTGAAAATGTACTGTTCATACACATAGGTGAATCCCATTAACTATTATGGTCAATTCATTTGCAAGAGAGATCAAAGAGTGGGATGTCCATAGCTCTCTTTGTGGGAACAACAACAAAAATAAACAATGGTTATAGTGATAATGAGAAAGTCTGTCTCAAATCACAAACAGCTACGTAAAATACCATGAAGAAAAACAGCACTTTAAAGTGCTGGAAGAACATGCAAAATGTGTCCAGTTTAAACACTCCTATGTGGAACATAAAAAACAAAACAATTGAATATACAAACTAAAAGCAGAATCCCCAGGCCTATAAATACAGAGAACAAATTGATGGCTGTCAGTGGGAAGGCGGGTGAGGAGTTGAACAGAATGGGTGAAGGAGAGTGGGAGATACAGACTTCCAGTTATGGAAGAGGAAGTCACGGGAATAAAAGGCACAGCAGAGGGAATACCGTCAATGACATTGTAACAGCATTGTATGGTGACAGACACTGGTGGGGAGTATAGGGTAAGGTATAGAGAAGCCGAGTCACCGTTTTGCACACCCGAAACCAAGTAACACTGTCTGTCAATGATAGTCAAACAAAAAATTAAAAGAATAAAAAAATAAACACAAGTGATTAGTGTGTTTTATGTATAAATACCTCAGAAATTCTACTTCTAAACGATGGGCTTCCTTTTCGAGTAATCACTTTGAGAAAATATATACGTAGTTCAGATATTGTTCCTTTTATTTCAGGATATTTCTTTTCTTTTTGGAAATTGACATATTAATTTGATTTATCTCAGAATTTAGGATGTGTCTTCAGTCTTTGGAAATGGCAACTATATTGCATTGAATTGGGTAATCAAATAAAATACTGCTGTTTAATAAAAAATGAAGCTTGACTGTAATAAAAATAAGAATTAATTTCTTTTATTTACTTTTCTGACAGTTTTAAAAGATGTGAAATGAAGGGTAGAGGAGATGGGGGGATGAGGAGTACACATAGGAAAGAGAGGAAAGGACTAAGAAGGAAAAGCACCTGCTTGGTTTTCATTCTAGGGAGTATGGTGTAACACACACGTAGACACATACATGCTCACATATACATACTCTTGAAGTCCTCTGCAGAAAGTTGTGGGTCAGATGTCAAGTACTAAAAGTTTCAAAGACAACTAATGAACAACCTTAACAATTGTCTTTAAATTTTTCTTGAATGCTTCATGGGAAGAAATTCTGTGGCTTCCAAATATTCTTACCAATTAATATGTGCTCAGAAAATATTTGATATATAACTGAGATTGAATTATCTTTAACCAGCAAGAGTAATGTATTCCGCTATTTTTGCGACATGAAGAAAAAAATAATAAAAATAAAATTTCATTCTTTGACACAGAAATCTTAGCTTATATAAAATTGAATCCACTCTACTCAGTATATTAGGTCCAAACTTCATTAATGTTTTATCAGAAGAAAATAAAAAATAGATTTTATAATTAATTGTGATCTAAGGACATTTACCTCAATCTCCCACTCAATACAAATCAAACTAATGTTCTCCTAAGAGAAGTACATAGTACTTTTATACTTACTGGTTCTGTGATGGATAGGAAAGAGATAGAGTTTGATTCCAGATAGACTTGGAATGTGCATTCCACTTCTGCCATGAACTGTATGATTTAAGGGATGTTAATTAACCTTTCTGAATCTTAATATTTTTTTTTTTTTGTCAGAGAGAGAGGGAGAGCACAAGGAGGGGGAGCGGCAGGCAGAGATAGAAGCAGGCAGAGGAGAAACAGGTTCCCCTCTGAGCAAGGAGCCTGATGTGGGACTCGATCCCAGGACCCTGGGATCATGACCTGAGCTGAAGGCAGATGCTAAACCAACTGAGCCACCCAGGTGTCCCTGAATCTTAATATTCTTAATAAGATGGCTTTCTGGGTTCTTTTCCAGCATCTTATACTTATTTCTTTCACTTTCTTGGCTCAGAAACAACTTTAGTGTTTTGTCAAAAACTTGCCTTCGGTCTCAAAATTGTTTAGGCTTGAGTCTGTCATCATATTAGCGATCCCTTTCAACCTTGTGTCAACTACAAATCTAGTAAATGTACTCTTGATCATCATCAATATCATTGACAAGTGTTGAACAAAACAGGGTTGAAGATATTTCACCAACTTATGTCCAAGGCTGCTCTATTTAAATCAATGTTCGTGTTTTTGGCATGGTAGCAATTTTTCACCCTTATGAAACACAGTGAGGCATATTGGGCATGACTTGCTTTTAAAGAATCTATGTACATTCCTGGTCATCCTCACCTTCTTTCCTAAATGCTCATATTATCGTATTTCCTGCTCCTCCCGTCGTAGATTTGGCACCCCTTTCAAAATAAGTTCTTCATGGTTTCTCATTTATTTGCATTATACTTGTATTTTCCTAACTTAAGTCATGATGTTGCTTTTGCCTGGGATGTTCTTTTCTCTAATTGCTACATGTCTAAATTCTACATATCATACAATGAGAAGTCCAAGTTATAATCTCTTAACAGAACATTTCTTTCTCTCTCTCTCTCTTCTTTCTTTCTCTCTCTCTCTCTCTCTTTCCTCCCTTCCTTCCTTCCTTCCTTCCTTCCTTCCTTCCTTCCTTCCTTCCTTCCTTCCTTCCTTCTTTGTCTCCTCTCTCTCTTTCTTTTTTAGAGGGAGAGAGCACAAGCAGGGAGGGGTAGAGGGAGAAGAACAGAGAGAATTCCAAGCAGGCTCTAAGCTCAGCACGAAGCCTGACATGGGGCTGGATCTGATGACCCTGAGATCATGACCTGAGCCAAAATTGAGAGTCAGGCTCACAGACCTGAGCCACCCAGACGCCCCTCACAGAACATTTCTTAATCCTCTAAGGTAGGCATCCTAAACTGGTAGCATGAAGATTGGCTCTGACTTATTGATGTATTTTATTTGTATTTTCATTTGTATTTTAATGGTTTAAAAAACTTAAATTAATCCACAACTTTTAAAATATGAATTTCTAACAAAATGTTAAATACAAGATTTCTGAAACTTTTGGGGCCCTTCATTGCCAGGGTGAAAGTCAGCTGAAGTTTAGGGGTAACTGCTTCATTTGCACGTGTCATTGGTTCACTCATTTGCCTTACTTGTTGCTGGCCCTAGAAGGCTTTTGAGTTTGAGAATCATATCCTTTGACTGTAATACTACTTATTCTTCTGAATTCTCTTGACATGTATCTTTACTTTTCTTGTGAAACTGTTCTACTTTGTAAAATTATGCCCATCTGACATCTCCTCTATTTGTCTAGATGTTCCTTGTGAACAGAATCTGTATCTTATTAGTCTTTTATCCTCCAAATCTTTGTCTTGTATTTAGCAATCACTCCTCATTTATTCAAAATACATATGAGATTTTTAAAAAATTAGCATTATATATTCATCGGAGATCATTAGTTACTTGTAGCCAACATTTTTCAAAATCTATTCTCTTGCTTCTTTTACACACGTAGGTATTTGCTGTCTAGTTTACTATGATTTCTTTCACTTCTTTGATTTCCTCTAGATATAGTTCAACAGGACTGTAAACCTCACTTGTAAACCCCTATATATTTACCTGCTTCCTAGCAAGATAGAGGGACTACATCCTAATACTCATTGACTCTCATGCAAGAACACGTAGACTGCCAATCACATAATTGGGAGTCAGATGTTGTAACCTGCTGATCCTTGAGCGGCAATTGTCTCTCTATTCAATTCATATAATCGTCTCTAGTCACTGCCTTTGCTCCACCGTCCATACTCCCTTCATACCCCGTTTCATTATGACCAAGGCTATTAGGTTTTTTTATATTACTTTAGCCCCAACAGAAATCAAACTAAGTTATCAAGTACACTTTTGGAAGTTGACTGTTGTCATGAATCTTAATATAGTATCAGGAAAATATCCATTTCATTCAAAGATTTCTGTCTTCCTGATTTTCTTTCTTTTTCATGTTTTCGTGTATTTCTTCATGAATTCACCTTTACGGTTGAATTTTGCATGTGTTTTCATATTAAGCCTCCTCAAATGTCTTATTTTTAAACTTCAGTGTTATAGTTCCACATCAATTTGGATAAGGTTCAAGAAGAGATTACCACAGCGTAAACTTAGGAACACTATGAAAGGGTGACACTATTCCTTAGGCATCCTAAAAAAAGGTGAGGGTCACCTTGTTTCCTTCTTTGACAAGGTAACTAGACTGGTAGGTGTGGGTATAGAGTGGATGCAGTGGACTAAACAGTGGCAAGGCGTGGGACAGTCTCTCGGGCTGTAATTGTGAAGGGACAGAGAATTAGGAGCAGACTCCTTTAACTGGTTCAACAACCAAACAAAAAGATGCTGATGGATGAATTAACACACCTGGGAAGAATAGAGTGCTGTCCCAGTCAGTGCTTTCGTAACTGACTTCAATGAAGATGTAGAAAGCATGCTTTAAATATGAAGTTATCTATTATCCTCTCCTTTTGTGGTTCATTTCCTTGACATATGGAGAACGTGTCATCTTGTTCATTTTGGCTGGTCATCACTGCATCACCTTCACCCATTGTATCGAATTCATCAGTTAAAGTGTTCAAGGTGTCAGGGCTGGAGATCACCCCTGTGGTCATTCATCTCTTTCTTCTTAGAACTTCTATAAACTGTTCCACAGAAACCGGTACTGGATGGCTATGTTATGTTATTGACTGATGAGTCTTGCTCTGTAGCTTTATCTACAACACGAGATTATAATGATTTGAAAGCAAGACAGGGGTTCATCTTATTCTCTTTTAAATTCTCCTACTGATATTTTTTGAATGAAAAAGTACAAACGGTTTTCATCTCCACTTACATTCCTTACTTACTAATTTTTTGGTTCTTTTATCTAAATGGCCTCCTAATCTTCTCTGTCACTCTTTGAAGCTGAGGTTCCTCAATGGTTTCTATTGCGTTATCCCTGTATTCTAGGAGCTTACTTACAGTTTAGCAAGTAAGATACATACAATACAAGTATCGTGTAGTAACATTCTAGAAAATACCTTGTTTTTGAAGTGCCATGAATGCATAAAGATCTGATTAATTTTTCTAAGACAGTATCATCAGCTCATTAAAAAAAAATACACTTGCACAACCGTGAGTCTTGAAGGATAATTAAGAGTTCTGGGGCAAAGTAAGACTGGGTGGGGGTTGGATGTTGAGAAGAAGAGGACACAGGGAGAGAGGTACAACTGAACTAAAACCCAGGCAAACAGACACAAGTGTGGGAAGACTATTGACTGTATGAACACCAAATACCTTTGCAGGCTGAAACACAGGCTACCTGATCAAGATGGTTGAAGAGCCCTGAAAACGGGCCAGGACCAAGTAGTTCCTGGAATGTCATGGTGTTTTCAGAGCATGCAGTGGCCCAAGGTGATTTAGAGCTAGCTCTGAATCAGACCGTAATAAAAATTCTTGCTGGCACACTGACTTTTCCTACCACCCTAAATTGAAATTCATTCACCCTCTGGAAAACAAGCTAGGGTGAATTGCACATTGGTAACAATGGAAAAAAAGAAATAGTTTCAGCCCAACTAAATGTCTGGCTGTGCCTGCTCCCTTTGAAGCTTAATTACAACCATCAGAAGAAGCTCCTTAAATGTTTGCTAACAGTACAATATGAGGGGAAAGTTCGCCAAAGTCTTAAAATCACAAGGAAGCAGTGCTGCCCGGGTCAGGTGATTTAGTTCAAACAAATAATTATTTGGTTTGCCCTAAATCGGGGGGAAAAGCCTCTGCAAGATTTTTATTTCTAAGTTCTACAATCCCATTATTTCTGCTATCTATGTTCTCTTCCAAGACTATCAATTCGGGGTGGGGTCAGCTACCCTAGGGAAAAATAAGTGGGAGTGCCTCCCCATTGCTTAACAAAGCTTAGCCAATAAAATTAAAGAGCTTTTAGCTCAGGATGCAAGGTTCTTCTGTGATCTGGCGTATCTTCTGTCTCAATTTCATCTCCCAGTGTCTTTGCCAAATAGCAGAGGCTCAAACCACTAAAATCCTCAGTAATCTTCATTTTTCTCTTCCTATACTTTGCCCACTAATATTTTCTTTGCCTAAAACACATTGTTGCTACCTCTGCCTATCACAATCTGACTCAACTTTCTTTCTTTCTTTTTTTTAAGATTTTATTTATTTATTTTGAAAGAGAGAGAATGAGAGAGAGAGAGAGCACATGAGAGGCGGGAGGGTCAGAGGGAGAAGCAGACTCCCTGCTGAGCAGGGAGCCTGATGTGGGACTTGATCCAGGGACTCCAGGATCATGACCTGAGCCAAAGGCAGCTGCTTAACCAACTGAGCCACCCAGGTGCCCCGGTGACTCAACTTTCTCGACTAAGCTAAGGTAAGGCCCATTCTAAAATGTTTTCCGCAGTTGCCCAGGAAGGAATCAGTCTTTCTCTTCTAACTTATATTAAAATAGAAGCATTTCATTTATAATAAAAAGCATTTTACCTTTCATGGCCTATAGCACGTGTAGAAGTCTTTATGGTAGTCTTTAAGGTAGAAGAACTACCTTACAGAAGTTATTCATTATTACTTAAGATACTATATAGCTTTTGAGAGTAGAGATTTATTTGACATATGCCTGTCAAAAATAGTAGGAACTATAAATAAGAGTTTAATAATAGTAAAAAAAATTAGGAGAAGCTAAATAACTATGTTGGGTGAAGAAGCAATGTTTGTATGATTCAATTTTCAAAAGCTAGATTTATTGTATTTGGTTACATTTCATATAGAGGGCTATGTGTTTGACTTGGGCTTGATGCTTGAGAATAAGAGAAATAATCTGTATCACTCAGATAGTACAACCCGATAACTCCCTTATCCTCATATCCTTGATGCAGGTAAATTTTGCACCATGCCTTTTATAACAAATTGTTTTATGTAAGATAATCCCAGTTGATATAACACATTACCTCTATGTAAATAATTTACACAAGAGGAAGTGCTTCTCAACTGTGTAATGTCCCGGTGACATCTGTTTCCAGACAGCTTTTCTCCAAGCAGTGATGAAGAGACCCAGTCTCCTTTCAATTTGGGTTTCCACATGTGGTTTAAATTTGCTATGCTCATTTTCATCAAGGTGGTAGGAAGAAGACAAATACTGTGGGGTGCTTGGGTGGCTCCGTTGGTTAAGCGTCTGACTCTTGATTTCAGCTCAGTTCATAATCTCTGGTCATGAGATGGAGCCCCAGGTCGGTCTCCATGCTCAGCACAGAGTCTGCTTAAGATTCTCTCTCCCTCTCCCTCTGCCCTGCCTACTCATGCTGTCTCTCTCTCTCCAAAATAAACACAGTCTTTTTAAAAAAAAAAAATATTGTGAAGGGTTCACACATGATTCTTCACCAACTTGGCTTAAAAGTGAAACATCACACACCATTGCTGAGAACTAGTCACATGATCACACTTACATGTAACAAGGGTGGAAAAACCAATTTCCTTGTTGGGCTTTTACTTCCTGGCAATGATTCTATATTCTATCGGTGGGGTATGAATTTTGTAGAGAACTTGTCCCCCTGGCTCCCAGATAACCATGCACACTCCTCTTCCCAATCTTAGGACATACACACTTGACTTCTCACGAGAGGCAATCCAAAGTGCTATCCAGTCACTGCAACCAGCAAAAATCCTGATTTCTGAGAGTAGCTTTTTATGGCGACACATACATTGTAAGGAATGCTGCCAGCCCCTATTTCCTCTCCTATACTAATACATAATGGAGGAGCTTGCACAGGGTCACCACAATTCAGGTTCCCATTTGGAAAACAAGAGCGATGAGATACACAAGCCTATCACTGGAACACAGCACTGACAAAATCTGCTTCCCTGGGCTAGTGAAGTCTCCTGCTCTGGTAATGGGGCACGTTCTTTGATAATACTCTGATTTTATTACCTAGAGAATGTCCTTTTCCCTAGTTCTTTGCAGTTTCTGGCTCTGCCCTCTGATAGGATCTTATTTCCCTTTCTTCTTTCAAGGACCAATCTAAGATAGAGTTTGGAAACACATTTAACCCTGGGGCTACACTACTTTCAAACTACTTCATGGTCCAGTTCAGGGGCTTAAAGTTTATTTAAGGTAAGTGGTTTTTTATCTTGGCTTCTAGTTTCTCTGGCAAGAGAAAAGAAAAGAAAAGAAAAGAAAAAAGAAGAAGAAAAAAATGGTTTCTCCAGCAATACAAATCCTCAAAATTTAGAAGTTTCCTGAACTATTTCCTTTTACTTGTTTCCATTTGGGGGACTACATTCAAAATCCTTTCCTATTGCTGTAATTCTAAGGCCTACCTTAAAGTCTTTTCTTTCTTGATCTCCATTCTCTAGTTCTACATTTAAGGATGGAGTTTGTGGCCATCTGAAATAATGAGCGTAGGTGGGAAAGTAACATCTTTAATATGATCTTGGCAACAAACCTGAATGACTTTTTTCAATGGAGAAAATGCACGTGACTTTTGTTACTAATGGGTTTTTTCAGTCTGTTTCTTACGTTGAGAGGTCTAGAAGGCAAAAAGCTTTTTATTTTCCTCAGAAGGCTCACATATCTAGGTGTTCTCTATGTTCCCTTTAATTTCTACTAGTAAGCCTCCAAATACTTTTTTCAACTCACGTCTTTTTCATCATATGTTAAAATAAGAAAACAAAAACTGGGGGGCTCCTGGGTGGCTCAGTCAGTTAAGCATCCAACTCTTGGTTTCAATTAGGATCATGATCTCAGGGTCATGAGATCCAGCCCCGCATGGGTCTCCGTGCTCAGCATAGAGCCTGCTTGAGATTCTCTCTCTCCCTCTCCTTCTGCTCCTTCCCCTACCCACAGTCTCTTTCTCTCTCTCAAATAAAATAAATAAATAAAATCTTAAACAGAAAAAAAGAAAAGAAAAGAAAAACTGGAATATACTCTCACTGTGACTCCTTCCAATCTTTTCCTCCAGAATGACAGGCTCAGGAGGCATCTGGAGTAGCTCTTGCTTCATCATGGTGTAAAACCATGTGTGTAAAACTTCATCAGTTGTAAAACCCAGTCTCAAAGCTGTTCACATTCTTCCCATCAAACAATAAGGTCCATAGTCCATCTCCTTCAACCTGGGCAGGTTCGGGATTTTGCTGGTCAGTGGAGTATGCCAGAAGTAAGGCTGTGTAAGCTCTGAGGGTAGGTCATATAAGTCTCCACAGTGTGCACCCGGCTGTCTTGGAATGCCTACTCTTAGGATGTTCCTTCTTGGTGTGCACGTTCAATAGATTTGAAGTGTACCTTTTGTTCAATAAAGTGTTAGGCAAAATGATGCGTAAAGAACCCAAAACATTTTTGAAGAAATTAAACAAGCCTAGACTGAAAGAGACAGTAAGAAATGAAGAGGCCACGTTTTGGGCAATATGATACAAAACATCTATGGACTGGAGGCAGGCTCAGAAAACCACTCAGCTGTAAACACAGGCCATGTTTTATGGGGTGTGTGTTTTCGATGGATGGGGGGCAGGGGAAGGTAACTTAGAGCGAATAACCAAGAGACCAGAGGACAGGACTGGAAACAATTACTCCCAGATAGCAGTGTGGGGCCTTTATCAAAAACTAGCAACTTGTGTCTGATTACTGGAGATCTATAATGAAGGAAGTGGCGTGATAAAAAGTGTATTTAGACTGAATTATTCTGACTGAACATATCATGCGGACATGTAATGCTGAATGTTGAATGCATACTGAAAGAGTGGAAGCAAGGGTGGTAATTAGAAGATTATTGTAATAATTCAAGTGAAATAAGACAGTGGCCGCACTGGGGAATTAACAAGGAGGTGATGAAAAGTGGTTCGCTTTGGGGTGTATTTTGAAGATGGAGTCAAAAGACTTTGTTGTTGGATCAGATGCTGGGTGTGAGAAAAAGAGTGCAGTCAGGATGATTATAAGGTTTTTGGCTTAACGACTGGGAAAACTGGAGTTACCATTTTACGAGCTGGTGAGCAATGAGGAAGAAACAATTGTGGAGGGAAAGAATGTCAGGAGATCTGTGTGGGACACCATAGTTTTGAGATTCTGATTAGATACTCAAGTAAAAGTGTTGAATGCGCTGTTGTATACAAGACTCTGGATTTTGGGGAAGAAGTACAGATTGGAGGTACAAATCTGGTAGTGGGAGAGATCACTAAGAGAAGAAGTATGGGTAAAATCCAGAATGGGTCCAAAGGCTGAAAACCTGTAATTGCCACACAAGGAAGGGGACTCACAGAAGTTGAGATGGAGCATCTTGGAAGAGTGATGGGGGGAAAATGTATTTTTTAGAGGAGGGAGTGTTTAATCACTTGAAATGTTATTGATATGTACACTGAAGTAAGGATTAATTATAATGGAATGTTATTCAGTCTTAAAAAAGAAGGAAATCCTGCCATTTTCAGCAACACATTATTGCTATCATTCTTCATATTGGTCATTCATGTCTTTTCTCTTTTTGTTTTCAGTCAGGTGAACTAGAATTTTACCAGTTTTATTAATCTTCTCAAAGAACTAGCTTTTGGTTTCACTGATTTTTCTGTACTGATTTTTTTTTTTGCTTCATTATCTTCTACTTTGATATTTATGATTTCCTTTGTTATACTTATTTTTGATTTCTTTTCTTTTCTTTTTCTAGTTTCTCGAAGTGGAATTTGAAGTCATTGGCTTGAGATGTTCTTTCTTTCAATAAAAGTAGGAAATTTTCAGGATCGGGTAGAGTGTTCTACCACAGTAATGAGAAAGAGTTGGAGGTTGCAGGTTGGTGGTGGGAGGCTAGCACAGTCTTTCAGGATTGCTTCTACTTTCTCAAGGAGGAAGTTTCTGAGAGTGAGGATGTTGAACGAGACACATGAAGTGCTTTCTGACTTGAATTCAGCTTTGCTTAACTTTGACCTTAATGATCTGCACTTTATTTCCTTTTTCCACTTGATGGTTATAGTTTTGACATTGTGTTTTTCAATTTTTTGTTAAATCTTTATATTGCTTTTGTAATGTGACTTTTTAACAGTTTTCATCTTTTTTTTTTGTACAAGGAGAGATTCCAGTATTATATTTATTGTAATGATTGCTATTTTAATTATTTCTGTTATCTCAACTATTTGCGTTTTGAAAAAAATCAGATTTGGTGCTCTGGTTGTCACAGCTGAATGATTTGAGTTTGAGTATTTTAGACAGGAGTTGTAGCTCAGACCTGACACCACATTTCAGAACACAAGAATACTTGTGAAAATGTGAGAAAAGTAGAACAGCTGCTATTTTGTCTCTTTCTCCATAAAACAAGGTATTCTTATGCACTCATCTTTCTTTATGTATGTCATTCGAAAAAAGCACAAAAAAATCAAAACCACAGGAAACAACAAGTGCTGGTGAGGATGTGGAGAAAAAGGAACCCTTTGTGCATTGTTGGTGGGAATGCAGACTGGTGCAGCCACTGTGGAAAACAGTATGGTGTTCCTTCAAAAAAATTAAAAATGGAATCACCCTATGATCCAATAATCATACTAATGGGTATTCATTCCCAAAATACAAAAACACTAATTCAAAAGGATACACAACCCTATGTTTATTGTAGCATTATTTACAACATCCAAACTATGGAAGCAGCCCAAGTGTCCATCAATAGATGAATGGTTAAAGAAGATATGGTGTATACTTACAATGAATATTATTCAGCCATAAAAGATGAAATCTTGCCATTTGCAACAACAGGGGTGGAGCTAGAGAGTATACTGCTAAGGAAAATAAGTCAGTCAAAGAAAAACAAATACAATGTTTCACTTGTATGTGGTATTTAAGAAACAAAACAAATAAGCAAAGAAAAAAAGAGAGACAAACCAAGAAAGACTATTTATTTGTTATTTTTTATTATGTTCAATTGGCCAACATATAGTACATCAAGTTTTTGATGTAGTGTTCAACGATTCATTAGTTGTGTATAACACCCAGTGCTCATTACCACACGTGCCCTCCTTAATACCTATCAGCCGGTTACCCCATGCCCCTAACCCCTCCCTTCTGTAACCCTCAGTTTGGTTCCCAGAGTCCAGAGTCTCTCATGGTTTGTCTCCCTCTCTGATTTCTTGCCATTTAGTTTTCCCTCCCTTTCCCTACGGTCCTCTGTACTATTCCTTATGTTCCACATATGAGTAAAACCATATGATAACTAAGAAACAGACTCTTGAACTAAAGACAACAAGCTGATGGTTAGTAGAGGTCAGGTGGGTGGGGGAATGGGTGAAATAATGATGGGGATTAAGAGTATACTTACCATGATGAAAAAAAATTAAATTAAAAAAGCCATTCGTTGGATTGTCTCATTTTGAATCTCACAGTTCTGTGAACTGTGAGATACTTATCAACAGGTGAGGTACTATCTCATTTTACATGTGGTACAACCATGTGTAATAACTAACTATCCAGATTGTAAATAGCTTAATAATGGATATTAAACACCTAGTATTTCCTAGAAACAGCCCAAAGGGCACTACACTGACACAATACCAGCTTGCATAGAATTCTTATGTGGAAGACAAAATATGTAGTCCCTCAACTAATGTGTTAAGGAAGTGTAGTAGATGCTCCTGTGAAAGGTATCATGACTTCCCCCCTCTTACTCAGGGGTTATTTTGTAAGAATGAACTCTTCAGAGCTTCACTGAAAATAAGACACAAAATTTCTGCTTGACTCATTAGGATGCAACCCTGCAATAGGGGACCTTTCCTCTCCTAAAACTTAGTCACGATGCTAACAATCAGAATTTCCCTTGGAATGTTGACGTAGGAGCAGTTTGAGTAAATGTGTAATCCTTGGAGCTAAGTTATTATTACACACACATGTGAAAATCTCGCTTTGATATTATATTCATCTTTCCTTAAGAGCCATCTCCTGTATCCCTCTCTCAATGCCAGAGAATGTTTGGCAAACTGAGGAAATTGATCAAGGCCCTCACCACAGCAACGTACACGTTCCATTCTTAACTTTTGGTCAGACAGGTCTTTCAACAAAAAAAGAAATAAAGAAGAATTGTTTAGTCATGTCAGTGTATAAATGCTTTCTATTTGATAGTCCTGGCTCCTAAGATATATCAAAAACTAAATTCCTCTCGATTGCTACAGAATCTGCATCTTTTCCATGTCTTTTTATTTGATTGGCAGTATCATTATGGATGAGTGTTCATCTCAGACGTTTATTTGATTTATACCTCTACCTTGTCTTTATATCTGTACAATATCCAGTCATTAAGATGGCATATTCTTCCTCAGTAGGATCTCTAAGTAAGGAGGAATCATAAACCATGAAGTGGGCAAAGGCATGATTTCAAAGATCTGATAGTGATCATATAGATGTTGAATACACCACACAACACAGAAAATTCTGAATACGTAGTATTGTATAACTTTTAAATCAATTCCAAATACTTATTTGCTGTCCCAATTTTACAATCATTCCTTGATAGTTATTTCTATTTCTGTCATCTTCTGAATCCTGCTACGGGCCTGATCTACTTACAAGCACCTGTGAGGGAAGTTGAAATCTTCACAATATAAAGCTGAAGTTCTCCATCTACCAATGACCAGATAATCTGAGGAAATTCCTCCTTCCTACTCCTTTGTTATGCAGTTGCCATCATGACGATGGGACAAGAAACAAGGCAATCTGAGAAGGTTCTGCCATGTCTTAGTTTAAAAAATACTATGAAAATGTTTTAGAACCAAACGTCATGTTGGTATTTATGACGTCAATGATGTGCTAGATCTCAAGGCGCTAATTCCTTTGCATTTATTTCTTTATTCATTTGTTGAATAAGTACCTACATTATGTCAGGCACTAGAGTAGGGAATATAGGGAATATAACAATAAATACCAATATGCAACGTTCCTGCTCCCCTCTAGCTCATGGCCTAATTACGGAAAAAGAGGTTAGTAAAATTATCCCTGTGGTACGTGCTTAATTTTCTGAAATACAGGCAGTTAGCACTGTGATAAGTACAATGAGGTTCGATTCCGTTTGGGACTCAGGAACAACATCCATGAAAAAAAGGAAGCCTGAGAAAAAGCTTCCTCTCTCACACTGCTCCTCGTCTTCCGCCCCGTAGCTACAAGCACATATATTGTAACTTGCAATTTTATTTCCCAGATGTATGAGGGAGCTATGTGCTATTTTATTTCCCAGATCTAGACTTTTTTCTTTTGGGAACCGGGCTATGACTCCTGTGTATCTGCTTGCCCTGGATACTACCCAAGGTATGACATTAACCCCAGTTTGGCAGCAGGCATCCCACCCCGCTCCTCCTGAGAGCCTGCCTCTCCGGTGCTAGTACAGGATGGGCAGAAGTAGATACCTACACAATCTGTCCTCTTCAGGTCACTGATCAAACTCTGTTCTGTGCTCGGTTGTCCTAAGTTTTGCCTCAAGTGGCACAGTTGCCTGCTTATAGAAGATGAACACAATTTCTAAGGGCCGAGAAACATTTTAGATACACAAAGCCTGCACCTGGCTACAATCTCTCTGCAACCTCTGCAAGAGCAGTCATTAAACCTTTGCTTGAGTACTGTTAAGACAGGGACTGGACTCCTTTTCAGGGCGGCCCATTCCACTGTTAGATTACACAACTAGCCAAAGCCTCCTTAATTTTAACTGAGACCTGTCTTCCTGATGATTCAATTATCCTAATTTCCACCTTGAAGCCACACAGATCACAGAGTATTTCTCTGTCCCTTCATAGGATCTTTCTCTCTCTTCCTTCCTCCCTCCCTCATCCTTTCTTTGTTTCTTTCCTTCCTTCCTATATTTCATGCTCTATATCAATGTTCTCTTCCACAGGGTAAATATCTCCAGGTTTGCCTTTTATTTTATTTTTAATTTTTAAAATTTTTAAAAGATTTTATTTATTTTATTTTTTATTTTTTAAAGATTTTATTTTATTTGACAGAGAGAGACACAGCGAGAGAGGGAAAAAACACAAGCAGGGGGAGTGGGAGAGGGAGAAGCAGGCCCCCCACTGAGGGGGGAGCCCGATGCCGGGATGGATCCCAGGATCCCGGGATTATGACCTGAGCCGAAGGCAGACACTTAACCGACTGAGCCACCCAGGCGTCCCAAGATTTCATTTTCTTATGGCTAATGTTCCATTGTGTATACACACACACACACATACACACACACATATATATACAAAAATTAAGAATTGCTTGGAGTATGGGTATGTGTAGGCAGCCAAAGATGTTCATTGAAATACCATGCAAACCATAAGACCACCTTACGCCATTGTTCATTTTCTTTAATTTAAATTTTAAATTTGTATTTTAAAATTATTTTGCCTTGAAATACAGAAAAGTAAATCTTAATTGAAAAAATCTTGCCTGCAAAATGTGTTTCTGCCTTCATAATAATTACTTTAGGAATTCGAATCACCTGTTGCTAATGTGAACTAAAGGTCCTTGGAACCACAATACATATCTTGTATAGCTAAGTAAATTGCAGGCAGCTAATAAGTTATTGAGAGAGGAATGTTTTGCTTGATTTTAAGGAGAAGTGACGCTCCAAAAAAGTTTAAATGGGGATGTCCAGTTGAGTAACAAATGTGGGCAAAACCTTAGATAGAAGCAAGAGAGCCCTCCTTCGCTGTCTGCATAGGAATCCCTGTTTCTGAACCTAATTAAGGGGAACACTAAAAACTAATGATGTACTGTATGGTGACTAACATAACATAATAAAATAAAATAAAAAAGTGGGGGGAACATTTGGAGCTGGCCCTAGGGCTGCACAGTTACTGGTTTAAACAACGGCGCTTTACTGCCACCTTCTGGGCAAATAGGGTATGTTACAAGCTCATTATGAGTGAGGTCAGGCTTTAGGCTGTGCCCGTGGCAGATGAAATAAATGTCTTACAAGTCATACTAAGATGTTTGTTTGTATCGTAACTCACAAAATATAATTTTTTTTAACACATCGCGTTTAAATGCTTCTAGGAGGGAGGCAGGATTATGGTTAAGAGAATAGAATGGAGGTAACAGTTAAGAAGAATATAAAAATAACCCACTAAAACACGATGAAGACTTGCACTAAATAAATATTCATGGGTTTAATTTATCCTTAGGATGAAATAAGAAGTATATAAAAGTTGCATACTGAAATTGAGTTTGAGCGAGAAAAGAGAATATGACGTTGACTTTAATTAAACCAAAACACATGAAGGAGTACATTTAGAAAGAAAAAATAGGACTCAGATTAGCTCTATTGATTTTAAAGATTCTATGAGCCCATGAAATTCAGATATGTAGTATCTGATACTAAGTTTACGGATACAGCCTGATCCTGTGAACGTGTGAGTTGTAAGCATATAGATAATAGAGTGATTACGGAGGTGAGCGGGATCATCAAGTAGAGAAAGGTGGGGAAAGAGAAGATAGCAATGACAGAAACCTGGGATGGATCAACAAGTAGAGAATACAAAATAAAGGGAATGTGACAGAGGAGTTCAAAATTCAAAACAGCTGCCGGAGAGGGAGAGTGGGCTCAGGCCGTGGCGGCCAGAGCGAGGAATGCCGGGGGGGAGGGGGGGGGAAGCTCCTTTCTTGTTGGCAGTGAGAGGATACGTGCAGCGATGGGCAGCGTTTAGATGTTGTGCTGGAAGGAGGGAGGTCTTGTATTTAGATAAATATGCTGCCCTCCTTTCCTTCTTTGGAAACGTCTACTGTCAAATGACAGAAAAATGTCATTATTTAAAGTCCCTTTTACTGTTGTGAATAGTACATGTAAGTAAATGCTTTATTATCCACTGAAAAATTTTGTATTATTACAGAACACAAGTCTTATCCTTTGAAATTCTTGTTGTTTTTTAAAAGATTTATTTATTTATTTTATTTTTTATTTTATTTTTTATTTTATTTTTTTTTAAAGATTTTATTTATTTATTTGAGAGAGAGAGAATGAGATAGAGAGCACGCACGAGAGGGAAGAGGGTCAGAGGGAGGAGCAGACTCCCTGCCGAGCAGGGAGCCCGATGTGGGACTCAATCCCGGGAATCCGGGATCATGACCTGAGCCGAAGGCAGTCGCTTAACCAACTGAGCCACCCAGGCACCCTATTTATTTATTTTAGAGAGAGAGAGAGAGAGCACATGCTTGGGCAGGGGGAAGGGCAGACAGAGAGGGAGAAAGAGAATCCTCAAGCAGACTCCCCACGGAGCATGGAGCCCCATGTGGGGCTTGATCTCAGGACTCTAAGAGCATGACCTGAACCAAAATCAAGAGTCAGTCACTTAACGGACTGAGCCACCCAAGTGCCACAGGAATTCTTTAAAACAGTAGAATAATGACTCTAAATACATTGACTAATGTACTCTAGACTTCAGAAGGTATCAGAGGAAAATCTAAGTACAATGATAAAGATAAAGCTGACTTCAACCCTCAGATAATAGGTAGTAAACAGATATACTTCCTACTTGAAAAGACAACAAAAAATCAGGCAAAATATATGAAACAATGATACTAGACATCAGGCACTGAAGGACGCTGATTCCAGAGAGATGAGAAATAAATATGGTGAGCTCCATGATTGATCTTGGTTTCAGCATTGTAAGGGATTTCCAGAACAGGAAAGAGGAGCCCAGATGGAGCAAGTGGATTCCCTGAATTGAGGAGACAGAGCTGAGAGGAGAGAGACCAATGTGGCTATGGTTCGCAGGACCACAGCATGAAAGAGCTGGACAGAAACCTCAGCATATCGCTGACTGGTGCTCGTGTGTGAGGAAACTACCCAAAGCCAAGAAAGAACTGGAGAGCATTAGCGATAACAGAGCCCAGATCTCATATAGGGCCTGTAATAGTGCCTGTTCCTGTTAGCCACACTAGAAAAACTTAAAATTCATGGAACATTGAGTGGAGTACCCAAGAGGAGCTTGCCTCAGTAACGAGCAATAGTTAGCCACTTAGTGAATACTGCACTGGTCCCACCTAACAACTCTTAAAAGTAATATCCCAGTAATATCCCAGAGGGTCAGACCGTTTCCAAGCAACTGATCCATGTCTCAGAAAAAAGCTCAAGACTATTTCCACAAATATCAAAATATTCAGAACAAAACAAGATAAAATTAATAAAATTATGAATTCATAGATTCACTCACAAAAATTCATATCTTTGGATGTCATCCATCATGAGAAGAAAATCAACCATCCCAGAGTTAACACAAATATTTGAATTAGCAGTCATAAAAATAGTCATTTAAACTATATTCCAGATGGCAAAAAAAGTTAGAAACACGAAAGATAGATCAAACTTGTAGAGATGAAAATGAAAATGTTTGAGATGAAAAATCTACTGCACGACACTCACGGCAGTTTAATCATTACAAGAGAAGAGACTTGTGAGCATGAAGTCAGAGCAATAGTGTTAGAAAACAATCCTCCCTGCAGTTCTTGCTGTTCCTGCCCCCGGCACTTAGAAGAGTAGAAAAAGACATACCATCAAGATAGAGAATATTTCATTTCCCCCAGAGCAATTTGCTTTTCACAGTCTAAAGATGATAGGCCAAAGGTGATTTTTCCCTTTTTTGCTGGAGCCCTGTGCCTGTCTGCCTTATAATTGGCATAGTAGTCAAGGTCAAAGAACTAACAGAACAGGTAAGTGCTCTTGACCACAGTCTTACAAGAATATTCAGAGGCAGAAGAGATGCTCTTCCTAAGCCAGCAGGGAGCAAGCTGGCTGAGGGGAAGAGAGCATATTAGTGTGTATTAGTCTTCTCTCCATATTAGGAATGTATATATGCACAGAAGAAATAGAACCCAAAGAAAAATGTGTCCTGATAGGTTTCAGAGGTTAAAATGTATCAAGAGAATTTAAAAAAAACCAATGGGACATTCATGGACACCACTGATGTAGGCCTCCTTCTATGGAGAAAAGTGGGGTCCATGGACTGGGTGTGTGTAAATGCCTCTTGTCTCAATGCTGAGTCTAAAAGTGAGTTTGTTTAACGAGGGGCTTGCAGCAAGGGGGCGGTAAGAATGGCCAGGAAGAGCACAATGCCCCATAGTTCCTAGGAACTGGTTTTTAAGAAATGCCGTAGAAATATAGAAGAACTTTCTGTTGTGTTCCTTGGAAGACAACTTGGAGCATTTGTATTATAGATTATTTCACTGTTCACAGTATTAGGAGCTGATGAATCCCAATACTTGTCCTTGACCTTTGGCTCAAATGTTCATTTTGTTCTATTTCTGAGAACTGAGACACAGATCTGAGGGCCAAGTTAAGTCAGGCTTTCAGAGAAGTTTATTTATTAGGAAGAGAAGAGATCTAAGGAGCCCTCCGTTATCGGATATAAGCTCAGCAGGGGCAGGCCTCTGGCACCGTCACATGGAAGGAGGGAGGAAGGGCGAAGGGCGAGAGAAAGAGTGTCATGATGGAGAGAAAAAAGATATCCTCTTGGGCATCCAAATCCACTCAGCTAGCATTTTCCGTCATTTTGAAACCTAATTTCCCCCCGAGATTTCCTAAAGGAAAAAAGCAGAATCAACATTTCATGAATAGAATGCCAGAACTACAAAAACCCCTCAAATTATTTTATCTAGCTTCCTTATTTTATATTTAAGGAAACTAAGAGCCAGAGCACGAAGGGAAATGGCTACATACAAGAGTCAGGCTACTGGACCTCCCACCTAGTTACCCTTCCATGGTTCTAAGATGCCGAGGACAATATTGCGGCCGATGCTACAGTCTCTTTGAAAGTGAGTTATTCGGCCAGGCCTGAGCTTGTGCTAAGGCGTATCAATCCATCTTACTCTCCTAATGCTCTCATGCTTTGGCCCAATTCTTCAAGAGTGGGCCTGACGTGGGGTTTATGCATTCCTGTCGTTGCTCCTTGTACAAAACTACAAAATGATTGTTGGGTTGAGGGCTGCAGTCTGATGTCACGAGGAGAATTTTACTCCCTGTGAACTGCGCTGGCTTACACAGAGCTCAAGCTGAAGCCATGGTTTTGGGAAACCTCAGCGTCTAACCACTAATAATCATGTCCCATAAACCCAAAAACCTAAAAACGGGCTCTTAGCAAAAGGACCCAAACTTTGCGGGCACCTCATCCTAGCTCAGAGTTTCAGACACATAAGAGATTGAAGGTATCTGAGAGAAGGCAAAACCGCAGTTCATCTTCCAGTTAAAGAATGTTGGGGCTGAATGGAATCACTGAAGCTTTACTCGGCCTGTGGGAACGGACATCACCTGTCATATGGCAGTGTGAGGGCTCAGCCAGAAGGGCCCAAAACACCACAGAGTACGCTGAGTCTGCTTTCCACCCCAGTGGGCTTTCTATTGCCACATGCTCTTCTGATTGGGGACTGATTAGTATCTGTGCAAACTGGAGCAAATTCCTGGCTTCAAGGCTGACGTACTTGGTAGAAGAGGTACATGGTCATTGCTGTGGGCTAAACTCATCTTTGTTCTCTTCTTCCCCCCCCCCCCCCCCAAAGAGTACTCACAGGCTCTCAATACACAAGATGCAGGGGTTTTCATAGGTTACAAAATTAGTGCCACAGATGGGTTGATATAAACCGGGGCAGGGGTTCACAGTTCCAATGAACCAACTCAAGTCTACTTTCTTATATGGACATTTCACCTGAAATTTCAGTCAAAAAGAATGATACGATTACAATCACTCTCATAGACAGGTAGGTCACATCTGGACCTGATTAGGAAAATCTAAACACAGTCAGGATCCCATTACAGTCACACAAAGCGCTTACAGCTGCCCCTCCACAAAGCAGTGGAGGCCGAACTTCTGTGTACGCCATCTGTCAACCACGATGCCCTCCTCGTGGGGAGCTCCTGACAGTCACAGGGCACAGAGGCCTGCTACCCTCTGGTGGGAAAGGGAGGAGTGGACAAACAGGATGTATTTGGGAAATTTAGCTTCTTTCTCAATCTCCTTTATTCCCAGAGTATCAGACATGGGAATATTCTTAGAGATGTTCTGTGCCAACCGGGTAAAAAAACCCTGAAAGCCCATAACCGGAGAAGCTGTTTCACTGAAACCCATATGCTTTGATTTAAAATATGTACCATAGTTTATCCGTTCTCAAAATCCCCAAGACAACTCTTTTCTTGAAGTTGTGAAATGTGAAAGCATTTAGCACAATGCCCTGACTTTGTGGGGAACATGAAAAACAAAAGAAGGGATGCGTCTCATCAGGGCGGAGAAGCCATGTGCACTCACAGTGCTGGTGTCAGTGGCAGCTTGAAGCAGGGACACGGGGTTGCTGGAACTTGAGGAGGTGGCCTCAGGGGCTCTAGGAGAGCCATAGAGAGATTGGTAACATGCCTCTGATACAAGGGGGTAGAGAGTTTTGGCTGAGTATTTAGAGAAAGAGGGATCATATCTGAGCTTAGAAACTCTTCTCCTTCTTTCCTTAGCCAACACTACCACAGTGGCCAGGCCCTATCATCCTGTATGTCTGTCCCCCAGTGAATCCCTCCACTTTCTCAATTCCCCAGGCAATGGTCAGGGTTCGTAAACATTTCCTAGGCACCAGGGAGGGAGCGTTCTCCAGTTGTCAGATGACCAAGTCTTGGCCTGGTTCCCCGTTTGGATCACTCTACTCAGGGCTCTTGTACCAGGAGGGTACCTGCCACGTTCCTGTGAGTGGACTCTGGAGAATGCCACACAGATGGCATTGCCGAAGTAAGGTTCTAACACAGCGATCCCAGAGAAAACTCAGAATGTCTGTCCTGAGAAATAGAGTGGAAGATTACCTTAACAGTTCCATGTGGTGGCCACCACTGTCGACGGCCTGAAACTAAGACATACATGAGAGTAGTTGCAGGGTACAATATGTGGTGAATCCTAGCTTAACCTGTTGGCAGAATTAAGGAATTCTAATTTATTACCAAGGAAGCTTGCAATATGAGCACATTCTTTTATTTATACATGCATTCATTTTTTCCCTTCAAAAAGGTCTTCTACTCCTGATAGATAATGAGCAAGCGATCACTGCTCTCATAAATGGTGCCAGTCCAGTGTACCAAACAAGTTTTTGATTAATAGGAGTTAGCCTGGGGTTGAGATGATTCAGAACTGGCAACCAATACATAAAAGACATGAAGAGATGCTAGAACTTTAAAGAGACCATTGGCCCAATCCCCATATTTTACAGAGAGGGGAAGGACACTTATTAATGCCCAGGAATTCATGGTAGATAGGTGAAAATGCAAGCCCTTCAGTCCTTGAGCCTAGGTCTTTTTAAAACTCCCTACAGGGCTCTTCTCTAAAAGAGGGCAAAAAAGGTAACACCCACTTAAATTCATGGCAAAGCATTTTCAAAAGCTTTGAGTCTTTGAGATGTGCTGTGCTGTGGGCATGTTGCCTACCACTGTAACATCATACCTCACTGAGTCCCCATGAGTTAAGTTTCACAATCTGCATTAGTAGATGGGAAAGCCCTTGCACATTGGCTGGGAGCCTTTTCTTGGGACCACACTACTTGCCTTTCTCTCTATAGATACAGATACATATATAGTGAAGTGACAGACTTACATAAATAAAATGAAAATAATTCCAAAGCATTCTTTCAGATTACAATGTCAGAACTCACAACCCTACATAACTGCCAGAACCAGTCAAATCACTCACCAGAGGGGCACCTGGGTGGCTCAGTTGGTTAAGTGTCTGCCTTCAGGCTCAGGTCATGATCCTGGGGTCCTGGGATCGATCCCCACTTCTGGCTCTCTGTTCATCGGAGAGTCTGCTTCTCCCTCTGCCCCTCCCCCTGGCTGTGCTCTCTCTCTCTCTCTCTCTCAAATAAATAAAATCTTAAAAAAAAAAATACTCACCAGCAGGTAACGCCCAACGTATCAAGATGAAGAACAACAGTGAGCAGAATACCAGAAGATATTTGACCATTTTCCCTCTTGGTGTGTGTGTCCTTAGAATGATGCTCTGAGATATTGCCTCGGGATGTTCTCCTCTAGTACAATCACTAGAGCAAGGTAATCAAGATATTAAGCACACCTTTGGAGTGAATATCCATCTCTAGCCTTCCCACTGTAACCACTGTACGCCATATCTGGAAAGCCTATTATTTCACCCTTCCCCAAGAACAGATGTTCAGAAAAACCTAAACTTCGTTAGTCATAAAGTATAGAACTCAGTGACAGATCTGTGACTACTTAGAAGACAGAAGTAAATCAGAAGTTACTCTTTGGACAGAATTATATTATTTTAGTGTGGAGGTATTTTAGATGTCTTGAAAAGGCAATTCCTTACCTAAGGATTCACCCAGATTTTTTTCTTTGAGGGGATACAAAGAAAATGATGAGGCCACTAGAGGCTTCTGGGCAACAAGACCTTCTCCACAGAGGAAGCAGGTCTGTACTTGCTCACGAAGCAGAGACTGCCTCTTTGTAGTAAGACAAAGACTGTAATATTTTAGGCATACTTGGCTGTGCTGAGAATCTTCTGACATGGACCGCTCAGCTTTCTTGGAGCATTCTGAGAGAGTACATAGGGAAAAATACCATTCCATGCTATCTTATGGGGGCCCCAAAGTTATCTTCATCTAGACATCTGGAAAGGGAGAAGTCAGTGAGCAAATCCTCCTGTGGGATTGCCTTCCCCTTGTAGCAGCCTTTCTGACCCTAGAGAATGGTAGACGTAGGTTCTAGGCCTGACCAAGGGACCACATTGAACTCCCCTATCTTCCTAACCCTATAAAAGTGACCAGGTCCTCCCTACATGCTCTGGCCTTCATCTCTGCTCAGTAGCATATGGGACTAGGCAACTGACACAAACTCTTTCCCAGATGCTACGGTGTGACATGTGATATCTGAGACACGGTAAACTCCCTAGGGGACTCCACTCCCCAAGATGGTTGGAGGTTCTTGGCACAGTGTCCAGAGCTGCCTAGCTGCCTACCCTGCCTGCTCCGGGGACAATCTAGGACATGTTTTTGCTCAGCACACCCCATCTCTTCCTGACATCGTCCCTGGCCTCCTTCGGGAATGGAGCAGCAACAGTGGAAGATGCAGCTGCATGAACGCAGGACGCCAGATGCCCACACCCCTGCCACATATGTCCCCTTCGACCCACCTCAGAAAGAAGAGAAAAGGAAGAGAGATGTAACATGCTCCTTCGTGGCTCGTGCCTCTTTTAAGGAGCAGGTACTAGGGCTGCAGGAGGGGGTAGAACAGCTATGTAGGAGAGATAAGGCACTGAGGCATTGTGTGCTAGGAGAAGCAGGCCCTGGAGGCCCCACATTCAGGGTAAATCAAAGTCAAACCTCAGCAGGAGGCATTGGGGAAGGAAGCATAGAGCGGCCTAGGAGACTTGGGCGTGGGAATGGGTCACCGGACACTGGACGGTGCAGCCCTTGGCAGGCAATCCAAAGAGGCAATGGCATGAGGAAACGTACCACAGTCGGAAAGGGCACAGCAGAAAAAGCAGAGGATGTTCCACAACAAGAGTCAGTTCCTGGGCCCAGCGTGCAAGGGAAGGAGGTGGGTGCTGAACGAGGTCTCCGGATACCATTTGCAGTGGGTCCAGTCTTGTTCTTGAGCTGAACCAGAGCCTTCGCTGCATTGTGACCTGGAAGATTTGTGCTCATGGCTGAGTTTCCTCCTGTTATCTAAACTTCTTGCCTCCATCTGCCTTCCTGTAAAGAACAGTTGTTCTTACACCAAGGAAATAGGTGAACTTGAGAAAATAGGTAAAATAGAAATTTAAAATAGAAATAAAAAGACACGAAATCTCAAAACCCAGAGATAACCGTTAAACATGTATTGAATTACATTGTTCCAGTTTTTAAAAATCAAATTTTTGTAGTACTATATATTGTTCTCTGCCTTTTTCACTTAGCAATGTACCGTGACATTTTCTTGATTTTTGAATGTAGTCATACAGTACTTGAATTTAGATGCCTGGTGCCATATTCTGTCACATATATGGGTTTTTATTGTATTAATATTCTTCCACTATTGCTCAATTAGGTTGATTCCAGTTTTCATTATTATTAACAATGCTAGAATGAACAAATTTTTATTTACCTCAGTTAATTTATTTCTTATTAACTTTAATAAGTGCTCAATTAGGTTGATTCCAATTTTCATTATTATTAACAATGCTAGAATGAACAAATTTTTATTTACCTCAGTTAATTTATTTCTTATTAACTTTAATAAGTGCCTAAAAACAAAACTTCCAGAAAGGATCTGAGTCATGTAGAATATCAAATAGGAGGTTTTCACCTAATTTGTGGGCTCTGTGCTTATAATCTAACGTGGAACATTTTGAAAATACAATGCTACCTTACTAAGTGAATGAATCATTTGTCCCCCAACTCAGAGAGATAGAGGGACTCCATTGCATAGAAAGCATTACAGAAGAAAAAGTAAAACATCATAGGAAAGAAATAAGGCTAAAATATCTATAGCTTTTCCAAACTCCCCCAAGTTCCAGTTGAATTAATAATATTGGGTGAGAAGAATAAATAAGATTAAGGAATCACATCTTCCTCAGAGAATCCTTAGTCTATGACTTTCTCATCATGGATCATACCCGTGGTTTAAAGCTAAAAGCTATAACTTGGGGCTTTTTCCCTGGATGGCAGGCTCCTCTTCCTAGCTATGAAATGATTTGATTTGTATGTTTCATGTCACTTCAAACCAACATTTTCACCCAAAAACCAACTCCTTACTCTATAGTCCAAAGCCGGTGCTTATCACCTTTTAGGGATACCACTGCAAGATTTAACCTACAGCTCCGCTGTTTTCCTGCAGAAAGGAAAGTTTCAGCTCCACTGCCCAAATTACAGAGCTTTCCTGTCTAGCCCATTTTGTTAACCAGTTATATTCACAGCAGAGCACTGAGCTGCCTTCCCTTACGCCCTAACAGCTGTCCTTCCCTCACAGAAGAGCCACCACACAGATGTCAGTCTAACCCCAGGCTATAGGATAAAGTCTTTTTCTTCTCAAGGATTTTATAGACGCCATAGAGGCACTAGCCACACTAGCATAATCTCCTGCTCTGGTCTTGAATGCTGATTTGAGTAACAGAATTCCTGACCTGTTCTCCAGACTGACCAAGATGGTCTTAATGGCCTTCAATTTCCCCTCAGCTTGACAAAAATATAGACAGGCTTCTACCTGACTCCGGGCCCCTGACCTCCCTTATCTTAGAACATTTACTTCAGAAATATTATAAGTGTGAATTCTTTCGCTGTTGCCTTGAGACGTAATTCTCTTTGGAAATCCCTCACCAGTTTTACAACGCAGAAAAGTCTTTCTCGAGGACCCGGGAGGTATCCCTTTGAAATGTAGCCATCAGGAAAGACCGTGCAGGTTATCTCCTAGTCTCTGTGGAAGGGCAGGAGCCTAACTTTTCATGGACATCTTGCCCTAAGTTGCAAAACTACCTCCTGTCATAAAGATACGAGAAATTTATATTCCCTTAGATAAAGCCAAGTTTATATTTCCTTCGATAAAGCCATAGGCCAAATGGTCTATGATTTTCCTTTCACCTCCTCCACTACTTTCTCACTAGCTCACCCAGACCTTACAGATCTTCCTCCTTTTTTTCCAGCAGCATTAAGTTCATTCTGAGCTCTGGCTTCTCTTACCCAATAGCACTGGGTAAGTCTTCTTTGCCTATTTAATCTTACCTGATGTAATTTTCATTTTGACAGGAACATCCCACATACCCAATAAGACAAGTTTTCTTGTCTCTTTTCTTTGGACAGAATCACTGTTTTGTTGCTATTTCCTTTACTTCTTTTTAACACCAACACTCAACCTTGTATAATTCAAGTGTCGGCCTTCCTCCCTTGCGGACATGCAATTCTAGCATAAAATGGAAGCTCTTACTTCTTGCTAACCCTACTTCTTTCCTTAATTGCCCATCTGTTTACTCCTCTCTAGCTTTCAGAGGTCCTCCCTGCACTAGGCCCTCACTGGTCTGCTGGTCCCTGTTGGTAACTTCTGGCTGCTACTCGCAGTCCCCTAGGATTCACCATGAGGTAGAATTGAGACCAGTCACACTTCCCTTTTAAATGTCTTCATCCTTCATTCTCCCTAAAACTCCCACCCCTGTCTGTACAGATGTACATGAATTTGTTCACTAAAAGGGTGGAGAAAGGGAAATCTTTAAAGGGAATCACCGAGAAGGGGCAGAAGGTAAAAAGCTGGTAAGATAAAGACGAGTTTCTTCAAAGAGGAGAAGGAAAATAAATCCTTAAGGTACGGCCCTGACGGTGAGCTCACCCAGTGTCTGACCTGATTCCTCTTCCCTCAGGCTTCTGTCTCTTTTCAAAGACTGATTGGCTTTTCTCTGTTTCACTTCGGGGCAGCAAATCCTGCCCACAATCTCTTATGGGACGTGTGGAGGAGAAGCTCTGACCATCTAAATCGTGAGGACCCAGGTTAAGTGTGGGTGCCTTGAGTCAACTCTCCTTTGCAATGTTCTCTGATCAGTGTGAGTTGAAGACATCCCACTTTCTTTTCAGGGTGGCACCGGACACACAGCTATGAGCACACATACACAGACAGACACTTCTGCTCGCCAAAATTAAGCATTAAGTCTCAGACGGTACAGTACAAGTTTTCAAATTCTATATTGTAACCCTTTAGTAGGTTGTGAAATTTATTTTGTTGCCACCATTATTTTAAAATTACATTATTTTAAAATATAGTAAAATGGAGTGAATAGAGTAGAATGACATAAAAATTACAGCGTAACTTCAATAGCGTGTGTATTTCTAGGTGGTGAGGTAGAATACAATTTTTTTTTTCACTGCGAGTCACAGTCAATGAAGTTTCAAAACCCCTAGAATAAACCTACAGGTAAGGAAACAAATATTTGCTATCTGTAATCTGTGTACCTCTTGCAAGGAGAAAATAAGTTTTTATGCATGTTTTCAGCCAAAAGCCTGATACAGTGCTTTGTTCTTAGCAATTCAATAAGCATTTCTTATGTCCCAACTTGGAACCCTTCTGTCCTCACTTTCATAGTTACTGGAACATCAGAGGCACGTTATAAGCTTATGTTTCTTGAAGGACTGAATGAAAACTTCCTCTAGTTGCAACATACCATACTATTTCCCAGAATCAATCTAACCTGTACCAACATTTGAAAAAAGTGAAGTGTTGTGGTAAGTGTTTCAAGTGACACATTGATGTTATGAATAGCCCAAGCCCTCAGTTGTATAGTCTAGTGGGGTGGGCACAGAGGAAAAAAGCAGATGAGAAATTGTATTTCAAAATGTGCCAGGAAAATGGGTTTTCAAATCAAGAACTAGCATTATTAATGCTGGATAAATGTATTTATACTTGTTTTAAGGCATAGGATATGCTCTATCTTGATAATTTCTTCCCCTAATATTGATATATAGCAATATAAATTTTACCCTAAGCACTGCGCTAGGAGGATTCTACAAATTATATTACTCTCTTCTTCTCATTCGACTTAAAATACTTTTAGTTTCTCATTTGATTTCTTCTTTGACTCAGGGTTTATTTATTGCTGTGATATACGCTTTCCAAATACTGGAGATTTTCCAGAGATTTTTTTTGTTTTGCTTTGTTTTCTTATTCAATTCAGTTATGGTCAGAGGACATATGCCAGGTGACTTGAATTCTTTTAAATTTATTGATACTTGTTTTATGGCCAAGAAATTGGTCTATCTTGGTAAATATTTCATGTGTACTTGAGAAGAAGGTTTACGCTGCTGTTGTGTGTCGGGGGTATGTTCTCAGGTCACGTGGTTGATAGTATCGCTCAACTCTGCTACACAATTGCTAATATTCTTGTTTTATTAATTTTTGAGAGATGGATATTGAAATCTCTGATTATGATCATGGATTTGTTTATTTTTCCTCACACTTGGATTAATTTTTGATTTGTGAATCTTGAAGTTCTGTTATGAGGTTCATAAACATTTAAGACTTTTATATCTCCTTAATTAATTGACATTATAAAATGAATTCTCACCCTTTCAATTAGTCTTTGCTCTAAAATCTATTTTGCTCATATTAACATTGCTACTCCAGCTTTCTTTTGACTAATGTTAACATGGTAAATCTTACTTTATCCTTTTATTTTTATTCTATTTGTGCTTTTACTTATTTACTTACTTACTTGATATTTTATTTTATTATTTTTTTATTATTATTATTTTATTTTATTTTATTATGTTATGTTAGTCACCATAGAATACATCATTAGTTTTTGATGTAGTGATCCATGATTTATTGTTAATATTTTATTTTATTTTGTTATGTTAGTCACCATACAATACATAATTAGTTTTTGATGTAGTGATCCATGATTTATTGTTAATATTTTATTTTTAACTAATCTCTACACCCAACATGGGGTTTGAACTCACAACCCTGAGATGAACAGTTGTATGCTCTACCAACTGAGCCAGTTGGGTGCCCCTGTGCTTTTATTTTTTAAGTGTTTTTCTTGTAAACACACTTGTTTGTTCGCTTTTTTTAAATCTAGTCTTTTAAAAAAAATCCAGTCTGTCAATCGCTTCCTTTAATTGGCGTGTTTAGACCATTCATATTTAATATGATAACTGATGTACTTACCGTAATGGTTAATTTTATATGTCAACTTGGCTGGGCCACAGTGCCCAGATATTTGATCAACACCATTGTGAAGATATTTTTCAGATACAATCAACATTTAGGTTAGTATATCTTGTTGTTATTATTGTTGTTAATTATTTTGTAAAATAATTGTAGTTAAATTATTTATTATTATAAGGTCAACACCCATGTACCCAGCACTCTAGTGATGAGCTAGAATGGCTTTTATCCTAAAAACCTTCCCCACGTTATTGCCTGCACTGAATATTTGTGTCCCCATCAAATTCATATGTTGAAGCTTAATTCTCAATGTGTTGGTATTAGGAGGTAGAATTTGTGGGTGGTGATTAGGTCATGAAGGCAGAGAGCCCCTTCTGCCATGTGGGGACATAGCAAGAAGACAGTCCTCACCAGGTACTGAATTTTCTGGCACCTTGATCTTGGACTTGCCTGACTCCAGAACTGTAAGAAATAAACATTTTCTGTTTAAGCCTCCCAGTTTATGTTTGTTTTTTGGGGGGTTTTGGGTTTTTTTTTTTTGTTATAGCAGCCCAAACAGACTAAGGCACTACCTAACCACAGCCCCCTGTCACAGACTCTATTCTGACTTCTATGTTAATCACTCACAGGTATTTTTAATAGTTTTACTACCAATATGTGCCTTTGGGATTTCCTCTTTGGTGAAGTGTCTAAATCAGTAGACGCTGAGTAGAGCATACTATTTTCTGTAATGTGGGTGGGACTCTTGCAAACAGTTGAAGACCCTAAGAGAAGAAGCCTAAGATCTCTTGGGGAAGGAGAATTCTGCCTCTCAACTGCCTTGAGACTTGAGCTGCAACATCAACACTTCCCTGGGTCTCCAGCCTGCTGACCCACTTCCCAGTCCCCATAATCACATGAGCCAATTACTTAAAATAAGTCTTTTTCTTTCTCTCTTGTCTCTCTGTCTCTTTCTCTGTCTCTCTTTTTCTCTCTCTCTCTATACACACACACATACACACACACACAATTGGTTTTGTTTTTCTGAAAAACCCTAATTAACACAATTACATCGAATGTACCATATTGCTACTTCCTTTCTATTAGGTCAATCTGTTTTTCCCCTTTACTTCCTTTGTCTTCTTTTGTACACACAAATATAGTATTTTTTTCATCATTCCATTTTATCTCCTTTGTGGCATATTTGGTATTGCTTTAGGACTTATAGTATACATTCTAACTTCTCACAGTGCACCTTGAAGTGGTATTATACCATTTAACTTAGCACAGAATCTTAGAATAGTTTCATTTCTTTCTTCTATTGTTATGTTGTCATGCATTTTATTCTCACATATGAAAAATAAAAACAAAGTTCTGGCAACCTAGCTGCTGTGGACAAAATTGTGTCCCCTACAAATACAAATGTGAGAACACTAATTCCCATTGTGACTGTATTTGGAGATAGGGCTTTAGGAGGTAATTAAGGTTAAATGAGGTCATAAGGGTCAGGTCTTTCACTTCTTACGGAACCTTTAATAATTCTTGATTATAGTCTTTTTTACATTGTATAGTAATCAACTCTTCAAAAGTATGTCTCTGACTAATGTACAAACTCCTTAATGGCATGGATTCTTTGCCCATTTGTATTGCCTTTCCTTACACAACAGATTGCTTGACCTATAGTGATCTTTCTATGTGTGTTGTTAGAAAAAACACACAAATCTCTACAAAATAGCTGGCAAGCATTTGCCCAGTCTTCACTAAAAGAGCATTGTGCTGGGGCGCCTGGGTGGCTCAGTTGGTTAAGCATCCAATTCTTGATTTCAGCTCAGGTCATGATCTCAAGGTCGTGAGATGGAGCCCTGCAGTGGGCTCCATGCTCAGCAGGGAGTCTGCTTGAGGTTCGCTCCCTTCTTCTCCCTCTGCCCCTCCCCTCCCGCATGTGCATGCTCTCTCTCTTTTTCTCAAATGAATAAATAAATCTTAAAAAAAAAAGCATTGTGCTTTGGACAGATGAACTTATAGGGCATAACTTTGTTCCTATTTAAAAACTTACTGTTAGGAAATTCTTCTCTTTACCAATGCAAAATATCTATCTTTGCATGTTACATTAATGACATGACTCCTCTCTGTGGAGCCCCAGAAATGAGAAAGTTCTGATCTCTCTATCTTATAATACTTCTGCATATGCCCTCATCTTTCCCAGTTACCTTGAACTTTCCTTGGGCCTTTTAGTGACTTCAACAATTTAATCAGATTATATTGTTTTTATTCTCTTCCCAACATGATCAACAAAATGTCTTCCTTTGTGGATGCCACTTGTGACTGAGTCCTCTTTGAATGGATATCTAATGTCTAATATTATTCCTGGTCTGATTAGTTGACAGTATTATGGATGCTTACTTTATTTTTCTCCAAAGCTGAATTTCCCACTTTTCATTATTGTGGCTAAAGGTACTAATATTAGACTTGTGGTCAGATCTGCCACATGATGCATGTTTACTTAAAAATTGTGAGGTTTTTTTCTTTTTAATGGGATGTTAAGAGCAGATTCTTCTCTCACCCAGTGTGTATACAATCTCTCCTACTCAACTTGAGTAGAAATAGAGGAAATCTTCCTGTGTGACCTATTGAGGGAAATGGCCATAGACATTCTCCTTAAGAAACAGTCACATCCAAAGACAAACCTGAAAGCTTTCTGCTGAGAATTTTTTATTGAAGAATGAAATCCATATATTTGCTCCCATAGCCATCCAAGAGGGATTGGTTCTCTACGTGGAATCTGCCAAAGGGAACTCGGTGCCCTTGAGCATCAGGGAGACTCAGCACTGTCCGCGCTTTGCCAAAAAAAGTTCACCACGACTATTCCTACAAAAGAAATAATTTTTTTTTAAGGGAATGCTTTGGAGATCTTAAATTGAAACTTTAATATTCTTAGATCATGTCAGCCAAATGAGCACAGAGTGTGAAAGGTAAGTAATTAGTAACTGAGCTCCGGCATGGTAGAAAAAGTAATTCAAAACCAGTGTTAGGAGCCAAAAATCTATAAATATCTCTGTTATCTGCCACTTAGCAATATTATGATGTTGATCAAGTCTCCTTTTCCAGCTTCAGTTTCTTCCAACAATCCACTTTCTTTTTTCTCTTGCCCTCTCTCTCTTTCTCTCTTTTTACCTCTTTTTGTAAAATATTATAATTATCACTGAACCATCTCACTTTTATGCTTTGTAGGAGCATCTTGCTTATTAGGTAGCTATGATGGTTTCTGGCTTGGCGGGAAAGGCTATTTCTGCAAATAGCACATTAAATTCAGCACTTACACAACAGCATTGCAAAATAAACATTTGTTTGCATAGTTCTGCCCATCAGATCCGCAGAGAGGTAAGTTTTCCATGGTACATATTTCAGAATATTGGGTACACTCAATATCCTGCAGTCCAAAAAAAGGAAACAAAGAAAGAACAACTTCAAATTGTTAAATTATAGAAAATGAGCTTTTTTTAAAGGCCTTGAGATGTCATTTAGCCCTCAATCCCACATGCAAAAAGACATATCCTCTTCAATTCACAAAATCTGACCCAACCATGGTGGCAATCTCGTCACAGTAGGAGATAGTTTAGCTTGAGGTTAGGGCTTCCCTCTCACTCATTCTCCACCGGGAACTGGTGAATAGAGTACATCCAGTGGGTGTATCTTTTTTTTTTTTTAAGATTTTATTTCCTTATTTGACAGAGAAAGACACAGCGAGGGAGGGAACACAAGCAGGGGGAGTGGGAGAGGGAGAAGCAGGCTTCTGCTGAGCAAGGAGCCCGATGCGCGGCTTGATCCCAGGACCCTGGGATCATGACCTGAGCTGAAGGCAGACGCTTAACGACTGAGCCCCCCAGGCGCCCCCCAGTGGGTCTATCTTGTGCTTAATGTCCGAACCAGTCCTCTCCTCGCCACACAGTTCTCCACTTTATTCAGGCCCTCCAGATGTCTTGCCTGCATAGTTGCAGGTGTCTGCCAGTTTGCTGCCCGGCGTCCATGCTTAGCTAAGATTTCAGTCACCCTTCACATTCATGTCAGAGTGATCTTTTAAAAAACAAATCAGATCTTTTTTTTTTTTTTATTAGTTAACTGATTCCCCATCTACAGAAAGTCCCCTCATGAGCCATGCTTACTTCTCTCATCTGCTCTGCCTCTAACTCCCAGTAAACTTGACTGAATTCCCAGAGTGTTTCCTGCTCCTATACATCCCTGTGCCTTAGCTTAGGCTGTTTTCCTATCTTCCCTGACCTTACCCACTGGAGTCACCAAAACAACTCCTAAGACTCCTAGTCCTCCTTAGAAATCAGTTTAACTCTTTTTATAACAGTTTCATGACAACATTTCTCTCCCTCAAATTGGGTCAGCTTCCACCCCTTAAAATGAACTGTCTTTACTACTACAACCCCATGTTTTTATTTCTCTTGTCACATTTCAACCTCTATTAAAATTATCTACATCCATTCACATAGCTCTTTACTCCAGAACTGTCTTTACATTTGTTCTCGAGTTTTTTTTTAATAACTTCCTTTATTGTTATGAGAGTGTCTTTGAGTCCCTAATGTCCTCTTCTTAACCTGCTAATTAGTTGCAGTGTTAGAAAACAACCACATGTATACCATTCTGCCCCAGTTAAGGGCTATAAGTAAAATTTGTGGAGTTTTCCTCTGGAGAAGTAAATTAACTGTGTTCAGGTCTTTTGTTTAGGCTGGCCACATGACTTACCTATGACTATACATACTCACAGACAATTTCTAAAATGTCTATTTTAAAACTTTCATAAAGTGAGGAATTATTGTAACATTTTATATTAAGAATAAATGAAATTTCTGTGTATACTTACACATTTATTATCATGAAGTTTTCTGACTTGAAATCCTTTGTTTCTGAAAGAGAAGATTTTTATTGAATGGGTAATGCATTACTTGGCATTTCACAAATCCACAGAGTAAAATACTGTCATATGTCATTCTGTATTCTCTGTCCTGTACTGAGAATGAGGAGCTCTGGTTAATATTCTACCCAGGTTGGCTAATATTGACCATTAACACCTTTGATGGATGATCATTTTGTAAACAAATAAAAACATAAGAAAATAAGATCAACACTAAGAGGAGATTGGGCATTTAAAAAAATTAGTCCATGAATATTCAGATGAAAATCAAAGGCATAATATAGTGTGAAAACATTTTTTGCAGTTAAAAAAAAGAAAATATGTTCAAATCCATCTCTGGCACTTGTAGTCTGTGTAATTTTGTAACAGTCACTTCTTTCTACAAGATTTCTGTCTTCTAAAAGGAGGCTATGAAATGATAAAAATCAGTGAAATCTCGTGTTTAGTCTCTTGTGTTTTTATTAGTACATGAGTTTGCATATTCTGAGAGACTTTATTCTGAATAAATTGTTATTACACTTGACTATAAATTTTCAGAAGGGTTAGAAAAGAAGGAGAAAATGAGAAGGAAGAAGAGCTCACTTCTGTAAGTATGCAGTCTGTATTAGCTGCCTAGCTAAGATTTGACGTGTTTTATTGCCGTGGATCCTAAACACTATTATAATTTCTATCTTACAGATGAGACTACTGAAGCATGAGGTGGATTGGGTATTTGCCTAATGTCACACGTCTCCTAAGTGCAGTCTGGATTCTAATGCAGATGTGTGACACCAAAGCCTGTGATTTTAATCACTAATCATAAAGCAGTGAATTCCAATTCCTGGAATGGCTGGTAATAACCATTCTTTCATTCTCCTAGAAGCTGAGATGTTTACAGTGAGGAACTCATATGTAATTTGCAGGCTACTGGTGGTGGGGGTCCCAACTATCCATTTGTACTTTCAATCTCCTCCCTAGACTTTTCCAGATAATCATAAGAAGCAACATGGATTTTCTCTGGGGTAGGAAGGATAGATCAAAGATTTGTAAATAGCACCCATGGCAAAGAGCCTACATAGAGAGAGCTGTCTTCTGAGTTCTCATTATGCAATAAGAAAGACCCAACAGAAGATTATGGAACTTTGACCAAGACACATTTTCTGCCTGAGACTCAGCTTCCTCAAATGTAATGTGGGAATAAAAATGTCTATAGGTAACAGCTAATGCCTGAGGAATAGTGTATAATGTGAATGAGAATTTGGCTGGATAGCAAAGAAATACATATCTCCTTTGAGATACAGCTAAATTTATTTGTTTATTTTTTATTTGAACAAAGTAATGCCCAAAGGGTATTGGAGGAGCACGACCAAAGGTAGGATTTATCAAACCACGTTGTTATAAACCAAGCAGATTTTGGCCAATGTGGACTTCATGATCTTTAAAAAAAAAGAGGAGATCCAAACTGAGTATGATACTTACTGAGTTAGCATGCAAAACATGCATTCATTACTGTAAGTTTTATGATCTGTGCCACATATTGGATCCAGGTGCCTTGGGCATGCAATCTCAGAGTCTTTTGTGTTGTATTTGGAGCAGTCCACCTATAATTGGAACAAAAAATAATGGCTTACATCATCTTCCTTCAATTCTGTCGTCTTTCTCATATCAAGTTGGTAAGACAAAGAAGAGAGTGGAAGGAATACTAGCCTCTTCAACTTGTCAGCAAACATGTCTAGAAGACCTTCTGTGGATCAAATGCTGCACTAGGGGCAGCTAGGTCAGACAGGTCAGACATGAAACATTCTGTAGATAAAATTAGAGTTAGCTGTTTAAGAAGGAGATGTTAGTCTCTCCTTTTCACGTTACAGTGAGAGTACAATGGAATAATGAAAGTAAAAAATACTCAGAAAAGTTTGAAATGACGCCTAATGGTAACAGTTTACTTTATCTGTTGTTCTCCTTTTGCAAAGAGATTCCTTTTGCAACCTTTAAAGAAAGAACCACCACCAGGAGAAGCAGAGTAGGAACGGTTTTAACTCCCTAGGAATTATTTCCATCCACAGTGAGCCAACTTCATTACTTTCACAGCTCCATTTACACATCAGCTCCGATTTCATTTTTACCAAGACCCCACAGAGAAGGTTACACTCACCTTTCTTCCCACTACTTGATCACCGGAAGAGAGTGGCATGAGATGCATTTGAAGAGAAGGAATCCGAGAAAGAGCAAATTCCATAGTTAGAGATGCAAGGTTGAATTCATTGTTCACAGTAACTAAAACTGCTATCTGCCATCCCTGGCCCAGGCCAGACCTAAGAGAGGTCTCTTCTTTACTCAGGGCCAATTCAGGATGAAGCCAGAAATGTGTGTGATTCTGACTTAAAAGAAACAAAAACAAAAACAACATGGGGGGGGGGGAATCCCTGGTCATTGGAGAAAGGGCTGTCACAGGAATTCCTGTGAGCAAGCCCAGGGTAGGGTTGGGTGAAGGTCTCAAAGCTGCATAAGTTGTTTCTGAAAGGCAAGTCAGAAGCCTGGTCTGGATCAGGAACTAAGCAGGTTGCCCACAGTCCTTTTCTTCTTCTTTTTTTTAACTGAAGTACAGCTGAGGCAGTATGTTTCATTAGTCTCAGGTGTACAACATAGTGATTCACTAAGTCTATATACATTATGTTGTGCTCACCACATTATGTTGTAGCTCCCATCTGTCACCGAACAGTATTACAGTACTACTGACTATATTCCTTACGCTCTACCTTTTATTCCCATGACAATCTTTTTATTCTTCTTCTCAGTCTCTCTTCCTCTTCTAGAAGGTCTGACCCCCCACCCCCTCTTTGCTAATCAGTCCAATCCAAATAGTTAAGGTCTCAAGTTTTCTTCTGACTTTAACATTCTATCACTACTGAAGGTTGAACAAACTGCAGTTAACATAAAGCCATGGCTATTCAAAGGAGTCTTAACTCACCAGGTGGAGGGGTAGCCCATGTAGTGGCTACAAGAGCAAAGATGGCAAAAGCAGTGATACCCGCCATAGTGATGAGGAGTGAGGGTGACTTCTCTGAGGCACACAGACACATATATATACACACACATGCATAAGGCAGGGTCCCACCCTCCTCAAGACTGATCTTTTCACTGATGATTGGTTGTTAAGCCAAGCTAGGATGATAAGTTCATTTGTCAAGAAAAGCTTCCTTATTACCTTGATTTATAGGCAGCTGGAATAGTTATATCCCGAAACTCACCTACCAGAACTGTCTTGCATAATAATCCTCTGGTTTCTTAGCAAATACAACAGCATAGCTATATTTGAGAACAAATAAAATCATAGGTGTAGTGAAGAGAAATAAACAATAAAATGACATGTATAAAGGGTTTCAAGATTATATGAAATGTGGGAAAGTTGAAATAGAAAACAGGAGCAATGAGAACATTTCTTGAAAATGTATAGTAGTACACAACATGAATACTTAGCACTATAATACATTTTCTAGAGTTCGAAGATAATTTACAATGTTCTACGAAGTCTTGTTAAGTGACTAAAAAAACTTGTGAAATATGCAGACCAGTATTACTGCTACTTAGCAGATGGGACTACAAACACAGAAATATTAAGTGCTTTCTCTTTAGTCACAGAGTGAACAGTTGGAAGAGCCAGTTCTTTAGGATTCTAGATCTATACTTCTCTCCTATATTTTTTTACTAAGATATGCTACTTCAGTAACAAAAACCAATATTTATATTGAAAATCCAGATTTTAGCATATAATCTGAAGATTATAATCATGATATTCTGTTTGACACATTCTTCCGTGTCCATATCTATATATATATATGTCCATCCACATAACCAAAGTTCTTTCAATAATCCAGGCCTAATGATTTCCAATTACTTAGCACTTTCACCTCTGTTATATCATGCAGATGACACTATCTCATGTGACGACATCAGCTCTCTAGAAGATAGAGTTAATACGGAGTTAAGCTAGAATTAATTCCCAAAGGACAAACTCAAAGATTGGAGGAGTTAAGCAAATTGCCCAAAGCAGACAGCTAATGAGTGATAGAATCTTGACCAAAACCAGATCTTTCAATTTCAGAACTTACGGTCTCCCAGTAACTGGTTGCAATTATTTCTAATTTTTTAGGATGTTTCTCTCTCATTCATCCTTTCCATTCTCCAATACCACTTCTTTTTCTCAGAGATAATTCTATAATTTTGGTTTATGCTATTGTGAAATTTGCATACTTGCACCTCACCCATATTTCAGTGCTTGTTCAGCATTTGAAATATGTATACTATACTGAAATGTGCTCCAGAAACTTTTCTCAATGGGATAAATGATCTTCTTCCCAAGTCATAGTGGAGCATCTGATTAGAGTGACCAAGTTCTGAGTAGATGACAGAAATGAGAAAAATGGCTTAGTGATGGTAGAGCTGGCCAGGTCAGGAGCAAGCACCTGGGTCTGTGGCTTTCAAACTTTTCATTATTGTTATTTAATTAAGAAATGGTATTTCCCCCTTCCCTGAATGTAATTCTATGAAGCAAGCAAGCAATGAAACAGATTTTTAAAAAAGCAATCACTTAAATAGAAGCAAGACAGGATTCAAGAGTGCCTGCATTTCCAGCACTTCCCGTAAGTTTCCATGCAAATCCATTTGGAAACTGATCTAGAACACACACACAAAAGGAAGTGAGGCCCTGGAAGGGAGAGTATCTTGTCCAAGACCCCTCAGTGAGACAGATCCCCAGAGTCTAGCACAAGATTTGTTCGGCTATGCCAAATCTTCTCACACCATTACACAGCGCTGTGTCCGCATGGGATTTCTGTCCCTACTTGCTTTCCCAGAGAACATGAGCAAGTACCTGCCACCTGGATCCTGGACTCAATTCTCTACTGCTTATTGGATCTCACCTTTCTGACATCCCAAAGGATCTTCCAGTTCAACATGTTCCTAGGAGACCTTGTTGCTAAATCTCATTTTTAATGGCTTCCCTCCAGTTTCACTTTGTTAATATCTGTCAGTGGCAACCCAATCCAGGAACATTGAAGGAATCTTCATTTCTTCTCTGATTTTCACACTCACACCCAAACTCTCACCAACTAGGTTTTGAGTGTGTGCCTTCCTTGCCAGGAAGAATATAAGTGTTGTTTGATTGTTTATCATTTTTTTAAAATTCAGAGTTCAAGAATAATAGCTTATAAAGATACCTCTAAAAAAAAATCTACCTCCCATGTCTCTTCCTTCTGGAAATTCCCACAGGGATGACAGAGAATTTAGCCCTGTCTACAAATTCTAATAAGACTGCATTTTTCTTTCTTCCTTTTGCCACTACTCAGTAACTTTCTAAAGATTTAATGCTCAGCATCCCTCGGGCTCAGGGAAATACAAATCAAAACTATAATGAGAGACTGCCTCACACCGATCAGAATAGCTAAATTTATAACAAGTCAGGAAACAACAGACGTTGACGAGGATGTGAAGAAAGGGGAACCCTCCTACACTGTTGGTGGGAATGCAAGCTGGTGAAGCCACTCTGGAAAACAGTATGGAGGTTCCTCAAAAAGTTAAAAATAGAACTACCCTATGACCCAGCCATTGCACTATTAGGTACTTATCCAAAGGACACAAACATAGTGATTTGAAGGGGCACCTGCACCCCAATGTTTATAGCAGCAATATCCACAATAACCAAAGTATGGAAAGACCCCAGATGTCCATCAACAGATGCATGGAGAAAGAACAGTGGTATATATATGCAATGGAGTATTACTCAGCCATCAAAAAGAATGAGATCTTGCCATTTGCAACAACATGGCTAGAACTAGCAAAATAAGTCAGTCAGAGAAAGATAAATACCGTATGATTTCACTCATGTGTTGAATATAAGAAAGAAAACAGATGAACATAAGGGAAGGGAAGGAAAAATAAGACAAAAACAGAGAGGGAGATGAACCATAAGAGACTCTTAACTATAGGAAACAAACTGAGGGTTGCTGGAGGGGAGGTGGATGTGGGGGGATGGGGTAACTGGGTGACGGGTATTAAGAAACGATGAAATGAGCACTGGGTGTTATATACAACTGATGAATCACTAAATTCTGCCTCTGAAACTAATAATACACTATACGTTAATTAAATTGAATTTAAATAAAAACAAAAAATAAACACACTATGTAGGATTATGTAAACTCTATACCATCACAACACATTGCCCAGATCAAAAGTTACTTCAGAGCGACTTCAAGTACATTCCCATTTCTATTACCAGTTCCTTAACAGGTTTAAGGTTTTATCTCAGAGAGAACCGATTGGCTGTGATTCTAGGGCAGCCAGGCCTGGAGGTGGATGTGCACTGCACATGAATTCTTAGCAACCCCCAGTATGATCCCCCACGTAGAAGGTGTGAGTTTTGATCAATAAATGTAGATGTACAAAATTATCTATTCCCTCTTTTTCTCTAAATAAAATCATGTTTGATTCCAAGTCTTCTGCCGGGCTTTGGGGACGTTTAGTCTCATTCATTATTGAGGTTGATGAGGATCTGAGATGGTTAAGAAGTGAGCAAGAACATGAGGCGAGGCCCTCTAATCCCTGGCTAGTCATGGCTGCTGCCTGCATCCTGATGGTCCAAGCCAGCTGTAAATGGTTCCCTTCCCTGAGGTAGTTCCTTGATTCTGCGCCACCCTTGGGACGTGGTGACTTTAGGTTGAGATCGAGAACTCTTGAATCCTGGGTTTGGCAGACACATTTCATGGTCGTACACTGAGCCGTCTTTTGCTTTTTGAGACTGCTGCCAAGCAGCAGCGGTAGTCAATATTAGAACTTGGTCCCTTTCATTTCTTTTGAAATTTTTATTGCTTCTCCTTTCGTTGCTTTCCAAAGCACACAAGCCATTAAGAATAATTTCTTGCCTATTATGTTTTTGTCCAGTTTAACTCAAATATCCTCTAAGGCAAATATACACACTGCTTTCTTATAGCTCTGTGATTGAGGGGAAAGAAAGATACAGGGAAGAGTAGTTAATAGCTTTTAACTATTGCTTTTATTGTTGGTGTTGTGTTATTATTTCGTGTTTGACATATTGACATTAAAATGATGATCAACATTCCATTCTTCTTTAGAATATTATCTTGTGCTTCTAGGTAAGTGCTAATCGGGGCTTATGCAGCCCCACCAGCAATCCTTCAGTGGGCACCTAAAACTGGAACCCATTCAACTGCCTACTCCTCTTTTGAGCGCATAGGAACAGCCTCTGGGTGGGGAAGGATGTGGCATTTCCTGCTAGATGTAGCCATACTGTCCTGTGACCAAAGGCTGGGACTTAAGCAAATATCCCCTGTGAACACAACTTGTCCATAACTTATTTTTAGAGACCTTGGCAACAGGAGTTCTGGCAAATTTCTCACTTAAAATTCCAGGAGCAAAATGGATCCAGAGGTAAGAGTATAATAGTTGAAAACTTCATTTTATTACTGCTCCCAGGACTTCTTTCATGTAAGTCAAGCCATTGGAATTCACTTTTTATTATTAAGCCCATTCCTATATGCTAAAAAATCAGCACGTGTTACTTTCTCCTGCCACATGTTCCATAGATTTGGAATTGAATTATTCCATGAATAAACAGAAGTAACCATTTCTGTAGATAGTGAGCAATTTTCTGGATCACTAGACGCAAAGTCCATTTCTTTTGTCTGTAAACATAATCAGATAGATAATATTATTTGTATGAAGAGCATGGAACTGGGAATCATTAAGCCAGAGGGAGTGGTGTAAGGAACATGAGATTAAAATACACTTACTTGAGTTTGTATTTCTGATGTAGACCCACTTGGGTAATCTCAAAAAATCACTTTCCCTCTCCAGGTTTCCAGATTCCCATACACGAAACATCCTGGATAAATCATCTCTAATTTTTCTCTAGCCCTGTCGATCTGGGATATTATCAACCTGAAATAAAATGATTTTTTCTCAACTGAGACCTTATCAGTATGTATTACATATTTAGCAGATAAAATCCAGTTAATCAGTTGCAAGTACAATGCCAATTACAACAGTACACTTCACAGCATATTTTTCTGGCATCATACTACTCTTTGCATTCCTCTTTAGCTGCAGCTTTTGCCAGTATTTCTGAGAAACACCTCATGAATTTAGCCTTCTGGGGCAGGGAGGAGGAGGGGAAATACATCTTATAAGTTCATATTTTCATGTAACTAGTTTGTTTCCAGCTATTAGCGTCAGTGTTGTTGTTGTTGTTGTTGTTGTTTTATTATTTGTACCAGGAAGGGAATGTAGTTGCTTCTTTAAGTTCCTTGAAAAGTAATGGTCGTCCCCTATCCTTGTAGGCTTTATGTCATTACCAGAACTGAGAGTTTCCGTCCTATATTCCCTTTTAAAATCTTTATCTTAAGGGTCTAGTTTTACTCAACAACTTTTCATAAGCAACTGCTTCATGCCAGGCATTGTACCAGGCACTGGGGATTTGAACATGAACATTAAATGTTCTCCTCTCTTAAAAAAGTCACAGCCTAGGGAGAGAGAGCAACTCCTAAATAAGCTAGTGCACAGCAGTGACAGCTGGGCAGGCAGGTGTAACCAGAGGATATTATGGGAGCATATGAAAGGAATGACTAATTCATATTCTTTTTCAAAAAACTTATTTTTAAATTTATTTTTAGAGAGAGAGAGAGCACAAGCAGGGTGGGGGCAAAAGGAGAGGGAGAGAGAGAAACTTAAGCAGGCTCCACACCCAGCACAGAGCCCGACGTGGGGCTCGATCTCAGCCCCCTGCGATCATGACCTGAGCCAATATCACGAGTCAGACGCTTTACCGACTGAGCCACCCACGTGCCCCTAACTAAATCATATTCTAAAAGGAAAGAGGTCATGGAAGGTTTCCAGAAAGAAGCTGTACCTTCAGTGAGCAATAACAAATAAGAGTTTGGACGGATGGACCTTGGGAGATGGAAGAAAAACTGGGAGAAGGACCATGGGGGTGGATAAAAAGAGTATGTTAGGAAGGGACACGTAGGAAGAAGTTCAAGAAAATTATTTAAGGGAAAGAGGACAACGTAAAAGGGGAGGCTGGAGAGGTGAACGGAGGCCTCGCATGTCAGAAAGACTTTGGACTTCATCTTGGGAGCTAGAGAAGCCGCTCACAGGTTTTAAGAATAATGCTATCAGATCTGGATTTCAGAGCATTATTCTGCCTACAGTGAAGAATGCAGTGGAAGGGAGAAGCCTGAAGCAAGGAGGTCATTAATAAGCGATGATCATGAAGCGACGATGATGGCTTGAACCTGAGTTTATCGGTGGTGATTGACTCTACGCAGGAAGAAGGGGGTGGGGGTAGACCGAAGCCAATGCCTAGACTTCCGGTTTGTCTCGTTTTGCTTTGTTCTAGCACAGTGTGGCGGCTTAGTAGGAGTTTTCAACAATTTAAACCAGGGAATTAAATAGATCAGTGTTTTGAAGAGGTCATTTGGAGGGTTTTGTTTAGTTTAGTTTTGTTTTGAAGAGAGAGCTATAAGGATGGAGACAAGCAAGTCGGTTTGAAGGCCATTAGAAAAGTCCACTGGAGAAAAAAAGAGGGTCTAAAAGTCATAAAAAATATTACAAGTACTGTAACAGATTAGACTGGCAAACGTCCACACTGTTTTCTGATTGCTTTGTGATAGAGGGCAAGGAAAGATACAAGGAAAACTAGTTAATGACGTAGAATGACCTAGAGGAAGACAGCATACCATCCCTCAAAATAATCTGGAAGGAGCGCTAGAGTCATGTGAAATTTCCATCAAGGATGACAAATATTTTGTTTGACTGTTTTCCTGGGACTAGTCCTTATTTGACAAAGTCCTCTCTGTTCTTTCCTCATCTCAAAGAAGGATTTATAGTCACGTTATTTAGATAGAACTTTAATTTGAATCCTGGAAAGACAAAGGCACCTGTGTGCCATGATAGCATCAAAGAAAGAACAAGAATGTCTTGCTATGCTTTTTTTCCAGGAGGTAAACAGCCCTTGTCATTGTAAAGGCCGCAGGACATATTCACTTTATTTACCATTCTCTCTCTATATAATATATGACTCTGGCCTTGGTCAAAGTCAATCAAGAAGGCCACAAAGAATGTTGGATTGGGGTACAAATCTGAGTCTTGCCATGTGCTTTTCTCAGTTTCAAGCACATATTAAATGTTTAGAAATGTCAACATTTATTATTTTCTATAATTCTATTCAACTATTCTATTTCTATTTTTATTCTCTATTATCATGGAGTGAGAAGTGTGGTTGGTGTTTAAGAGTATAAAAGAGGGTGAAGAGAAGACCAGTAAGTTACAAAGAAGGACAAGAGACAGATTCCTATCCACTACTGAGTTACAGCCCACAGGTCAAACCTGGCCCACCACCTGTTGTTTTTTTTTTTTTTAAGATTTTATTTATTTATTCATCAGAGAGAGAGAGAGAGAGAGAGAGAGAGAGCACACAAGCAGGGGGGACAGCAGGCAAAGAGAGAAGCAGGCTCCCCACCGAGCAAGAAGTTCGATGCGGGACGCGATCCCAGAACCCTGGGATCATGACCTGAGCTGAAGGCAGATGCCGAACCCACTGAGCCACCCAGGCATCCCCCACAACCTGTTTTTATAAATATACTTCTATTGAAACACAGCCATGTATATTTATTTACACAATGTAAATTTATTTACTTACACAACAGCATGACTGAGCGGTTGTGACAGAGACTGTATGTCCTACAAATCCTAAAATATTTACTATCTGGCTGTTTACCGAAAAAGTTTGCCTACCCATAGCCTAGACAAGTGCTCTCTTTGGGTGTTTTTGAAGCCTTGAGAGAGAGGAAAACTTCAGGTAAGTTCCTTACATGAGAAAATAAGGAATTTGATAGTGTTAGATCTCTGAAAACCCATATTCTGAAAATGGAATCATTTTCAGCATCAGTTCTAGAGAAATGTGTAAGGCTGTGGTGGTGACCAAGGAGAGGTGATATAGTTTTGCTTTTTCAGTTCCAACTCAGGATCCTTTGTCACTTCCTGGGCTAGAATTTTAGGGCTGGTTTGTGAAATCTCAGTGACATGGGTCTGGTTTTCATTTGCCTCCCATCCATTGAGCCATAACTCAAGAAGCAACTCAAAAATTAGTTCACTTGAAGAAAAATTAGTCTACTTGACATTTAATGCAGCTATTTTGTTGTGAACATTTTGACACAGATGACATTTTATATTCACCTGTTTGTGTCTGCCAAAAAAAAAAAAATCAACTTTCAGCTTTTTAAAAATCCCAAGTAATGTGTTCAACACCTTCACATTCAACCCCAATCCCTGCACCTCAGTCCACTGCCTATTTTTCTTGGACCCCATCCCATTCATGATGTCTGCACCCTCCACTTCACCCTTGACCTTCCCTGGGTCCTTGGGCCTTTCTCCATCCCCATGTCTCATCCCATGCCAGACCATCCCATGCTCCACCCCACCCTATTCCTTAACCAACTGAGCCACCCAGGCACCCCACCCCACCCTCTTCCTAAGCAACACTTTCCCTGGTGTTTAGAATGATTATCAAGGATTAGTTAAATCTTAAGCGTGCGATAACAAAGCCTTTTCTGCATATTATGTAATAATCATAATCACCACAAAAATACTAATGAAAGAAGGTAAAGTGTTTATTGTTTATAGCTCAAAAAAATGTTCAAAATGACATAAAAAAGCAACTGCTTCTCAAAAAATAATATGTCTTAGCCATGGACACCCTAGCCATCCAGAGTTTCTGGATTTCCTAAACTACCCAGGAAGGAGGTACAATCTCATGCTACAGACTCCCTAAACCCTTCCCTTACATCCTGGAATTGACAAAGAAAATAGCAACATTGTTTTCTCACTTTTTTTTTGAAATGACAGTATTTTCATGCTTGAAATATTATTTACAAGCCTTCTTTTTTTTTTTTCTCCTGTTTTCTTAATGATAGCATAGAAAAAAAACTAGTGTGGAATTGATCTTTCACACAGTTACAAAGGACAAAGATCACAAAATCCTACTATAATTGCCCTAGGGACAACTTATCTAAAAGAAAAGGGCAGAGGTGAAAAATACAGAATTAACTTCCCAAATCCAAGTAGACCTGCCATTCTGGGTACAGTTCTTCTATAGCTGAGAACAACTTCAACCATGATGGACTCTGCATTGCTTTCTCCCTCTAGGATGTGTTCAGCACCAGCCCAATAACTGTAAGCGAACAACGTAACTAGGTACGCTCACAGGACATCAGTATCAAGATGCTGAGCACGACAGAGTTTCAGCACCGAGGCAGGAGCTTACAGGCTGTTCCATCTCACCCCTACCTACTGCTCATATTCCCTGGTTGATTTCTCAGATGCGTGAGCTCACTGACTGGTTTAGTGGCCTCTAGCTACATGTAGCTATTAAGCACTTGAAATGCGGTGGGTCCAAACAGATATGCTGGAAATACAAAATACATACACTAATTCAAGACCTGGTTAAAATAAAAGTTTATATTGGTTATATTTTGAAATGATAATAGTTTTGACATATTGGGCTACATAAAATATATTATTAAAGTTGACTTTACCCATTTCTTTTGTATCTACTAGAAAATTGGAGATTATGTGTCATTTGAATTCTATTTCTAATGGACAGTGCTGCCCTAGCAACATGCGACACACTGGTAATTCTTATTTCCTTAGTCTTGCCCAGACCATGGGTCCAAGGCCCTGATAGAGGAAATAGTCAAGGAGCAACACAACTGAATATGAGAAACTACTGGTTTGTGTCTTTGGATGGTATCTGTGTAACAGTGGTAGTTATGCTCTGTGGAAGTACAGAAGGTAGGCAGGAGAGCTGGTAAGGTGACAGGTACCGAAGGTGATTCATAGCTGGCTTGGTCTTATACAGCTCTTGAATGCCAGGGAGCCCATACCTCCCTACCTCCCTTCTAGACATTTCTTCCCAACTATGACAGCAACTTGAATCTGAAAAAAAGTGAGCATTCTGTGTCCACCAATAGCTTAGCAAGACAAAAGGGTAGAGTTTTTGGCTTCTGTTAAAAAAAAAATAAAGTTCCTATTATCCAGGCAGTGATGAAGAAATCCCAGAAATGGTGTTCTGCTGGGTTTACTTTTATTGAACAAGTATTTGAACAGACAGCATTGTGATCAGGAGGTTTTCAAGCATAGACAGATGGAGATGTCTCTGTGCCCTGAGATCACAAATCTAGGAGGAAAGAGATGGGAAAGATTGAAAGTCAGTGAGTCCATTCCCCCAACAGCTCTGTATTATTTTCTATAGTAAATAAGACAGGCTCTGAAGAATTCTTTCTCTATACAGATGGTGAGGGTTAGGCGATTCAGAATCGGGGCATATTTTTTCCCTCCTGGCTTTCACCAATTCTTCCATCATTTGTCCTGGAAGAGAAAATGGGTAGGTTAGGTGCTAGAAACTGTGAGATACTATAGAAATGTGGGTTATACATCTACAGGTGTACTGTAGTCAAAGAAATCCATACATCCTTGCAGTCTGCCAAGAACTCACCATTTACAATCACTTTCACATTTTATTCAATTGATTCAATGAGTACTGAGCACCTAGTATACACTGCCTGCAGCAGTAGATACAAATACTAACTCTGCCCTTGATCATGTGTGACCCTCATCATCATGTGTGATCACATGTGACCAGACCCTGGTAATGAAAAGAGGTAGGTGTCAGTAACATCGCTTCACAGAGGAGGGAACAGAGCTCTAGAGAAGGTTAGTGACTTGCCAAGGTCTCACACTGGGTCAGAACTTAAATCCAATTCCTCCAACACTAATGCGTTACTATTATAAGTTGTTTGAGGCCATAAGAATTTAATCAGCTAACTTGCTTGCCTGACTCATCCAATATTCATATACCCTTGAAATGGACATTTAAAAGAGCGAATCAACACCTAAATATTTTTCAGAAGAAGGTAAGGGCCTCAGGAAATTTTTTCCCATATAACTGCACAGTGTCAGCCAGTACCACCTGGAGCACCAGTAGCATTATTGTTCCAAACCCAGACCTCCATTTTAGTTCTCACATCCACCCCAGGAGATTTCCTTTGGTTTGACGGTGGCCATCTATGGTCTTGTGGTATCTTTGAAAAGCTTTGTCATGGAATTGAGAATAGTCATTTATTCATCTACAAAATAGTATTGGTATTTTCCTTAACTGAGAAATGTCCTTTCAAGGTAGCCACTTTTTATTTAATTGAGCTATGTAATCCCTCTTCTAGAGCCCCTGGTTTTCAGAATTTCCTGACAACTAAGGGATGGTGGCAGAGCATAAGCTATGAAGCCAGAAGAAACCAGATGCAAAATAGAATGTTGAATAACTGATAATTGCAGGGTCTCCCCCAGGCTGATTTTCTATAAAATGGGAAAGATAATAATCCCTGTCCTAATCACAGGCCTACTGTGAGGATGCATACAGGGAAGAGCACATAAAATTCTGAGTTACATAAATCTTAGGAGTTATTGTATAATAGAAAAGACTTCCTAGATACTAAGCATGAGTATACATTCTAGGATCTTCAGTCTATTTTTCTAGGAAAGTTGTGACTGCCCGGCCTTTTATTCATTTTTCAAATTCCAGACTCTCTTAGAGATTCTTTCTATACAGGAACAAAGTTCCGGCAATTGCTTTCAACCTCCAGGATATGCATGCATCATAGTTGTAAGAGCAACACTGGGCCATGACCCACTTGTACCACCTTAGTATATCCAAGGTCACAGCCCTGAATCCTACAGAGGGAACTGAGCCCATGTTCAGGACACCTTTTGTTCTAATGATTTATTCCATCATCTTAACACCATAAATAAGTCCTGTCATTAATAATATGTTACATAATTCTAGTGGAAAGAAAACACCCAAAAAGGGAAAGAAGAAACTCTCTCACAAAGCCTTTTATGCTTAGCCCTGTCAAGATTCTTCCTTATTTGAATAAATACATCTTATCAGTATTATCCTATGGCACATTTCTCATAAAGCAGTTTTTGTCAAGTTGTCTACATGAGAGTACAGCAAGATGTGGCCTAAAGTGTGATCTTTAGGATTCACATAAAGATTATTTTTACCTACTGTCCTGAGTTACATGTAATTAGGTATGTGTGTGAGATGGGAGGGATACTATATTCTGTTAATAAAAAAGGAGCAAACCACTAAGAATTTATATGTAATAAGAGAGCACACACAATATGGGGTCTAGAACAAAAGTTGGTACCATCTCTTTATGGATGTGTAACAGATGACTGCCAAGCCCACATGAGGAAAGATGAAGGTCTTCGGGCTTCACCTCAATACTCTGCCTACTCCACCCGGCCTTCCAGCTGCTAATGTAAAACCAAAACCACCGAGTTTCCAGCTCTTGTTTTTCCAGGGTCCCATATCAAGACTCACTGAGTAGTTCTTATGAATGCAGTCTCGTCTAGTGTTGCTTAGGAGCTCCAAATCTGGCAGAGTAGTCTCCAATTCCATTATTGCCAAGCTTTCTGTGGCAGTGGAATGGAGTGAAACCAGTTGTGAATAATAATAAATATTTATTTAGTAAATATAATTTATTAGAATATTTTGTTTTTATTGAATATAAATATATTTTTAACATCAAATATAAGGTTATTAAACTATAATCCATTATAATTATTAAACATATATAAGCACTGTGCCAGGATCTGTTTCTCTAAGTTTCCACTATGGATTCTTCTCTTTGTCTAAGTTCATACTTTGGTCTCTTTGGCATAATAATAATAGTGATAATAATAATAAATGCCATTAGTTTGTAGACACTGCCAAATGCTTAAAAGTCAGTATTTATTGAGTATTTTCAATAACTTGGTGAGATCTTTGGTTTAGATCTTTGATTTGCCAAAGGTCTCATATATGAGAAATCTAAAAAACTGGAATTTAAATCCGTATTTGCCTGGTAACAAACATTTTTTCTTGTTTGAAAATTCCTACATTTTCCCCCAAGTTACATATCATCTTGCCCGAGGAAGAGCGTCCTCAAATGCAATCACCAGGGAGAATGGCAAACTCGATAAAGTCTGTCAATCTTGCAGGCTGCAAGGCTGTTTTGACAGACATTATCGAGTTTGCTGTTCTCTCTGGTGATTGCATTTGAGGATATGACCGTGAAAGACTTTGGAATCTGGGAACCCAACTGAGGGTTACAGAAGGGAGGGGGTGGGGGGGATGGGGTAACAGGGTGATGGGCATTAAGGAGGGCATGTGTGGTGATGAGCACTGGGTGTTACACACAACTAATGAATCGCTGAACACTACATCAAAAACTAATGATGTATTATATGTTTGCTAATTGAACATAATAATAAAAAAAATCCTTGCAGGGATTTAAATGAAAAGGCCAGCTTGTCATGTTGGGAAACAGTTGAATGCAATGTTAAGTGTGAGAACATGGGGGTTTTACAGAAATGGCTGAAATTCAGTTCCGTCACTATGTGACCTCCCTCAATCTTTTCTTCTCTCTTTATAGTAAATCACAGGATATAAAACCTACTTTGCAAAAGTGTTATGTGAGGGACCTTGCTCATAAACAATCTATTAATGATCCCAGTTAACAGTAAGCACTTATATTAACTATTATATTATTATCCCTGCATATTTCAGTGATTACTTAATTATCTTCACAATGAAGATGTGACCAGTTCTGAGCCAGCATCGCTGCCCCAGCCAGAGAAATGTCCACTGGTCGGTGACAGACACAGAAGCAGAACCAGTTGGCTCTGGCCGTGTAATGGGGATGCAGTGTACTTACAGATGCTGGCACACCGAGAGGAGTTGTTTCTGGGGTGCTGTTCTCATCACACTTCCCTTCACTGCGTATGTGTGTATTAGTTTGGCGTATTCTAAGACAGAGCAGAGGAAATTAAAAAGATGGAAAAACTGACAGTTACGATGAGAAAAGAAAACAAACAAGGATCAATGGGGGTGACATCTGCGCATCAAACCAGAACTGAAATTACAAGTAGGACCCGGGATCTGAATTCAATTATTTCCCAGTAGGAATCACCCAGGTTTTGTCTCTCTCTTTCCAGATTCAGCTCCAGATACGTTCCCCAGTCCTGGATTCATTCCATCACCTTTCATTCACTATATGCTCATGAAATTGTTCAATGTTAGAAATAAACTTGGAGGGGTGCCTGGCTGGCTCAGTTGTTAAGTGTCTGCCTTTGGCTCAGGTCATGATCCCAGGGTCCCAGAATCGAGCCCCACGTCAGGCTCCCTGATCAGTGGGAAGCCTGCTTCTCCCTCTCCCACCCCCCTGCTTGTGCTCTCTCTTTTGCTGTCTCTCTCGCTGTCAAATAAATAAATAAAATCTTAAAAAAAAAAAAAAAAGGAAATAAACTTGGAGACCGCCTATTCCAAAAGCCATTATTCTACAGATGGGAAAACTGGATCCCAGAGAGAAGCTTCATTTTACTGAGTACCTATAATGTGGGATTACAAAATACAATACATATATATAATAAAAGTATATAAAATGTATATAGAACATAGATTTTATAAAATACAATAATATGTAATCATACAGTTCAAATTTTATAGCTGGAAAAAATCTTAAAAGGTATGAATTTTAATGCCTCTCTCTTAAATATTGCATATCAAACATCTGCTTGTTTGCTTCTGGTGATGGGAAACTCACTGTCTATTAAGGCAGTTTGACTTGTCTTCGGACATTGCTCAAGTTGAAATGGCTTCCCTCTAAGACCACAGAAATCAATACTGTTTCCTCTTGCCTAGGACAGCCTGGATCCTCCCTCTATAATATATATTATCAGTTCCTTTAGCTAAACAATCCAACCTGAGCCATGCTTTATTAATATTTTTACCATTGAAGTTTCTGACTCTAAAGTTCCCTTGACTTAAAGTGTGACTTATTATGGGTTTATACAGTTAATGGAAGGCTTAAAGAACACTGGGTGGATAATTTAGGCCCTGACATTTACAATAAAGGGAAGTTGAAGAATTTCTGGGCTGAAGATAAGGCATATACAGTAACAAATTCCTGAATGGTTGCATTCATTTCTTAAACGGAGATTTCTTAATTCTTAAAACTCTATAAGATCCATGGAGGGATTTCAGGAGATTCATGCACCCATAAATTTCATGCAGACAAATTGTTAATGTTGCTTCATTTTCTTTTCTTTTCTGGAAAGAGGTAACTTTCTCATCATCAAAGGAACTTTTGATCCCTTGACTACCTTGGATATAACAGTAGTGTAGTGGAGAGAAAAGAGAACTGTACTGAGACCCAAACCAACAAGGTGAAAATTCTGTCTAATCTACTTCCTAGCTTTGTGACTTTAAACAAGTTACCTGGACTCTCTGAACCTTAGATTCGCCCTCTGTACAGTGAAGATAATAGCGCTCATAGCATGTAGTGAGGATTCAGCGAGAGAGTGAATGTGCGAGTGTCTTACCTACAGATGTGAGAACACACAAAGCACTCATATTCAGGTGTTATGCTAAGTGTATAAATTGCAGAACGTCCCATCCTCACATTCCGGGCTTTGCTTATGGTGTCCCCAGAAGGCAAGAACATACACAGAATACAGTGTAAATCTGGGATGGGGTGGGAGTGGGTTGGAAGAGTCAAGATTTGTCACCACGCTTTCACTTAAAGCTGGTCAAATGTGAGGCAGGTGAATAGAGGTGAGGGTAAGACAGTATTTGAGCAGAAAAGCAAAAAGCTAAAACCCATAATGATAGTATTAAAACAAATCCCTCATATGTAATTTGAAATAAAAATGGCAATTCAATTCTTCTTAAAAATCCAGTGAAGCCAGCTAGCTCAGAGAATGGTCTGCACTTCCTCAGTGGAAAAAGTGAATCTGAGAATGATGAGATAACATGGCCACAGATGCACAGACAGTAATAAATCTGAGCGCCCACACCAAGTCCGCCATTTGCCATTTGTTCCGGGGGCTTTCTCTTGAATGAGACCACTTCTGCTCCAAGAAGAAGACTTGGAGAAGATGGAAAATATGTGACTATCAGGTAGTCAGAGGGCCCAGGAGAGATTATTGGCCAGCACAGCAATGATTATCAACTTTTTTTCTTTTTACACAACGCGTGGACGATGTTCGCATTCCCACGACTGTATGTGGGCTAATAGAGACTTTCTCTAACTGTTGCAACCCCACCATTTTTTCCTTTCTCTTCCACTCAGTAAAGTATATAAGCAACTTAATCAAAAGGATAACCTCCAATCCCCTCTATTTTATATATGAATAAGATCATCCACAAAATTTGAATTTTTAACTGCTATGATTAGTAAATTGGTGCAATGCACCTCCAATTGGTATGAGTGCAGTCTTGTGGGTCAACACCATAGTCAAGAACCTCTCCACTTGAAGATATGATAGTACAACATGTGTACTTACAGGTTTTCATGACAGAGCATGCAGGGATTGTTGTACGTCTGGCCATCATCACCACAGACAGGCTGTAAATTCTTTGGGCAAAGGTAACCCATCTTGGGCAATACTCGGTAATGTTTGCACATCTCAGAATCCTGAAGAAGTAAAATATAAATCAGATTTACTCAATGGCACTCAGGAGTGGAAAAACCTTTTGATTTCCTCAATCACATCTGAATAAAACATTAGTAAAGGAACTGTAACATAGGTCATAGAAACTCACTATTTAAAAATCAACCAACACAGTTATAAATAACTCATGACTCAAGGTAATCATAATGGAATGTAGAAATGTTTTAAACTGAATGATAATAAAAATATAAATTACCAAATCACAGCAGCTAAAGCAGTGATTTAAGGGAAAGTTGTAAATAAATACATGATTGGCAAAGAAGAAAGATTTAAGATCAATGATCTAAACTTCCATGTCAAGAAGCTAGCAAATGGGGGCTCCTGGGTGGCTCAGTTGGTTGAGCGGATGCCTTTGGCTCAGGTCATGATCTCGGGTACTGGGATGGAGCCCCAGGTCAGGCTCCCCGCTCGGCGGGGAGCCTGCTTCTCCCTCTCCCTCTGCCTGCTCCCCCCCACCCCCGCTTGTGCGCGCTCTCTCTCTGTCAAATAAATAAATAAAATCTTAAAAAAAAGAAGCTAGCATAATAGCTAATAAACAAATTAAGCTCAAAGAAAATAGAAGAAAAGAATAATACAGAAGAGAAATCTATGAAATAGAAAACAACAAAGCAAAACACTGGTTGTTTGAAAAGATTAATAAATTGATAAACCACTTGCAAAATTGATAAAAAGGCAAGAAATGTACATTACCAATATTAAAAATAAAATGGGGGTTTCACTATATATAGATATTAAAAGGATAATGTGGAAATGTTATAACTATACACCAATAAACTTGACAACTTAGATGAAATTAAAAAATACCTTCAAAACAGCTTTCTGAAGCAAAGAAATAGAAAATCTAATCGTATGATATCTGTAGGTATTCATTCCAGAGGCATAAATAAGTACTTGTTCGCTAGTTTGTTTTGATAAATAATTCAAACATCCAGGGGTGCCTAGGTGTCTCAGGCTGTTGAGTGGCTGACTCTTGGTTTTGGCTCAGGTCAAGATCTCGGGGTCATGAGATGGAGTCCCGCTTTGGGCTATTGCTCAGCGTGGAGTTGGTTTGGCCCTCTCCCTCCCCCTCTGCCTCTCTTCCCAATATTTATTTTATTTGAAAGAGAGAGAGAGTGTGTGCACACACACACGCACATGCATGAGCATGCAAGTGTGGAGAGGGGCAGCGGGGGAGAGAGGGACTTTGAGAGGTGGTTGGAACCAGGGTCTGCTCTGAAGGTGAAATCAACCATAATTGGTTCAGAGTTGACAGACTATGTAAGAAAATACTAAGGATATCTCTCCCTCTCTCTCCAAAATAAAATTAAAAAAATCCAGTGGACTGCTTTAGATTATGGTGAGTTCCATATTGGTAGGTATTCAGGGAGAATTTAGGCAAGCACCTTCTATGAATCACTGGCAAAGGTAGGAATGAACCAGATATATCTTTAGCATTTTTTTTTCAGGTATCTGTTGCTACAAGGTTCAAAACTACTAGGATAAAGCATTACAAAGAAGCAACGACAGGCTGCTTCTCCTTTTTCTTACATAGTACATCAACTCTGAACCAATTGTGGTTGATTCCAGCTTCAGAGCAGACCCAGGATCCAACCACCTTTCATGACTTCTACCCCTACTGCCATGGTATAAACTACAGTCATCTCTTCCATTGACTACTGCTATGACTAATCAGCTGTCCAGATTTTGTTCTTGCCTCCCTGTAGTGCATTTTCAATATACCAGGCAGAGTTAGTCTTTTAAAAAATAAATCAGATCACATCACTCCTCTTTTCCAAACCTTCATTCAGAATAACAATCAATATCTTTAATATGGTCTGCAAAATCCTATATAATATGGCCTCCTGCTACTTTCATGACTTCCCCTTCTATGGTTCTCTCTGGGGTCCCTCTATTTCAACTACACTGGTCTCCTGGCTGGCCTTTGACCCCCTCCTTGGGGCTCTGTTATTATTTTCTTGGAAGGCTTTTCTCTCACTTAACATGTATGGTATCAATCTGTTTAGGTCTTGGTGTAAATGTCACCTCAGAGTTATTTACTGTACAGCCTACTTAAAATTGTACTCCCCGCCCCGACCCTGATCCCAGTATTAACTATATCATTATTTTATTTCCCCTTGGAGTTACATTTTATTTATTCATATTATCTACTATCTATATTCTTCAAACATAAACTCCATGAATATAGAGAGTTCTGTCTGCTTTGCTTATGACTATTGTTCTCATACACATGAATAATGGTTGGAAAATTGTAGGTGCTCAATAAACATTTGTAAAATGAATGAATGAGAAAGTGAATAATGAATGTGGTTCTCTTCTCCAAGAGAAAGCTCAGCTCAAAACCAGATTGTACATTAGGAAGAACCTTGACGAGGCTTCTTGTCTGCTGGCAGTATCTCATTTCTTGAGGTAGTTGCTAATATCACAGCTGTGGTCACTTTGTGATACTGCATTTAGCAGTACACTCCTAATAAGCATTCTTCTATATGACTCTTATACTTCAGTAAAATGTTTTTTTTTAAAGAACAGATTTTATTATTCACAATAGCCAAGATATGGAAACAACCATCAGTGGGTAAATGGATAAAGAATACGTGTTACACACACACACACACACACACACACACACACACACAGAACACTGGAATATTATTCAGCCATGAGAAAGAAGGAAATCTTGCCATTTACAACTTAGATTAATCTTTAAGGCATCATGCTAACTGAGATCAGTCAGACAGAGAAAGACAAATACTGTATGATATCATTTATACGTGGAATCTAAAAATGCAAACTCAGAAACAGAGTATAGGATAGTGGTTACCAGGGAAGGGGACTGAGGGACGTTGGGAGACGTTGGTGAAAGGGTACAAACTTTCACTTATAAGATGAATAAGTTCTAGGGGTGTAATGTACAGCATGGTGATTATAGCTAATCATTCTGTATAATACACTTGAAAGTTGGTAAGTGAATAAATCTTAAATGTCCTCACCACACACACAAATAGTAATTATGTGAGGTGATAGTGGTGTTCGCTAACACTACAGTGATATCATTTTGCAACTTAAAAGTGTATTAAATCAACACACTGTACATCTTCAATTTACACAGTGTTATATGTCAATTATATCTCAATAAGCTAGAGGAAAAAAGAACAGATTCTGTGAATAGTTTCTCTCCATGCTTACGGGATTCCTAGGGTAGCAACTAGTTTACTAGAAATCTGCAATTAGTATATATTTCACCAGGGCAACTCATCTACTATCCTACTTAAATTGGGCAAATAATAAGATTAAATTCATGCTTGATACTTTTCTTTCTTTTTTTTGCTGGGTCATCAGACTAGATGCTCAAGTTTCACTTTTAGAGGCCAATTTCATATGCTACTTCACGAGTATACTTCATGAATATACGCTTATTCCCTTTCCTCCTCTCTATTCCTCACTTTGGCAAAGCTCTATAAAAGCAAACCTGTTAGGCTGATTTACACTAAAGTATATGTTACTGAAGGGCATCAGCTTGTATTTTGAATAAACAAGTTTTAATCACTATGAATCGCTGATTAGTGGAATCTCACGGGTGTGAAAATGCTCTGCACCCCTTTCTAGGCTATTGGGAAGAGGGTTGATTTGGGGAGGGGGAGAGACAGGAAGCTGGGTGAGGAGTCTTTTTGGCCTGCTGAAATTACAGAATTGAGGCTCCTAACTACTTATCTGATCATATGTGCAATAAGCCACGTTCATGATACACCCACGTTTTAAAATTTCAATAATGTACTAAATTGGCTTGGAACAGGGCTAATAATCTAAAAGAGCACAGAATAATGCACTGATGAGTAATTCCCAGAACTCTCACTGAGCTTGGAACTACACACAAAGGGTTTGGAGCTACTCCGAATTCACCTTTCCAAGGCCTCTCTATGGAAATGAAGCTCATGGGTGGTGGTGGGGGGGGGAGCGCGGATTTGCAACAGACCCCAAACAAATGCATCAACTTAATAAGTAGCTTTTCAGGAGTAGTCATTCTTACCAGAAAAGAACTGGAGGAAGTTGGGCTGTTTTCGTCCAGAGATCTAACGTGGAATGATTTATCTCGAATTCTTGCCCTTTCCAAAGCTTCTTTTTGACTACAGAAGAAGACGAAAAGTAATTTAAAGTTATAGCCACGAAGACTAGCACCTGTAACTTCCAGTGGAAGCTATGCCATCCTAAATAAAATATGATAGAACCGCAGAACATTCAGCCAGAGGATGATGTAAAGAAAAGTACACAATAGGGAACTGGTTGAGAGCACTCATCACTTACTAGATATATGACCTTGGACAAGTTGCTTAAATGCCTTGAGCTTAGCTTTTCTAGAACTTAAAAGGAGGGTAGTATTGGTAATTCCAGTCTCCAGGAACATACTACAAAGAGCTAAAAAAATACTGATTATTCTAATTGTGTTCACAGTGTTTTCATAACCATCGTCATCAGTATCTATCATGTCCCTTGGTCCCCAAATATAGTTGTTCATCAAAACAACCTAGAAACCTCTTCTAAACAACAAATTCCTTAGCCCTGAATTTTTTGCCAAATACATTTTGGGGGGTAAAAATCTGTTATTTCGGAAAAAGACTTTTCCGTTGAGTCTGATCCAGTTGTGGAACAAAGATTTGGAAGATTTTCTTGTAGTTATGATCCTGAGAGTTGAAAAAAAGTTTTCTCCGGTGACACAGCTAGTAAATACTCTGGTTAGAATTCACATATGGATTTCCTGTCTCCTATATCAAGTGTTCTCAACTTAAGGGCCTTGAATCTAAAGACTTATTTTAAGGACGCCATGGATTAATGAGCACACATTTATTTTATCAGCAACTTCTAAAGATGCTGTTCCCATGGGTCCTGTCCCCATGCTTTAATAAAAACAACTTTTGCACCAAAAAATAGAAATTAAAATAAAAAATTAAAAAAAATAAAAACACAATTCCCCCACTAGCTGGAGGGGTAACAGGATCCTCTTACTCACATGATCGTTCTGCACATGTGGCACTTGTTTTTGTATAGTTTTCCATCAGCACCACGCACGGGGTCATTCTCTCGAGTGCACCAGAGCTGGTCATTCCTCACGTACTGCCGAAAGTTACTGCACTTGTCCTAGAAAATGAGAAAGGGGAAGTGAACAGGATTTTTCCCCTTTCTAAAACTTGGTCTTAGAAAGTCCTTTCTTAGCTGTGAGCTCAGACTCACTACCCTTATCCTGGCAATGGAGGCCAAGGAACGCCTAGACTTTAAAATTTCCAACACCACTTCATTCTGAACTTTTCTTCCTGGGTCCTGAAAATGCAGAGGGGAACACTTAATAGGTCATGTCTCCCTCACCCTGTCCTTCCTAGCTTCCTTCCTCCCTTCCCCTCATTTTCCACATGAGCTGTACTCTTTTTTTTTTAAAGATATTTTTAAAAATTTATTTGTCAGAGAGAGAGAGAGAGAGAGCGTGAGCACACAAGCAGGAGGAGCGGCAGGCAGAGGGAGAAGCAGGCTGCCCGCTGAGCAAGGATCCTGATGTGGGACTTGATCCCAGGACCCTGGGACCATGACCTGAGCCAAAGGCAGACGCTTTAACCAACTGAGCCACCCAGGCATCCCATAGGAGCTATACTCTTGACCAAAGGACTATCATAGGAATCTAATGCCACAAATGTGATTATTACTGCAAAGGACTGAATGAAGAAGATGTCTTCTTTGCAGGCTTGAAAAGGAAATAGAAGAGGCAGCATCATGCATACACACTATTGATTTGTTGATGCTGTGAAAGCTATCTGGAGGAAACAGGAAAAAAAGACATCAAGGAGAGAAGCTAAAGGGGAGGCTTTGAAATTAGTGTATGTTACCTGAATTGTAAAAATCAATGTCAACAAGCTACCCGAAGCGTCATTTCACATTTATGTCAGAGGAAAGCATGCAGGTGAGGTGGTAAAGAATTTTACACTCTATTTTTCAATCCATATTTCTCCCAAAGAGGAGAGCAATATTTGATGCACATTGTGGGCAAATTCTCTACAAAACTGAGAAAAATATTAAACTTAAAGCCAGACAAAAATGTTGTTATAATCAAAATGAAATATTAGCAAAGTCTATTTTCTTTGAAGCAAAACATTGGCATTTTTATTATCCAAAAAACCAGAGGAGAATGTCAGATTCTGAGGATGAAAGGCAAAATAGTTATCTTTGCATCTTTTAAGAAATGACCTTTGCATCATCTGAGGGCTTGGCATTTGATTTTTCTTCGTCATTCTTTTTTCTTTCACTAGCTTCTCGCTCACTGCAGAATAAGAAAGGATAGGATTGTTTTTACTGAGTTTTTTAAATGAAGTATTTCTCTAATTCTAAACCTTAGCAAATCTAACACTATTTTCTCATATCTGAAAAAAATACCTAAAATACTTTTTTTTCTTTTTTACTAATGAGTCTTAACTGTTGGAATTTTCATAGTGCATTTGTGGCAACGCTATCGACTTTCATAAATTCGGTTACTACACTGTCATCCAGAGTGCTATGCTCCTAAAAGGCCATTGCATTTTTCCTTAATAAAATATTTGTATTTTATTAAGGAAAATACAATGTATTTTTCTCTCTCATGTAATGTTGCTTCCTTTCTCCTTTCTCTTTTCCATATTCAATTAGAACTGAACTCTCCAATATTGATTTTCTTTATGTAGTTATATTGCTTCAGGTTTATAAATGTTTGAAGCATATTATCTCCTTGAATCCCTACGAAAAGTCTATCATGTAGAAATTGCTGCCTTTATATACAAGAGGAAGTATGTGGTAACTCAGCTGATGGACTTCTCTGAAAGCCCGGGATTTGGGCACCATACAACAGCTGTCTCCCTGTCCCAGATGCTCTGGATATGATTACGCTTCTCATCATCAAAGGAAACACTTTTTGCGAGAGCGTTCTGAAAGCTCACTGTCCTCTTCTAAAGGGAAGGCCTTGTATGTTTTTCATGTGCAATGCCCAGGGCCTTAAGTTTTAAATTAAAAAGAACCATCTCCTCGCAAACAAGCACAACCCATCAAATTGATCGATAAACCTCTTCACGTACAAGATGCTATGACACATAGCACACTTGTTGACGTGCATCTTGCCATCTGGACCTCGAACAGGGTTGTTTTCTTTGGTGCAGATAAACTTCCCCTCTGTCACCATATTCCGGAATTCGTGGCACTGATCCTGCCAAGAGAAGCAGAAAAAAGATGTTACCATGATAGTCTGAGCTCTAAAATTTAAAACATAATTTGTGGGATATAAGCTCATAATACTTGAGGGGGGAAATAAAAATCTAGAGAAAACAGAATTTTAGGGATGGAATGTGTTTTAAAGGCTCTTCATTCAATATCTGCGTAGGAAGTTAGAATCCTCTCCATAGTGTCCCTCTCAAATAATGACTTTGTCTGGTGGAATTTCACGACTGCCTAGGGCAGCCTGCACTGTGTTAATGCAATTTTTAGCAGGCTGAGCCCCAAACCTGTCTCCCTGCAGGCTCCTCATTACTCCACACATAAGCCCTGAAATGAAATCATAGACGCTCTGTTTCTCAAGAACAAAATAATATTTTATTATATGCCAGGCATTTTGTTGTTTGCTAAGAGCACACAAGATAAACACTCATTATCCTCATTTTATTGATGAAAAGCACTCATTATCCTCATGTTATAGGTGAGAAAATAAGGCTCAGAGAGATTAAGTAAAGTCAATGTTGGAATTGTGATCAGAAATCGGGTAACAAGCTTTGTTATTTTCTGCGCTTTTACCTGGCAGAGAATAAAACTGATAAACACTTGTAAAAAGATAAAGCTGCCTTTTATATTCACTGAAAAATAAGAACCTTAAAAAGAAGACAGTGAAAATGAATCCACAGGATCTGGCCTCTGATGAAATTTTTGGATATCTACAGAAATTTGTCATAAACTACCTGTAAGCTCAAAAAGCCCAAGGAAAGATATGGGAAAATTACCTTGAAAAATACTGCTAGTAACGTGGATAGCAGTTACCCTTCCTTCCTTCCCACCTTCCTTCCTTCCTCTCTCTCTCTTTCTTTCTCCAAGAGATTTTATCTATTTATTTTAGAGAGAGAGAGAGTGTGAGTGGGGGGAGGAGCAGAGGGAGAGAGACAAGCAGACTCCATGCTGAGCGTAGAGCCCGACACGGGGCCCGATCCCATGACCCTGAGATCATGACCTGAGCCAAAGTCAAGAGTCAGATGCTCCCAGCCAGGTGCCCCTATCCTTCTTTCTTTAAATTGTGATACCCATTAACAACTCCAGACCTACTTCTGTTTGCAGTATTAAAAAAGTTCTCTGGAACACTTGATCAAAATATTAAATGTCTCACAGCCATCATTTTTGGAAGTTGCTAGAATTATTTCCTTTTCCAGCCACACAAAATCCCACTTACATATATGTTTATGATAGCACCCATCTGCCTGTACTTCCGTCTTTGCTTTATGGGTGCAATCTCTGGCTCTTCTTTTTATGACCTGTGTGTAGTTAACTTATCTGAGTTTTTCTCAACTGAAAAACGGGATCAATACCACCTACTGCATAGATTTTGGGCTTATTTATTTTTTATTGACGTATAATTGATATTAGTTTCAGATACACAACATAGTGATTTGACATTTGTATACTTTGCAAAATGGTCACCCCAATAAGTCTAGTTATCATCTGTTACCATACAGTTACTACAATGTTACTGACTGTATTCCCCATGTGTACATTATATCTCCCTGACATTTATTCTAGAATTGGAAGTTTGTCCTGGGCAGGTGGTCAGTATGGATAAATGTTATTATGATTTGTCCCGCATAACTGACCACCTGGATTTGCATGTACATCAGCAGGCTAAGAATGTTGTTTGTTAGACTCATGCTATGTGAATAACCTTGGGAGTCTGGGTGTTTGAAATATATTATCTGGCCCCCAGATGGCCCTTCTGTTCTGGGTGCCAAGAGCTACAAATCTTATCTCACACCCCTTCCTGCTCAAGGTTGGACTGGCCCCCTAGAATGGAATCTGGGAGGGGAGGCAGACAGACAAAGCCCAGGCTCCTTGAAAATACAGAAACATGGTAACATAGAAATGCAGCTCACAGTGAACTGCAGGTAGGCAGACAAATGTTTAATTTCAAACCCTATTATTTGCCCTATAAATATGGCCCTATGGGGAGGGTCGGTTGGAAGTTTCACCTGAGGGGAGGACGCTCAGCTCAGGCCTCTCAGCTGGGACTCCAGCCTGGCTGTTCCCATAGGGCTTCCCCAGCTAATGAGGTTGGATGTTGTAAGTATCTGATTTGATGTAACTTTGCCTTATTCTCATTTATTGCCTCCTATTACTTTCATCTATGTGTAGATTCCTTTCTTCTTCTGTTCCTATTAGGTTTCTGTAATAATAATAAAAAACTTTTCTTTCCTTTTCGAAACTGAAACACAGCTGTTGTGAATCTTTTGTTCAGAGAAGCAGATTTAAATATGATGATGCATGTGATTTGTAAAAAATTTAACTTTGCAGATGTAGGTAAGACCATAGCTCTCTTTTTGCCACACAAACACACAAAATGTCTGGACATTTTTAATATATGAATATACAGAATATTTTTTGTTTGACATTTCTAAAATAGATATTAAAAAAAGAAAAATATTGACTAAGATTAGAAATAGAATAGATGGCCAGTAGAGATGATTTGAATTTATACAATAAAATCTTATCTCAAGGCCATTCATTTACCAAAATGCATAATAGATATTCCCAACATATATTTGTTAAAATGAAATTACTATTAATGGTTCATTTTTTAAGTCAGTATAGACCTAATGAAAAGTTCCCTCATTAACATTCATTAACAGGAAAACTTTCCTGGGGAGACTTCACGATTTCTCTTTTCTAATTGGGAGTCCATTGATGGATTAGAAGAGATTATGCTGTGTCATATTCTATGTGTTAGTGTTGTAAAGCATTGAACATTATTTTTAAAGCCCTAATTGAATACAAGACGGCACTGGAATGCCATGTCAAGAATTCATCATCTGGAGCTCTAAGTTTTTGATATTTGCTTTCTTATTTGTAATTTTGGTGTCTATTTGCTTAATTATTTGTTTTAAAACTTCAGAGAAGAGGAGCGCCTGGGTGGCTTAGTCGGTTAAGCGTCTGACTCTTCCTTGGTTTCGGCTCAGGTGGAGATCTCACGGGTTGTGAGATGGAGCCCTGTGTTGGGCTCTGTGCTCAGTGGGGAGTCTGCTGGAGATTCTCTCCCTCTGCCCCTCCCCCCACCTACACACACATGCTCTTTCTCTCTCTCAATAAATAAATAAATAAATCTTTAAAAAAAAGTAAAACTTCAGAGAAGAAATCCACTTCATCATAACCATAGCTTGGTGATGGTAATTGGTCCTGCAGATAGGTGGTCATTACATCAGAGTTGCTTTCAGAGCATTGAAATAGCATGCTATTTCTTTGCAAGATCTGACCATGCTTTCCTGTTCATCATTATATACACAAGGAGTGGGACAGAGTAGGCATTCCATAAATATTTGTTGAATGGATTAACCTTACCCCCAAGCTTCCAGCTTGTACTTCCAGAAAATACATCTAACACACACTACCTCGTTTTCATTGCTCTTTTCTCCTGTGTTTCTCAAGTTGTCCTGCTCTTTCTTTTTTCTTTCAGCTGCTTCCCTTTCCCTTGAAGAAAAAATGGAAAAAAACATTTCAACCAAAGTGAACAAACACCTCATTAATAATTAGATCTGTTTTTAAAAAGAAGTCATTTTCTCAAACTGATGAGAAATGATTATCAAACTTTAATTTTTGCAATCAAAGGCCCATTTTTGAAAATACTCACAGTTTGTCCTTACACATAGCACACTTATTGCCATGTGTCTTGCCATCTGGACCCCGGACAGGGTCACTTTCTCGGGTGCAGATAAGTTGTCCATTTTTCATTTGGCTTCTAAACTCATCACACGTGTCCTAAAAAGAAGGAAAGTTTATATTGGAAATGGCTGTTTTCACATAGTATTTGATTGGGCTTGAAAATCTGAAGATTTTGATTTCAGAGTCAGGCAGCCACTTAACCTTGCTCGGAGGCAATATAATAGCCTACAAACATGTCCACATTCTAATTCCTGGGACCTGTAAATACGTAGCCTGATATGGTAAGGACAAATTAAGGTTGAAGATAGAATTAAGATTGCTAATTAGCCGCCCATAACATGGAGAGATTATCCTGAATTATCTGGGTGGCCCAGTGTAATCACAAAAGTTCTCATGAGGGAAAGGGGGGGGGGCAGGAAAGTCAGTATCAGAGTAAGGCAGCATGAAAACAATTCAACTGGCCCCTGCTGATTTTAAAGGTGGCCACGAGCCAAGGAATGCAGGCAGCCTCTAGAAGTTAGAAAAGACTATGAAACAGATCTTCCCTAGAGCCTCCACAAAGAGAGTTTGTGTTGTTTCAAGCCACTGTTGATAGTAATTTGTGACAGTAGCTGAGCCTCATTCTCCTCATCTATAAAATAAAGTTAAAAAATGTATTTGACCAGGTTGTTCAGACAATGAAATAAACTACTATTTGTAAAAGTGCTTTGCAATATTGTTAGACTGCAAGATTTCCATTTGGCATTAAATATCTCCATTGAACAAGTTACCAGCAATACTGACATGTATGATGACTTCTGATCTTCTTAGGGCAAAGATCTTGGTTGGCAACATTGACATTCTCTTTCCATATTTTTGATTGCCAAGGGTTGACTTACAGAAAGATCATTCTTGTCAAAATCTAGTTAATGACTCACCTTTTCTGATGCTGACTCAGTCCCATTTGATCTGTAGCCAGAATGCTTATTTTCTTCCTCTGCTTCTCTTTGCCTGGAAGAGAAGAATCAATAGTCATCCTGTTAACCCAGACTCAGGTTTGGAAGTAGGCTTAGAGTTTGGGTATCCTAAACCACCTCCTTCACAGAGAATCTCTGTGCATCCCTGAGGTGGACAGTCAGCTTGGTTATTAGGAAGCTTCCTCATCACAGGGTACGTATGGTGGATATTATATGTAGATCAACTCGTAATTTCAAAGTCTCCTTTATTTGTGTCCAGGTTTATCTCTGTCTAATGTCTGTCCTTCAGTCTTACTTCATTCACAATCCCAGGACAACACAGAACAGGTTTGCTGAATCCATTATCTCTTCTTGATATTAACCCATCAGATATTTAGAGGCAAGTTTCAGGTCTTAAGCCCAGTGTCCTCATCTTTTCATCATTAGTTGTGGTTTTTAATTCACCACCAACTCACCATTCTAGTGCCTTGACAAGTAAGGCAACCCATTAGAATATTATTTCTTAAAGTATGGAGCCCAAGATAGAAAGAAGACAAGTAATCTAGAAAGTACCTTAGGATCATTTTTTTTTTTTTAAATCTCTCACCTTTCTGATAAAGTATTTATTTCAATGGTCCCCAAAGTTTTCATGTGCATTAAGAAACACTGAGATTTTTAAAAATTCAGATCCACTGACCATCCCAACAGGTTTACTGACAAGATTTAGACTGGGACTCTAGCCTGGTTTTTAACGAGCCAGGTCATTCTGATGCGGTTGGCTCAAGATCCAAATATTTCAAAACTCTAATACACTTATATCTCTTGCAAAGTTTCATTTGGTTTTGTACACAAAACAAACATGTGTATGAATGTACATAACATGAATATATACATTCTTTTTAGGGAGTTCCCTTTGTGTAGTAAAGTGGTAGTAAAACATATCCTGAAGATTCAAACATATATAAAGTCATGACATTTTATCAAGTACTATTGGAAAAAGAGGGTATTGTAATGATTCAGTTTAGTGGAATTCTAGTGATAATCATGGCTCTGATCACAAGCCTCCAGTGACCGCTGATCACACATAGAATAAAATCCAATGTCCTTCTCTTGGCCTAAAAAGCCTTATTTGATCTCTCCAAACTCATTTTCTGCTATTTTCTGTGCAATAATTTTGAGACATGATGACCTCCTTTCTGTTTCTTGAGCTTGGCAATTTTACATCTTCAGAAATTTGCATTGGCTCTTGCTCTGCCTGAAACTTTCTTCCTCCAGATGTCCAGATGATTCACTTCACTCACTTTTTACCAGTATCCCTCACATGTCAGGCCTGCCCTGAACACCATAAACAAAGCAGCAACTGCAATCTCCTTCTTGCTTCACTCTCTTTTATTTGCCTCATCACTATCTGGCTTTGTGCTATGTAGTTATTTCGTTATTTATTTATAATCTGTCTTTTCTATATTATATTATAGTTCCATGGCAGGAACTTTTTCTTGTTCACATCAAGAATGCTTGTCCATGAGTAGTGCCTGTTACCTAGCAGAGAATCAAAAACCATTTCTTGTCAGATGAATGATTTCCAAAGATCATAAAAAATATTCCATTTGTGTTGTTTTGTTAAATATTCCAGATAAGTATCTTATTACATAGACGGCACTGATTTCAATGGCAAAATTTTATCTTCATAATTTTCTGCATCTAAATTATTTGTTCCTTAACCAAATTATCTACTATTAATATGTGATGCAAAAAGAAACAAAGTCATAAGTAAAAAGCTATCTTGATTATGTTAGTCATATCTGCAAAGTAGAAGCTGTGCAAAAGGGTAACAGTATAGTGTAAGAGATCATAATATTAGTGATTATACTGTTATGTATTATTTACTGAACACGAAGGATGCTGTTAAGAGTGACAATTCACATTTACTGTGTGCCTACTTTGTGCAAGGTACTGTATTAAGAGTTTTACATGGTTCTTCTCATTTAACTTTCAAAAGAAACAGTATGTGGCTCTGATGATTATTGCTGCCTCTACCCCCATTATAAATACAAGCAGACAGAAGCCTGGAGAGGTGAAATAACCTGTCCTGGAACATGAAGTTGAAATCATCTGATGCTAAAACCCTAGCACTGCTCTACTCTACTGCCCTGCTTCTATTAAAGACTTTTCATAATGTGAATAAATATTAGGCTGGTATTCAGAGGAACTGAATTCTGGTTTCAGCTCTGAAGTTCACTCCCCTCATGTGACCTTGAACTTAAAAAAAAAATTCAGGTTTTCTCATCTGTAAAATGCAATATTTGCACTAATCAGATTTTCTCACATGGCCTATACTGTCACAAGATTGTAATTTATTTTCAAGGAGAAAGGTGAAACAGGTGTATGTGTGGAGAAGCATTACTTATTAAGTATATGCCAATTAAATGCCATAATTAATAGCATTGTGCTATAGGCATCAAATTTTAGAACTATAAGCACCCATCAAGGTCATCTAGAAAACTGCCTTAGTATACAGCAGTGGTTATGTTACTTCCCTCAGTAACACAAACCAAGTGTGGCTGAGTTGGATAATAAAGCACTCCAATTCAGTACCATTCACCATGGGAAAATAGAAGCAACACACCCTGGATTATACAATAAATGTGTTGTACACATACATACAAGAAACAACCCTCTTAAACTATGCTGATGAACTATCCCAAATGATCTTCACAAATTCTCCATAGGACTTAGGCATTATATGTTCTAAAGCACAATTATCTACCATGATGGCACTTGTAGGTCACAGAATTATGATAGAAAAAATAGAGTAGGAATCAGACATTGATTAGCTGCCATTGCTAGGGCTTGTTGTTCCTTAGGGGATGTAAGAGAAAGAGACAATACCTGGGAATTAACAAAAACAGTAATTTTCCTGGAAGGAGTTGTAAGTAAATGAGAAAGAGCCAGTCATTCAGGAGGAAGTGGTGACTGTGACTATTTTTTGGACTGCCAGTGGAAAGAAGTACTTACAGTATCTCTTTACACATGGTACACTTATTGTTGTACGACTTGCCATCAGCATCACGTACAGGATCACGCTCCCGAGTACAGCTGAGTTTTCCATTTTGCATTTTGTCCCGATACTCTGCGCATTGGTCCTGAAAAAGGAGAGGAGAGTAGGTCTCCAGATTACCTGATCTCTTGTATTGCTGTTAAATTTAACAAACTTAACTCAAAACAATTTGAGTAAGAAAAGTTCTGATTTACCACCTCCTCTTATATATATATAACACCTAGCACTGCTATCTACAGAGAAAGGGGGACGGGAATCACCCATATTCTAAGACGTCAGTTGTCATGGATAATAATATTGCCTTTAAGGTTCTACGCAGGGAAATTACCAAGCTCGCTGGGATTTAACAGCATGAAGGGTCAGCAAACTATAGCCTACAGGACTAATGTGTCCTGCTGCCTGTTTTTATATATGGGGTTTTATAAATAAAACTTGAAACACACCCTCACTCATTCAGGTATTATGGCTGCTTTCTGACAACAATGGCAGAACTGAACAAAAGCAATAGAGACTATAGGACTCAGAATGTCTAAAATATTTGCTATCTGGCCTTTACAGAAAAGAGAAGTTGCTGACCTCTGGTGTAGATCAAAGGGAGAAAGAAATGTTGGAGGGAAGTATAAAGTTATGCAAAATGCCAAGGAAAACAGGCTTGAGTGAACTGTGGAGCCGAGAGACAAAGGGCCTTACCAGCTCTCCCCCTTGAGAGTGAGGATGTAGCCTCCTTACCGAGAAAGATGGAAAAACAGAATAGCCAGAATTTATCAACAGATGACAGATCTGGAAGCAAAGGGATGGTCCTGATATAGCAAGGTCGTAAGAAGAGAGCTCAAGTGGCTGTCGTCTTACACAGTGGTGTTCACACGCCAGAGGAGGGGATTTACAGGCAATTACTGTCATTCTGACCCTTCACAATGTCTCAGGAAATGGGCTAAAAACTTGCCTAAATTATTTTATTTTCTCCCTGCAAGAGTGAATAAGGGAAACCAGAGTTCAGTGAGATGAACTAATTTATTCCAAGCTGCACAAGTCCTGTGAGGCAGGGGCAGGGTCATACCCCCAACTATCTGGCTCTGAAAACCCTGCAGTTTCACCGTATTATGCTGCCTTGGATCCCAACAGAAAATCTGCCTCTAACACGTGGCTCCAGAGGGAAAGAGAGAACAATAAGAGAAAAGGAGGAGCATGAGATGCTGATGGGGAACGTCCGCATGCTGATGTCACTGTCTCTGCCGTGATCAGTTATTGGCCTGAGAGTTACATTCTGTAAAAAGGGGTCAGGAGACTCGGATGACGTCATCATGTTAATTATTTCCAGGTTTAAAGAAGTCAAAAATGCGCCCTAGAGAGATGAAAAATTACTGAGATATCACCCTACGGTTTCAAGGGGGTAACTGCCCTGCCCTTCCAAGGACGCCTTCACACCCAGCATGACTTATGTTCCCCTTTCCCACGGGTGCCCTTGTCCATGACTTGCGTCCCCCCTGCCTGTGCAAATTAGAGATTCTCTCACCTGAGCTTTCCCTCCTCCACCCGCGCCACCACCACCGTGGGAACTATGCCCCGCCGCGTTTCTCTGATCTTCATCTTCTTTTCTCTTTCTTTCTTCATCTTCTTTCTGGCTGGAAATTAGAAAGGGGGAGGTAGGGAATAATAGATTACAGAGAGTGGGGTGCGTTTCTGCAAGTTCCTCCTCCTGTGACCAAATTAGATTTGTATAGAATTCACCAGCATTTACTGAACAGCTACCATGTTGCAGGCCCTCTGAAAACAGAAAGACGAATTATGTGGAGTCCTTCTTTTTTTTTTTTTTTTTTGAGTCCTTCTGCCTGGAAGAGCTCTCCCTGCTGTAGAGGAAGACCAAGTACATAAACATAAGCAAGACCATGGGAGCGTTTTACCAGCCCTTCATAAATGCTCACTGTGACTCTCAGCTGGATTCTTCTCAAATACCTCAGAGCCAAGAGGTCCAACAATAATTATCTTTTCCCACCAAGTGTGCCCTTGCTCCTGGACTCTCTACCTTCCATGAAGAACAAAACCCTGGAGCTGTCTCTGCTCCCGCCTCTCAGCTCCCACAGCTGTTGCCGGCATGACACTGATTTCACATCTCACCTTCTCTCCTGTTTCTCTGACTCCAGTTATCGCTCTCGGATTCCTGCAAACCCCTTCTACCACCAGCAGCATTCCGAATCTCAGTCCCTTCCTTCTCTTTGTTCCCTTTTTACTGCCGACCTACGAATCTTCCCAAAGGAACCATATTTATGCCACTCACTCTCCTACCTGAAAAATTTTAGCAGCTTCCCACGATATATAGAATTGACTTCAAAGTCCTTGATCTGGCATTCAAACCCAGCAAAGTGGCTAGGTTCTAATGAAACTAAATGACTTGCTCTTTACCGTTGATACAGTTTCCTTAATTTTAGAGCTTTACCTATGCCTTTTCCTTCTTCTCCTCTCATTCCTTCCTGTTCACATCTTATCCAAATTATAAAGTCCAGTTCTACTCCCCCATAAACCTTCCTATTAACTCTCCCTTCCCTGAAGTGCTAGAACCCATTGAATACAGCATTTATCATTTAGCAATTCCTCCTTTGTATTTTTTTAAAGCTTTATTTATTTATTTTAGAGAGAGAGCAGGGGGAAGGGCAGAGGAAGAGGGAGAGAAGCAGACTCCCCACTGAGTGTGGAGCCCGATGTGGGGCTGGATCCCAGGACCCTGAGATCATGACCTGAGCCAAAACCAAGAGTAGGACACTTAACTGACTGAGTCACCCAGGCTCCTATCCTCCTTCCTATCATATGAACTTGAACCCATGTCTATTTCATCCATCTATGTACAATCATCATTCACACTGTACATTGTAGATGTTCAATAAGTGGCTATTGAATGACTGAAATATTTTATGTGTACTTCTGAGCTTTCTGTAAAGAACTGTTTTTCATTTTGTGAAAAGTGTTATATTTTCAAAAACGTAGGTAGAAAAGTTAGGCTGATAGTAAAATATGTTTATTATCTTCCCAGAGGTATTTAAAAGATGATGTAGAGAAGGGATCCATCAGACAGCAAAGGACTTAAAATTTTACCAAGAAAGATGTTGTGATCTATTAATAGGTGGGCTCTCCTCCAGAATTTATAGAGATAATACCCTAGTCATATATTGTCTATTTCTAGAATTGTGAATCTTGGTCTTTATAAAGAAAGATTTGCCCGAAAATGCTCTGCAGAGAATCATTTGCTCCCTTTACATGTAAAGAAAGGACAAACACAATAGACATTATCTTCCTGGCTCTCTGTCTCCCCAACTCTGCCAACTCCCAGCAGGGGCCTCATTTGGGCACTCACAAGACAGCTTTACACATGGCACACTTGTTGCCGTGGGTCTTGCCATCTGGGCCACGCACGGGATCATTTTCTCGTGTGCAGAAAAGATTTCCATTTTGCAAAAGGTTCCGAAATTCACTGCATGTATCCTAAAGGAGGAGAAAAGGCAAGAGCGTGGGTATTTTCGTATAAATTACTTTGTCGGATTCCTTCCAAGTGATTCCTAGTAAAACAGGAACAGAAAGTGACCTCTGGGTATGTTTCTTCCTGGCAATTGTTTCATTCAATTCCTACTAAACACACATGACTTAAAAAGAAGTTTCTCTTTCTTTTTCCTTGAGATTTAGCCCCCAAATCCAGACTAATAATCTGCACCCACACATAAGAAAGAATCCCTTAATAACTTGGGTTCTTGGGAGAACTGGCCGCTCATCTTTGATGGGGGCAAGCAAATGCCCACAAACCTGAAAAAAATCTACTTGGAATCAACCTTTTTGAAACCAAGAAAATATTATCCTAGAATATTCTAGTGTGCCCAATGTACTATTTTTATTTTCCCCAAAATGCTGGCATCAGAAATAATTAAAGATAAAGTGAGGAACACAACTGATGTGACCCAATGTGGTCATTCAAAACGACATAGTAGGTTAGGAATTACGCTAGATTTGGTGTCTGGAGGTCTAGGTTTGAACTCTTTTGTTTTCATTTTTCAACTGTGAGAACTTTGAAATACGAAGATGTGGAATCTGATGCCGATAGTCCCACTGCAATTTCTTCCTTCTCTCTGGGTTTTAAATCTTCATTTGAAAACACAGGAATGAGGTAGATCAGATGTTTGCAAACTCTGGCCTGTAAGCAAACTCTGGCCCACCACCTAGTTTTGTAAATAGTCTTCTTGGAACACATCCTTACCCATTTATCTGCATATTACCTGTGGCTGCTTTTACAGCTGTGACAGTAGTGTTGGGACAGAGCCCGAACGGCCACAACCATTCAAATGTCTACTATTTGGTCCTTTAAGAAAATTCTATCAATTCCTAGATTAGATGAACCTTGAGTTCTCTTACATAGACTTTCGGTAATTCCATGTATTTTTTTTTTTTTTTTTTTACAGAGAAACTGCAAAACCTCATCCTTCACTGTGATATTAACCTTCTAGGACAATTACCTTTTCAGCTTCTCTCTTAGCTTTTGTTCCAGATTCAGCTTCTTCTTTTTCTTTTGCTTCTTGCTGGCTGTAGGATGGGGAGAGGGGAGAATCATTCCTGGCACCCAGTACCTATTATCCTAAAGGGAAAATCTCTCTAGATAGGAATATCCCATTATTTCCCTACCTCTACCAACTGAGTTTGGGAGTACAAAGGTAAATGCACTGCTCTCCATGTTGTTTTTTGTTTTTAACTTTGCTTAAAGAATAAGACACACGCATCATAGCAAACCAATCAACAAATTTTTAGCACTACGTTCTTCTGGAAAATAAAGATATTGTCCTTCTTCCCAGAAAGCAATGAGGATGCTTGAAAATATTTACTAGATGTTAGCAAATGTTCAATTTGGTAGCACCCAGTGACCACATCTTGGATTATTCATGGCAGCATTATGCAGAGAACAGGTATGCCAGTCCTCGTACTCCATTGATGCTGGGGGTCTGCTGTGAGCACATGGTCCTCCCCGGAGCAATTCAAGGACATTTTCAAACACTAAGAATACCTCAAAGAAGTGCGCAAAGTATATGGCTTTATAACTGTAAATCCTTGAACTCCATGCAAAGATAGCTTCCATAGCTACTTCCTAGAGAAAACCTTCAGTATGACCTATCTTCTCCACACTCAAGCAGCAGTGGCTGTGGATCTACTCACAAAAAGGCCTCACACATGGAGCACGTATTGCCATGCATTTTCCCATCTGGGCCTTCAATGGGGTCGTTCTCTCTGGTGCAGGGGAGTCGGCCGTTTCTCACATAGTCACGGTATTCACGGCACAGCTCCTGTCAAGTGAGGGTGGATTTAAGAACCAGGTAACTAAATATTGGAGAACTCTTCCACATTACCCCTCTGAAAACTGTGATAGAATATCCAAACTTAACGGATACATCAAAATGGTGATGTAGGAGGTCAATGTTACCAAGATACTCTTCAGGGGCCTAGGACACACATTATCTGGAAAATAAGATTATGTTACTGAGCTCATTAGAAAACCTTCAATTCAACTCAAATGTTATTCTGGGTTAGGTACTATGAGATAAATGAAGAAGAATCATCTATTGTTCCTTTTGTAAAAAAAAAAAATGTGATTGGCAGAATAAAACTCCTACCCCCCAAATTTGTCCAAGTCCTAAAATCCAGATGCTGTGAATATATTACCTTACAGGGCAAAAGGGACTTTGTGGATATAATTAAGTTAAGAAACTCGAGATGGGGAGATTCTCCTGGATTCTCCTATGTCCCCAATGTAACTGCAGGGGTCAGTCCTTACAATTGCAAGAGTGAGACAGGAGGGAATGAGAGGGAGTTATGACTGCAGAAGAACAGTCAGAGACATGATGTTGTTGGCTTTAAGATGATGGAAGGGGTCCAAGAGCTGAGGAGCATGATGGCTTCTAGAAGTGAGAAAAAGCAAAGAGAAATTCTCCCCTATAGATCCCAGAAAGGAACACAGCCCTACCAATCCTTTGATTTAGCTCAGTGAGACCCAGGTCAGACTTCTAATATAAAAGCCAAAGATAGTAAGTTTGTGTTGCTTTAGGCCACCAGGTTTGTGGTAATCTGTTAGAGCAACCATAAAAACCAAGTACAGAGTATTTAGAGTCTTTGGAGAAAGTGCATAGAAGCATCTATAAGTTAGAATAAAACAAATTATATAATTGAGGAATAAAGGAAAATTGCTGGCATAATAGATGACAGAGTTATTAACTATATTGTATAAATGGGGAAAATCTTTGGAGAGCAGCTAATACTTATTCTGAGCCACAAAAAGTGGCCAGGATTTGACAGAATAAAGGGATAGTCAGGTCTGAGTATGAGGGGACCATAAAGAAAGTAAAGTTGCATGTATAATACTGAAAACTTAAGGCATGTAAGGGGCTGTGCTGATATACATGGATAAGTTTCTCAGGACTTCATAAAAATAATACACATAATAATATTTTATACGTGAAGAAAGTAAGACACAAAACTGTCTGCCTTACTGGTAGGGACACGCAGGCAGTATTTGAGCCCTGGCAGTGTGAGTCCAGAGTTCAGGTTTTTAACCATAACGTAACTGAGTCCATAAGATGGGATACCTTGAATCAATGCTTGGCGTGTCCTAGAAGCAACAAGGCAGCACAAGGATGGCAATGGGTAGAAAGTAGGTCTGAGAGGTGGCAGAGGTCAGATCATGCATGGCATTGTAAGCCACTAGAAGGACCTTGTTGCTTACTCTGCATGAGATGAGAAGTCACTGGGTGGCATAACCTCCCTTATGTTTTTAAATAATTACTTTGGTTTCTGAGTTGAGGGTAGATTGTAGGGAACAGAGGTGAGAGCAGGGAGAACAGTAAGAAGTCAGGTCTTCCAAATTATAAAAGGATACAGGAGAGAAGAAATGAAGACCTGAGGTGCACCCTATAGGAATCTTACAAATGGTGACAGGGTGCAAGATCTAAGGTGTATCATGGGCATTATAGCCAGAACTTGTGTTCTAATTCTAGCTCTCAAATTATTAACTATATATATCTCCTAACTTCTTATCTGAGCCTCTGAATCCTCCTTTATAAAATACAGACAATAATACATACCTTGAATGGTTACTACAAAGATCAGTCCTAAAATTGCTATACCATATGGCATATAGCAGCAACTAAATAATTAATAGCCATCATCATCATCATCATCATCATGTGAGAATGTAAACCCAAGGTTCAAAAATGTTGTTAAGTAGTTTTCCCAAAATCTCACAGAAAATTAATTGGGATTAAAACTTAGATTTGTTTGTTCATTTTGTTGTTTTGAACTAACCATCCTTATATAAAAAGATACAGAGAAAAATCTGAAATCTGCCTCTATTGGTTTGTATTCAGTTGATAACAAGATAGCCATCTGTATACACTTCTTTTTTGGGGATAATACAATTCACATGGTCAGTGGAGAAAATGATGACTGACCTCTTCTCAAATGCACAAGCCATTAAATCAGATATGGTGTGAATGGGAAGAAGGAATCTTCTTATACACAAGGATCCAAATACATGTTCTCAGTCTGCAAAGTCACTAAGGGCACTGGGAGGAGGAGGTGGGAGTGGGAGGCTTGTCCAGGGCAATGGAATATTTATGTGGTTCTAATATCTAAAACAGTTACCTGTGCTGCTTCTCTTTTCACTTTATCAGCCTTTGCTTTGTCCTTTCCTTCCTTGCCGTTATTTTTCTTCTCTTCTTCTTCTTCAAGTTTGCTGCAATTGCAAACAAAGAAGATACAAGCTAAGTACAATTTCCCATTGTCTATGAAAATGTATTTTAAAAAGGGATGAGGATCTTCCAGACAAGGTCAGATTCACTCTTCAGTAAAAATTTATCCAGTCTAAGAGATACTATCACTGTGTCCAACAATGCAGATAATAAACAAAATAATAATAAAATACAATACACCTTAAAAAAAAAAAACTAGCATGATCTTTTATCAGTATGAGACCCTCAAGTAGTCTTGATTCCATCAGTCTTATCCCATCAATCAGTGATTTCAATGATCTGAAAGAAGTCACAGTTACCTTGATTTTTTAAAATTGTGCAACTTTTCCTTTGTAAATAACAACCATATCAGTGATGAAAGCCAGAGGTGATACCAAGTCAGACGATGGGCCCATAGTCAAAATAAACTATGTTTCACTATAAAATTATTTTTTTAGATATTATTTTAAGGAAATTAATATTCAGGTTGAAGTTCAAGTTTTAGAATAATGATCCAAGTCCAATAAGATGCAACAATTAATATTTTAGGTTGATCATGAGCCTAAGCTTCTGGCTTTCTTGCCATTTTCTACTGATACACAGTTTATCAAAGCTGGAAAATCTGTAGCACTGATGAGATCCCATTTAGTCATCACCACAGCATGAACAATGGATCAGGTGAGAAAAGAGCCTTGATTTCCTGACTCTTAGGCCACTGTGTACACTAGTGGCCTAGTCTGTCAGTCTCTCCTTCAAGGAACTATGTGCATATACCTGAGATTGGACAAGGACATATGAAAGTTAAGGGAAAACAGTAACCTTGCACCTTTTCAACAGATATTATTTAAACATTTACCTTAGCTTGACACTCTGTAGAGGATTAGGAATCTAAGAAGGAGGAGAACCTGAGGAGGTAATAATCAATTTCTCCTAGACTGTCTCACACAATGGAGCTTTAGTCCCACTCACCAAAACAATGGCCTAAAAGTCCCTGGATTTGGCTCACAAGAAGACATTTCAATAAACATCTAATGTATGGGCTCGCCTCTTAGAGGTTTTACTCTCTATACTAAACCACTTATCAAAGTGTTATTTCAGCTGTGCACTGTAATGTCCCTGAAGGGATAAATGCAATCTTCTCCATTCCTTTTCTCATTCAGGTTATTTTAACACTTCTTGCCTACTGGCCTCATAAACTTCTGACCAACTGGTTTTCCCTTAGCCAATAGCTGAATATATTCACAGAATCATAAAATGTCAGTGGGGGAGAGAGAGAGAGACAAAGATATCACTGCATCCAGATCATCAAACTTCTGCTTTCAGTTATGAATGATGATTATCTAGTGTTAAAAGTATAAATTAAGACTTTCCCATGACTTAACTAGAGGATAGAAGGACAAATGGATAGAAGGTGCCTGGGTGGCTCAGATGGTTAAGCATCTGCCTTCGGCTCAGGTCATGATCCCGGGGTCCTGGGATCGAGTCCCGCATCGGGCTCCCTGCTCCTTGGGGAGCCTGTTTCTCCCTCTGCCTCTACCTCTCTCTGTCTCTCATGAGTAAATAAATAAAATATTTTTAAAATTTTTAAAAAAGGGTAACTGGATAGAGAATCACATTGTCATTGTATGATTCATTATTACTTCATGTATTGCCCATGTGCTTTTAAACTTACATAGCATACAAGCATGATATATATTCTACACATTTCTAGGAAACTAAGACTCAGACGTGATTGATGATGAGAGATTCAGTGCGACAGATGAGGGTAGGTACTCACAATAGGCTTGCACACATGGCACACTTGTTTCCGTGCATTTTGCCATCGGGGCCGCGGACAGGGTCATTCTCCCTGGTGCATATAAGCATTCCATTCTTCACTTGGTTCCAAAATTCACTGCAGAGCTCCTGGAAAATATTTTCTCAGAATGACTGTCTACCCTTCCTGCACCTTTGCCTCTTCTGAGGAATAAGTGATGCAGAGTAGAAGAAAAACAAAAAGGGATGACAGGGAGCAGTAAATCGATAAGTATTTACGAAGCTTCCATCATGGACTCAGAATTGTCGTTGCACTAGAGTGGATCTGGAAATATTTATCATCATCATTCTCCTGAGGCTGCTTCCACTCTAGGTGCAGAAGAAGACTGATAAAAATCAGAGAACAATATACATGTTTGTGTTATGTTATATATCACACTCTATAAGAGCTAATGAAAGATTGAAGGGGAGAGAGTTCAATGGACCTAGAAGAGGAGGCTTCCTGGAGGAAGTGAGAATATTGCTGAGTCTTCATGAGAAAGAAGGACATCCTGCCATCTGCAACTACTTGGATGAAACTAGAGGACACTGCTAAGTGAAATAAAGGAGACAGAAAAAAAATTATGGTACGATCTCACTCATATGTGGAATCTGTAAAAGCTGACCTCATAGAAACAGAAAGTAGAGTGGTGTTTGCCAGGGGCTGGGGGTGGGGGAAATAGAGAGACGCTGGTCAAATGGTATACATTTCCAGTTATAAGATGAATTAAGTTCTGGAGATCTGCTTTAGAGCATGGTTATTATAGCTAACAATATAACAGTATACTATACAGTATACTTGAAAGTTGCTAAGAGAGTAGATCCTAAATGTTCTCACCACAAAAAGAAATGTATTTATGTCATAGCGTGATGTGATGGAAGTGTTAGGTAACGCTATGGGAGTATCATTTTACAATATATGTGTGTACCAAATCAAGACAATATACACAATGTTAAACTTGCAGAATGTTGTATGTCAATTATATCTCAAAAAAGCTGGAAAATTTAAAATAAGAAGAATGTGCAAAAAAATTGGTGAATCTTGATTTGTCTTTAGAAGGCTGAGAAAGAAAAGAAAAACATGCTCACACTAAGAAATAAAGATATGGAGGAGAGGACAAGTATGAGTCCTTGGAGAAACTGACACCTTCCTGGGAGCTCCTTGATAAAGCAGAGGGATAGGGGATGCAGATTTCAAACAGGAGAGGTACAATATAAGCAGAGGGAAGGAGAATGTGTTAAGACTGATTGGAAAATCTAAGATGATTTAGCAGCTGATCAGATATTATGGATAAAACAAGTGTTCAAAAGATGGTTTCAACCAACAGAAAGAAAGTTCATGAGAAAGTGAGTCAGTTTAAAGGCAGACTTTTAAACTGTGTCAACTTTCCCCAAATAAATATTAGGCTTATGCTTTGCATTTGTTAGGTAATAAGATCCATAAAGGCAAATTTTGTTTATGGCCGTCATATGAGAGTAATCCGACAACACATACAGACAGTTTTGTTGGTGTTACTTATGATAACAGAAATATAAGAAAAGCCAAATATGGAGAATATGCCTTACAGAGTAAATTAACCCTCTCCTTCTTATAAAATGAAACTCAAAATTTGAATTATCATGCAATAAAATCGATACTCTAGAAACTTCTACTTGAGACCCCTTTTTACAAGTGAAAGGCTGTTTGTTGTTGTTCATTTCAGGCATGGCAATTGAAAAGGAAAACATTTCTGCTAATGAGATACCTAGAATACTTAAAGGAGAAAAAAATGTCAAGGCATAACATTAGCAGTCCTGAGAAAAATTACCTTTGTAGCTTCTCTTTTAGCCTTTGCTCTTGCTCTTTCTTCTTGTTGACTATAAGGATCAGGGGAAGAAAAAGAGGGGAAAAGAAGAAATGGGTCTTAATACAGTAGAGTAGATTCTTAACATTTACAGGGGGATCATTCATTGCTTTGACAATTCTCAAGCACCCCCAAAGATCCACTCACAGCAATTTGTAATTTTATTGGATAATAAACTGAAATTATTTACTTCACCTCAAGAGAATAGTGTGCAAAAGTCCCTTAATGAGTAAAGCCATTTGGCTCCTCAGCAAGAACATTGCAGTAATACTTTCCTATTGGCTGATTATTTTGCATCTGCCACAGCTCTCGAGAAAGTGTTAATATTTGCCTTCTGGGAGGCATATAGCATGGTGGTTAAGAGGACAGAGTCCATGGGGCGCCTGGGTGGCTCAGTTGGTTAAGCGACTGCCTTTGGCTCAGGTCATGATCCTGGAGTCCCAGGATCGAGTCCCACATCGGGCTCCCTGCTCAGCGGGGGGGTCTGCTTCTCCATCTGACCCTCCCCCCTCTCATGCTCTCATTCTCTCTCTCAAATAAATAAATAAAACCTTAAAAAAAAAAAAAGAGGACAGAGTCCAGAGCCATAAGGAATACAAGAAATGTCTGAACCTCTCTGTGCCTTCCTCATCTTTAAATACGGGAAGGACGGGAGGAGTAGTAACCACATTCTTCTCAGAGGATTGTTGTGAGCATTAAATGAGTTGATACCTGTAAAGCAACTAGAGGAAGGATCTGGTACATAATGAAATTATTGATAAAAGTGATATAAGTGATCGCTATCTTCATCAATGTAATTATTATTAAGAGTGAATCCTCCAAAAAAAAAGTATATGATGGAAATGAAGTGAGCTCTTAACCATTTTTGATAACTAACAGTGTTGCAAATCAAGTGTAGCACAACTGGATCTATAATCTAAACAATTTAATCCTGTTAAATATGTAAAAAGTTTTCATTTAAAATGTAAAATGTGTAAATTATATGTAAAAATGTTATGTTTCAATCAATGTAAGAATTGCTCATTCATTGATCAAATTAAAAACTTTTTTAAAAGGTGAAAAGATACCTGGGTGGCTCAGTCGTTAAGCGTTTGCCTTCAGCTCAGGTCATGATCCCAGGGTCCTGGGATCAAGCCCCGCATCAGGCTCCCTGCTCAGTGGGAAGCCTGCTTCTCCCTCTCCCGCTCCCCCTGCTTGTGTTCCCTCTCTCACTGTGTCTCTCTCTGTCAAGTAAATAAATAAAATCTTAAAAAAAAAAAAAAGGTGAAAAGACAGGGCGCCTGGATGGCTCAGTAGGTTAAGCATCTGCCTTTAGCTGAGGTCATGATCTCCGGGCTCCTGGGATTGAGCCTCAGCAGGGAGTCTGCTTCTCTCTCTACCTCTGCCCCTTCCCCCTGTTCATGCTCTCTCTCTCAAATGGATAAATAAAATATTTTTTTTAAAAAAAGGTGAAAAGACAATTTGCATATGGTATGACAGTGTGCAAAAAAAGACTATGGAGGGAAAAATGATTCTCAAAAAAAGCTAAGAGCTTTTGCTAACATACCCACAAAATATGACATAGTAAATTTTTATTTCTTTTTGACAAGGAGTTTTTACAGAGATGGGAGAAAATTACTAAAATAGTTCAAAATTGTGAGGTTCCTCATACTTCTTTACATGGAAACTAATCTAAGCTTTACCATGAGTCTACTTTGACTAAAAATTTTAAGAAGCATTTTCTTTCCATCCTGGGAAATTTATCAGAGGAAGTAGCAGAGCTGACCACTAGGTGGCAGAATTACTTCCTTGTCACTGAAAGATGAATGTCAAGGTAAAGAAAAACAGACTGAAACAAGCCTAACTTCAGGCAAATATAATTAATCACCAGAAGTTATAATGGCATTGCTAAATGATTATATTATGTCTACAGCATACAGTGGAAAACATCATTTTCTTCATTTTTTTCCCCTGCACTGATATTTCTATCATTCCCAACTTCTCTGGGCCTTTATGTTGTCATCTATAACTTGTGATAATGTAAGAAAGACCCATTTCATATGTTTATTGTGAAGATTAAGTGGGATTAACTAGCCAAGCTTTTAGCAAGTATATGCCAATTACATGCATTCAATAAATGTTGGCTATGATGATTTGGTTTTTAGTGCTTCCATGCCCAAACACTAAAGGACAAATCTTCAGGGTTAAAATGCTCTCCACCAGGGAAGACTGAATGACTGAATCCTTTCAGAGATTCTGGGTATATAGAAAATCAACTGGAGTATCCCTTGGGAATAAGATCAAAAGCCTTAAGGAATGGGCTCCTAGGTGGTTCAGTCGTTAAGCGTCTGCCTTTGGCTCAGGTTGTGATCCCGGGATCTTGGGCCAGAGCCCCACATCGGGCTCCCTGTTCTGCAGGAAGTCTGCTTCTCCCTCTCCCACTCCCCCTGCTTGTGTTCCCTCTCTCGCTGTGTCTCTCTCTGTCGGATGAATAAGTGAAATCTTAAAAAAACAAAAACAAAAACAAAAAACCTTAAGGATTATCATAGACTTTTTTTTGAGAGGATACATCCTGTCATTTATTCTACAGTTGTATTTTACTCCCCTGAAAATGAGCATCCAACTTTTACCATTTCTAAAGCAGGCTTTACCTATGTCAACTATTACAAAGTACATCTTCATGCTGCACCCAAATCTGTGTCCCTAAAGCTCTCACCCATTTAATTCTACTCCATGAGGTCACACAGAGTAAGAAAGGTAGTAAACTAAAACAAAACAAAAAAAATCTTTCCCTTAAAATTTTCCATGCACCATAACGATATTTTATATGTAATCTCAGCCATTTCTTATTTTAGCTGATAATCCTTCAGAAAACTAACAGCAATTTGTATGGTTATCATAGAGTAATCTCTTCTCTGAATAAAAGATCTTGAGTTACCTCTAAAATATTCTAAAAGAAAAGACAGTTAAAAGAACTTCAAAATAAAAAAAAATATTATGGCTCTCTTTAGATCACAATAATCATCATCTGAAAGCTCTCCACTTGCTTTTTGGTTTTGTGTTTTCTTGTATGTGGGTTTTTGTTTTTTTTTAAATTTTAGTTCATTTAAGTGTGACACCCAAAAATGACCATTGTCCTGAAGAGGAAAATGCATTATTTGCCATTGTTTGAAAACTTCCCTCAGTTCCTTCTCCCTCTCCTTCTAAAGTCCTGAGCTCTACTCACAAGAAGGCCTCACACATGGAGCAGGTGTTGCCATGCATTTTCCCATCTGGGCCCTTGATGGGGTCGTTCTCTCGAGTACAGAGAAGCTGTCCATTCTTCCTTAATTTGCGGTATTCACTGCATAATTCCTGTGAAATTGAGGAAGGGAGTTTGAGGTTTTGAACACAGGTTGGGTCAGATTGGAAAAATAGCTGATGTTTAGACTTTGTTCTTAAATGGGGATTAGTAATTGGCTTATTTTAGAATAGTTTTTAACTGGGAAGACATGACTATTTTTAAATGATAAAAGTTATACAACCTCGACCTAGAAATAGTCACATATGCACATGGGTATATGCTCACATATAAACAAACAAACTGTACAAATATTTCCTACAGTTTCAGGGGATTTATGAGTTTCCTGAATGCCATCTATGGAGCCCAGGTCCACATGCCTCTGACTTTTGGAGAAGTTCCCCTCACCTCAAAGAGAGCTGTGTTCTCAGATTCTCTCTTATTTCTTGACTCACTTTCCTTCTTTTTCTTTTCTTCTTCCTCTGTTTGGCTAAAAAAGAATGATTAAAAAGGAGATCAGTAAGGATCATAGAATGTCCAGGTTGAAAGTGACCTCAAATATAATTTAATTATGACAGTTAATACTTATTAAATTCTGGGGCGCCTGGTTGGCTCAGTCAGTTAAACGTCTGCCTTCGGCTCAGGTCATGATCCTAGGGTCCTGGGATCGAGTCCTACATTGGGCTCCCTGCTCCCTCTCCCTCTGCTCCTCACCACCCTCCTCCCCTGCTTGTGCTCTCTCTCTCTCTCTTTAAAAAAACAAAACAAAACAAAACAAAAAAACCTTAACTAAATTCTTACTATGTGCCTGACCTGGGGCTTATTCCATGAAATCTTCCCAACTGCATGTTACAAAACTACTATTATAACCCCATTTACAAATGAGAAAACTGACAGAATGGATCACTTTCCCAAGGACACAGAACTAACAAATGTACACTACAGATTTAAACCTTAATCCAGAGGAAGTTTTTTGATCTTCCACTACTCATGACTTCTAATACTCAGTATGCCTGATTACTGTCTAGTTTTGCTTTAATCCGCTAGTAAATTCTCTACCTATATCATCCTTGAAACTCCACATAGGTCATTCTACCCTTGAAGTCCTCTGACTGTTAGGAAATTGCTCTTGGCATTGAGCCAGACCCCTTCCAGAGCTTTCACTCATTGTTTCCACTTTCATCCACAGAGACAACCTGGAGCTAGTGTTGATAAAACAAAAGCTACTTGGATATTTCAAGACCATGACTCCCCCTTTGCTAAATGTACCAAGCCTTACATGGTTTTTATTCTAAGTGTGCTTTTGCTTTCCTGCTGAAGTGGTCCTCTCATAATGGAACACAGAAATGAAGCAGAAAGTTAATCTGAACTCACTGCTTATATTTTCTAGAATCCCTTCCCTAACAACAATTGTCTAGTAGAAGAAGAGAGACGGTGAACATATAGTCACACATATCAATTTACAGCTACTAACTATGTTTTGTGCTACAAAGCAAAGTCCTGATCACCATGAAGGAGAAAGTGTGGGGTTAGGGACGTAGAGTAGGCTTTACCACAGCTGTTCAAGCTGTGTTCACGAGACACATGGGAGGGGTTCACTCCACCGGATACTCATCATTCTTATTCCAAGTCATTCCCCCAGGTCCTGTGTATGAATTAATGTACCGTTTTGCATATTTATATGTTTGCTTTGTGATGTGTTGTGTGATTTCAGGTGACTTCACAGCCCTCCCTGCAAGGGTAAGATCCTTGTTTTACATCCTGTACACTTCCTCAGGAATTCAACCAGTGATTGATAAGCAAGAATGATTCTTTGGAGTTTGTTGGGAGTAATGTCACCATGATGGCAACACAAGTGGTTCCTAACTTCCCTTCCCCTCACCAGAACCACCAACCTCTAGTCAAGAACATGACATGACTGAGAGAATCCTAGAACACGGGGACAAGGCTGAAGTACCCACGGCACCTCAGAGACCAAGCCAGTCTGCAAGAGAAGTCTGCATGAGAAACAGCTACTTGTGGACATTACTGCCCCTTTCTCAGGACAGAGCAGGAATTATTCTTTGATAATTATGACATTATGCAAAAATGCCATTGACAAGAATTAAACACCATTTAAGAAATAAAATATAACAAAGTTAAAATTAAAAAAATAAAAAATGAAGCAGAGAGGACAGAACTCTCCCTCATTTCCCCAGGTGCAGCGCTACTCACAAGAACACCTCACACATGGAGCAGGTGTTGCCATACATTTTCCCATCAGGGCCCTGGATGGGGTCATTCTCTCGCGTGCAGGGGAGTTTTCCATTCCTCACAAGCTTGCGGTATTCACTACACAGCTCCTGCCAGGATAGAGAAAGCAAGCTAGGGATACATTTTGTTCCTATTCCAAGCAGATGATTGGAACATCAACATTGGCAGAAACTAATGTTATGCTTCTTTGACACCAGGACTTTAGTTGTGTTTCTCTCAAATGTAAAATTTAACTCAACAAATAGAAGTCACCATTTGTTAGATGTGAATGGGATGGGAATAAGTAAGTTAGATGGGAATAAGTAAGACATAATGGGATGTCACAATATAAGAAAAGAGGTGGACAAGTAATGTGTTGCCATCATGGTGACATTACTCCCAAACATAGATTATATTCCACTATAATCTAAACACACTGAAATAAGGGCAGGGGAGCCTGGGTGGCTCAGTCGATTAAGGGTGTGCCTTCAGCTCAGGTCATGATCCTAGGGTTCTGGGATGAAGCCCCAGGTCAGGCTCCCAGCTCAGTGGGGAGCCTGCTTCTCCCTCTCCCTCTGCCCCTCCCCCTGCTCATGCTCTCTCTCCCGCGCTCTCCCTCTCTCTCGCAAATAAACAAAATCTTAAAAAAAAATTTTGGAGGAATAAAATAAGTGCAAACATATAGGTACAAGAAAATCTGAGAACACAGAGGTTGGGACCATGAGATCTGATTGTGAAAACCAGGGAAGATGTCACATAACAAGAATAATTTGAGTGAGACTGAAGAGTAAACAGCATTTTCGTGGATAAGAAGGGGATTGGGGAATATGCATACAAGACCATTAAGTTGGGAGATAAAGTAGGAAACCACATGGGCATATAGCAGAACATGAATTTCTGAATGAAGGCAAGCCAAATAAGAAGAGAGATAAGGAGATTGAATTATATCCTATAGTTTATGATGAGCCATTTGTGGCTTTTAAGCAGAAGAGTATTGCGATCTGATTAATATTGTGAAGCTTTACTCTAGCTCTGTTGGGGAGCGTAGTTGGATAACGGAAAGAATAGAACCTAGCGGGAAAAGTAGAAGACTTTCATCTTTAAATAATAAGCATTAACAACTTAATAGAAGGCTATGGAAACAAATACTGTAACATTTCAGAGCTAAAAAGCAGGCTTTCTGTGTGCAGAATGAAGGTATTTTTATCCCAATTCAAACGTGAAATTTCAAAAATTCATATGTAGAAAGTATATGGGAATATATGGGAAGTGGTCTGCAAAAGCTAACACAGTCTGTAAGTGATGAAACCAGTGCTAGAACCCAGTTTTTTCAGACTTCAAATAATTTTTACTCCACAGGGTTAGTCTTGGAAGCAGCAAGCATTGATCAAGTTCCCAAAGGATTTATCTCAGTGTCATCTCCAGATTAAAGGGTTAGGATTTCCTGGCAATTTTTTACTGGAAAATATTCCACCCTTTAGACTCTGAAATATGTTCAAGTTACAATGCCAAGTAGGACTCAATGGGTGGATTCCACTCACTCCATATGAGGTTGTTTTTTCAGATTCTCTTTTATTTCTTGCTTCTGCTTCAGCCTTTTTCTTTTCCTCAGCTTCTGCTTGGCTAAATGAGAGAAAAAAATGAGAAGAATCCATTGGACCAAGTACAGGCAATTATTTGTCCACATTCTTGCATTGCTAATCTGTCCTCCCTCCTTAGGAAGAGCAATTTTGTCCTTTTATCACTACATACCAATGAGAAGCAACAGAACAGCCTCCAGTATGGTAAGATACAATTAACTTCTTTATACTTTTTGCTTAACATTGAAAGAAAGACAGTGATTGTGGATCTGGAAAGCTTGCTTTCTATAAAATACCTTTCTTGCCTGTGGTCAGAAAAGAAATACCATCAATGTCCATCAGGGAGATACCAAACTAGTACCCTTGTGACGTTATACCTGGAGACTGAAAGTGGCCTTTACAAAGCACATTGACTGGTTCCCTTGTCTGAGGCAGAGAGGGCTTTGGCTATACTTTTAGGACAGGACTATGATTAACCAAGGTCTCTTCTCTTAAGTCTATAGTCTATCACATCATGCACACCCTAGCTTTATTAATTCACCTTAAGTGTGTTGCTTACTCATGGCTGTGTTATCTAAAGACAAAATGGAGTGCAGGTGGAAAAAGGCCAATAATTTCCATACATTGATAAACCAAATGAGCCTATATTTGCTTTGCACAATAGAATTACATGGTATGTATGGTTAACTGATGCTATTTCAACCACACAAGGCTGTCAATCAAAACAAAAGACCATAGATTCGAAATGTAAATCAACCACTTAATCTGAGTTCAATCAAATAAACTGGGAGTAGTTCCAAATTTTGAAAGCAAACTGTCAATTCTAACTTACTGAGAAATGTCACATTATGTAAAGTAATATTTAATTTTGTAAGGGTTCATGACTATTTGATGGGCAACATTAACTCTAATAATCAATATCTGCATTAAGTGCTTACTTTGGGCCCTAACCTCTTTGGAAGATGAGATGCCTATGAACTTGTATCACAGGTTCACGTATGAAGCTTCAGCAGTATGGACAATGTGATATTTGCACAAGCTCAAGGCTGTCAGGATGTTCCAGTAAGAGAATGAGTGTCAAGGAAGCAGACATATTGGAGTAAATAGCTCTAGGTCCTTCTCCCAGCTCTCTTGCTAACATTCTCAATATAAGTATTCAACTTATTCAACTCCCTTCCCTATTTTGAGCCCCAGTTTCTCCACTTATGGAAGTAGCTAGTTCTATTAGACTCTCTGTAAGGTCCTTTCTCTTTGGCATTCTTTAGACACTCTGATACTCTATACTTACTAGAAGTCTTGACACATGGAACACAAGTTTCCATGCATTTTCCCATCTGGACCACGAACAGGGTCATTTTCTCTGGTACAGAAAAGTATTCCATTCTTTGCATGATCCTGATATTCACTGCAGAGTTTCTAAATAATGAAAATGAGACAGTTTAGCTATAGTTATCTATTCTGTTTATTTATTTTATTTTTTTAAAGATTTTATTTATTTATTTGAGAGAGACGGAGAGAGTATGAGAGTGAGTTGGGGGGGAAGGGCAGAGGGAGAGAGAGAGAGAGAGAATCTCAAGCAGAATCCATGCTGAGTGTGGGGCCCAACACAGGGCTTGATCTCATACTCGATCTCAAATTAAAGATCCCTGAGATCAGGACCTGAGCCAAAATCAAGAGTCAGATGCTTAACCAACTGAGCCACCCACGTGCCCTCTGTTTATACATTTTAGATGTTGTTAATTAAAGATATCAAAGAGGAGCTAAGGATAAAAAATAAAACTTTTAGGATTTAGGATCATCCCAAAATTTTGTGATATTTCTCTCCATGCAATAGTTACCCATTTAAGTATTCAGCAAATGTATTAAGGGGATATGACTATAAATGTGATTTAGCTCTTTTATCACTCAAGTGGACAGGATAAGGAATTGCAATATAAAAAGCTAAGAGATATGACACAGGTCTGAGTTAAATTTGTATAAACACAAAGGGAAGAATGATTTATGGAAGTACAGAGAAGAGTTTATAGCTGAGGTCTCCATCTTTAGGATGTGTCCAGGTAAACAATATGGCAAAAAGGTCCTCTAGGAGGAATTACAACATATATGCAAAGACAGAGGGACATAAAAGACCATGTTATCTTGAGATCATCTATTATTGTCAGGAAGAATCGGCTGGATAAAGAGAGGAAGGTTTGGGAAGGGGTCAAAAAGGAGACCTTGAAGATAAGCCAAAACTAGATCATCGAACCTAGAAGGGAATTTGGACTTTATTCTTAGGAAATTGGAAAATGATAAATATTTATAGAAGAGAAGAACATAAGCAAATCTGTTTTAGAAAGACCACCCAGCCAGCCAGATATGTGGGGATTTGAGTGGCTGGAGACTGGTTTGAGAAACTATAGGAGAAAATAAGGAAAGGAAGGGAGGGAGGAAGAAAGGAAGGGTGGAGGGAAGGAAGGAAAGAGAACAAGGAAGACAAAGAGGAAGGAAGAAAACCGGAAATGAAAGATAAAAGGATTGATTTGATTTCAGAAATAAAATTAAAGGATTGAAGAGAAGACATCAGTTGAAAGTGAGGCTTAGACACTACGATGGAATTACATGAAGTCAGCTGCTTTATGAAACTGTGAACTACACACTACAGAAGGTGGGCAAACACTCGCTGTTAAAAATAAGTTACATAGGAGTGAAATGGTCCAAATAGCCTCTAGGATACCCTCAAACGTTGGCTTTTCCTAAGGCCACTGAGTCGTGGAAATATTTCCCACTCTATAAAAACAGTGTAGAAGATGAATTGAATCTTGAGGACTGAGGAAGCTGTTGGCGAGAAGCATAGAGGTCAGGAAGGATGTTAACATATCAACACAAAGGAAATCTATGAGATGTATGAGCTAAGTTGGCAGCAGGAGAAAAACAAACAAACAAGCAAATGACTAGTTAAGAGATGTGCACAAAGTAGAATGTGGTACGATTTTAAAGGGAGAGTATTAAAATGATACATAGAAGACCTCTAAAACAGCTACCACACATATCAAACTTTGAATTCAGATGATGCTTTGATATATTACCTTTGTTTAGGAACTATTCTACTAATATGACTTGAATAATTTTCTCCAAATAGAGCTAAAAATTGTAATGTTGTAATTATTCTTCTAAATCTTATGAAATAGTAACTATAAACTGCTTTCCAGAAAATCCATCAGTAATGAAGGAAAAATGAACCAATATCGAAAATGCATTATAGAGTAAAATGCACACACATCCCACAAAAGTCATAACTAAATTTATCAAACTAATCATCACCTCAATTTCTCTCTTAACTTTGACTTTTTCTTCAGTCTTCCTCAGGTTTTCATCTGCTTTATTTTTTTCTTCTGAAAAACGCTGTTTGCTGGAGAAAAAAAAAAAACCCAAAAATGAATACATGAATACAGATTCTTCAAATCCTCATGTTATAAAATAGTCATTTAGGGGGCTCCTGGGTGGCTCAGTCGGTTTAGCGGTTAAGTGTCTGCCTTCAGCTCAGGTCATGATCCCAGGGTTCCTGGGATCAAGCCCCACATGGGGCTCCTTCCCCTGTTCATCAGGGAGTCGGCTTCTCCCTTTCCCTCTGCCCCTCCCCCTCTGCTTGTACTTTCTCTCTCTCTCACTCACTTTTTCAAATAAATAAATAAAATCTTTTAAAAAATAAGTCATTTAGGTGCAGGTGGAAAAATAGCTACGTGTTTATGAGTTCTAGAACAAACATTTTCCAATCATCTTAAGGCTCCTTGTTAGATGGAAATCTTCACTCTTTCTCCAAAGAATCCCATTTATTTTGCCTTCATGTATAACATTTCCTTCCACTGCAATGACTGTTTTTGTCATCTTGCCTTCTTTTAAATCTGCTCAGCTTAAATTCTGCCTTCTTTAAGAAGACAGTCTAGACCTCAAAGTGGAAATGAACTGTACATCCATCACTGTATTTTCATAGCTGAATATTCTCTTACGGGATAGTTCTTACTCTGTCTCGCAACGTGTGTGTGTGTGTGTGTGTGTGTGTGTGTGTGTGTGTGTGTCTATGGCTTATTTCTGCTATTTAACTTTAAGCTTCTTGAGAGCAGGGATCTTCATTCACACATTCATTCAACATTTGGCTAGTAACTATTTTTTGTCAAGCACTGGTCTGGTGCTATATATATAACACAGACACATACCCTGTGTTCTTGGAACTTAGAACCCAGTCAACAAATAGTCATAGCAATAATTACTAGCTGTGATGATTGCTATGAAATAAAATTATTAAGAGTTATAAAGATTGATTTCGATCAAGAATTTCAGGAGGTCTTATCCAAAGAAGGATAATCTTGAAATGTGATCCACAGAAGAAGAGACACTAGCTGGCCGAGATTGAGACAAACTGGAAGTAGGACAGCATAAAGGGGAAAGCTTCAAGAGTTCAAGGATCTGAAAGAGTGACAAGACCTGGTCTGAGACATCTTCATAAATGCTGTAATTTACATGTTGTGGGATTTGTGCTTCCCCCCAGGTCAGATGCCTGAGACGAAAAGATAAAGTTAACCCAAGTCACGTATAAACATGAAGTTTTGTTCATGTTCAGAGACAACATCTGTTTTGTCACAATGGGATAATTACTGAAGGAAACAGTCTAAGTCTTGGTACTTGCTTTTACCCTCATTCTGTATTATGACTATCTTGTAAAAAGGCTTACAAAGGTGGTGGGAGGAAATATTAAGAAGTGTTTTGTAATCCAGTCCTCTAACTAGAAAATAGAATCCATTTGTACTCAGAAACAGACATACATCATTAGGATCTACTTACTAGATGATATCATGGTTTGTGGAGGACAGAAAACTGCTAAAAAATTTTCAACAACAAAGTGGCACCTCGACATTATTCTTACCATTCCCATCAATCTCCATTTTACCTGTCCCATACTTCCAAAGAACCCACATCTGTACTCACAAAATTTCAGCACACAGGGCACATTTGTTGCCATGCATCCTGCCATCAGGGCCACGAACTGGGTCACTCTCCCGTGTACAATAAAGTCTTCCATTCCTCACTTGGGTTTCATATTCTTTACAAAAATCCTGCAAAAAGGTAAGTAATTACATTTAGCATTTTTCTACTCTTTAACATAGAAAATATATATCATGGATTTATAGCCAAAGAATATCAGGCCTAGAAGGTGTTGGTAAACATATAACATATTAATGAGGATTAATAAGAAATAGTAATTATGTTATGAAATTACTACGTACCTGTATCTACTATGTGGTATATTTATTAAAAGATAAAAGAGCCGTGGGGCACCTGGGTGGCTTAGTCAGTTAAAGTGGCCAACTCCTGGTTTGGCTCTGGTCATGATCTCAGGGTCTTGAGATCGAGTCCCCCTTGGGGGGGGGGGTCTGCACTCAGCAGGGAGTCTGCTTCTCTCTCTCTCTCTACCCCTCCCCCCACTTGCACACACACACTCTCTCTCTAAAATAAATAAATAAATCTTAAAAAAAGGTAAAAGAGCCTTATAAAAAATAAGGCTGAGCAAATATCTCATAAAACTAGATAGCTCTTATTAACTTTCAAGTCTATGAAAAAAGGATTGCAAAAAATAAAAGATCTTTCAACAAATTCCAAGATAGACATAACAAAATGCAGCTGCCAGGACAAAAGAAAAAAACTGCCAACAAGCAGAATAGAGAATCTGTAAGATGAGATGCTTAAACACTATTTAATATGGATCAAATCAGGAACAATCGGGTCTGGTTTGCAAGGAAAATAAATAAGGTGGCATCCATTGTCCTCTCTGTGACTCTGTGGACTTTGCTGTTGTTCACTTTTATGTGCTCTGCCTCGTTTATGGATGTCCATTTCTAATACAAGTGTCGAGGCCTCTATGGAAAGCACAGAGAGTGAATCTAATTTTCCTTCACTCCCCACTGGAGATAGGTAAAACACCAAGACTAAAATTTAAATTTTAATTTTAAAGGCTGTGACTTCCCCAAATAACCCAAGAAAGGTTTGTATCCAGATTTCCCAAAGCTTTCGTTTAGTACTTTCGGGTTTTTCTCCATGTTTGGAAAATTCTACTATCTGAAGTGAAGGCTAAACTTCGTATTTACAGCTATATTTATATCTCTATCTACCCCAAATTACTGTAAATTTAGGAAACTCTATGTCAATAAACATGTTTGGTAATGGCATATATTACTACATAACCTACAAAACACAACCTACAAAAAAATGCTTCTCTGAGCCTTTTTCAACAATGTGACCCTCATTTTCCCACTTCAGCCAAGAAAACATGAGCATAAAGAGTATGGTTTGAAGTGGGAAGACCTGAGCAGCTAGACTATGCTTCTAACTCCCTGGGAAATCACAGCGAACGTCCATCACCTTAGACACCTCTATCTTACCAACTACACAATGAATTTTTGGAATAATGCTCTTTAGGGCCTTTTCTAGATGTAATATTCACAATTTTTAAAATATAACTCATATTTCATTAGGACACTTTAAAGAGAATCCTAATTGACTCGTAATAAGAAGGCATTTGTTTTTGGAGGAGCAGTGGGTGTGCTCCACATTTCCTGGTTGTAACAATCTAGGAATAAAGACACGGAAGACAATCACCTGATAATCATAGCATGGTAGGAAAATTACTGTCCAATGGTTCCCATAAAAGAAACAATGATAATTTCAGTTTATAAGTTGTGATTCATCCGAGGAGATTCTGAAGAAATGCTTTTGTGAGCAACCCACTGACAGGTTAATTATGGGGCAGATATTGAGCCATCACTATAAAGCAGTCGTATTCAACAGTCATGTCCAGTGACCCCACCAAAACAATGACCCCAGCCACAGAGGAAAAGAGGGAAAAATAAACAAGACCTGATGACAGATAATGGAAAAGAACTGTCCATGTTTATGGAGTAATAAAATGCTCAATATTACAAGATGACCCAAAGGTTTTGACTGAAATTTAACAACCAAAAGAACTGCTTTTCAAATCTCAGTTAGTATTGAACAAATTACTGAGGACATGTTCCTTCGTTGAAACTCTGTTGAACACCCTATTTAGGGTGGGAAATTTGCTTGATGGAATAGCATCATGAAGTAGAACTTTAGTCCTTGATTACCAAAAACTGGACTTTTGTCTATCCTTAGGAAAACATATGCCCATCATCCACAAAAATAGTATACTTGTTGTGCTGTCTCTCCCAATTGGATGGGGGCCCCCAAATGTACGGCATCCTGATGGAGTGCGGGCTGGTGGCACAGGTAGTGAAAGAATTCACCCAAGGCAGAACAAAAGAGATAAAAGTTTGTTGGATACACTGCAAGGAAGGCCGGGAAGGATAGCCAAGTAAAGACTTGTCTGCCATGAGGCAGTGGGTGGAGGCTGTATTTAAAGAGGGAAGGAGAGGAGGTATGGGAATGTATGGAATTTTCCTTTTTTGGTACCTATGTCTGGGTGTAAGTAGCCCATTGGTTAGTTAGGGCTGATGGATATTTTGAGGTGGTTGCTTGATGGGCCTGTTTGTATTCAGCCAGGGGATCACTGTGGGCCCTTTTGCCTTGATCAGTTTCCATTGTTCAAGCCTGTTGCCTTAAAAGAGGCCTCGACACTTGTATTAGCACTACAGGGTATAGTAGAATCACAGTCCAACAAGAAGGTAAAAATGAGGTTCTTTATCCAACCTCCTTAATTTGGGACAAAGAAATTGAAGCCCAGAGAGAAGAGATGACTTGGTCAGTTTCACACAGCCAGAGCATAACAAAACTATGGGTAAAACTAAGTTGTTCTGACTTCTCAACAAAAATCTAGTCATTTAGCAAAGTAACTGCTATCACTTAGAGTGAAAGTAGGGTTTAATAACCTTGGTGATTTAGGGAATCCAAGCTGTATGACCTACAATGTTTATTCAATTACTAAAAGGAACAATTTTTTTATACTAAACAATTAAATCATATAATAATTTGAAAAAACTTAATTTTAAGGGTACTTTAAAAACCACAATGTCAATATTTGTTTGATATCTTTCTTTAAACAGAAGCTAGACTTTTATAAACGCAGGCCTCATTGTAATAATCACAACAAATAACTCCAGTTTGTATCAATGAGATGATACATAAAATGCACCAGTGGATACACTGTTTAAAAGACTCTAGAATTATTTTAAAGTTATTCCTGTCTAATTTATATTATGTTGTATTAAAAAAAATTTATTCAAAGCAAAATTAATCTAAGCCAGAGAGAAGTCTGGTGGAAATGAAGCAGAATTTAATTTGCATATTTTCTGACTGATATTCTTTCTTTCCCTTTTTCTTAAAAATAGCATATTTTGAACTTTAGGTGGGAAATGCAATTTTAATCTAATGATTAATATACTTGAAATAGTCAATTTGGGGAAGTTTGAAATTAAGGGAAACAATTTATTGTAAAAATTAAGAACAATGTCATTGACTTACCTCAAAGATTCAAGCCTAACTTTGTTAATACTTTGGCCACAAGATCAAATTACGTCGGTGAGGAATTTACCTTTTCGGCACTTCGTCGAATTCTGGTTTCACCTTCTCTCTTGGCATTTTCTTGAGCTTCTTTTAAGCTGTTAAGAAAGAGAACAGTTGGTCAGCTTATGGCTCAATCATATTTTCAGTGTCCAGTTCTGTGCTAGGGGCACTTTCATATCCTTGGCCATAGCTTGTTAAACCGATCCACTTAACATGAGACAAGCTCTTCCCTCAAATTTGAGCCAGAAAGTTGCCAAAGATAAGGGAGGGTGTGAAACTGACTCACTGACAGTCAATTAGAAGCTTTGTTCTGTAAAAGTAGATGGGTGTGACTTCTTGATTGACAAACAGAAGATTGTTGGGGAAAAGTCCCTTTAACTGGCAGAACCAAGAGCTTTTTAACACAATGGTGTGACAAGGGTGAAACCGAACTGAGCATTTGAAGTACTGCCGTCCACACCCTTATGTAAACCTTCTCTATACCTTGTAAAGTATTTGTTTACCTTCATGTAAAATCATTGCAGTGAAAAAAAGTGACATTGAACTGAGCTTCTAAGTCCTCTCCTATCTATTACCTAATTACAGTCCCATCCAGAGACAAGCATTACTAGTTCTACAGAGGAAGAAACCAAGAGTTAGGGAAGTCAAATTCTCTTTTTTAGCTAGTGTGTGAAAATAAGCAGAAAGTCACAGAATTGGGGCGTGCTGGAAAACTAAGCCCACATGTCTTCTAGATAAGAAAGTAGAAATTAGGCTTATTTCCTGTCTGGAAACCAGATATAATCACTGTTTTGTAAACCTGAGAGGACGTGCCCTTGAATTCTCTGGCAGCACACTATAATTTTCAAAGGCAGGTGTGAAATTTATTAATCTGTTAGATCTCTCTCTGCCATGATTTTAAAGATCCGTGGATGTAAATGGAGCACTTGAAAGCCTGCTGACATATAGAGAGTCTATATCTTGTTTAACAGCCAGAATATTAAAGACTCTTTGGATCCTCTTCACATCTCAGCCTCAATAGTCAACAGATGTCAGGCACTCAGAGAAAGTTAACCCTATCTTTCTCTTCCCTAAAGTTCCACCTTTTATAGTAATAATGAAGGCAGCCACATGACATTATTATTATTATTACTTTAAATTAGATTGTCACATTGAGTAAGAGTCTCTGTACATATACAAATGAAGCAATGCACATCAAATGAATGATCTAGTTTATTCCAGGAATGTGTTTTCTAAATTGTAAAATATTGTGCCGTATAAAACACTGTCCATTGTCCTATCATTATAATTAAGCAAATTAAGAGTCTTGAATTTAATAACTAACATAATTACCTTAACCATGCCTTTTAAGAAACTCTAGCAGATGATATGAATTAAAAAGAAAAGAAGTCATTCAGAGAGCAAGGACTATTTCACTTTAAGAAGGCAAAGAATTGTATGCTTCATGAAAAGGACTGTATCTCTCTGTAGAGTGGTTCTCAGGACAGCAACCAAGTGCATCCTCATCAAATCCACCTACTTGGCCTGCGTGGGAATGATGATACTTACAAGAGCTCAGCACACATGGCACACTTATTGCCATGTGTTTTGCCATCAGGGCCAAGGACTGGATCATTTTCCCTTGTGCATACAAGTCTTCCATCCTTCACATAAGGCCGAAAAGCACTACATACATCCTGAAGAACAGGGAAAAGAACTTAACATTCACCATCCTGATTGTAATGCCTTCCACACGGTTTTCAGAATTTTATAGTACTCAGTGCTTCTCTGCCCAATGCACACTAGCCACCTAGAGCAGTGCCAGATGCCTAGAAGTAGCTTAGTGAGTGTTGCATAATTCATGAGTTTGCATATGGTGCTCATTTACTTATTCATTTATTAGTAAACACAGATACCCTAGTATGTGCTAGAACTAAGGTGGAACACAGTCCTTGCACTCAACTTGCTCATGATCTATTGGATGACACAAAGAGACATTTAAAATATGATGTACTGGGTGCCTGGGTGGCTCAGTTGGTTAAGCGACTGCCTCCGGCTCAGGTCATGATCCTGGAGTCCCGGGATCGAGTCCCACATTGGGCTCCCTGCTCAGCAGGGAGTCTGCTTCTCCCTCTGACCCTCACCCCTCTCATGTGCTCTCTCTCATTCTCTCTCTCTTTCAAATAAATAAATAAAAATAATAAATAAATAAAATAAAATAAAATATGATGTACTAACTGCCCTGGTAGGTGCTCTAGGAGCATAGAAAGGGCACACCAAACCTTGACTTAGGAAAAAACATTCAGCTAGAAAAAGTCAAGTGTGGTATGTCTGAGATACTCCTTTCTTTCTCCTATAATCACAAGTGCACAGAATGTTAGCAAAGGGAAAAGCTATTTAATCCAAATCTCATTTTTAGATATGGAAACACTGGTACAGTGTGGGTAAGTAATTTGCCTAAGGTCTCTGGACAGCAAGTGACAGTGCTAGGGTTTCAATTCAGATGAGGTGACTGAAGCATAATGCCCTTTCTACTGTAAGTGTAGTTTCCTTTTGATGGATGGATGGATGGATTGATTTTTTTTTCATAGAAAGCAGAAATAGAGCTGAAAAGTCTAACTACCAAAGTCACCTGCTCCAGTTACAGGAACTATCAACTGCTTTTCATCTAAACAAGCAGGGCCCCATCTTAGGTAAAGCAAGAATTGCTTCCTTCCTAACACCCCACCAAAGAAGGAAGAGGAGAGCATCTTCTTTCTCTTTGAAGTCAGCCTCCCAAGATTTCCCACCATTTTGACACTTGTTCTCACCTGATCTGGATTATTGGTCTCACATTCCCCTTCACTTTTTATGCCAACTTGGGACCTGGTTTTACTGGAATTGAAAGTTAGTAGACACAGAAGTTTAGTATCACAAAACTTCTTACCATTCAAAAGTAACTTATTGTCACTGTATTAGGATTCTCCTTTGCCCTTGAAAACAGATGTCACATCACATTCTTTTCCTCATTTACTCTTTCTAATGAGAGCCTGTGTTTATAACTTGGAGTTGAAGAAATAGAATTATGTTGGAGGGCTAATAAGAGTCAGACCTATAAATATTATTTCTAGAATTTTCTTTCCTATGTCTAAAGAGGGTCCATATCAGAAGAGAGGGAAAAAGTACACCTTATAACTAAAAACAGCAAAGAACTATGCTGTTGTTGATAATGATGTTTTAAATATACGAATTCAAGTTTAAATGATCTAACATCCTGCTCTATTATTCTTTGTTTGGGTTATGCTGACTAATATTTTAGTTGTCACGGAAAGTACCTTAAGTACCAAGAATTAAGTTTATTCAGTCTAATAGAGCTTTAACACTATCTGAAAACAGAACCATAAATGTAAAATACATTTCCTACTTTTTAAAAAGGTAAGGCAGCTTAAAACCACAGCCTCTGTATAACAATAAAAAAACAACAAAAACAATATAAAGAGAAAAATGAAGTTATTAAAAGTTACAAGAAGTTATATCAAAAGCTATCATCTGAGGGAAACAAAAAAAAATTGAATACCAATGTTACTGCAGAGTGCCCTAGTAGACAAAGCTAAGGAAGAAACCCAATGAGCAGTATGGTTCTCACTGTATAATGAAGGAAGTATACCAGAAATTAGGGGTGACACTTAGACCTGAAGAGATTTAAAGAATCTATCACAGGATCCCCCACATAAAACATAGTAGTAATTAAATGTACAGTGTGCCCATAATAGTATTACAAAATACATATCTAATAAAACCTGTGTGTTCTCCCTATGTCTGTTTGTGTTTTCCATTTATGTTGACCACTGGTGAGAGGTGAAGGCATCATTTCAGAGTGCATCTCTGAAAATGCAATAATGCAAGGGATCAGAGTGATTTAATTCAGTTGTATTTTGGTAAAGATACTTATTACAAGGAGGGATAATGCTTGCAGAACCCTGAAGACTGAATATTTATCATATCCTTTATTAGTTTCAAGCACTGGTTGTTATTATGTGTGCAAAAAGTGAAGAGCAGACAATTCAAGACTGAGGCCACAGGCCAGAACCTGTGAAGCAGGTGTGCCATCTTGTTGACTGACAACCGACAGCCAAACGTAGCATTGAGGGTGGAGAAAGAATCAAACGGCGACAAAATGTGAGATGCTTTAGCTATGTGACAAAGGTCAAATCAATGGAAAGAAGTTCAATATTAAAAGTTCCAATTATCTATTCTAATATTATAAATTACTGAGCACTAAATAAAAAAATCATTTGATGATTAAATAATTCTCTGTAAAAAAAGATATATTCCTAGATAGAAAGGGACAGATGTCTGTATGTATATGTATATGTATATAAGTGCGTGTACATACCTGTGTGCTTATATGTGCATACAGGTAGATACTTAGATTTAGATCTATTAGATGTCTGTCTACTTCACAGAGACACTGATAACTCTCTGATAAACTGCATACAAAAGTGCTTTGTAAAATATAAAGTGTTGCACTTCATATTTTTTTCCTTAAGAATAGTAAAATGAGTGGTCCTAATAATTTCTGGATGGCTAACTTTCGCAAAATGAATTGATATTTTAAAGACTGTAAGAAAAAACTGTGGCATGTACTTACACGGAGAGCATGCTTTAGGGAGAAAGCCTGCTGCAGATACTCACGCGTTCTCAGCGCACAGCGCACATTTGTTGCTATAGGTTTTCCCATCTGTGCCACAGACGGCGGCGCTATCGAAGGTACAGATAAAATCCCCATTTCTCTCTTCTTTCCTGAAATCATCACAGTTCAACTGCAAGAGACATGATCAAACATCAAACTATAACATCAAAATATAAGACAGAAAATAGTCCTTAGATACATAAATACATTAATATTTTAAACCCACAACAAGATCACTTACTGGAAAACAAAACAGACTAAGGAGACTGCACAAATAACATCATGAATAATAAAACATGGCCCAAGAACAGAGATGTAAATAGATTTTAGGAGAAAGAATTGGTATTTGATTTCAGCCACTTGCTATCTGGGTGAGGTAGGCCAAGTCTCCCCTCTGAAACTTAGCATACTGTTTGTCAAATCCTGCCGGCCTTCTTAGCAGAGTGATAATGAGGTCGAGTAGATAAGAATAGGAAAGCTCTCTGTAAACTCTAAGCTACAATGAAGTTTTTATTATTATAGATTAGGGTAGTTATCAGGAGCCAGACTGCTGGGCTTATAATTCTAACTCTGCCACATACTGGCTGTGTGATGTGGGAGTTACATAACCCCTCTGTGCTTTAGTGTCCTTATTTGCAAAATGTGTACAATATTACTAACTCTCGGCATTTTTTTTTTTGATTCGAGACACAGAGATAGAGAGAGAGCATGAGCAGGGGGAGAGGCAGAGGGAGAGGGAGAAGAAGGCTCCTCGCTGAGCCAGGAGCCTGATGTGGGGCTCCATTCCAGGACCCCAAGATCATGACGCTCAAGCATCTGAGCCACCCAGGCGCCCCACCTCTCAGCATTTTAAAGAAGTTTCAGTGTATGAATACGTGCACAGCATTTACAACGGCGCATAGCATATCATAACCCTTCACTGTTGTTATTGTTGTTGTTATTTTAAACATTTTCCTCACTGACAATCAAGCCAATCATGAAACATGTTTTGAGGATGCTGGAAGAAATCTCCAAATCTCAGCTCAAATAATATGACACATACTTAGGGACATACCTGTATGGTGAGGAAAACAGCTACACTAGGTGGTTAACTGGAGACTAGGGTTTGATTCTCACATCTGCCACCCACTCACTCTACCTCTTTGAACCTTACTTTCCTTGTCTGACAAATGGAAAATTCACACCCCATCTGTCCTACAGATTTGTGCTGAGCATCAAATGAATACTTAGGAAACCTTATTTGGCAACACTATTGTGACATGAGCTAACTAAAGAAGACCTAGACTTAACTTGAATTTCATTTCTATCCAAAAGCAAAGAATGACACTGGAGAATTTTTTAGTTATTATATCACATGACAAAATAAATTTTTGATGTTATTGTCATAATAAAAATATTTTAAATATAGATGTGGAACACTTAGAATATAGATCTGTGACCTAGTATGTTACACAATAGAAACAATAAAAGAACAATTACAAATACATAGTGAATTTGTGAACCAAAAGTTTACATCAAGGAATACTTCTGAAAAACAATAAAAAAAGAAAAAGAATTTAAGGTAGAAAAAAAAAGCTATGGAACATAACCCACTGTTCATGTCATCTGTTGGGGAAGAAGTTAAAATAGAGTGAAGATAAGTAATGGCTATATGTGTTATTTCATTTATTCAGTAGTTCATTTGTTCCTCAAAATCCACTATACATCTGCTAGCCTCTGGGTTTCTACTAGATGAAGACACTGCCAAAAAAAAAAAAAAACCAACAACAAAAACTTGGAATATGTGCTCTAAGGAACTTATATTCTGATGAGAAGGTAAAGACCATAAATATGGTAATTTGAAATTAAAATAAATGCTATTAAAAATAATCTGAACAATAACTAGAATGATGGCTATTTTAAATACAGTGTCAAGAAAGATCTCTCCATAAAGGTAACATTTGAGGTAAAATGGGATTAATGAGGAGAAGCCAGCCACTGGAGATCTGAGGGAAGGACATTCCAGGAGTAGAGAACTGCAAGTGCAAAGGATCTGTGATAGGAACTAGACTGTCCTGCTTCAGGGGCACAATGGAGTGTGGCTGCTGTGTGAGGAAAAAGCAGAGAGCGGCAGGTTTTCTCTCTAGGGTCATTTCTGGAGAAACTAATGAAGCATGGGTGATATGGATTGATTTTATTGACTTGGGACAATCACCGCTATCCCCCTTCAGCAAAAGCAAGTGTCATACTAGGTCACAGGTGTTGGCAGGGTGATGACGAGTGATGACGGGGCAGATAAAAAGCGCAGCTGTGAGGCCCTGAGAACAGCTGTGGGTATTTACTCCTCCTCCCCCGCCTCCCCCGCCTCCCTCTCCAAACTCCAAGGGCTGGTAGGTCACAACTTATAGAGAACACCTCTTCCTAATGCTAACAGTTTCTGAGAGCTTACAGATGGATTCCTAACCTGACTGGAGTGGCAACAAACTGGTTCCAGAACCTTCTGATGTAGGCTTCATCTCCTTTCCTATCCTTACACTCCCCAGGAGAGGCAGAGACCAAATGTAGCCTTGAACACCATCTCACTCACTGTAGCAGAAAAAAATAACTAACGCTATTATGGAATGTTAGAGTAGAAATACCTGTATATGTAAGGAACAAGACATAAAAGAAATACGGTAATGTGGGCAATAGTCAGTATCAGTTGAAGCAGAATTATCAGAATGCATAGAAAAATAATTTTTCAAGACTGTAACTATTCTTTAGAGAGATAAAACATCTGCAATATGAAACAAGAAATAAAGAAGCTATAATGGGAAAAAAAGTGGAAGTTTTAGACATGGAAAATATTTAAATGGTAATCAATAAAACAATAGAAAGAATAAAAGCAGGGTAGGTACATGTACCTAAGGAATTTGTAAACCAGAAGATTAGATCAAGAAACTCTCAGAGAAGCAATGGTAAAGGAAAATGAATTCAAAATAGAAGAGAAAATCTAAAGAACATGGTGAATAGAATTAAAGTCCCAAAAAGGAGGCAACCATATATAGGAAAAATATTTGAAGAAATAGGGAACATTTCTAGAATCAATGAAAAATGAAAAAACAAAGAAAGATAGAAATAGCTATAGCAACTCAAAGATAGAATCTGGTCAATAACAAATTAGAGAGGTTTAGGGATTTTTAAGCAAATAAAAGCAAGCTAACATATGTTAGGGGAGAAGATACAGATATTAACAATAAACAAAGACATTAGTAATAGTGATGATAAATAATTATAAATACGGATATTTGGATAGGGGGAGTCATATTAAGAGCAAAAATAGATATGCAACATTTAACTCATCATCAAAGAAAAGCTGGAAGGAAGAAACTACTTTTAAAATAATTTTTTAAATCTGGTAACTGAAAATATGAAAAATTAGGAGAATTAAGTTCTAGTACAACAGAAATAACAACTGTAAATGAGCTAAACACACAAATTAAAACATGATTTGTGGTTGGATTTAAAAAACAGGATCAAACCAGGTATGGATGATAAGAGAGAATTAAAATTAAAGAGCACACAGATATTAAAACAATAGGATAAGAAAAGATATGAGGTAAAAATGAATAAGAAGAGAACAGATGCAGTAACATGAATACTAAAAATATAGAATTCAGCCCAAAATGCAGCATAAGTGACAAAGGATACTATATAAAGTAAAAGGAAAAACAGAACATGAAGGTATAATAACCACTGAGCATTCATTCACTTAATAATACAGGCTCTACCTCCGTCAGACTGCAACCAAAAAGATGTGATAGAATTAGATAAATCAGTAACTGGACTTAGGGATTTTAGCATATACTTCTGAGAAATTGATAGATCAAGGAAAAAATTAAGATGCTTAAGCCATTAGATTTTTATAGAAAACTACATCCAAGGAACAGCAAACAAACATTTTTTCCAAGACATAGGAAACACTTATAAAAGTGGAATATTTATTAGACCACTAAAAAAGTCTTAGGAAAATTTCAAAGAACCGATGTCATATGGTCTATGCCCAAAATTCAGTAAAATCAAAGTTAATTTAAAATAGATGAAGTGCAATATATTTGAAAATCAAATAACGTATTACTTGGAAGGGAGGAAAATTAAGGAATGTTTGGCAAAGAGCGACAAATGGAAACACTTCCAGCACAAATCTTGAGATAGATGATCATTAATATCTTCACATACTCTTGTCATGGAATCTTAGAAGTTAAAATTTTAAAGACTAGGTATTGCTCAATCCATTACAAAATGTGCAGCAGAGCAAACATAAAGAAATAGGAATAAGTGACACAGAAAACAAAAATAATTGAGAAGATTAACAAAAAAGCTGATATTCAGATTTCTATGACAATTGATAAGAGAAAGAGAAGATGGAAATAAAAATACATGCAATGATAATTGAAAATAACTGTATAAAAATTGAGATATACATACAATAAAAGCATATTATCAGTATCTATATGCTACAACATCTGAAAACCAAAATAGAGATGTGGCTACAAAAAAAAGTGTAAAATACCTACAGTGGTTTAATAATAAAAGTTGAACAGACCAATAGCATTATTCCCATTGATATACTGGTCTGAGATATTCCCTCCCCAAAATGCCCAAGTACTAATAGCTTTAAAATCCATTTTTCTAAACTGTTAAGAAAAAAGGAAAACTTGTATTGAGTAATAATAATTTACAAGTTATTCCAAAAATTGAGACGGTATGTGAACTGAAAAACAATTGTAGACAGTTTTATTGAGGTTTTACTTACATACCATAAAATTCATGAATTTTAAGTGTACAATTCAATGATTTTTGGTAAATTTATGGAGTTGTATGGCCATCACCATAAGCCAGTTTTAGAATATTTCCGTCACCCTAAGCGTTTCCCCTGTGCCCGTAAATTAACTGTAAATAGGTAATCCCCGTTCCCAGCTCTAGCCTTAGGCAGCCACAGAATTTTCTGACTATAAATTTACTTTTTCTCGATATTTCTTATAAATGGAATCATAAAGATGCAACTGTTTCATTCTGGCGTCCTGCACTTTGCCTAATATTCCTGAGGTTCATCCATGTCATAACAGTATCAGTGGCACTTCCCTTTTATTCCTGAATAATATTTCATTCTATAAATGTAGCTCATTTTGTTTATCCATCACCAGCAGACCTTCAGACATGTAGATTGTTTCCAGTTTTGGATTATTAAAAAGAATGTTGTTATGAATATTCACATGCCTGGCTTCAGATGGACATACGTCTTCACTTCAGTGGGGTAGGCTCCTAAGACCAAATTTGTTAGGTTATATGGTAAATTTATGTTTCACTTCTTAAGAAGCTGCCAGACTGTGTTCCAATGTAGTTGCACTCTTGAATACTCCTTCCTGCCATCTGTAAGTGTTCCAGTTTGTCCACAACCTTAACAACATTCTATATTTTCTGTTTTTATGATTTACAGCCATTCTTGTGGGTATGTAATGGTACCTCATTGTGGTTTTAATATGCATGCCCCTACATAATAATAATGTAAAACATCTTTTTAAGTGCTCCCTAGCCATTAAGATGTTTTTAGTGTAATGGCTTCTAATTGAGTTATCTTCTTATAAATGAGTTGTAAGAGTTCCTTACATATTGTAGATAGAAGTCTTTTACCCCATATATGAGTATTTTCTCCCAGTCCGTACTTGCTTTTCTATTGTCTCAATGATTTCATTTGAAGCCCAAATGTTTGTACAGGCATACTTTGGAGACACTGCATGTTTGGTTCTAGACCACTGCAAAAGGCAAATATTGCAATAAGGCAAGTCAAATGCATTTTCTGGTTTTCCAGGACATGCAAAAGTTATGTTTATACTATACTGTAGTCTATTAAGTGTGCAATAGCATTATGTTTAAAAACCACAATGAACATACCTTAATTAAAAGATACATTTTTTGCTAAAAATTTCTCATCATCATCTGAGTTTTCAGTGAGTCTTCCTCTTTTTGCTAGTCGAGGGTCTTGTCTCGATGTTCATACTGCTCGTGGATCAGGGTGGTGGTTGCTGAAGGTTGGTGTGGCTATCGCAATTTCTTAAAATAAGGCAACAATGAAGTGTGCCACATCGATGAACTCTTCCTTCATGAATGATTTCTCTGTGGCATGTGATGCCATTTGACTGCATTTTACCTACAGCAGAACTTCTTTCAAAATTGGAGTCAATCTTCTCAAACCCTGCCACTGCTTTCTCAACTAAGTTTATGGAATATTCTAAACTTTTATTGTCATTTCAACAATCTTCACAGCATCTTCACCAGGAGTAGATTCCAGCTCAAGAAACCATGTAAGTGACTCCTCGGGGTGTGCAGGTGGTACAGTTGGTTAAGCCGCCTGACTCTTGGTTCTGGCTCAGGTCATGATCTCAGGGTCTTGGGATGGAATCTCATGTTGGGCTGTGCACTCAGTGAGGAGTCTGCTTGAGATTCTCTCTTTCCCACTGCACCTCCCCCTGCCCCCCCAAATAAATGAAAAAAATATTTAAAAAAGAGAAGTGACTTATCATATGTTCATTTTATCACGAGACTGATGTAATTCAGTCATAATCAGCCTCCACTTCTAATTCTAGTTCTCTTACTATTTCCACCACATCTGTAGTTGTCCCCTCTGCTGAAGTCCTAAATCCCTAAAAGTCATCCATGAAAGTTGGAATCAACTTCTAAACTCCTGTTAATGTTGATACTGTATTTTGACCTCTTCCCATGAATCACGAATGTACATAATGGCATCTAGAACAGTGAATTCTTTCTAGAGGTTTTCAATTTACTTTCCCCAAAGCCATCAGAGAAATTGCTATCTATGGGAGCTAGAACCTAACAAAGTATGTTTCTTAAATAATAAGACTTAAAAGTCAAAATTACTCCTTGATCTATGGGCTGCAGAATAGATGTTGCATTAGTGGCCATGAAAACAACATTAATCTCATTGTACTTCTCCATTGAAGATCACTGATCACAGATAACCACAACAAACTTATAATAATGAAATTTTGAAATATTACGAGAATTACAAAGATGAGACATAAAATGAGCAACTACTATTGGAAAAATGGTATCAATAGACTTGTTTGATGCAGGATGCCACAAACCTTCAATTTGTAGAAAATGTCTGAGAAGCACAATAAAGCAAAGTGCAATAAAATGAAGTATGCCTATAATTTTGATAAAGTCCAACTTAGTAATTTTGTATTTATGGGTCAGTCTTCTGGTTTCATATCTAAAAACTCTGTCTAACCCAAATTCATGAATTTCTTCTGTTACATTTTAGCACAGAAATGTTATAGTTATGGCTCTTAAATTTGAGACTCTAATCCATTTTGAGTTAATTTTTGTGGATGATGTAAGGTAAGAATCTAAATTTATTTTTACAGATACTAAATTTTCCAAGCATTTGTTTATCTTGACAAGTTAGTCAAATATTTGACCATAAATGTAAAGAAGATCAATTCCATTCCACTGTACTGATTTTTATGCCTGTCCTTGAACCAATAACACACTGTTTTGTTCACTGTCATTTTATAATACATTTTGAAGTCAGTTACAGTTAGGTGTCCCAACATTTCTATATAAATATTAAAATCAATTTGTCAATTTCTACCCAAAAAGCCAGGATTTTTGTAGGGCATATGTTGAATTTATAGATTAATTTTGGAAGAATTGCCATCTTGATAATAATTTTTGGATTGTTCATTGCTACTATACAGAAATACAATTGAGTTTGCATTACTGATTTGTATGCTGAAATCTTGCTAAACTCATTTATTAGTTTCTTGCTAAAGTCATTCTCTAGTTTCTTTTTATAGATGCTTAGGATTTTCTATATATAGTATCATGTTCCTACAATGAAAAACAATTTCTTTCCTTCCAAGCAGAATGTCTTTAATTAATTAAGAAATTTTGCCTTATTATATTGGCTATACTCTCCAGTTCAATGTTGAATAGAAGTGGTGTGTTGAATAAAAGTGGTGAGAGCAATCATCTTCACTTTCTTCTCAGTCTTAAGGTAAAAGTATTCATTCCCTAACCATTAAGTATGATGCTAGTTATAGCTTTATCATAGATGTCCTTTATCAGCTGAGGAAGTTTTTAACTATTGGTAGTTTTTGTGCATGTGAGTGTGTGTGTGTGTGTGTGTGTGTGAGAGAGAGAGAGAGAAGGAGAGAGAGAGAGAGAGACAGGGAGAGTGTTTTTTTTATCTTGAATGACTGTTGGATTTTGTTAAGTGCCTTTTCTGCATCTATTGAAATAATGATGTAGTTTTGTCTTTATCAATATGGTGTACTAGATTTTCTGTTGTTAAACCAACCTTTCTTTCCTAGAATAATACCCATTTGGTCATGGTTTTATTTTTTTGTTGTTGTTGTTGTTGTGGATTCTGTTTGCTAATATTTTGTTAAGCATTTTTCTATGTATGTTTATGAGTAATATTTATCAGTAGTCTGCTGTAGTTGTGATATCTTCCTTTGGATTTTGTATCAAAATAATACTGGCGGGTAAGTGTTACTTCTTCTATTTCCTGAATGAGTCTATAAAAGATTAATATTATTTCTTCTTTCAATATTTGGTGGGGGTCATCAACAAAATCTGAACTTTTCTTTCATTTAATCATGGATTCAATTTGTTTACTTGCTATACATCTATTTTGATTTTTTATTTCCTCTTGGGTCAGTTTTTAGTAATTCATGTATTTCTAAGAATTTGTCTATTTCATGTCAGTTGTCTACTTTTTGGGCACAAATTTGTTCATAATATTCTAATATAGTCCTTGTAATTTCTCTAGGGTATATATTGATATTTCATATTTCATTCCTGATTTTGGTAATTTTTGTTTTCTCTCTCTCACTTTTTTTTTTTGGTCAATTTGTCCAAAGGTTTGCCAGCTTTGTTAATCTTCTCAAAGAAAAACATTTGGTTTATTAACTTTCTATTATTTTAATGTTTTGTATTTTATTGATTTCTGCTCTAATCTTTATTATGCCCCTCCTTCTGATTGGTTGAGGTTTAGTTTGCTCTTCTTTTTCTAAGTTTCTTAATGTAGAAGTTAAGATTATTAATTTGTGACCTTTCTTCTTGTCTGATTGAGGTATTTAAAGCTCTATACAATGCTTTAGCTAAACCCATGTCTCAAATTATGTTTTTTGTATTTATTCAGTTCAAATTATATTCTAATTTCTCTCTAATTAATCCACCAGTTATTTAGAAGTATGCTACTTCTTACTGTCCAAATATTTGGGGATTTCCCTAATTTCTTCCTCTTGTTGGTTTTCTATTCAACTCTATTTTTCAGAAAACATACTTTGTATGATTTTCTTCTTTTAAATTTATTGAGATATATTTTATATCCTAGTATTTAGTATTCAGTCTTTTTGTAGAATGTTTCATTGTTCCTTGAAAAGAATGTACCTTCCGCAATAATTGGGGAAACACTCTCTATATTTCAGTTAGTTCCTAGTGTTGTTCAAGTATTCTATATCTTTGATGATATTTTGTCTAGTTCTATCAATTTTTAACAGTAGAATATTAAAATTTCTAACTATTATTGTTGAATTGTCTATTTCTTCATTTAATTATAGCATATCTGGTTTCATACATTTTGAGCTTCTGTTAGTCGGAGCATATACATTTATAATTGTTATATCTCCTGGTGTATTAATACTTTTAAATTACAAAATGTCCCTATTTGTCTCCAATAATATTATTTGTCTTAAGGTCTATTTTGTAAGATGGTAATATAGCAAATACTGCTCTCTCATGTTATATTTGACCTGGTATCACTCATCATTTCATACCTTTTGTGTCTTTGAATTTAAGGAGTATGTAATGGAGAGAGTTTATAGTTGCTTTTTTTAATCATACAAAAATCTCCACCTTTTGATTTGAATATTTAAATCATTTACATTTAGTATAATTATTGATATATTTACATTTGCTACATTTCTATTTGTTTTCAATATGCTCCTGTCCTTTTCTACTTCTTTATCCTCCACTACTGCCTTCTTTTTGGTTACATATTTCTAGTGTGTCTTTTTAACTCTTGTGTTGATTTTATATATTTATTATATATATGTCATTTTCTTGCTGGTTACTCTAGTAATTGCAATATGCCTCCTAATTTATCACAATCTATTACAGATTAATATTTAACTCTGTTAAAATATAGAAACTTTGCCCTAATACAGCTCTATTTCCTTTATTCCCCTTTGCACTATAGTTATCTTAAATATTTTATCTATATACCCAATAAAACAGAATTGTAATTATTGCTTTATGTAATATTATATCTTTAAAAGAAACGAGGTGAGGGGCACCTGGCTGACTCTGTCAGTAGAGCATGGGACTCTTGATCTTGGGGTCGTGAGTTCAAGCCCCACATTGGGTGTAGAGATTACTTGAAAAAATAAAATCCTTAAAAAATTTAAAAAAAAAAGAAAAGAAACTGGATGAAAATAAGGGAAATATATTTACAAACTAGTTCATATTAACCATATATTTATCATTTCTGGTGCTTTTCATTTCTTTCTGGAAGTCCAAGTTACTATCTAGGAGTCATTTCCTTTCAGTTAAAGGACTACCCTTATTATGACTTAGTAAGACAGGTCTGAAGGCAACAAATTTTCTCAGATTTCATTGATTTGGAACTATCTTTATTTGACTTAATTTTTATAGATTAATTTTGGTGGATATAGAATATTGATAAACATTTTTTTTTTCTGTCAGCACTTTGAGCATGCCATTCCATTGTCTTCTGGCCTTCATTATTTTAGATGAGAAGCCAGTCATTAATTGTAACCAGTATAAAGAATGTGTCATTTTTCTTTTGCCACTTTAAAAATTTTCTCTTGATTTCAACATTTTGATCATGATAGGCCTAAGTTTCAATCTCTTTTTGTTTATCCTATTTGGGACTTGCTGAAATTCTTGAATGTAATGAGTAATTTTTTTTTTTAAATCAAACATGATACATTCGGGGCCATTATTTCTTGAAATAATTTTTCTGTCTATTTTATCTCCCTTTAATTTTGGTATTTCTTTGCGCATGTTTTGGCATGCTTACTACCTCAGAGACTCTGTGACTCTATTTTTCATCAATATTTTTTCTCTATTTCTATTGTTAACTTTTATTGATCTTTCTACAAGTTTACTAATTCTTTCTTATGCAACCTCAAAGCTGCTTTTGAAACTCTCTACTGAATTTTTTATTTGACTTATGCTTGTCAACTCCAGAATTTTCATTTGAGATATATACCTTTGTCTATCTCCATCTCTATCTCCTGAAAATTTCTATTTGTTTATTCATTGTCATTATACTTTCCTTTAATTATCCAACTATGGTTTTCTTTAGTATTTGAACATTTTTAAAATAGGTGCTTCAAATCTTTGTGAAATCTAACATTCAGAGACACTCAGATAGTTTCCATTGGCTTTTCTTTCCCTTATGGGTCATACATTCCAGTTACTTTGCGTATTTCATAATTTTTGTTGAAGATCGGAAATTTTGGATAATGATTTCACTAGAAAGATTATTTTTGTTGTTTTATTCTTTATTTGCATCTTTGGCTGTGCTAACTCTCTGATTTCTTGCTGTCCGATAGTATATAGCTGTTGATGTGTCTGTTATGAAAATATTTATAGCTTTTATTTTTTTAAGACTGGCTCTCTAGGTTTTTCTTTCTCTATCTCTATAACTTAGTGATTGGCCAATGATTAGATACAGTTTGGGCTCAAACACCTCAGGCTTCCATTGCATGGAGGAGGGCATTCAAAATTCAGGATATAGTTACATCTACCCCAGCATTTGCTTTCCACTGGGATTTTTTCACATGTGTTTTCTTTTTCTTTTTTTTTTTTTTTCTGGTGCAGAAAAGGTGGTTTTATTAAAGTACAAGGACAGGACCTGTGGGCAGAAAGAGCTGCTTTATGTGTGTTTTCTAAGTGCTTGCGCATGGTCTTATGCAGCTAAAACTTTGTGAATTGCTTGGTCCCACTTTGCTCTCTGCAGCCCATGTGTGAAGACTCAGCCAGAAATAGGCTTGCCTCAACCATGCTACAACTTCAGGCCACTGTCCTTACTCTTATTGAAGATCATGACAGCCACTGAAAACATCTCTGGACATGATTGTTGCCCACTATAAATTACTTTAATAAAGACAGTGCAGTTCCTGACCCTCATAGCCTGCCTTAGGAAGGTAGACCCTCCATACCAACCAAGCAACAGGAATGAGATGGGAGTATCCCTAAACAAGAACATCACAGACCGCCCCCCCATTGTTCCAGTTAAAAATTTAGCAGTTTTTCAAGCATAAATGCTTGTCAGAGTGATATAGGCTAGTCAGAGTGACTCAATTTCTAGAGTACTATAACGGTTGTTTTGGTCAATTTTGTCTCAATTTATAGTTGTTTTTTGGATAAAGGATTTGTTGACCTCCTTATTCAGCCATAGCCTTAGGTGCCACCTCTCAGGGTAATTTTATATTGATTTCAAAACCAGACAAGAATAATTAAAAAGAGAAAAGTATACACTCGTTTTACTTATGAAAATAGTTTCAAATTTTCTAAATGAAATACTAACTATCCAGGTGCCTGGGTGGCTCAGTTGGTTAAGCAACTGCCTTCGGCTCAGGTCATGATCCTGGAGTCCCCAGATCGAGTCCCGCATCGGGTTCCCCACTCAGCGGGGAGTCTGCTTCTCCCTCTGACCCTCCCCCCTCTCATGTGCTCTTTCTCTCTCTCATTCTCTCTGTCTCAAATAAATAAATAAAATCTTAAAAAAAAAAAGAAATACTAACTATCCAAATTCAACAGTGTATTAAAAATGTATTATGGTTAAGTATTATTTACCCTAAGAAAACATTAGTAGTTTAACATAAGCAAATTTATCAAGAAATTTATTACATTAATAGACTGAAAGAGAAAAATCAGAAAATTATATTAACAGTTGTAGAAAAGACATTTGGTAATGATCAAAACAGATTCGGGAGATTAAGAACAGAAAGGAATTTTCTAAACTTGCTGAAGTTTATTTATAAAACACCTACAGTAAGCATAGTTAATGGAGAAACTCTAGATATATTCCTTTTAATATATGAAGAGAGGGCAAGCTGATATTCATTATCATCACTACTATTTAACTATGGAATTCTAGATCCTGGCCAATGATATAAGAAAAGAAAAAGAAATAAAGGAGTGAGAAAATGGAAAAGGAAGTTATAAAACACCTATTATCTCCTTTTATGCAGATAATGTGATCAACTACCAAGAAAAAAAATGATAGAATTAATAAACTATCAGAATCAACACAAGATATCATAAAGCTGTTCAATGTAAGATCAACCTGTAGAAATCAATAGAAATTGTCTATACCAACAATAACCAGATAGAAATACTATAAACAAAATACCAAACAAAATATCAATAAAATGACAAATTTTCTAGGTATTAGCAAAAATTATAAAAATCTGTGGAGAATACTTAATAGATTTCATAAAGTAGACAGAAATTATTATGAATTAATGATAAGGTATTCTGTGTTCTTGAGTTGGGCAGGCTAATATTATAAAAAGGTCAATTTTACTCAAATTAATTGATAAATTCTTTGTATCCCTAATCACTTTGGGTTCCCAAACTCAAGTTGGATTTTACATTAACTCAATAAACTTTTTATTTCTAGTATATGGGAAAATATATGTCTATGTATAGGTAAGTGAACTTGGAAAAAGATGAATTAAGAAAGGGGACCTGCCTTATTAGTTATTAAAGCAATGAGCTCATCTGAACAGAATAGGGAACTCAGAAGCACACATATACACACATAAGAACTTAATATCCTACATAGTTGGCAACCTACATCAACGAGAAACATTGAATAAAGGAATCAATCAATTTAAAAAATAAAATTCTCTACATGGACCAAATACATTAAAGATTATGAGGAATTGGACTATGGGTGATAGAAATGAAAATGGTGAAAAGAAGTCATATTTGAGATAGACTTTGGAGACAATACCAATGAGAGTTGTAAATGGATTGGATATTAGAGTTGGAAAGTGAAAAAATGCCATACTAGTGAAGAAGAAATTGATGATGCAAGTGAGAAAGGCTGTCTGTAGGAGGAAAATTCTTGAGCAGGAAGAGCACCTTATTCTGAAAGTGAGCATCAGGGTTGATTTTTGATGGGAGGAACCTAAGCAGAGAAAGTAGTAGATTTTTCTCTCTTATGGGGGAAAGTAACAACAAAAACAATGTAATAACATGAACCCATTCAAACACAAACAAGTAAAAGTCTAAACAGAAATTACCCAAAGGGCCTGCAGCCAAATATGGACTACCTTAATTTGTAAGTAAGTATATTCCTAGGTAGCAAAACAAGTAATCATAGGGACTTAAAAGGTAAAAATTATAACTCAGGCATAAAATGATAACAGAAAGGTATAATGTCTTAGAATTCCAAAATTTTATTTCTTAAAAATCTTATTTGATTAAAATTCAACATTTACATCTGACTAGCAATATTTAGAAATAGTTTTGTTAGAACTGGTATGTATGGGGTGATAGACATTGGGGAGGGTATGTGCTATGGTGAGCGCTGTGAATTGTGCAAGACTGTTGAATCACAGATCTGTACCTCTGAAACAAATAATGCAATATATGTTAAGAAAAAAAGAAGAAGAAGAAGAAGATAGCAGGAGGGGAAGAATGAAGAGGGGTAAATCGGAGGGGGAGACGAACCATGAGAGATGATGGACTCTGAAAAACAAAGTGAGGGTTCTAGAGGGGAGGGGGTGGGGGATGGGTTAGCCCGCTGATGGGTATTAAAGAGGGCATGTTCTGCGTGGAGCACTGGGTGTTATGCACAATGAATCATGGAACACTACATCAAAAACTAATGATGTAATGTATGGTGATTAACATAACAATAAAAAGAATTGGTATGTACGTGTATTTCATTTTTTCATTTGTCATTGGCTTATGTTTTATATCTTAAAACATCATTGATCAGTTTCTCATGAAGGAAAAAGATGCGGAGGAGAGGGTGGAGAAGGAGAATAGATCTTAGTGAATGAGCCTCTCTCTAAATGTGACAGCTAAAGGCAGGATTGGAACTTACCAGGAAATTTTCTGATCTTCAGAGATTTTGTAGAGCACAGAAGCTGCTCGCTGTTGCTCAGATAAAGGATTTGCGGTGACTGACGAATTGAGTGGTGACTGTGTTCTTGTTTTAAAAGTGAAACCAGTCGAGTTCAAGCAAACAATGTGGTTGAGTAGATTTACTGTGGAGGCTAAGATTCTCAGACATTCCTAAGTAACACTGATGGGGAAAATTTTAGCTTGGTAAGTCCAGGGATGTTACAGTAATTTGGGTGTGTCTCCCTGACTGATCGTTTTAATTATGTGTCAGGGACAGGAGAGGAGGAACTAAAAGAAGAAACTACCCAGGAGACTTGGAGTGATATGAATAGTTGTCAGGATTCCTAGTGATAACCCCCAGCTTCGTCAACAGCTTACTGTGACACAGTGTAGGCCAGAAATTTCCCTCAATCCGGGTCTAGTATTTTTATTTTTTCGTAGAAATAAAAAAAATTACAAAGTGAAATCATTGTGCGGGGCTTGCATCTTTATGGTTTCTTTCATTTTATTCCATTTTTTATTAAAAACCATTTTTTTTTTTACCACAGAATACTTTTCTCAAACAAATATTAGCCTGTTTTCCAAAGTGCAAAATAGATATAAATAAGCACCTCTAGTTGAGTTAGGGAAACTCTCTAGGTATCAGAAAGGACATGCAATAGGAAGTAAAAGAAAAAAAGAAAAAAGAAATAAAATGAATCAGATGCCTGCTAACATATGTTAAACACTGTATTTGGCTTTTTAAAGTTAGTTTCTCATTTGATCCACATTCCTTTTCACAGATGAAAAAAATAAGACCCCAGAGATACAGAAATTGTCCAAGTGATACAGACAGTGAGTAAGAATTCTGACATTTGAAATTAGTTCTGATAATTCCATGAAGGTTTTTGTTGAAGCTGAGACAGGACAGGAGGAATGAGAAATGACCATGGAAGGCAGACATCACACTGACTTACTCCACCTCTTAGTGTCTGTCAGTGCCCAGAATGTTTTCTGAGAGTTGGGTCATGGGTTGGGCATACGGACAAGACGTACCAGAGATTTAGCCTACCCCTGGACTAAGCCATGTTCCCTCCCTTCTAAGTAGCTGGCTTCACAATAGGTATGACCTAGTAATTAGGAAATAAACAGATAGCTCTAAATAGAGTCAAACATAATCTTGAAAGCAATTACAACAAGTTGACTTCAAATAATCTCACCTTTTCTGGGGCAGTGGCCCGGGAGGCTCTTGTTAAATAGCTGGCTCTTTTCTGGGATTTTGCGTCTTTTTCCCTGGAAGAGAGCAGGAAGTAGCATAGCTTAGACATGCTTTCCCAGTTTGGGGGAAAGATTTGCATACGTGTCAACCTTAATTTTGACTCTTTGCCTCAGCTCAATCTAGTATATCACATGTGGGGGTGGTACGTGCAGAAATTAGCTCAGGCACCATAAGTCTCTCCTCAGTGCTGAAAAATATCTCAGACATGGCTCTACAAGAGGCAAGAATCCCTACCTTTAACCGCACAACCAACAGACTACTCCCCGACCCCTTTAAAAGCTTCCAACCTCCAGGTGGTAACCAACTCTAAAAGCCATCTCTATATCGTTGGGATAGTGTCTTGGAAATACCATATTCACACTGAACCAAAATCTATCTGCTTGTTTTGGTTCTGGTTCTAAACTGTAAGGTCCCACAGAGCAAATTCAGAAATTTAAGGAGAGCTTTTATGCTTTGTACATGTCTTTTCCAGTTTAAGAAACCAAGACTATTCCAACATAATTTAAATAGGTAACAAAAACTATAATTGAGTTAGTGACGTCAAAGAGATAAATAACCTGTCTTGTATGTCTCAAGGCAGTTTATTTTTATTTTAAATTATTTTTCAGTAAATGTATTATATTCATAGTTTCAGTCCCCTTTCAAGACACCCTATATAACAAGAAGGAAGCTTTATAGTAAATAATATATCTGTTGATTTACATTCAGCTTTCAAGAGAATAAGAAAAAATTGCTCAGCTTGCCCTGGGTCTCCCTCATCCCCACCCCCTAAATCTTGCCCTTCTTCCTTCATCTTCTACGATTTCTTCACTAGGCGCAGCATGTGTGATCACAGCTTCATTAACCCAATATTATTGACTAGGTCAAATTAAATCCCCTGAAACATACTCCCTGGCATTTAAAAAGCTAATTATAACAACATAATTATCTTGAGTGGATAAGCTTAGCATTGGCTTGGTATCAGTGTTGAAGTTTTGATGGTGGTCAGAAATTAAAGATGACCTCCTTGTTCAAAAACAGATTAGAACACTCTGATTTGAGGATTTTCGATGGATAACAAGCCTTTTTTCACCTTTGGGTGTCACTGAAGAGAAGGAAAGAAGCAAAGAAGCATTGCATAGATGTCAGTAAACCTCCAGGACACTCACCCTTCCTGAGCTGCAGGGAGGTGCAAGCTAAAATCAGTTCTTTAGACTATGTTATCCTAGCATAATCTGAAATGTGTACAGACGCTGGCAGCTCACAGGATCAGGATGTGTCCTGCTTAAGTCTTTCTACTGGTTGGCTGCCATAAGGAGAGTTTGGCATCTTTCCCCCAGGGGGCTTTTCTCAGTCCCAAGGGCACAACAGAGTCAGGGCTTAACAGACCCAAGAATTCTTTTTTTCCCAGAGTCAGGAAACTCAAATTGGAACTACTTCCTCAAAAGTCTATTAAGTGCTACATACCCTCTGGAATGCTTTGGAACACCATTTGAGCGATTGTTAAAATCTTTTCAGGTAGGTGGCACTTATCCAACTTCACCTGATTAAGAGGTATCAGAGTGATCTGCTAAGCATTTTTATTTAATCTTTTAGAGTTAGAAAAATACATTTGACAGAATATAAAAAGAATACATTTACTGGTCCAGAGAATAGCTGGGAACTCAAACAATTAAAGAGGAATTTTACTCACAATATCATTTTGCACGTGGCACATCTATTGATGAAGGCTATTCCATCAGGGCTCTGAAAAAGTTTTTTATCTTGGGAACAAAATAATTTTCCATTTTTCATTAATGCCTGATACTCATCGCATGTTTCCTAAGGAAAAGATGAAAAAAAGCGTGTTTACTGAAATCTCATCAAAGTAAGACTTTACCTTCTAAGAACTTCCTTGAGCAATACTATTTATTTATTTTTATTTTTTATTTTTTTAAAGATTTTATTTATTTATTTGACAGAGACAGAGACAGCGAGAGCAGGAACACAAGCAGCGGGAGTGGGAGAGGGAGAAGCAGCCTTCCTGCTGAGCAGGGAGCCTGATGTGGGGCTCGATCCCAGGACCCTGGGACCATGACCTGAGCCGAAGGCAGGCGCTTAACGACTGAGCCACCCAGGTGCCCCAGCAATACTATTTAAAGACCAGTACCTGCTTTGTATAGAAGCCATTCACTCAATCGACACAAATAACATAAACAAAAACAATGACTGGACTGTCCATCTACTTAATAAGCTTTCTTCCAAAAACAATTAGTGAAATGGAAAGACTTGACCTTATATTCCAGGGTTGTAGTTTACAAGCCCAATAGCCATAGCAAGTTAACTTCTCAATGGCTAAATTATCCTATCTGTAAAAATAGAGGCTATAATTTCCTATGTTCCCCATGTATTGTGAGGATTAAATATTATAAGTATGTATAACTTTCAAAGTGCCTGACACATAGTAGATAATCAATAATTACATTAGCCTCCCTCCTTCTTCCTTCTCCTGTTTTATTATTACTGTGATTACTATTATTGGAATATGACACATATAAAATACCTAGTACACAGTAGGTCAATAATAATTACTGCCAAAGGAACACAAAAAGCTTGCTGAAAAGGTTAAGTCAATATATTTTATGGAAAGCTTGCTATATGTCACTCTTAAAATCAATGGCGCATTTGCACTATCTCTCAAGTACTGATTTAATATGTTATACTCCCTATTAGTTTAGAAAATCCAGTGGGCCTTTAGAGCAAGCCTTTGGAATCTAAGTTACGTGGTTTTTTGGTTTTATTTTGATTTTGCCAAAAAAATGGGGTAACAGGGTGATGGGCATTAAGGAGGGCATGTGATATAATGAGCCCTGGGTATTACACACAACGATGAATCACTGAACTCTACCTCTGAAACTAATAATACAGTATATGTTAAATAATTGAAATAAAAAAAAGAATTCTGTCCAGCCTCTTATATCTTTATAATAATCATTAAATCAGTCAACAAAACTTCATTACAGTATTAATTTACTTTGCTAAGTGACACAGATATAGCTACGTGCATGGATATAGCAATAAAGTGGAAGCATCTTTGCCTAAACTGTGCTTACCATCGAATGGATAATGATGTACTTCACCTAGCCTCTTAAACATGGGAGGCAGTTGGTAGCACTTGCAGAATGAATAATGGTGAAGAAGAATAAATAAATAATATCAGAGACCAGCCCTGGGAAATTTTGCCAGTGGGGTGACCTACTAAAATATCTCTCAAATTATTATCACCACCCAGTGATCTTATCTGAGTAGCCCAGCAATAATTTCTGGCAACAGTCTGACGACTGGGGCCTCTTGAGATCTGTCTAGTCTCTGACTTTACAGTATCTTATGCCAACATTGCAAGTTACTGCTTAGCTTGCCGGATATAACTGATTCTACATAGTCTAGATAATACTTTGTCATAGAATCAGAGAGGAGCCTAGTGTTTTTTATGATAGAAACATATCCCTTGTGAGGCAGGTCTTAAGAAAGCATTAAAAACGGGACATCTGGGTGGCTCAGTCGGTTAAGCATCTGCCATCAGCTCAGGTCATGATCCCAGGGTCCTGGGATCGAGTCCCGCATTGGGCTCCCTGCTCAGCGGGGAGCCTGCTTCTCCTTCTGCCTCTGCCTCTCTCTCTCTCTGTCTCTCATGAATAAATAAATAAAATCTTTTTTTTTTTTAAAAAGAAAGCATTGAAAACAAAGATTCATGAAATACTAGAATGAAGCTTTTTATAGTTTTCAGCAGTCAGTTGAAAAACAACATTACCAATGAGGATAATTCCTGAATTGGACTTCTCCAGTGTCACAATGACATGAATGCATAATTTCTAGAAAGACCCGCTTTTTTTTTCTTTTTTTTTACAGATGGACAACCAAGACCCAGAGAGAAGGTTAAGATTAATTATAATTAGTTAAGATAGAACTCAATGCTGCTTTTCTGAGTGATGAAATAATCCAATGTATTCTCTTGGCAAACAGGAAAAGGCCATACAAATTGAAAAGTAAGAGGTGGGTTTTCCCTGGGAAAGAAGGAATGTCCTCTCCATTACCGAACCATGAGAGAGCATTAAAAGAGGAGCAGATCTACATCAAAAAGGCATCCTGAGGTGGGGAGATCACTTTTTAGCAAGCGTTTACTTGCAGTCTTTTGGCTTGTTTCCATTTTGTTTTGTTTTGTTATTGTTGCTGTTGTTTGTGTTTTCTCCACATGTCCCAGAAAAACTAAAGCCCTCTAGGACCAAACTCCTTCCTTTACTGGCCCATTGTCTTCTACCCACCCTCCTTTAGCAGCATAGTAAAATCCCCCAGGAGCTGGCATCACCCCCACTCTGTGTTAGGGCACTAACAAGCTCCTTTTGGCTATTATAATAACTCTTCTGCGATGATAAATTTAGGTATATGGTAAAGATCCTTGCAGGGCACTACGGTGCTTTCCTGTGCTGTGCTGGCTCATGTTTATTACATTCAACATGCTTTTCTGGCACTAGTAAGAACTCAAGCTACTGAATTTGGAGAACAAAAATTCCAGCACCATAAGAAAGACTAAATCAATAGTTTTCACTTCTGATGAAACATACAAAGACTTCTTTCATCACTTCTGATGAAATATACAAAGACTGTTGTAAGAAATATTTCCAGAGACATATTTATTTCTTTGTATTCTTGCTTATGCCAACATAAAGGGTGGTTAAATTTATTTTTAAACTATTTTCCAGTGAAATAAAGTTTAATGGTATAAAAAGTCACAGTTGCAAAATTAAAAATATCCACCAGAATCACCACCCATTATCAAAGACTGAAAAAGAAAATTATGGCTTCATGAACAGTGAGATTTACACAATACTCTTCTTTTTGCCAGTATGAAACATGCAAGTAAGCATGCTCTTTGATTCCCCCAATCCAACTTTTTTTCTACTCTACTCTACTACCCTACTTATTTTATAAAGGTTTTTGAACCTCTCCTTACACAGCAAATTTAGATGAAATTATATAAACTATGATGAAATTTTCTAGAACATTCCTGAAATGTTTCTTTAAAAAAATGTTACACTAAAATATAACGAGAGAGCATTTTAACAATAGTTCTAAGAGTTTCATTATAGAAAAGCATTGTTTTACTGGTTTATTATTTTAATGTTCATGGCTTTTAAGAGACATAGCACACATTTGCTATACACCTAGCACTATTTTAAGTGCTGAATTAATGGCATAGGTGTGTGTGTGTGTGTGTGTGTGTGTGTGTGTGTGTGTGTGTATTTGGCTCTGGACTTTTTTTTTTCCAAATAGATAAAAAAATTAACTTCTAGAGAAATGTTTCTTTTATTGTTCAAACAAAAGATCTCTAAGCACCCTCCTGAGTCAAGGCCTCTATTATCCCAGATTCTTCTCCCTGATCTGCTGTCACCTGCAAAAATCTTCAGGACTTACTACCTTCAGATCCTTGGTCTAATACTATCTTTTCAGAGAATATTTACTTGAGTATCCTAAGAAGAACTGATACCACCTCATCCCCAGGAATTCCTATCTTCCATTCTGCTTCATTTTCCTCCTAGCATTAATCATCATTTAATGTGCTATATATTTTACTAATTTACTTATTAACTTATCTGTTTTCCTCCACTAATATGTAAGCTCCACAAGGGGAAGGTTCTTGTCTATTTTCTTTATTTTCCAATATCCCCAACAACTCAAACAGGGTCTGGCAAATGATAGATACTCAGAAAATGTTTACTGAATGAAATATAGACAATGACCATATACAAGGTACAGACAACCCCTTCATACACAATGATCACAAGGACACTTATTTCTGCTTTCTATGTTTGTTATGACTTTTTCGGCTATTAAATCGAACAATACTAATTCACTGCTTTGTTTATGGAATTTGAAAGCACTCCTTTAGCACGGTAGATTGGCTCTTGCAGGCATCCATCATCATTAATACATTGATGTGTATGTGTGTGCGTTTGTGTGTCTGTGTGTGATTCATGTCTTCCTTCATAAAGACCTGTTTCTGTGTTTTTAACAAAAGCTATTAGTACCTATCAGTATCATATGTCTGTATTATTAATGTGAAGGTGTTGGTCACAGGCCATTTTTCCTTAGAGATTTTGGAATGGATTCAATGAACAGAAAAAGCAGGACTAACCTGATTTTCATCCTCACTGGCAGCACCTGGGACAAAAATACAGAAACCTAAGTTAAGGGAATGTAAAATATTCAACAAATAACAATTCACTCAGTGTAGTGCCTTGCTTATTTTAATGACTGCATGTTATAAAACCACAAATTGCTTTTGAACACGTTAAAATTTACCATGGCAAATAAAATGGGGGCATTGCCCCAGGAAATCAGTACATGTACTCACAGAGGTCTAGTCACTCATAAAAGTCTAATTACTTTGGAAAACAATACTCATGTACTTTCTAATCCCCTTCAAAATATCTAATTTCAAAGAGATCCTTTCAAAGCAAAGTATGGCAGACCTCTTTTAAAATTATAATATAACATGTCAATTATAATTTAAAAGTATAATGTAGCATAAAGTTTATATCATATATGCACATAAAATGAAAGTTTCTGAATTCTGGCAAACTTGTCTCCTTATTAGATCTACAAAACTCAAAGATCTGACAAAAATCGAGATTAATTAAAATCATAGGCTATTATACTCTTTCATTAACAGACTCCCTTTTGTACTTATGCACTTATTTTAGGAAAGTGGGCATCATTTATATATAATGATCTCCTGACTCTCCATCTCTGAGATTTTCTTTTAAAAAAATACAAATGCTTCAGAACAAGATTGAGCCTAGGAAATTCATGTTCCCTTCAAATTCAAATAACAAATACAAAAAACTACCTTCTACTTCCCACAAAAGTCTTTACCTTTTAAGAGATATGCTTTCAATCCATTTAGGATTTGGTAACACAAAAATAAAATATGCTAGAAGGCACTACTACTTTAAAATAAGAATAGATGATTAAATTTGATTTTTAATAGTTTATAAATATAGTATTATTATTTATAAAATATACATCTAAGTTTTAAATATCTATTATACACATAATTCCTATCAGCATGAATTGATATGCTTAGTATCATCTATATGTACAGTATATATAATTCCCAACAGTATGAATTAATATGCTTGGTGAGAGGAAGATGAAGAAGAATCTATTAGCTTTCAGAACCAATACAGAATTAATAGAAGGATTTCTCATGGATAAAAATTCAGATTATGTCAAACTATTTGCCATTTCTAAAGTTAACAACATAGTTATTAAGCCACATATATAATTCTTCAAAACTCTGTGTCTGGTAAGATATTTCAAGACTATACATACACACATACATATAATCACACAAACATACTTACATATATACACATATTTGAGGAGTAGGGGGAGAGAGACAAGTCCCTGCCCAGGGCTTTGCCATGTGTGGAAGAGGCTTAGATTACATGCAAATTGCTCACCTTGTATGAGGCAAAGGGCCAGGGTCAGAAGCATTGGCACTTTGGCTATCTTCATGTTGAAGATGATGTAAGTCTATTACAAGTCGGCTCTGTGCATTGCTCACCAGCTGGTGCTCTAGGACTGAACCCATAGAGATGCAGCTCACTTTTTATATACTTGGTGACACCCACAACAACAACCAACATTACAAAACCAGTTGTTCTAGGTCATGCTAGACTTAATATACCACATCAATTTAGTTTCCATCCTTTAGCATCCTGTCAAGATGGCAGATCTGAACAGATAATGTCTATTTCCACAGTTCTGATATGTTTTCATGATGCCTCCCCCAAAAGGCAATAGATTGAGTCCAAGAACTCTATTAAAGTTTAACACTCCATACTCCTTTGTAAGAACTGAATTCTTCACCAAGACCAGACATATAACTTTGCAGACAAACAAGTTTCTAACTGGGCTCCCTTCATAAGTGGGAGGGGAGGAAAGAAGACAGATGAGTTATCCTACTAGTCAGGTAGAGACTTACAGATTCCCACATCTGGAGAAAGTTGCTGAGAGTAAGAGAAGCTAGAATTCTTAGTGCTTCCATCTGCAGGTGTTTTGAAGGGTCTCAATTCAGTGCCACGGACTCATGTAAAAGTTAGAGTGAACAACTCAAAGAGATAACCCAGCAAGATTTTAACACTGAGTACATGGTGAAGCCAAAATCCTGAAAAAGGACAATGACTTTCCCAAGAGCACACAATTTAGATGGGAGAGGCAGAGGTGGTACTTGAGGAAGATCACTTTTTATTTAACTCCATACACTGCTTCCATCACACATTGATAAAGGCAGAAACTATGTGAAATCAAAGCTTGCACATAACTACTTTCAAAAATTCTCAATCTGAAGGACATTTTCTTTCCAAAGTCTTATCTTTTAGTCTAACCAAACATTGTAATCATAAACATTAGAGGCTCAAACTTTAACTTTCTACAGCCCATCACTCCCCAAATTACTGTTTGAAAAATGTGGCTCAATCAATTTCCCCCTAAATTAAGTTTACTCCAATAGTGACTCATTATTTACTCTCTCAGGAAGAAAATAAAGAATTAAATACTTAAAAATATAAATATAAATAATCAATGTAAGATTTTTCCAGAGAAAGTATCTTCTCCTTAGTTATCTTCTCCTTAGTTCCTTCTTCCATTTTACAAGTAATGCCTTTTGTCTACCAGCTTATTCTACTCTAATACCTGAAAAATTATGCAAAAATGATTGAAGCCAGAGCCAAACGGTTTGATTCCAGTACTCCAAAGGGTCTCCACATCCACAGAGGGAAAGTTTGGGACTTTATGGGATCAAAGCTCTTTTAAAGATTCTTCCAGAAAACTGAAATAAGGCTAGCCAATTTGATGATGATGTCAATATTCTGAATGCCATTAAAGCCAGAGTATTTTCATTTTTTGTGTGTGAAATAACTTATTTCCTCTAAAAGTGTAATCATTGTTTTCAAGGTCTGTGCTTTGTTTCTTTCCAGTGGTTTAGTAAAATGAGTGCCTATGGAAAGCAAGCTCAAGCTACATTATTTTTACAGATTAGAAAATTTAATCCATCATAGTTTAATAGAAAGAGAATGGAACAGGGAGTCAGGAAATTTGTTTCTATTCCTGTCTTTGCAACTACACAACATAAGGAAATGAGCCTGGCTTTGAGTTATGGTAGATGTGGGTTCAAATCTTGACTCACCAGTTACTAGCTATGTTGCCTTGGGCAAGTCATTTATTTTCTCTCTGCCTTGGCTTCCCAATATGCAAAACAGGGGTCATAAAATTACACTGTACAATTGTTGTAAGAGTTAGAGGTAATTCGTGTGTGTGTGTGTGTGTGTAAGGTTTAGAACAATTTTGAGTATAGTGATAAGTTCTATAGTTAATGATAGCTGGTCTTGCATTTTTATGTCATTACAATGATGTAGTTGTATTATTAGGTAATTTCAAAGGTACAAGAAAAGTCAACATCTCTTGCACATTGACCTCACCAACAGATTTTAAGCCTACTCAGCATGTAATGACACCCCCAACACATTCTGAAGTGAAATTAAGAAGTCAAGACATAAGTCTTCTTTTTCATTTTGTTATTATGTTCTAAACCACAATATCTAAAACAAATCAAAGCATTTGCTGTTTAAAATCTGTCAAAGTCACTGCAAGATTTCAATCAGCATTGATTTCTTAGCTTTCTCTGTGAAAATGTCTTCTAAATAATGACATACCAGTACTAACTCTTTATTTTTTATCTGTTCTGTCAGATCATATGAAATGAGTCCCAAGAATACACTCTGTCAGTTTAGCACCTCACAGAATTGGTGCCTGTGTAATATGCTCTGATGAATGCCAAATCTAGCCCAAATAGATAGTATTCCCAAGAGTGGAAGTGGTGTGAGGGTAGAACAAAAGAACCTAAAGATGACTGTAGCTCTGAAGAATCTCTGCTATGAGGAAAGCTTGAGGAGTTGGTTACCTTCTTACTGGAAAAGTGCTCCTCACTGCCACCCAGGTCATCCTGAAATGATGAATAAGAGGTTTGAAACTGAGAGCCTCTTTTGTGAGGAGAGGGAGCCAAAAGAAGATTCCAGGAGCCCCAATATTGGAAGGATGGTCAGCTGCCCATTGGCATCAGGACTCTTTCTCCATTTCATTTCAGGAATGTTTTAAATCCCGAGATGATTCACTGCATACTTTGTTAATCACTCCATGTTTCTGAAAACCACAAAATTTAAATTCAAATGAATGGGTGGGAGATTTTAGAAAATTGGGGTTTGGGTTATCAGGGTGCTTTTTTTGTGTGTGGTTCTGAAAACCATTTCTTATTTATTGTTATTTTACAATGTTGCATCACTGTCTCTTCAACGCAAATGCGTGAAAATGTCCTACTGACAGAGAACACTGTGGTTGGGTCAAAAGGCTGCTGGTAACAAGAGTGATACCTAAAGCAAAGTTTCAACTTAAGGTTAAAGCACGTAGTCTGGCAAATGCCTGTCAGGGAAAGCAGGGTCAGCAATATTCTCATCAGAGAAATCAGAGTTGAATGTCAAAGGCATTAAAGATATGGAATATCATGTAAGCGCCTTTGGCCCTTACCTCCATTCTTGACTTCCCTGACTCCTGTTGCCCCTTGAGGAGAATGGATCTTGTACATCTTATTGTATCCAATGTAAACTACCCATTTTCTGTTTTTTCCTTAGCTCTTCCTTGACATATCTCCACATTCTCTCATCATCTCCTCACTGCCCAAGTGCCTTTCCTTTTTTTCTTTTGTTTGAAGTTTTTATTTGAATTCTAGTTAGTTAACAACATATAGTGTAATATCGGTGCCAGGAGTAAGATTTAGTGATTCATCACTTACATACAACACCCAGTGCTCATCTCAACAGGTGCCCTCCTTAATACCTATCACCCATTTAGCCCACCCGTGGCCACCTCCCCTCTAGTTACCCTCAGTTTGTTCTCTATAGTCAAGAGTCTCTTATGGTTTGCTTCCCTCTTTCTCTTCCCCCCTCCCCTATGTTCATCTGTTTTGTATCTTAAGTTCCACGTATGAGTGAAATCATATGGTATTTGTCTTTCTCTGATTTCCTTATTTCACTTAGCATAATACACACTAGTTCCATCCATGTCATTGCAAATGGCAAGCGTTCATTCTTTTTGATGGCTGAGTAATATTCCATTGTATATACACACCACCTCTTTTTTTTTTAAGATTTTATTTATTTATTTGACACAGAAAGAGAGAGCACAAGCAGGGGGAGCAGCAAACAGAGGGAGAGGGAGAAGCAGGCTCCCCATTGAGCAGAGAGCCCAATGTGGGGCTCAATTCCAGGATCCTGGGATCATGACCTGAGCTGAAGGCAGATGCTTAACTGACTGAGCCACCCAGGCACCCCATTCCACATCTTCTTTATCCATTCATCAGGCAATAGACATTTGAGTTCTTTCCATAATTTGGCTATTGTTGATAATGCTGCTATAAACATCAGGGTGCATGTGTCTCCTCCAATCATTATTTTTGTATCCCAAGTTGCCTTTCCTGTAAGTCATCTTGATAGTCCTTGGGGGAATCAAGGGGCACCCCTGTCCATTTTTCTTTTTGCTTTCCTGGGCATGTAATCTTCAGCCAGGTGCTTTTTTGCAGCCCACTGCTGGGCTTTGCCTGGGGTTCTGGCTTGCTCTCACATAGTGATTTTCCCTCATTTTTGGACTTGCCCAGCTTTTCTTGCTTTACCTCATCTTCTGGTTGTCCCTCATCAACTAGCAGTCCCTCATCATCTGGCTGTCCGTCATTCTGGAACTTTCCCTCATGCCCTGACTTCCCCTCCACTTTCAGCTTTTCTTCCTCACCCGATTTTCCTTCATCTTCAGGCTCTACTTCATATTCTGGTTTTAGCCTCGCTTTTCTTTTTGGCTTTTCTTACTTTTCATTGTAGAATTTTTTCCATGTTGAGATTTCCCCTTCTTTTCCTGTCCTGCAGGGATTGTGGACTGGTTTCCTCCTCCTGTTCTAGCCTTGCACAGTGCTGGGGACTAACGTGCAGAGCTGAGGTCCCGGCCAGGCTGCGTGTCCTAGGGCCTAGGCTTCCGGAAGCCCCCATGCCCACGCCCGCCTCCCCACCCCTCTGCCGCTTAGGGACAGGTTTCCAGCGGGTGGTGGGAGCGGAGGACGCAAGGGCGTGACAGCCAGACAGGCCAGCGAGTGTGAGTACTTTTCCTTAAATTCCAAATTGCATCTTTTTTTCTTCAGCTCTTAATTATTCATCAAACATGTAGAAACTTTTTTTTGTCTCATCACAAAGGAATGGAGCTTGATTATAAGAAGTACACACTTTACAATTCAGAACATGTGTCAGGTGACCCAGAATCTGAATTCATATCAAGGATATTGACACAGAGGGAAGAGATGAGAAAACTGTAAAAGTAAACAAGGTTTTGTAGACCAGTAGTGTTACTGAATACAAAGGTTATTTCAAAATCCAAAGTGATCAGACTATTATTCAAATCTCTTTTTCTATGTAGAGGTATCCTTGATGATCACAATAATTTAATAAATAACTATATTATAGATCAAAATCACTTTCTGCATCTTTCAAAACAATCTGCCATTATTAGCTCTCTTATTTGTTTATGCAATGATGTGAGGTAGCAAAGAAGGTGTTATCCTTTTCTTACTTGCCCGAAATGGTACCATGAATGAGCCCCAGAGCAGGAACTAGCGTGGAAAGTAATCCCAGCCTTGCCACCTTGTACACCCAATGTGGCTAACCCAGAGCCTTTCAGGGCGTTCAGAGAGAATCTAGACATTATGGTGCTATAAACTAGGGACAGCGTGCTACTGCTAATGTAGTTCGTTCTTCTAATTCCTCCTCTTGCACACACACACACACACACACACACACACAATCATATAGCCATAATGACTAGGGCAAAAGGAAATGTGTTGTGATCATGACTGACAGGTCTTAGAAGATGAAATAATTTATTTCTTATTTTCTTAATTCTTAATTTCCTTTCCCATAATTCTCATATTTCCCCCATTAATTTAGCATGTTTGTATCCTTTTTTTTGAAAGACACTAACTGGGAAACAGCCTTTACCCACCTTCTTATCTTGCACTGTTGTGTTAACAGCCAGCTTCACTCCCTCTCTGAGAATTCCTTTCTGTTTGTCTACAAAAGCAAAGAAACTATAGAGATAGGCATCTTTTTTATCTAAGAACAAGATGGGATGGGCACTGTTGGATCACAGACCCTGCTATTTATAGCTATAATTGTTGCTTTTATTAGATTACGATTAAGAAAACAAGAAAGTTTCAATATCTAATTTTTAATTGGATTAAGTTTTATGTTTTGGTTTATATTTGGTTCTTAAATACAATATCCTTACAGTTGATGCTACAGGAGCTCGGTTACGTGACTCTACACTGTCACCTGGAGATTCAGTACATTCCAAAGTCTCCTAGAATTCACTCTGACTATAGGAAACAGAAGTTTGTGGAGCTACAGTCCTTTGAAAAAAAATCACAGTGAATTAACTTTGAAGTAGCTAGTATGAGGGATTTTGGTGAAAAATGCTGCATATTTTACATGTGAAATATTTACATGTGTTTGTGTATACAGTAAGCAAAAACAAAACTGTTACATTTATAAGCAAAATTTGGAAAAGATAATTTATGTGTTTTTTGACATATATCTTTATAAAACTTTTTGCAAAGAAATATAAAATTCCTGGCATTTATTGTGCACTTACTGACAGGAATAACAATAAACCTAAAGAGTAACTATTTCATTCTGTTTTACAGGTAAAGAAATTGAGGTTTGGTGAAATACTGTAACTTTCCCAAGTTCATACAGCCTGTAAGCAGTAGTCTTTGCAACTGATAACCATCATTGCAAATAAAGGCAGTGAAACTCCAAAGCCCATGCCCTTAAATACCACACACTATAGAGACCACATTACCTACATCTGCAATTAACTCAGCTCAGACATTCAACTGTTATGGCCCCAGTTGTGTCTCTCCAAAATTCATATTTTGAAGCCTTAACACCCAGTACCTCAGAATGTGACTGTATTTGGAGATAGGTCCTTTAAAGAGGTGATTACGTTAACATAAGGCCATTAGGGTTGGGCCCTGCCCCAAACTGACTGGTGTGCTTATAAGAAGAAGAAATTTGGACACACAGAGAAATACCAGTGAGATGTGTGCACAGTGGCTTACACCAAGCCACCTGGCTTGTAGGTGGTTAAGCTAAGATTCATATCTAGGTCTTAAGATTTAAATTTCATTCAGTCAAGTAACATATTGATTGTGTCATGCCACAATCTTGATTCATTAGACAGAAAAAGGCAATAAAGGAATGAATAGAAATCATAGAGTTCTCAGGTAAGGGACCAAATTCCTGAAATGAGATTTAGAAAGTTAAAAATATAAGTCCAAAGTGAGGTGTTATGGTATTCCAATAGATTCCTTAATACTCCGCACATGAATACAACAAATATTGACTAAATGCCAACATTTGCCTGGCACTGTGTGAGAGCCTTGTGCTAAATTTGTGAATAAAAAATACATGATGTCTGATCTTTAAGAGATTATAATCTAGTGGAAGAGGTGGAAAATGATCATACAAATCATTGTTCAAACAAATCTGTGAAAGGGTTTTTATTTTTTATTTTTAAAAGATTTTATTTATTTATTTTAGAGAGAGAGAAAGCATGAGCGGGGGGAAAGCAGAGGGGAAGGGAAAGGGAGAGGGAGAGAGAATCTGAAGCAGACTCTGTGCTGAGCATGGAGGCTGATGCGGGGCTCGATCTCACGACAGCAAGATCATGACCTGAGCTGAAACCAAGAGTCAGACGCTTAATTGACTGAGCCACCCAGGTGTCCCAGTGTGAAAGTGTTTTTTAAAAAGATGTCCATGGAGTAAAGCTAACATATAACACAGTTTCTAGCCTCTGGAGGGGGGATTCCCTGATGAAATCAGGCTCAATTTAAAAAATGAACTGGGGGGGGGCCTGGGTGGCACAGTTGTTTAGCGTCCGCCTTCGGCTCAGGTCATGATCCCAGGGTCCTGCGATCGAACCCCACGTCAGGCTCCCTGCTCTGCGGGAAGCCTGCTTCTCCCTCTCCCACTCCCCCTTGCTTGTGATCCCTCTCTCGCTGTGTCTATCTCTGTCAAATAAATAAATAAAATCTTAAAAAAAAAATGAACTGGGATTAAAAAGATACATAAACTCACCTATACGAAAAATTCAGCTAATCAGAATGAATCATTCCTTTAATAATTATGAGAACCAAAGTTTTGCTCTGGTAATTTCTTCTATATGACATTTTCAGTTTTTACTCTATCTCTAGTTAGTTATCTAACAGAGAGGCAGGAGTTGAAATTAAAATTGAATATGGGAATGATTTTGAATTTAGTGGGTTTTTTGGTTTATTTTGAGTGATAACTCCCACATGATATTAATACATTCCAAATCCTTACTAAAAAACTGATTTAGTTAAGAAAATATTTTCCCTTAAAAGTAATTTTAATATTTCTGAGCATGGAGTTGTAAATAGTGGACAGTTATTTGCCAACCACATAAGCAACCTTGGAAAATGCAAAAACTAGCTTTAGTCTACAGTATACAATAGGGGTTATTTTTTCTCTCACATAGGAAATACTACTTATGCTTCTTTAGCTCCCTTGGTCTCCCCAACTCTCAGCTATGTATCTGCATCTCAGGGAGACTGGAAGCCTCCACCTGTGTTTTCTCTCTATCTGTAGCTTACTTAGTATTTCTTCCCTTTCCCAGGGATCACTGACCTGCACTATTTGATGTCCCATGTCAGAAAACTCTGTCTTTTTTCTGTATTTTTTTTTCATTGTTTCAGGTAACAGGAAATATCCTTTCCTTGTTACTCCATTGTAACCAGAAGCATAAATCTTACTTTGTTTTTAAATGATATTTACTTTTCTCTTTCAATGCATTTGGTGTCCTTCAGTTCTCTTTACTTTTTTCTGAATCCATGCCTCTCTTTTTACTCTCAATATTGTTTGTTACTCAAGGATTATAAAAGAAAGAAAAGGGGTGCCTGACTGGCTCTGTCAGTAGAGCATGTGATTCTTGATCTCAGGGTCAAGAGTTCAAGCCCCATGTTGAGCATAGAGATTACTTAAAAATTAAAAAAAAAAAATTTAAAAAAAAGAAAAGAAGGAGAAAATACTGAGAGTACAAAAGACTCCAGCCAAAATGAAGTAAAATGTTTCAGGATTTTCCTGAACCATCTACAGGTGGAGCCAGACAATGTCTGGATAGAGAAGATCAGTTCTTCAAACTGTAACACAGATTAGTGATTTTTTTGGAAATGTGAGACTTGCTGGCATTTTGACCTCAGGCAAACCATGATAAGAGTATCATCCACTTGACAGCATTGTTGAGCAGACTGAGATGATTATGTGAAAAACCTAAAGCAACTATTGTATTGGTAACAGTGCACACGGTATCGTTAAGACTACCTGGGAGCCAGAAGGACATAAAACTTTGAAGTTAAGTGTTCGGCTTTGCAGTGATACTACTTGGGTTTAGAAACTGGCTTTTTTGATGTGTGACCAAGGACAATTTATCTCAACTCTCTGTCTCAATTTCTTCACTGCTAAACTGAGAATTATAACAGTGATGCCATGAGGATTCAGGAGGTAAATATAAAGACTTAAAATGATACCTGATGTATGCAGAGTGCACAGTGTTAGATGGTTTTTGTGTTTATTTATTTATTTATTTATTTGACAGAGAGCGACAGCAGAGAGGGAACAAAAGCAGGGGGAGTGGGAGAGGGAGAAGCAGGCTTCCCGCGGAGCAGGGAGCCCGATACGGGGCTTGATCCCAGGATAGCCGAAGGCAGACGCCCAATGACTGAGTCACCCAGGCGCCCCCAGTGTTAGATGTTATTAGAAATGTCTTCTTGTTAGCCTCTTGACAATATTGAATTAGGGATCACAGTGGGGAAATCCAATTTTGGGTCTTTGAAAGTATTGAATATTTTATGGGAAGTGCCAAGAACCAGTGCCTAATTTTAGGGGCACAAACGAATAACCTCCATGATAGAAGAGTCATTTCCTCATCAGTGATCCTTCAATTGGACAGCTTATGGTACTCCAGGTGGTGAGGGCTTTGCAAGGAATTGGGTCACCCTCAATGAACAATAGCCACACGTGTCTGGATGGACTGACAGGTTATTTGAGACATGAAAAAGTGACACCTTTTCAAATAGGTCAGAAAACCAAACAGCTCATTCTAACCTCTTAAATTTTCAAATATTTTCCCACTTTAAAGAGAGGAAATGTCTTTTTTTTAAAAAAAAGATTTTATTTATTTATTTGACAGAGAGATAGAACCAGAGAGCACAAGCAGAGGAAATGGCAGAGGGAGAGGGAGAAGCAGGCTCTGCACTGAGCAGGCAGCCCAATGAGGGACTCGATCCCAGAACCCTGGGATCATGACCTGAGCCGAAGGCAGATGCTCAACCATCTGAGCCACCCAGGCACCCTAAAGAGAGGAAATGTCTTATCACCCAACTGAGAATGGGGGTGGGGCAACTGCCTTTTCCTACTGTTATGAGTCCCTCCTAGACCTCTAACTCATTAGCAAGTTCATGAATATAGTCAAATAGTATCTAATGTAGAATTAGGGAATCTGTATTTTAATTCCAGTCCTCACTTTTAGCTGAAGCAAGACTGTGAACATGGATTAAGTTCCTAAATTACTGATGAGGTGTCAGGCACATTGGAAAATTGACAATGGGAGGCACGCCTGGGTGGCTCAGTTGGTTAAGCGACGATTGCCTTTGGCTCGGGTCATGATCTCAGGGTCCTGGGATCGAGCCCCGCTTTGGGCTCCCTGCTTTGTGGGAGGCCTGGTTCTCCCTCTCCCACTCCCCCTGCTTGTGTTCCCTCTCTCGCTGTGTCTCTCTCTGTCAAATAAATAAAATCTTAAAAAAAAAAAAGATTTATTTATTTACTTGTGAGAGAAGAGAGAGCACATGGGCAAGAGGAGACGCAGGAGGAGAGGGAGAGAGAATCCCAAGTAGGCTCCCCACTGAGCACAGAGCCTGATGTAGGGCTTAATCTCACAACCCTGAGATCATGACCTAAGCCAAAATCAAGAGTTGGACACTTAACCGACTGAGCCACCCACGTGCCCCGCTTTAGGGTTCACTCTTGGTGTTGTAGATTCTATGGGTTTGGACAAAAGTGTAATAACATGTATCCACCCTTATAGTATCATGCAGAGCAGTTTCACTATCTTAAAAATGCTCTGTGTGAAGACAGTATTTTTATTACATTGGTTGATATACTTGATCAGTAAAAATTAATTGGTCTACCTTCCTTCTTTTTGTCCCCATTGTCCATTTTCCTTTTTTTAAAGATTTTATTTATTTATAAATATATATCTATAAATATATATATTTATAAATAAAATAGGAGTTATAAATAATTCTCAAAAAAAAAGAGTGAACCCTAAAAGAAACTGTGGACTCTGGGTGATAACGATGTGTCAATATAGGTTCATCAATTGTAATGAGTGCACCATTCATTCATTGGTGGGGATGTTGATAACAGGGATGTTGGTAGTGGGGGAGACCCTGCACATGTGGGGGCAGGAGGTATATGGGAAACCTCTGTACTTCCACTCAGTTTTGCTCTGAATCTAAAACGTCTCTAAAAAATAAAGTCTAATAAATAAAAAAATTTTTAAAATACTGTCTTCAAAGTCAGCAATACCTGGAACATAGCAGCATTCAGTAGATAGTGAAGTAACTGATGACCCTTTTGATCAAAACATTCTATCATTAAGTCACTTAGGGAACCACAGTGAAAAAAAAGCATAAGATTTGGAGTAAAAAAACTGGGTCCCCTAACTTATCTGTGTGATTTTAAACATGTTTACTTATATCCCTGAGCCCATTTTCTCATTTAAAACATACAAGTAATATTGCCATCTATAAATCAGTTTTGTCATGAAGATAAAATTAAATAATAAGAGTGGAAGTAGTCCATAAGCTATAAGGTGCTGAACAAAAGCTCATTGCTCTTCTTGATCCAAATTGGTATTGTGTGCTTCAAGCTGCCTCAACTCCTACTTGATCATATTCACTTACAAGGCTAACTCATTACATCTCAAAATCTTTAAAATAAAGGGGAATAAGGAAAGGAAGGGCTAATACTCTTTTTTTTTTTGCCCTTAGATTAATTAATATATGCAATTTTAACTAAAGTTAGTTCTTAAAAAATATAATTTGTTGTCATCTGGGTGTGGTTGTATAGTAAGATGCCACTGCTCTGAGGGTGGCTGGCAGTGGCACCAGGCCAAGTCCATTGTGGGTGTGGAGACATCTAGAATAATAAAGTATCACTCCACCCAGCTGTCTGTCACCTAATTAACTGGTGTGCTCTGAAAACAACTCTTGGGAGTCACAGTAATCTCTCATCTTAAAGTTGTGATGCAATGGAAAATGGCAGCCTACTTATGGCGGAAATGCAGAATAGCCTCCAACGTTTGTTTTCTGGGAAGAGAGGCAGATGGAGAGAACTGGGCTCCACAATTCCCCTGGAAGTTCACCCTTGATTCCTTGCCCACTTGGATTACATTTGTGAGCTCAGCAAAAAGTGCTTGCCTTACCAAAACTGTTTAGCCCGAGGCCTCCTCAAAAGAAAGAAAGAAAAAGAAAGAAAGAAAGAAAAAGAAAGAAAGAAAGAAAGAAAGAAAGAAAGAAAGAAAGAAAGAAAGAAAGAAAGAAAGAAAGAAAGAAAGAGAAAGAAAGAAAGAAAGAAAGAAAGAAAGAAAGAAAGAAAGAAAGAAAGAAAGAAAGAAAGAAAAGAAAAGAAAGAATATTGTAAGGCAAAACAGATGCTTTTGGCAGAGCACACTTTTCCCTTCCATTTCTCATAGAATTAAACAGTGAGGGTAGATATAGCAATGAGCCCTGTTAGAAAAGAAAAAAAGAAAGAGGGGAAATGTGTCAGGTTAGGCTTGACAAGAAAACACTCAGCCCTCTTGAGTGTACAGTCTTTGAGAGAATTCAGTACCCAAAGAACCAGGTGAACATTTATGAATGGTCACAAACTTATCACAGTCTTTGAACGGGAATGAGTCTTGGCATATTCTAGTATATTCAAATATCTTCATTTTATTAGTAAGGCCAATGAGGGGAAGCCACAGATACAAGGACAGAGAGCTAGAGAGTGGCATAGTTGGAACTCATTCCACATCTCCTGACTTCCAGCTCCAGTGTGCTTTCTCCCACACCACTTTTTCAATCACCTACTCATGCCTGATTGGGACTGACTCGTCCTTCATCATCCTGTATTTTGGGAATAAACTGAGACTCATCTCATATGCAGAATTTTGTGTAATGGGTTTGAACTCCAGGTTACATTTTTGTTAGCTTTACTCTATCTTAACTGGAGGCAATTTTGTCCCTCCTCATCCCCAGTCAGGGGACATTTAGCAATGTCTGGAGACATTTTTAGTTGTTACAATTAGGGATGCTCTATGACACTAATGGATAGTGGCCAGGGATGATGTTAAACATACTGCAATGCACAGGACAGCACCTCCTGCCCCCAACAAAGAATTATCCAGTCCAAAACTCCAAAAAAAAAAAATGTTCAGAAACCCTGCTTTATACTTCTAAACCAGAATTAGTTTCAAAGTTTTATTAATTATCTTGGCGATTAGACAGTTGCTTCTGGAACAAGGGATTCTGCTATGACACACAGAGGGTATAGGGTACCAATAGAAAAGCAAAGTAATACTTACTCTTTAATGATTTACTAGATTAGCCAGTGTTTCATTTCTGATTTAAAAAATCATATCTTCCCCTGAGTGCAGAATGCATGTACAAACATTGATTCCATCAATAACCTGTCTCGGCCAGAGATACACTTTCAAAAGAAGATGTAGAATACTGGATAGTTTACTTTGGCCTTCTTTCTAACCCTTTCCTCCATGTTTTCCAATCATTATTTTGTCATTAGCATCTCTGCAGTCGAACTCCTCTGAGATCTAACTTCCAAGTATCTTCTTTGAATGGCTTCTCACCTCTGCTGAAACTTCACCAAGCTAGCTAGGTATTCCCAGTTGGTCTCACTCTAAAGGTTTATTTGTATTTCTGACTCTCCTCACTGTTATAACCATGGTGTATTTCAAATGTGCTCTCCAAAGACTGCTTCCCTAACTTCCTCTCTTCTTGCTCCTTAAGAACTTTCCTACAGATCTTCTGTTCTTTCTCTGGGGCTTACAATGTTTCTGTCTTTGCTATATTGAATTCTATGCTTAAACAAAATTTGTTCAAATAAGATCATGAGTGTAAGCATAACATACACAACAACTGAAAGTGTTTTGTTTCCAAATAGAAAGGGAAAGACCAGTGTGCCTCACCCAGCTTCCCGGTCATTACATGGAGGATGACTTCCTAATTTTTTAAGTTTTTACTTAAATTCCAGTACAGTTAACATACAGTGTAACATTACTTTCAGGTGTACAATATAGTGATTCAACACTTCCATACATCACCCAGTGCTCATCACGGCAAGGGCACAGAGAGGATAACTTTCTAAATCACCCATGTAGATCTCGTACACGGAGTACATGCAAAGAAGTTATATACATATTTATTGATCAGAATGAAAGAGGAAAAAGGTATAAACAGTTTGAAAGTCACAGTGATGCCAAGTGTGGACTTTTCTCCCTGCTACATTTTCTCCCACATCTCAATCACTCTGACTATGTTGAATCTTGTATCAGTTGAATATTACTCATGTTATGAAGAATTGTATCTTTCCCCACTGAACATGTTACTGAGATTTCCTACCCTCTTTCTTCATTTTTAAAGTTTACTTCTCATTTTCCATTATCTCTATCAAGATGATTATTCACTGTGCTCACTTCAGTAGCACATAAACTAAAATCATTCCTTAATTGATTCACTGATCATCAATTTCAAAGTCTGTAGACATTGCTAAAGATGAATCAGCTATAAACCTTGCTCTCAAAGATCTTCTAATCTATTAGGGTAGATAAGGTTAATCCCCAATATAGCTCTACTTTGAAATAAACAGGGATAACTGCCAAAAGATATAATACCATGGGAGTTTGGAGTGGGAAAATTTACTATCAGCTGAAACATTAAGAAAAGATATATAGGAGATATGAAATTTGACAAAAGCCTTGAGAGATGAGTCATCTGAACATGAAGACATGCAGGTGAGGTTCAGAAATATATTTGGAGGAAAAGTGATATTGTGGAGTTTAATTAGGCTGTAATAAAAGGTGAATGAAAATAATGATAGATACAATTAGAATAGGATATTGGGACCAAAATATAAAAGGCACAATACCTAAATCTTGAGTCTCATTCTGCTTTATTTCTCATGGCTTTTTCTACCCGATATTTTTAAATAGCAAATATTTTCTTTACAGGAACTCTGTGGGCTGGGTTAATATTCTATTAAAATAAACATCTTGATTAACTCTTCTGCTTTAACTGTTTCCTGAGTATACACAAACACTGATATGCAAATTGAACAGTAATCTAATATATCTTTATAAGTTAGAGAATGTAATCAGTGGGAATGGTTATCACTTACATATAATCAATAAGGAAATATTAAAAACTTGGCCAAAGATGGGGCCTGGGTGGCTCAATTGGTTAAGCGTCTGTCTTCAGCTGGGGTCATGATTCCAGGACCCTGGGATTGAGCCTCATGGTGGGCTCCCTGCTCAGGGGGGGCTGCTTCAACCTCTCCCTCTCCCCCTCCCCCTGCTCCCATGAGCACTCTCTCTCAAATATATAAATAAAATCTTAAAAAAAAAACTTGGCCAAAGTAAATATACCTGTATATTTATATGTCTGTATCGACTGGTACCTGTCACTATCTATCCAGACATTCAGTGGTGGTAACATCTACTATGACGAATGCAATAAGAGATTTGTACTGTTAAGAAAAAGTTGCCACATTGCCACATGCTAGTTTTTTTTTTTAACAATGCGGATTATCAGGGGTGCCTAGGTGGCTCAGTCGGTTAAGTGTCTGCCTTCAGCTCAGGTCATGGTTTCAGGGTCCTGGGACTGAGCCCCACGTGGATCCCCAGGTCAGGCTCACTGCTCAGTGGGGAGTCTGTTTCTCCCCCTGCTCCTCCCCCCTGCTTGTGTTCTCTCTCTCTCTCAAATAAATAAAATCTTTTTAAAAAAACAATGCTGATATCACAATGATAATACCTTGTATAGGAGAAACACTGGAAGTGGAAATCCAGAGATACAAACTACAACCTTGGCTACTAATTACAAGTCATTTGGCCTTGGACAAACTGCATTGTCCTCTTAGAAAAGGGATTACTCATTTCTGCCATATTGAGACCAGACCAAAAACTTCTAGTTTCAAATAATGACAATAATAGTAATTTTGTCTTCCATGATGTCAGACATGTCTACAAAAAATTGCCCCATCCAATTTCTTTGAGGAAATTGAAGCTTTGAGGAAAAAGAAGCTCTAGACTATTCTTTCAGAATGGGGAGGCATGGCTACTAATCAGACAAGGTGGACATGTGGTCCAAGGGCAGCCAGTCCATAGGTTGAGGATACTTTGTACAAGAGCTTTGGCACAATAGGGGCAATGGATATTATTTCAGCTAAATAATCTCCCCTGCTGGAATTTGAGTAGTGTAATATGGAGAGAATCAACATACTGATAATTGGAAAAAGAAGTAAGATACAGAAAAGTAGCTGAGGCCAGGATAGTGGTGTCAGAAGAACTAGGGAAAGGGATGGCAAGAAAATCCATTGCTCCCAGAGATGAAGGCAGGTGTCCTAAAAACTGCAAATATATTGACACACCTCTCTACAAAATACAGAATTCAAAATTGTAAGATTACAAACACCAAAGCATGTGCACAGCAGTCCAACACACTTGAGTTTTCCCTTTAGGACTATGCACTGACTGAAATGAAATATCAAAACCTTAAAAAAAAATTCTGGTACCTTGTCTTTGAAGGTCCCTGATGCACATTCTCAGTCTTTCCTATTGGATTGTTTACTTGAACTGCTTTTGGTTGTGAACCAAAGCCCTTCCAGGGTCTTTCTTTCTTCTTCTTTCTTTCTTTTATTGTAATAGAAATTATATAACATGAGGTTTACCCTTTTAAAACATTTTTAAGACTCCAGTATCATTAACTATAAGCACAATGTTGTACAGCAGATCTCTAAGACTTTTTCATCTTGTATGACTAAAACTCTATATCCACTGAACAACTTCCTGTTTCCCCCTACCCCTCAGCCCCTGGCAGCCATCATTCTACATTCTGTTTCTGTGAGTTTGACTATCTTAGATACCTCATATAAGTGGAATGATGCAGTATTTATCCTTCTGTAATTTTCCTATTTCACTTAGCATAATGTCTTCAAGTTTCATCTATGTTTTAGAATGTGACAGGATTTCCTTCTTGATGAAATCATATTCCATTGTATATATATATACCACATTTTCCCTCTGGGACCCTTCTCTCTTATTGTCACATGTTATTCTTAAAATACATACCTGTTACTAGAGGTAACTTGGGTAAAACCTCTTCTCCTTGGAACTTAGAGAACTAACTAATAAAATTTTTTCCACCTGTCATCTGATTTAATGTTCCTCAAAAACCTATGGGTATTTTGATCTCTGTTTTAAAATTAGAAACTGAGACTCACATTCTTATCCCAAATTACAAAATTAGACAGTGGCATAGACTGCCTTCAAACCTAGAAATGTGTGACCACAGAGGTCATGCTGTTGTGGTGCCTTCCAAATGTAAAGTTCCAATGGGCTGTTATCCCACACCTCTAGTGAAAATATTAATAATGTGATTTTTTTCATAATACTTCCATATCTTTAGCCCATATCTTCATGTTTTTGTTCCAATGTGGGATATAAATGAGAAAGGTAATATCACTTCCATTTTGCAGATACAGAAACCTAGGATCCCACCCAATCTGGAGACCATATAAAGCAAACCATTGCAGAGGAAAGGACACATGCCTGTCTTCTCCACTTACCAGCTATACGAACTTCTACACTTCACTAATAGGGGTTCTATGTCAATAATGACATCGATCTCATAGAATAATGTGAGAATTAAAATTAAATGAAATCTAGCTCTACAATTGGCAAAAAAAAAAGTCCAATAGATGATCTTTCTCTTCTTTTTTTCATCCCTGATCCCACCCACCCTCTTTTTAAGAATTAAATTACACTGTGTTTAATATCCATCAAACTCTCCAAGGTCAAATTATAATGTGAAATATGTGAAGTATGATTCATCATATAGGATTTCCTTAGATCAAAGAGTGTCATTTTATCCAGGACTACTCATGTCTATTTCTGCTCACTTGCTAATTTATTTCCACCCCGCCTTGTTCTAAAAAGCATTTAAGGCAGACAACTCAACTTAAATTGCCAGGATATAAACAGTGACATAAACATGAGAGAGCTCATTCCTTCAGTGGTCTCCCAACTTAAAAACTCCCTGTAGAAAAGGAAAGATGTGCTAATCTGAAAGCCAGAAACATTTAGAGTTGAGGATAATTTCATCATCCAAAACGCTAGATTTCACAAAAATTGCCCTCTCTGAGTCTCAGTTTCCACTTCTGTGAACTGAGGGAGTAGGATTAGCTGATTTTTCATTTTCCTCCCAACTTGTTTGATGCAATGTTATCATGGGAGCAGAACATCAATCAGGGAGTCTGGCCGCTACCTTAAAACTGAAGCGGAGAGGAGTTTCAGCTGCTACAAGGAGACTTCCTGTCCACCTGGGAACACTCCTTCCACTGACCTCCTCTAGCACATTGACTTGATCACCCATTTGACACACTATTTTAGTGATTAAATTATGAGTTGGTTTTTGTTTTCATAGGTGTGTAGTTAACAGAGAAGACACATAGTTAACAGAGCCTTATACATGTTCATAAGTACAATACCCGATAGAGTATGTAAAGAGTGAATACTTGCTGATAAGGGAAACTTCTTTTCGTGTTCTCTCAGATTTAAAATTTTAAATACCTTGAATGTGTTTACAATTATGTGTTCTCTGGGTCACACAAAATAGTTTCTGTCATTAAAATTGGTCCCAGACATTGTAAAACCTTTTCACCTTAATTATTAAGTTTGACGCCTCCAACAGTCTCAAATCTTGCACATTCTACTACTGATCTACATTCCTATAACACTTACAAGCAGGGAAGAATGGCAAGTGAAAGACATGGGCTTTAAAATTAAATTAGGTTCTCGGTCCTGAATCTACAATTACCAGCCATGAAAGCAACAAAGAATTATTGAAATTTCTGACTCTTGGCTGAGATTAAACTATTCCAAAGTTATCATGAGGACTGATTAGGTAATATCTGAAAATTTCTAGGCTTTAGTAGGTACTCAATAAATGGTAACTATTATTCATTCTACAAAATATTAAGGTATATAGATTAGGAAGAAAAACAAAATTGTCTTTTCACAGATGTGACTATGTAGAAAATGCAAACAAATAGACAAAAAAAAAACCTCTTGGAACCAATAAGCGATTATGACAGAGTTGCAGATTAATATGCAAAAGTCAATCACTTTTCTGTATTCCAGCAATGAATAAGTAGAATTTAAAATTAAAAACACAACATCATTTGCATTAGCACCCAAAGAAATGAAATACTTAGGTCTAAATATAACAAAACATGTTAGAGACCTATATGAGGAAAACTACAAAATATCTCATGTTCATGGGTAGGAAGACTCAATATTATCAAGATGTCAGTTCTTCCCAACCTGATCTACAGATTCAATGCAATCCAAATCAAAATTCCAGTAAGTTATTTGTAGATATTAACAAACTGATTCAAAGTTTATATGAAGAGGCGAAAGACCCAGAATTGCCAATTCAATGTGGAAGGAGTAAAGCAAAGTGAAAAAAAGAACAACTTGGAGGAGTGATGCTACCTGACTTCAAACCTTACTATCAAGCTATGGTAATCAAGACAATGTGGTATTGGTGAAAGAACAGACAAATAGATCAATGGAACAGATTAGAGAGCCCAGAAATAGACCCACATAAATATGGGCAATGGATCTTTGACAAAGGAACAGTGGCAATACAAGGAAGCAAAGATAACCTTTTAAATAAATGATGCTGAAGGGGCGCCTGGGTGGCTCAGTTGATTGGGTGTCTGACTCTTGATTTCAGCTCAGGTTATGATCTCAGGGTCTTTTTTTTTTTTTTAAAGATTTTATTTATTTATTTGACAGAGAGAGACACAGCAAGAGAGGGAACACAAGCAGGGGGAGTGGGAGAGGAAGAAGCAGGCCTCTGCCGAGCACGGAGCCCGATGTGGGGCTTGATCCCAGGACCCCGGGATCATGACCTGAGCCGAAGGCAGACGCCTAATGACTGAGCCACCCAGGCGCCCCTTGATCTCAGGGTCCTGAGATCAAGCTCTATGTTGGGCTCTGTGCTCAGTGCAGAGTCTACTTGGGATTCTCTCTCTCCCTCTGCACCTCCCCCTTCTCATGTGCGCATTCTCTCTCCCTCTCTTTCTAATAAATAAATAAATAAAATCTTAAAAAAAAGAAACAATCTGATTTTAAAATGAGCCAAAGACCTTAACAGACACCCCACCAAAGTGTATATATAGATAACAAACAAGCATATGAAAAGATGCTCCATATCATATTTCATTGGGGAAATGTAAATTAAAACACCAAAGATACCACAACATAACTATTAGAATGGCCAAAATCTAGAACACTGACACAACACCAAATGCTGGCTAGGCTATAAGCAATGAGAACTCTCATTCATTGCTGGTGGGAGTGCAAAACGGCACAGCCACTTTGGAAGACAGTTTAGCAGTTTCTTACAAAACTAAAGACACTCTTACCATAAAAGCCAGTAATACCACTCTTTTGTATTTACCCCAAAAGAGTTGAAAACTTACATTTACACAAAAACATGTACATGCATATTTATAGCAGCTTTATTCATAATTGTTAAAATTTGGAAGCCATCAAGATGTCCTTCAGTAGGTGAATGGATAAATATACTGGTATATACAGAAAAACGGAATATTATTCAGTCTAAAAAGAAATTGGCTTTTAAAAAGAAAAAGCTATGAATAGATATTGAGGAACTTTAAATACACATTACTAAATGAAAGCAGTCAATCTGAAAAGGGTAGGTACTGTCAGATTCCAATTGTATGAGATTGTGGAAAAGGTGAAAGTATGGATACAGTCAAAAAATCAGTGGTTGCCAGGTGTTAGGGGTGGGGTTAGGGATGAATAATTAGAGCACAGAAGATTTCCAGGGCAGTGAAAATACTTTGCATGATACCGTAACGATGGACACATGTCATCACACATTTCTGAAAACTCATAGGATGCGCAACATTAAGAGTGAACCATAATGTAAACTATGGATTTTGGGTGATGATATCTTATGCTCATCAACTGTAACAAATGTTTCACTCTGGTGGGGGAGCTATGCGTATGCTGGTTGGCAGGGGGTATATGGGAAATCTCTGTACCTTTCCCTGAACTTTGCTGTGAACCTAAAACTGCTCCAAAAAAATAAAGTCTTTTTTTTTTTTAAAGATTTTATTTATCTATCTATTTATTTATTTATTTATTTATTTATTTGAGAGAGAGACACAGCAAGAGAGGGAACACAAGCAGGGGGAGTGGGAGAGGGAGAAGCAGGCTTCACGCCGAGCAGGGAGCCGGATGTGTGGCTTGATCCCAGGACCCTGGGATCATGATCTGAGCCGGAGGCAGACGCTTAATGACTGAGCCACCCAGACTTTATTAAAAAATAAAGTCTTAATTTTTAAATCTTATCTTATGATTTCATCCACAAAATCTTCCAGCAACTTCTCCCAGCCTCAGAATCAAGATCTTCCTATTCATCTTTGCTTTTCAAAGACCGCATAATTTGTGTGCAGCTTACCTGTTGGAATATATGGGAATCTGCGTGAATCCTTAGACCTTGACAACCTAGCTTTTGAATACGTCTTCTTGTCCCTCCATTTGTCACTGTAGAAAGATTAAAGATTTTAAAGCTAGTCACAGACACAAAAACTGAGATTGAATATAGGCTCTGCCACTTCATACCTCTTGGGGTCTTACGGATTCCACTTAACCTAGCTCCATCTGTGAAAAGGTGATGGTAATGTAAGGATTGCTGCTAATACCTATGTTGTTTTTAACTCGGGGCCTGGCACATGGTAGGCACTCAGTAGTTGTCAGTGATGGTGATAATGAGGAGGATGATTTTCTGGCCACTGAGCCGAGATGCAGAAAGTAGAAAAAATTTCTCTCTTTCAATACTTTCACCAAGTTTTAACTAAATCAATAATGACTTATCCAATGCACGCGTATTTTTCCCTAACTACTACACAGACTGACATCTGAACCACATATTCTATTTCACGTTGTTGTTTTTATATAAATATAACATTCACCAATCAGGTGTCTTATAGACTTAACAGAATGTAATGATTAGAAGGATGGATTCTGGAAGTAAACTGTCTGGATTTACATGGCCACTAACTGTTGAGCTTAGACAAGTTACTTTATCTCTCCTTGCCTCCGTTTGTTCATATGGAAATTCTGGATAATAATAATAGCTATCTCTTAAATAAATAATTAAAATTAAATAAGTTAGCACATGTATAAAGTACTTAGAATGGTTCCTGGCAATCATAAGCTCTCAGTAAGTATTTGATATTATTACTATTATTTCATTCTTTGTTCTCTCTGATAACCCTTTCATCAGCAACCTCCCAAAGTATTTAGCATTAGCTGGCCACACAGAGTGTCCTGAATATTTAATGGCTTGAAATTGGATGTACTTTGAATTTACAAGGCTTAAAAAGAAAGACACTGACAATGGTGGAAGAGTTCGTGGAAACCGTACAGCCATTCTGAAGAGCAATGTAGAGAGTCCACAACTATTTTAAATGCATATCTTAATCTGTAATCTAACTTCTTTATGCCAATGACATAACAGATCAAATTCACTAACCTAAACATATAAGTTTGATAGTTGTATAGCTCTGTATACAAGAAAATAACAACTTAAATGTACACCAGAAGGAAGATGGTAAAATAAGACACAGAGTACTATTAGCTCAGCTGTTTAGGCTTGAGCTCTTGAACACTTACTGTACTCTGTTACCTGTCCTACCTGTCCTGAGCTTCTCAGTAAATGTATTTCTCAAGCCAAAAACCTATGATTCTTATCTGACTCCTTTCTACCCAATCTTCCAGTAAGTCCAGTCAAGTTTTCTTCTTTTTTTTTATTTTTTAAATTTTTTATTGTTATGTTAATCACCATATATTACATCATTTGTTTTGGTGTAGTGTTCCATGATTCATTGTTTGTTCATAACACCCAGTGCTCCATGCAGAATGTGCCCTCTTTAATACCCATCACCAGGCTAACCCATCCCCCTACCCTCCTCCCCTCTAGAACCCTCAGTTTGTTTTTCAGAGTCCATCATATCTCCTGGTTCCTCTCCCCATCTGACTTACTCCTCTTCATTCTTCCTCTCCTGCTATCTTCTTCTTTTTCTTTTTTCTTAAAATATGTTGCGTTATTTCTTTCAGAAGTACAGATCTGTGATTCAACAGTCTTACACAATTCACAGCGCTCACCGTAGCACATACCCTCCCCAGTGTCTATCACTCAGCCACCCCATCCCTCCCACCCCCGACCACTCCATCAACCCTCAGTTTGTTCCTGAGATTAAGAATTCCTCATATCAGTGAGGTCATATGATACATGTCTTTCTCTGATTGACTTATTTCACTCAGCATAACACCCTCCAGTTCCATCCATGTCGTTGCAAATGGCAAGATCTCATTCCTTTTGATGGCTGCATAATATTCCATTGTGTATATATACCACTTCTTCTTTATCCATTCATCTGTCGTTGGACATCTTGGCTCTTTCCACAGTTTGGCTATTGGGGACATTGCTGCTATAAACATTGGGGTGCACGTACCCCTTCGGATCCCTACATTTGTATCTTTGGGGTAAATACCCAGTAGTGCAATTGCTGGATCGAATGGTAGCTGTAATTTCAACTGTTTGAGGAACCTCCATACTGTTTTCCAGACTGGTTGCACCAGCTTGCATTCCCACCAACAGTGTAGGAGGGTTCCCCTTTCTCCACATCCCCGCCAACATCTGTCATTCCCTGACTTGTTAATTTTAGCCATTCTGACGGGTGTGAGGTGGTATCTCATTGAGGTTTTGATTTGGATTTCCCTGATGCTGAGCGATGTTGAGCACTTTTTCATGTGCCTGTTGGCCATTTGGATGTCTTCTTTGGAAAAATGTCTGTTCATGTCTTCTGCCCATTTCTTGATTGGATTATTTGTTCTTTGGGTGTTGAGTTTGATAAGTTCTTTATAGATTTTGGATACTAGCCCTTTATCTGATATGTCATTTGCAAATATTTTCTCCCATTCTGTCGGTTGTCTTTGGTTTTGTGGACTGTTTCTTTTGCTGTGCAAAAGCTTTTTATCTTGATGAAATCCCAATAGTTCATTTTTGCCCTGGCTTCCCGTGCCTTTGGTGATGTTTCTAGGAAGAAGTTGCTGCGGCTGAGGTCGAAGAGGTTGCTACCTGTGTTCTCCTTTAGGATTTTGATGGACTCCTGTCTCACGTTTAGGTCCTTCAACCATTTGGAGTCTATTTTTGTGTGTGGTGTAAGGAAATGGTCCAGTTTCATTCTTCTGCATGTGGCTGTCCAATTTTCCCAACACCATTTGTTGAAGAGACTGTCTTTTATCCATTGGACATTCTTTCCTGCTTTGTCAAAGATAAGCTGACCATAGAGTTGAGGGTCCATTTCTGGGCTCTCGATTCTGTTCCATTGATCTATGTGTCTGTTTTTATGCCAGTACCACACTGTCTTGATGATGACAGCTTTGTAATAGAGCTGGAAGTCCGGAATTGTGATGCCGCCAGCTTTGCTTTTCTTTTTCAAGATTCCTCTGGCTATTCGGGGTCTCTTCTGGATCCATACAAATTTTAGGATTATTTGTTCCATTTCTTTGAAAAAAGTGGATGATATTTTGATGGGGATTGCATTGAATGTGTAGATTGCTCTAGGTAGCATTGACATCTTCACAATGTTGGTTCTCCCAATCCATGAGCATGGAACGTTTTTCCATTTCTTTGTGTCTTCTTCAATTTCTTTCCTGAGTATTTTATAGTTTTCTGAGTACAGATCCTTTGCCTCCTTGGTTAAATTTGTTCCTAGGTATCTTATGGTTTGGGGTGCAATTGTAAATGGAATCGACTCCTTGATTTGTCTCTCTTCTGTCTTGTTGTTGGTGTATAGGAATGCCACTGATTTCTGTGCATTGATTTTATAGCCTGCTACTTTACTGAATTCCTGTATGAGTTCTAGCAGTTTTGGGGTGGAGTCTTTTGGGTTTTCCACATACAGTATCATATCATCTGCAAAGAGTGAGAGTTTGACTTCCTCTTTGCAGATTTGGATGCCTTTGATTTCTTTTTGTTGTCTGATTGCTGTGGCTAGGATTTCTAATACTATGTTGAATAGCAGTGGTGAGAGTGGACATCCCTGCCGTGTTCCTGACCTTAGGGGAAAAGCTCTCAGCTTTTCCCCAATGAGAATGATATTCGCTGTAGGTTTTTCATAGATGGCTTTTATGGTATTGAGGTATGTACCCTCTATCCCTATACTCTGAAGAGTTTTGATCAAGAAAGGATGCTGTACTTTGTCAAATGCTTTTTCTGCATCTATTGAGAGGATCATATGATTCTTGTTCTTTCTTTTGTTAATGTATTGTATCACGTTGATTGATTTGCAGATGTTGAACCAGCCTTGCAGCCCAGGGATAAATCCCACTTGGTCGTGGTGAATAATCCTTTTAATGTACTGTTGGATCCTATTGGCTAGTATTTTGGTGAGAATTTTTGCATCCATGTTCATCAAGGATATTGGTCTGTAATTCTCCTTTTTGATGGGATCTTTGTCTGGTTTTGGGATCAAGGTAATGGTGGCCTCATAAGATGAATTTGGAAGTTTTCCTTCCATTTCTATTTTTTGGAACAGTTTCAGAAGAATAGGTATTAATTCTTCTTTAAATGTCTGATATAATTCCCCTGGGAAGCCATCTGGCCCTGGGCTTTTGTTTCTTGGGAGATTTTTGATGACTGCTTCAATTTCCTTAGTGGTTATAGGTCTGTTCAGGTTTTCTATTTCTTCCTGGTTCAGTTTTGGTAGTTGATACATCTCTAGGAATGCACCCATTTCTTCCAGGTTATCTAATTTGCTGGCATAGAGTTTCTCATAATATGTTCTTATAATTGTTTGTATTTCTTTGGTGTTGGTTGTGATCTCTCCTCTTTCATTCATGATTTTGTTGATTTGGGTCATTTCTCTTTTCTTTTTGATCAGTCTGGCCAGGGGTTTATCAATCTTGTTAATTCTTTCAAAGAACCAGCTCCTAGTTTCGTTGATCTGTTCTACTGTTCTTTTGGTTTCTAGTTCATTGATTTCTGCTCTGATCTTTATGATTTCTCTTCTCCTGCTGGGTTTAGGCTTTATTGGCCGTTCTTTCTCCAGCTCCTTTAGGTGTAGGGTTAGGGTGTGTATTTGAGACCTTTCTTGTTTCTTGAGAAAGGCTTGTATTGCTATATACTTTCCTCGCAGGACTGCCTTGGCTGTATCCCAAAGATGTTGGACAGTTGTGTTTTCATTTTCATTGGTTTCCATGAATTTTTTAAATTCTTCTTTAATTTCCTGGTTGACCCATTCATTCTTTAGTAGGATGCTCTTTAGCCTCCATGTATTTGAGTTCTTTCCGACTTTCCTCTTGTGATTGAGTTCTAGTTTCAAAGCATTGTGGTCTGAAAATGTGCAGGGAATGATCCCAATCTTTTGGTACCAGTTGAGACCTGATTTGTGACCTAGGATGTGATCAATTCTGGAGAATGTTCCATGGGCACTAGAGAAGAATGTGTATTCCGTTGCTTTGGGATGGAATGTTCTGAATATGTCTGTGAAGTCCATTTGGTCCAGTGTGTCATTTAAAGTCTTTATTTCCTAGTTGATCTTTTGCTTAGATGATCTGTCCATTTCAGTCAGGGGGGTGTTAAAGTCCCCCACTATTATCGTATTGTTGTCAATGTGTTCCTTCGCTTTTGTTATTAATTGCCTTATATAATTGGCTGCTCCCATGTTAGGGGCATAGATATTTACAATTGTTAGATCTTCTTGTTGGATAGACCCTTTAAGTAGGATATAGTGTCCTTCCTCATCTCTTATTACAGTCTTTGTTTTAAAATCTAGTTTGTCTGATATAAGGATTGCCACCCCAGCTTTCTTTTGGTGTCCATTAGCATGGTAAGTGGTTTTCCACCCCCTCACTTTCAATCTGGGGGTGTCTTTGGGTCTAAAATGAGTCTCTTGCAGACAGCATATGGATGGGTCTTGTTTTTTAATCCAATCTGATAGCCTGTGTCTTTTGATTGGGGCATTGAGCCCATTTACATTCAGGGTAACTACTGAAAGGTATGAATTTAGTGCCATTGTATTGCCTGTAAGGTGACTGTTACTGTATGTTGTCTGTGTTCCTTTCTGATCTTTGCTGCTTTTAGGCTCTCTCTTTGCTTAGAGGACCCCTTTCAATATTTCTTGGAGGGCTGGTTTCGTGTTTGCAAATTCCTTTAGTTTTTGTTTGTTCTGGAAGCTTTTTATCTCTCCTTCTATTTTCAATGACAGCCTAGCTGGATATAGTATTCTTGGCTGCATATTTTTCTCGTTTAGTGCTCTGACGATATCTTGCCAGTCCTTTCTGGCCTGCCAGGTCTCTGTGGGTAGGTCTGTTGCCAATCTAATATTTTTACCATTGTAGGTTACATATCTCTTCTCCCGAGCTGCTTTCAGGATTTTCTCTTTGTCTCTGAGACTCGTAAGTTTTACTATTAGATGTTGGGGTGTTGACCTATTATTATTGATTTTGAGAGGGGTTCTCTGTGCCTCCTGGATTTTGATGCCTGTTTCCTTCCTCACATTAGGGAAGTTCTCTGCTATTATTTGCTCCAATATACCTTCTGCCCCCCTCTCTCTCTCTTTTTCTTGTGGGATCCCAATTATTCTAATGTTGTTTTGTCTTATCGAATCACTTATCTCTCGAATTCTGCCCTCGTGATCCTGTAGTTGTTTCTCCCTCTTTTTCTCAGCCTCTTTATTTTCCATCATTTGGTCTTCTATATCACTGATTCTCTCTTCTGCCTCATTTATCCTAGCAGTTAGTGCCCCCATTTTTGATTGCACCTCATCAATAGCCTTTTTGATTTCGACTTGGTTAGATTTTAGTTCTTTTATTTCTCCAGAAAGGGTTTCTCGAATAACTTCCACGCTTTTTTCAAGCCCAGCTAGTATCTTTAAAGTCATGATTCTGAACTCTAGGTCCGACACTGTACTAATGTCCGTATTGAGTAGGTCCCTGGCTGACGGTACTATCTCTTGTTCTTTTTGCTGAGGTGATTTTTTTCGTCTTGTCATTTTGTCCAGAGGAGAATAGATGAATGAGAGAACAAAATGCTAACAGGTTTACAACGTCCCCAGCAAATATACTGTATACAAATGAGAAAAGACCTGAAACCAGGGGAAAAGAAAGGGAAAGAAAGAAAAAAGAAAGAGAAAAAAAAGAAAAATAAAGATAAAAACAAAAACAGAACAATACAAAAAAAGCAGAATGTGATCAAATATGATCAGGCTAGTGCATAGATCAGTGCCACACACTAGATTTTGGGTGTATTTTGGTTAGAAAAAAGTGCCTCCTAAAATTTTAAAGGAAGAAAGACATATATGTACAAAATAAGGGTTGATACAATGAAGGGATAGAAGATGACTGTAAAGATGAAAATTATAAAAGATTTTATAAAAGGACTTGATAAGATAAGAAGTTGTTTGAAAAAAGAAAGAAGATAAAAAAAAAAGAAAAAAGGGAGAGAATGTGATCAGGCAGGAGACTAGAACAGAGCCATACACTAGTGATTTAGGGTATATTTTTATCTGTTAGAAGAAACTGTACCTCAAAATTTTAAAGAGAGAACAACTTATATATATATGCCAAAAATAAGGGTAACTACTATGAAGGGATAAAATATGACTCTAAAAATGAAAAATAAAAAATGTTTTTTTTTTTTTTAAAAAGAGTTGATAAGATGTTGGTTGAAAAAGGGAAAAAGAAAAAAAAATCAGTTAACAAAAATTAACTTTGATGAACTAATGAATCATGGTAAAAAAAAAGCCATGAATTCTATGTGCAGTATTCCCCTAGCGCTGGAGTTCTCCCGTTCTCCTTGATCGGTAAACTTGGTCTTGGCTTGCTGGCTGTTCGTGCTGATCTTCTGGGGGAGGGGCCTGTTGCTGTGGTTTCCAAATGTCTTTGCCGGGGGCTGAATTGCCCCGCCCTTGTTCGTCCGGGCTAAGCAAGCTGCTCGGGTTTGATCTCAGGAGCTTTTGTTCCCTGCAAGCTCTCTGTACAGCCTTGGAGGACCAGGGCAAAAATGGTGGCCTCCCAATCTCCACCCGGAGGAGCTGAGAATTCGGGGCCCCGCTCCTCAGTGCGCCCCCAGAGAAAAGCAGTCACTACCGTGTCCCCGGTCTCCGGCCGCTCTCCGCGCTCACCCGGCCTGTGACCGAGCGTTTGCTATCTCTGGCACCCGACCCCGTGTGGAGTCTCCAAACCCAGCAGATCCCTACGGTGCGTTCCCGCGCCGCTCCTCCCGGGAAGGAAGGGGAGTCTCCCCGGATCTGCCGCTTGTTGGGTCCTTGCTGGAGGAGCAGTAGCCCGACTGGGCCACGGATCACAATTTATGGCAACCCCGAGCTGAGAGCCCACTCCTCGGCTCCGTCTCTGCAGCCGGCTTCCCCGCTCCGATCCCCGGGGAGCTCTAGCGCACTCAGGCTCCCCCGGTCTTTCTGTGACCCCAAGGGTCCTGAGACCACACTGTCCCGGGAGGATTCCACCCGCCGCTTAGCCACTGGAGCGACGTCCCTCAGCGGAGCCGACTTCTAAAAGGTCCGATTTTGGGCTCCGCGGCTCTATCACTTGCCAGAAGCAGCCGACGGAGGCCCCTCCCCCGCTGTCTACCCTCCCGAATATCGCCTCGGATTCACTTCTCCGCCCGTCCTACCTTCCAGAAAGTGGTCGCTTTTCTGTTCAGATAGTTGTTGCTACTCTCCTCTTTGATCTCCTGTTGAGTTCGTAGGTGTTCAGAATGGTTTGATCCCTATTCAGCTGAATTCCTGAGACCAGACGAAATCTAGGTCTCCTACTCCTCCGCCATCTTGCTCCACCGACTCAGTCAAGTTTTCTTCTATAACATAACGGCCCCTACACTGACCTGACCCAAACCATCTCTCATAAAGACTGCTGCTCCAGCATCCTCATCAGTTTCCTTGCTTCCATTTTGACCCCTATGCCAGTCAGTTTTCCAAACAGTAGTCTGAGATATCTTTTAAAAATACAAATCAGGGGCGCCTGGGTGGCTCAGATGGTTAAGCGTCTGCCTTCGGCTCAGGTCATGATCCCAGGGTCCTGGGATCGAGTCCCGCATCTGGCTCCCTGCTCCTTGGGAGCCTGCTTCTCCCTCTGCCTCTCTCTCTCTGTCTCTCATGAATAAATAAATAAAATCTTAAAAAAATAAAATTAAAAAATAAATAAAATAAAAATACAAATCAGATCAATTAAACCACCTTCTCAGAGCTTCTGATTGTTTTCCATCAGACCTCACATTGGAATTAGTTAGATCCAGACTTTAAGTTCTGGCCTACAAAATGTTAATGAATCTTTCCAGTGTCAACTTGTACTATTGTTTCTTCTCACTTATTATAATCTATTACTATCAGCCCTTTTCCTGTTTCTCCAACACGCAAGCTCATTGCTACCTTAGAATCTCATGAGTTTAACCTTCTGCCTAGAAAGCTCATCCCCTAGATTGTGAGGGGTTGACTCCCATATGGGCTTCAACTTAAATATATATATTTTTTCAGACAGACATTTCTTTGCAACGAAATCTAAGCAGACCCTCCATCTACTGCATCCCCAGTACCGGTCATTTCATGACAGTTTATTTTATTTTCTTTGCAGAATAATCACTAACTAGAATTCTCTTGTTATTAATCTGTTTACTTCTTTACTATTTGTCTTTCCCGCTAGAATATAGGCTCCATAAAGCAAGGACCTTCCCTGAGAAATAACTCTTTCTCAGATTTCAATCCCTGAGGATGTACTTCATGATTATTGTTATTGGTATTATCACTGTCGTTATTATTATTATTTATTGTGTGACTTGAGAATTTCTGCTTGGTTTCCCCTATTTCAGAGCAAAAGTAAGAGCATTCCTTTATATAGATCACATAAACCACAAACATAATTTCTTCCACTCATTTTTTCTTATGCTCCCATTTAAAAAAATAGCAAATCCATTAATTTGGTGCTGATGATGTTTATTTTTCCTTAAATCTTCTCATCCTTGATCACATTCCCAGACTTCTTTTTATACATTGTAATTTTTCTATAACAATAGGACTCAAAGTATCATTATATCTATGCCAGTCATCTCACCTATGACACCTATGGTGTCTCACTTAAATGCCCTCAACAACCTGAAGGGGTGGGTATCATCAGGCCCATTTCATCAATAACAGCTAACATTTGTTGGCAGATGATTCCATACCAGGCACTGTTAAAAGTGTTCTTCTTATGTTAACCAAGCTTCATGACAACTAACATTTTATAGGTCAGGAAGCCAAGGAGAAGAGAAATTAATTAACCAGTATCATACCATATATCTGTATCATATCTATATATGTATTATATCTATTATATCATATTGTACAGATATTGTAATGACAATTTCAGGACTCAAACCCCTGTCTGACTCCAGCCTCATTTTTTTAACTTCTATATTATATTGTTCTCACATATAAAAAAATTTCCTTTGGGAGAGTTTGAGGAATTTGAGAATAAGTGGCAGAACAGGGTTTGAATGAAAAACATCTACTCTAAACCATTCAATTAGTTTGCTATCCCCAATGATAGTTAGTGCTTCAGTCAGGACTGTGAAATGTTTTATGACCAGACAAGTTGTTAGAACCCATTTCTCATCCCCTAGACCAGTGCTTGCTCTTCTCTTTTATCTGTCCCACTCCATTTTCTATTGGACGTTTTTTTCTTCATAGGATTAACAGTTCTGTGGCTATTCCCTACCCACTGCTTATGCCCACCTTTGTCCCAGCAAATGTGAACAAACGGGACTGGTGTACAAAGGAAGTTCAGTGAAACAGTGTAGATGCAGGTGACTCTGCAGTCTGTCAGGGCGAACAGCCATCCTAGATGCAGCTCTACCCATGTGCCAGGCATGGTGAACACTCTGCATGTGTTCTCTCATTTGGCTCTTCACAGGAGCCCTGTGAGGGAGCTAGGCTTATCTCTGTTTCCAGGCGAGGAAACACAGCCTCAGAGAGATTAAGACTTGCCCAAGGTCACACAGGTAGAAGTGAAGCACCAGGATTCAAATATGAGTTTTCCTAACACCATGGATGACTCTTAAACTTTTTTTTTTTAAGATTGTATTTATTTGAGAGAGAGAGAGAGCACACGTGCAGGCACACACAAGTGAGCAGGGGGAGGGGCAGAGAGGGAGGGAGAGGGAGAGGGAGAGGGAAAGAATCTCAAGCAGGCTCGGAGCTCGGAGCCCCATGTGGGGCTTGATCTCATGACCCTGAGATCATGACCCCAGCCAAAACCAAGAGTTGGACGCTTGACCAACTGACACACTCAGGCACCCCTTAAACTCTTCAACACTACACATAGGGATTTCTAAATGAAATTAGGAGGGAGCTTTTCACTAGAGTTCTAAGCTTGTTATCAACAGTTTTTTAAAAGTGTAATATGGGCAATTCAACTTAGTAAGTCACACAGAAAAAATGCTGAATAAGGGAGGACCCAGAAGTCAGTGAGGGCATCCTGAGATAGAACATGGTTTCTGTCCTTACATAACACAGGTGCATAAAATGTTCCGAGCCCAGATATGCAACATGAAAGCTCTCATTGGATTACACATTCAAAGGTGTCATTCCCAGTGTTGTTATGGTGTCATGGCAACTGATTCAGGTCAAAATTCCTGCATTTTAATTCTTGCCTAACAGTGGAAAGAGCGTCTTACTTACTGTCAGAACTCAAGAAGCCCTTAGAGACCATCTAGCCCAACCCCTTTCATTGTATTGATTAAGAGACTGAAGCCCTACTGACATTAAAACAATGAGGTAGCAACTTGGAGGAATCTCAAAGACATTATGTGGACTGAAAGAAGCCAGATACAAAAGACTACATGGCCACCATATAATGTTTTTATACAAGAATAGAATGGGTTAAGCCTGTTTAAAAAAAAAAAAAAAAAAAAGACTACATGGTATATAATTCCTTTTGTATAAAGTTCCAGACAAATGAAGCAGTTCTGTGGTGATAGAAGTTCCAACAACTGTAACCTCTGTGGCTGGGGAAGGGGAGGGGAGAATGCATTGACTATAAAGAGGCACAAAGAAACCTTTAAGGCAATTTCTATACTTTGATCTGAAAGGTAATTACACAGGTCTATGCATTCATAAAAATGCATCAAACCGTACACTTAAGACTTACAAATTTTAGTGTATAAAAATTATATCTAAAAAGAAAATGAAAAAAGAAAAAAACTGCCTGTATACTAAGAGGTCTGTGGGAATCTCATCTTTTACTGAATAATACTGAGAGACCATTTTGTGGTACGTTGAGAATTATATTGAGGATTGCGGATGTGGAAAATCGCTCTGTAGAACAGGGAAGAAATTTACTCAGGGTCATGGAATAATGAAAAAACTAGGTTTGGATTTTACTTTTCATGTCATAATGGCTTAGAAATACCGGGAATTATAAAGAAGTTTCGATGGAGGCCCCTGCCATACTGTGGAAAAAGCACAGTATTTGAAGGCAGATTTGAAGTTTGAAGGCAGAGAATTTGTATTTAAAGATCAACTTCACCATTATTTGTATAAATGACAATGTATGGCACGTGGTATGCATTCAATTTATTTTTAAGGGGGGAATGTGAAAGGATGATTGAATGAAATATGATCAATAATTTAGCCTCTGAATTTAGGAACAATAAAAATAAAAATCTTTTATATATTCTAAAGCAGTGACCTTCAAAGTATGTTCCATATAAGACCAAGAATTTACCATTTGTACCATTAGAGAAAAGCTTTTTAGGGTCAAATGTGGTTTGACAATCTTGATTTAAACAAATTGAATAACTTTGCTTTAGCTGCAGGAGTTCTTTCAAGTGCTAATGTACATGTGAAAAATCCCTAGAGAAAAATAAGGTATACAGCATTTTCTAAAATCATTTAACCACTAAATTATCATTAGATTGGAATATTAATATCTCACAAAACAAAAATGTATCATAGAAGGAAAAAGTCCCATCTTTTTAAAGGATGAGGAAAAATGTCAAACTTAGTCCATGATACCTGGAACAAAAATGAATGAAATGAGATGAGATTTCACTTTTACTAACTCCCAAACCCAAATTTAAACATTTTTTAAAGTTAATAACTTTAAAAGATGTGATGCCCTGGGGCACCTCGGTGGCTCAGTCTGTTGGGCGTCTGTCTTTGGCTCAGGTCATGGTCCCAGGATTCTGTGATCGAGCCCCACGGGGCGGGGGGCTCCCTGCTTGGTGGGGAGTCTGCTTCACCCTCTCCCTCTGCCCCTCCCCTCTGCTCCTGCACTCTCTTGCTCTTTCTCTCAAATAAATAAAATCTTTAAAAAAAAATTAAGTCTTTAAAAAAATAAAAATAAAATAAATGATGTGATGTCCTAAAGTTAAATATATTTGTGGGTTTATTATATATAAAGAAATTAAACATGACCACAATGGTATGAATGACTGGAGAGAGGAAATGAAAATATCTTACGGTAAGGTTATTACATGATGAATTATTGACATATTTAATCATAGACTGCAAAAGCTTAAAATGTATACAGAAAACACTAGAGTAAAACTTTAAAATTTTTAAAAAAGGTATAGCCAATAACGGTGGAGCAAAAATGGAATCATAAAAAATATTCAATGCAAAAACAATAGGAAAATGAGAAAAAGGGAAAAAAACAGGAGGGAAAACTTGTAAAATATATAGTAAGATGGTAGATCCAAATCCAATTATTATCAATATGAATTATCAATTATTAATAAAACAAAAACACTAATTTGAGAAGACATAGGCACCCCTATGTTCATAGCAGCATTATTTACAATAGCCAAGATATGGAAGCAATGTAAGTGTCCAATGATGGATGAATGGATAAAAAAGATACACACACACACACACACACACACACACACACACACAATGGGATATTACTCAGCCATAAAAAAGGAATGAAATTTTGCCTTTGCCACCACATACATGGACCTAGAAGATATTATGCTATGTGAAATAAGTCAGACAGAGAAAGATAAATACCATACGATTTCACTTATATGTAGAATCTAAAAAACAAAACAAATGAACAAACAAAAAACAACAAAAGAGAAACAGACTCATAAATACAGAGAACAAGCTAGTGGTTGTCAGAGGAAGGGGGTGCAGGGATAGGTGAAATAAGTGGTGGGAGTTAAGAGGTACAAGCTTCCAGTTACAAAATAAGTAAGTCACATGGATAAAAAGTGTAGCATAGAGAATACAGTCAATAATGTAATAATTTTGTATGGTGACAGATGGTGACTATACTTGGTGAGCTTTGTGTAATACATAGAATTGTCAGATCTCTATGTTGTACACCCGAAACTAATATATGTCAACTATACTTTAATTAAAAAATAAATTTAAAAAAGTGTTACTTTTTTAAATAAAAAAATGTAATGCCATTTACAATAGCATCAGAAACAGAAATTTTAGGAATAAATATAATGAAAGATGTACTCTACGAAAACTATGAAACAATACTTGAAAAGAAATTAAAGACTACTGAAATAAATGGAGAAATACAACCTGTTCATGGATACAAAGACACAAAATTATAAAAATTTTAAATGTTCCCAAATTTAATGCACAAAGTCAGCTCAATAGTCTTCAAAACTCTAGTAAGATACTTTGTAGAAAATGAGTAGCTGAATTTATATTACATATGAAAACGCAAAAGGCCAAGTAGAGCCAAAAGAGCCTCTGCAAGGATACTGAGTATGGGATATTAGCAGTAAGTGGAAAGTTGCAAGTGATGATTCCTAAAATCTTTTCCTTCAAACTCTAAACTTTATATTTCTTTAAAAGAATGAAGCTCTTGGCGGTCAACGTTGACTTCAGAAGGCCTAGGTTTTCACACTGGTCACCTTTATTTGCTAAGGTAAACAACCTTGGACAATCATTTGACTTCTCTCATCAGTCAGTAAGGTGAAAATAATTCCAGCTTTCTCACATTATTGAAGTGAAGACAAAAACGTGCCTAGGAAGCATTTTGAAAACTGTACCATATGTATTTATTATTGCTTTTATTACTTGAGGAACTGTACTTATATCAGGAGCAAGACAAAAAAACTAGACGACAGAAGCTATTTTGGGAGCTACTAAAAATACTGAGTGTGTAGGAAGCAGCTGGAACTCTCAGGAGGAATGCAAGTGGGAATTTCCTAAGTGGTTATCTGAAGAAGGGAAGAGCTTACCAAACATGGCGGAAGGGCAGCTCAGTTGAAATACCAAAGAACAGAGATGTTTCTTGGGATTCTGAGGACTCCTGCACATACTGGCACTATATTTGACACTGGCACTATATTAGCCAACTTGGCCACGTGTGACAGAAGAATCAGTTAAACAGTTGGGCCAGAACATTAAGCGAGTATACAGGTAGTAGGAATAATTTTAAAGAACATGATGTCAGTAAGCCAACACCTTAAAGAGAATTAGTTGTTCAATACAGTCAAGTTTTCCAAATAATTCAGAATTCACCCTTCGCATGCCATATGGCTTAACCATATCTGCGGAAAGGAAATATTCTAAAAATCTATACACACACATTTTGCCTCCTTGAAGAAAAAATAATCCACAAAATTTTATCTATCTTTGACAACTCTATAAAATACAGACACACCCTTTGGATTTTATTAAGGTACATGGGGTTATCTGCCCTGCACTGTTTTATCCCCCAATTTATATGTTCTTTGAGTACTCCTAGAAGCTTTCCTTGTGGAATTTTCTACCCTAACAACCTATGTGACACAACCACACTGCAGCCCTCATCATTACGTGGATATTCTCCCCCCACCCAAGATGCAAAACTTGAAGTGCCCCTTTCTGATCAGATTACCTCTTTCTTTCTTTCCCACTCTCTAACCTTCACTCATCTTGCTCCTCACATTCACCACACCCAGAGTCCCCTCCCCTCCCTATGATTGCTAACTGAGTACCCTGTCCTCGTTTGCTCTCTCTCTAGTCCAACCTAAATTCAATGCTGAACATATCAGGTACCAACTCACCTTCAGTAACGCGTCATCTTGAGCTTCTACCAGTTCTCTTAGCAAAACTCCAAACCAATCAATAAAGGTCAGCTATTTTCATGTGGGGGTATACCTTATAGTTAAGAAACGAAGCTCTAAATTCAGGCACATTTAATTTTAAATTCCAATTCTTCCACTTACTGTTTCTTTGAACCAAGGCCATTTGTTTAACTTCTTTCTGCCTCAGTTCTCTCTGTATGGTATATTCCCTGCCGTGGTACCCATAATGGTGTCTGACAAAAATCAGATGCAAGGTGAGAATTTGTTGAACGAAAATAAACATTACCCCCCCTTAATGTCACAGAAATGGCCATTAATTTCTATTACTGTTCCTTTTCTTACTTCAAAATACATCTACAGTTTCAGTCAGCCTTTCTGTTTTCCATTTTGCCCTAGGAGAAGGATGACGACAATTCTCCAAGGCTAATCGCCCACCTCTCCTCTGTATTCCAAGTTCTCCCACGTCTTCAGTGCATTGCCTTATCAAATTTCCTTCTAATATTCTCACCACAACAGGATGTTCTTCCTTTAACCCACAAACATGCTTTATCTTTCTCTGTAAGTTACTCCCTCAGTTTTCCCTTGCCTCGTCTTCCCAAGGTCCTCCAAAGGGCAGTGTCTACTTATGGCTTCTACTTCCTTGCCTCTCATTCATTCAGCATTCACCAAATCTAATTTAGCTCCTTTCCTACAATTGTACTGAAAAATACTGAGCACTAGCTATTTAAGAATAAATTCTTTTTTTGTTTTATTTAATTTCTCATAAAAATTTGACATGATTGGGGGCGCCTGGGTGGTTCAGTTGGTTAAGCATCTAACTCTTGGTTTCAGCTTAGGTAATGATCTCAGGGTCGTGGTTTGAGCCCCATGCACCGGGCTCTATGCTCAGCATGGAGTCTGCTTGGGATTCTCTCTCCCTCTGCCTTTCCCTCTGCTCATGCTTGCTCTCTCTTGAATAATAAATAAATAAATCTTTTAAGAAACATTTGATGTGATTGTTGCACTTCCCTCTGAACCCTCTGCCTTCCTTTCAGTGCCACTACTCCCTTAAGCTATGCTCCTACTGAACATTCTTCCTTAATCTCATTTCTTTATTTTTCCCTCCGTCACTGCCTAGCTCTCACACCTGGTATGTCTCACAGTTTAATTCCTGACCCATTAAGTTTCACCTACCTGATGTCAACCCCAAATCATTGTCTCCATCTCAGTGTTCCCCTTCAACCAGACTTCCAACTCTCCATCGGCCATTATTACTCACACATCCAAAACCAAACTCACTATTTTTTCCTCACACCCAAGTCTCCTCCTCTTTTGTTCCCTATAGTTAGAGCTTTCCCCTCCCCAGTTAAAAATGTAGAAGTCATTTTAACATTTTTTTATCTAGCTACATATAACTGATAATAACACCTTATTGGTTCTATCTATAAAATCCCAAATCTATGCCTGTATTTTTAACTTCATTACTAATGCTTGCATGCTTGCTCACTTGCTTTTATTCATTCAAGGTAGAACTCCTGACTTTCCCTACCCAAACCTGACCTCCACCTGCAGTCCTATTACAGTGAATGACACCACCATTCTCTCAGTTGGAGATGCCAAAAAACCTAGCATCTGCCTTTGATTTCCCACTTCTCTCATTGGGTCACATGCAATCCATCATCCATTCTTGAAGATCCACCTTCTAATGATCAAGAACTAATATGATATTCTTTCGACCTCTACTACATCCTTAGATCAGGTCACCAAGGTCTCTTGCCTCACTTTTAAAATATTAAATAGCTGTCCTACTTTCACTCCTAACCCATAACCCCCTTTCAACTTATTCTGTATACACAAATTGTCAAAGTATTAAAGGCCAGATTGCATTTTAAAAAGTTAATCATAATCAAAATCGTAATCATAATCATAATACAGACACATTGAATACATGCCAGGTACTGTTGGAAGTGGCTTCACACATGTTAATTAACTTCATCTTCACAACATCTCTGTGAGGTCCAAGGCTCAGAGAAGTAAAATAGGTTGCTTCAGGCCAAAGACCTAGATGAAACCAGGTCATGTGTCTCCTTTCCTAAGCAACCTTCCAACAGATTTCCGTTATATTTATAATTAAATACAAATTGTTTACTACAGCCAACAATGATCTCATCCTTGCCAGCTCTTCATCTCCATCCTGTGCTGCTCTCATCTGCATTGGCTGGGCTCTGATTGTACTACCTTTCTCTCTGTTTCTCAGATATCACAAACTCCCCTAACTGAAGAATTCTGAGTTAGTTCTTTTAACTGGAAAGCTCTTCTATCTAGTTCTTTCCATAGCTTACTCAACTTTCGTGTGTCAAATTAAACCTCACTGTTTTCCCTGAAAAACTTAAAGGCCCTAAAATAAATAAAGGCCCTGATTGTTTTTGTCAAAACATCATTTGGATCTCTTTCATGACATTTATCATCTCTGGAATTATTTTGTTAATTTACTTTTCACATATGTATTCCTTCTCTTCCATTACATTATAAATTCTACAAGGTCAGGAACCATGCCATTTTGTTTAATACTGTAGCTTTAGCACAACACCTGACACAGTCTCTAGGACAAGGGATATGCTCAGTAATAATTGTTGAATTACTCATTTGATAATTCACATTTTAAAAATCTACATTAGTTCCCACTATGTTCTAAGTGCTTACAAATGATGATAAATGTGGTTTACAAGAATGTGGCCTTGTACAGAAGTAGACAAATAAATAATTACAAATGTGACAGATGCCATAAAAAGGCACTTGTAGGGAGAGAACAATTCTATCTTTCTAAGGAGACCAGGAAGTCTTCATGGATAAGCTGACATTGGAATTAGATCAAAGTTTCTCATATGGTTAAAATTTTGTCCCCCAGGGGACATTGGGCAATATCTGAAGATACTTTTGATTGTCACACTGAGAGAGAGAGGGATTGCTATTGGCTTCGGGTCGGGTTGGTAGATACCAGAGACATCCTGCAAAGCACAAGACAGCACTCCCAAAACAAAGGATTAACCAACTCAAAATTTCAATTGTGTCAAAGTTGAGAAATCCTGAATTAGATCTTAAAAGATTAAGGAGGATTTTTTTACCACCTAGATAACCACCATAACTTCCTATCTTCCTGAAAACATTCATTCTACACCCAGGGGCCATTAGCCTTCTAAAATATAAATCTATTTATAACATGCGCAGTTCACCATGTTTTCTGATACTAATATCTAATAATTTATTGATTTATTACCACATGCCAAGGTCTTCAAAACAATCTTGTGAGGAAAGCATCAACTGCCCCCATTTTACTGAAAAGGAAACTAAGGTTCAGAGAAGGTAAGTAACCTATAGGGTCTCACAAGTGATGGCTTCCTTTGAAACACCCTGGCCCCTCGGCTTACTGCATAGTCTGATTCCAACTTTCTTTTCCGGCTTTATTTCCCAATAGTCTTCTTAAATACACGACTAATTACCAATTGCTAATTTTACACATTTACAAAAACACTTTGGAAAACACCACTATACAGAAAAGTTGAAGATCTATGTACCACCTGAGCAAGCAATGGAAATTCTAGATGAACATGTCAGAGACGCTCATACCTCTACACTAGGGGACATGTACAAAAATATTCAAATATCAGTTTTTCCAACAAAAAAGAGAAAAAGAAAAAATAAATCAATATGAATATTCATCAGCAAGAGCTTTACATAAGTGAGTTGTGATTTATTCACATGGTAGAATAGTACAGAGCGATTAACATGTGATATATATAGAAATGTACATATCAACATAGATAAAACCTTACAAATAAAACATTAAGAAAAAATGCAAGTGGCAAGAATATAGTGTATAATGATATTATATGCAGTTCAAAACATACAAAAAATCTAAACAAATTACCTAGATGTCATATAAGAAACAAACTTTTATATGTATGTATAAAAAAGCAAAGGAATTGCAAACAGCACATTCAGGACAGTGTTTATCTTTGGAGGGAAGAGAAGGCCATGAGATCTAGGAGCTTCAATATATTTGGGTATAGGCTACTTCTTAAGACGAGTATTCATTATATTCTTTTTATTCTATATAAGCTTGGTCTATGCACATATTATTAGTATTTCTATTGTTATTATTTATATGTAGTAATGTTTAAATTTATGCCATTTATTTATTTTTTAACTTATATTTTCATTCTTGCTATTTCTTTTGCCTGAAATGACCCCTCTCTTTTTCTACCTGGTGGAATCATACTCTTTTTAAAGGTACTGTGGAAGTTCAGAGGGAGAAGCTTAATTCAGGCTGGGTAGCCAAGGAAGGCCATAAAGTGGAAGTGACATTTGAACTAGGTTTTAAATTTTGAGAAAAATTAAACAGAGTCAAAGAAAGGTCATCAGGACAGAGAAAACAGCTTGAACTGAAGCATGATGGACAATCACAAGTTCAAGATTCCAGGATGGCTGAAGAAAGGAGTCATGACAGAAGACGACAGGCTGGAAATTTGGAGAGATAATGAGGCATTTTGAATGTCATTCCAATACCCTAATAAGAGAGCTGTTTAAAAAAAAAAAAAAAAAAGAGGTGTTTTGGGAAAAGAATGGTGAAAGTAGAACAAAAGGATAGAATGGAGTGGGGAGCCCAGGAAACCATACGGAGGCTATGGTAAAAGATAGAAGGATCTGGACAAACATGGACTAACCGGTGACAGAACATACTCATTTACTAATAGTGTGAGAAAAGCATGGGAGTTTTAAAAGGAGTTATCTCTAAATTTCAAAAATTTAAGTATAATAATGTAAGAAATTAACCAATATAACCTCCCTTTTGCTAGACATTCTTTGAAATGAAATCAGCCACACTAACAAATTGTATTAACTCAATAGGATGCCAAATTGACAATTAAATTATATTACCGAAAACCTTTATTTTCTGGAAAGAATAAGTATGGCTTCTCAAGATGCTTAAACAACTTTCTATGAGCTATTACTTGTTTCCACAGTAGGCCTCAGAGTTGGAAAAGGTCAAAGGCATGCAAAGCTGGACATGGTATTAAAGATTATCTAGTTCTGACAATGAGAGAGACAGCTGCAGAGGGGAAGTAGCACGCATTCGAGATCACAGGACAAGTTATTTCATCCATTCATTAAGGTAGGTATTTATTGAAATCCTACTTTGTACTAAGTACTGGGTTGGTACATGAGCTGGGAGTAAAGTCTGGGTCTCCAGACTTCCCAGCTTTGGGCTTTTGTCTTGCAACCTGTACAGCCAAGCATTTCATAGCAAATTCATTCACCAGGGACAAATTTCAGTTTATAGTTCTGTAACTTGAGGTCCATGGTCCCCCAGCACTGGAATCCTGGGCCCTAACATCCCCCTACTAACTGACACTCTCTAGGGAAAGGGTTATGAACCTGCTTTTTAACAAGTTCCTCGGGTAATTCTCATTACTATGAAATTTGAGAAACACAGCCCTAAGGGAGTAGACAGGAAAAAGCAAGGATTTAGACCTTTCATTAAATTAGGAAGCAAACAGCTAATACCAGTCATCATATTCCCAGAAATAGGAAAGAAACTGATCCTCTAGTCCAGATTTGTGGTATCTCAGAGTCTGACCCACTGATTAACCATTTACTTACAAAGTATACTTTACCGTTTATAAGTGCTTTCACACAAATCATCTCACTTGATCAAAACAAAAACACTGCACTATATTGACACAATTCTCTTCTTTCTCCTATCAGGAGAAAATAGCTCAGGAAGGTTAAGTGGCTTACAGGTCATACAGCTAAGAGGCCAAAATTCCTTTGACTGCATCACAGTTTCCTCATCTGTCAAATAAAGGAATTGTACTTAATGAAACTTAAAATTCTCGGTATGAGGTATGAAAGCTAGGACTTGTGTTTGCCAGTGTCTATCCATGTAGTTTCATTCACTGCAGAGTCAAAGTCTATGTTTCCTTTAAAAGAACAGAGGAAGAATGAAAGCCAAGCTTCTCTCGCCAGACCCAGAGGCAGAAACTATTGTCAGGAAGAGTATCCCATGATAATCCCAACTTTGGGGCTTTAGCAACTCCCTCCCAGGCCGGCTAGCTGCCGTGTAAACCCTTTCCCCAGCAAGCACTTCTTTCAGGTGTCTGCCTGACATCACAGGCCTATTTCAAACATTGCCTACTATGCTCTTTCTCCTGGAAAGAAACAGAGTCCACGTTCCTTCTGCTAATACTAATATTATCTTACATAAGTCTAGCACCTTGTAGTTTTGAAAAGGTCTTCAGAATCTTTTTATCAGACACCAGCTAGTTCTGGGTTGCTAAATTCTTCTACGAGCTTTTGAGGCCTCTGGGCTCCTGATTCAGATCCACCCCAGCCTAGCACTCTCAGGACTCTCCCTGAGGCACTCTTCCTTATAGTCTCCTTCACCCTTAGGGGCCTAGGCAGCTTACTTGACTTCTGCTTGGCCTTAGGTCTTATTTACCCAAGGAAACTGCCAGCCCCTTTAAGCTTGGGGATTTGCATTGCTTTTTCTCCACCTCCCCCACAGCCCAGAACATGAGGCGGAGCACAGCTATGTGCTAATAGAGTTCTCTGATGCTGTCACTTGATGGGATGCCCAAGTAATGTCCTCTCCACTTCCTGCCATAATGCTTGACTTTGTCCATGAGAAACCACTCCCCCAAAATTTAACATTAAACTCCCTTCATGCTAACAGCTTTGTGATAACAGCAATACAATTTACTGTGTCTGGGAGATGGCTAAGTGCTTTATATGCAATCTCACAACAGTACTGTAGGAAAAATATTATTATTTTCATTTTACACATAAGTGAACTGAGGCCACAGAGACTAAATACCTACTCAAGTTACACAGCCAATTAAGTGGAAAATGTGAAATCAGGTCTGTGAAACTTGAAGAGCCACGCTCTTAACTAGTCAGCTAGACAGTCTACCTTAACTACTACCTGCATCTCACTCTACCCTCTTGGAAATACTGAACTATGTTGGCCGGCTAAAATTCCTAACTGCACCAGCTACAGCTGAGTCCCCTGCCCGCCACTGTCCCATCCAAGTGGGTGGTTGAAGTTCCAAGTTCCAGCCTCTCCCAGTCATTAAATCCCACTGAAGTTAACCAGGCTATGCTTGGAATTATATGACACGTCATCTATTTGAGTCTCCCAAAAGCTCTGTGAAATTGACACCACACAGATCATAAATCCCACTCTCTAGTTGAGGGTGGCTGAGGCACAGATAATTTGACTAGTCTGGGTTTAATATAGCTAGCAAGGGGCAAAACCAGGAAACTCAGGTTTCAAACACCAAAACACTGTATATTAAGTATGCCTCAAACACATTTAAGTTAGGCAAGGAATACAGAAAGTTAAATGCACTGAGACTGACCCATCATTATGTTGAAGTGCATAGAAATTCAGTTCTGTATTATTGCTTGAGGCTAAGATGTTATCAGCCTCTTCACCCTTACTCATCATGTCTTTGTACCACAGTGGCCCATATGGTAGAACAATAATCCATTCAGTGTATGAAGTAGCCACATCCAATGTTCCAGAGTGTATGACCCAGTAGATTTGAATAAAATTATATAATTAATGGAAGGAGAGAAACAAGGAATGAAGTAACAGTGAAATAAGATCCCAGGTAAATCTGGACAGGAATCAGGAAAGGAAAGATTTTGTTAATGGTATTGAAAGTTTACTGTGATAAAATAAATTTTCCTCCTAGAGTACCCTGGGTTTTCCTAACCAGGTTTGGCTAAGCCACATCAACATTCGACATTTCCCTAGAGAAGCAGGATCAATCATCACCACCGAAAAAAGAATCAGTGAATATGGAGACTTCTATCCAACCCTTGCTATTTTTTACTGGAAAATCATAAGGGAAAGGAAAAAACCTCCAGAAGCCACTTGTTCTGTGCTCTTGCTTTGAGATATAATCACCTCCATTCAGCTTCTGAGAGTGTATAGAACCTTTGAGTAGGAAAGGCCTCAAGGGTCATCTCTTGTAACTCCCTCACATTATAGATGACGCAACTGATGCACAGAAAGAATAAATGACTTGCCCAAGGTCACATGGTGAGTCACTGTCAATGCTGGGCATCAGCATCCAATGTGCTGTTCCTTCCTCTCCAGAGTTATGCAATTGAAGCTTTTCTCTTTCTTTCTTTTTCTTCCTTTCTTCCCTTTCTTCTTCCTTTCTTCCTTTCTTTCCTTTCTTCCTTTCTTCTTCCTTTCTTCTTCCTTCTTCCTTCCTTCCTTTCTTTCTTTCTCTTTCTTTCTTTCTTTCTCTTTCTTTCTTTTTCTTTCTTTCTTTCTTTCTTTCTTTCTTTCTTTCTTTCTTTCTTTCTTTCTTTCTTTCTTTCTTTCTTTCTTTCTCTCTCTCTCTCTCTCCTCTCTTTCTCTCTTTCTCTCTCTTCTTTCTTTCTTTCTCTCTCTCTCTCTTTCTCTCTCTCCTCTCTCTCTCTTCCTTCCTTCCTTCCTTCCTCCCTCCCTACCTCCCTCCTTCCTTCCTTCCTTCCTTCTTTCTTTCTTTTTCTTTCTTTCTTTCTTTCTTCTTTCTTTCTCTTTCTTTTCTTTCTTTCTCTTTCTTTCTTTCTTTCTTCTTTCTGTCTTTCTTTCTTCTTTCTTTCTTTTCTTTCTTTCTTACATCTCTTCCTTCCTTCCTTCCTCCTCCTTCCTTCCTTCCTTCCTTCTTCCTTTTTTTTTTTTTTTTTTTTTTTTCTTTCTTTTCTTTTCTTTTCTTTCTTTCAGAGCCTGGGCTGGGGAGGGGCAGGAGAGAGAGAGAGAGAATCCCAAGCAGACCTTGCCGTTGAGTGTGAAGCCCAATGAAAGGCTCAATCCCAGGACCCCCGAGATCATGACCTGAGCCGAAACCAAGAGTAAGACACTCAACCAACAGAGCCATCAAGGTGCCCCAAAGCTCTTTTTCTTCTGATTTTATATTTTATTTAATTAGAATGGTACAAAACCTGATTACTTATGAGCTAGAAAAAATGAAAGCAAAGGTACTAGAATGATTACTGTGTTATTAGTATTGTGAACATTTGTTCGGTAAGGGGGATGGTGAAAAATTGTTATATCCCATTGGCTACAGTAACTGTATTTTCTATAGAGTATAAAACGATGACATGACCAACTATTAATCAATGTAGGATTAGTCCTTAAATTGAAGTTGGGTTAGACTATCCTCAGTTTAAGATTCCTTAAAAACATTTGAGATTCCATGATCCTGGACAGAGAGTAGAATGAGCATGAGCCTTGGACTCTGAGTCCAGATATCAACTGACATTCCAATTCAAACATGACCAACTCTGCAAACTTGAGATAAACCAGTAGTCTTCCTGAGCTTCATTTCTTTTTTCATGTAAAAATACTAATAATCCCTGTCTAAAGCCTCATGCCCATAAGGAAAGTATGAGATTGTGTATTTAGCAATAGTTTATATTCCATATTATTAGTATTACTACTAGGCTGTAATTACAAAAATCCCAGGTACCATATATGTGTATGTATGCATGTATATATGTATGTATGCATGTCTGGATGGATGGATTCATATATATTTCTGCTTTATCTTTCTGTGCCTAGTTTGATTCAGCTGCACTGTCTCATAATGGCTGCACTCTTCTAGGGTGTACCATACCTACCCCCATTTTAGCTCCTATGAACTGTCATCTCCCTCCCCTTCCTCCTGTGTGCATCTGCCAAGGTTCCCACACCTGACCTCCATGCCACTGGTCCGCCCGAGCCTGTGGATGTTAAGGCTTACTGTTCTGTTTCTCAGTATTCTATTTTGTGATTTCAGTTTCAAGTTACATTTTTAAAAGAACGAATTAATTTTCCTTTGGTTTTTGTTTATTTTTCCCAGACCTCCCAGAATTTCTTGTAGAAAACACATGTGTAATTTTCCCTTCTGAAATTTTAAGTGCCAATCCTAGATATAGAGCCTGTGAATTGGAAGTCTTTGAACTGAGGATGTGGTCATTTTATTGAGTCTTATAGATGGGGCAGGAATAATCAGCTATAATCCTCTGGGTGTATACAATGTCTTGCCATAAGCTAGGAGTTCAAGATTTGATGAAATGTCATTTTTATGCTGATATAGTATCATTAAAAGTAAATGAAAAAACTGGCATGCTTAAAAAAAGGGCAAGTTTTTTCAAATTGCTACCTGAAAAGTGGTGACAAAGAATCAATCTGGAGATGGGCAGGAGGTGGGGAAGCATAGTGAATAAATAAATTATTAGTTCTAGCAATATTATAACCAAAATTACCTTTTCCATGTAGAATGTGCTTTTGTATATTCAAAGCCCTTTTATTTGTTGTATCTCATCTTACCCTCTCAGAACACTGCTAGGAAGACAAATCAGTGATGTATTTTTCCCATTTTACAAAAAAGTATCTAAAGTTAGGCAAGGTCAAATATTTTGCTTGAGGTCCCCTGTATAGGGACTGGAGAAGTCCAGACTATTAATTGAGGACTTTCCCTGAAACATAAATTTTATTCCCCAGGAGTGAATTTCCATTGTTTTCTTACTCTTTGGTGTTCTTCAGAGCACCTTATTTTTAAATTATCAAATAATTTTTAGGATTTCATGAATCAGAAATTGTATCTTCATTTACTCAGTCTACCAATAATACCTAATGTGCATACAGACCCCTTAGCAGCTTGCAAAACCCTAGGAACCCCTCCTTGCTACAAAAACCTGAGAACCACTACGTTTACATGGTTTGCAAAGTGGCCTTTTGAAAGGAGGCTCCTGTCTCAATTAGGAGATCTGAATCAGAAAGGGAGTCATTATTTCACATAACAGGAAGTCCAGAGGTGGAGCAGGCTTCAAGACTGGGTGACTTGGCACGATGGCTTGCATCTTCCTGGTGCAGGGGCCAACTGGCTGCAGCAGCACCAGGCATGGGAGCCAGAGGAGAAGAAACCATCCCTCCTCCAGGCATCCGTCAGGGGAGAGGAAACTTTTCCAGGAGCCCAGGACAGACACCATCAGCCTGTATGGAGTTCAGGTCATTCCTGAGGCTAAGCACTGGCAAGGGGAATAGTATCTCCCTCATGTCAGTGAGGCTCAGCCTGGAGCTGTGGGAAGGTGTTTCCTAGAGGCACAAGGCTACGTGCAGAAATGAACAGAGAACAAAATCAGTCTTCTGTTGGGAGGAGGGTGGAATACTGCTGAGTCAGGAGACAACAGTGGTCACTAGCGGCTAATACATGGGTGTATCTTCAGTGCAGGAATGGGACCCACAAGAAAGAATGTTTCAGTGGAAGTCCTAAAGTTGGATGATAGCACTGGCTTTATAAATTTCTTTAAAATTGAAGCCAATGACTAACATTTTAGAGTGACAATACAATTCATACATTTCAATGGTCTATTAATTTGAATGACAGAAAATGATCATTTGTAAAGGATGCAAAAATTACAATAACAGCATATTATTTTTAGTAAATTCATTTACAAAGTTCATTAATCAATTTAACAGTTACTGAGCAAGTGCTACAGGCTGGGTAGTATTCTAGACAGTGAGTATGCCAACATAAATTCATTAAAGTGTGTGTGGGGGGTAAAGGGGTGAAGACAGACATGTAAATTATTATATGCAATATTTTTCTTTCTATCCTATACAAAGCAGAATGGGATGATGGTCCAACACATGAGATCAGGGTTAACAAATGGCTATATATATATATAATGAGAAATCATAAAATAGGTACAAGAAATAAACATATGCATACTTCCAGCTTAGCAGCAGTAGAGTGGAGACTAATGTTCACTCTGTTATGTAGAAGTGACTTAACACCCTAAGTATTATAGACGTTGCATGCCAGCAGAAAAATGGAATTGCATGAAGACCTACGTAGGTAGCAGGGCTAGTTTCTAACCAGGCCTGACAGCCAACTATATGTCTGCTGAAGATATGACAGACAACTCTCTGACCAGAATATTCTGATCATTAAAAATGGAAGTCAAAGCTTAAATAGTTAAAAATAAGTAATAATAAACATGGATCCCTTGTGTTAAGTACTTAGCCACTTTTCAAATATAATCTTATTTAGTCATCAGAAAGCCCCTGAGGTAGGTATTATTATTATTATTATTACCATTTCACAGATGAGGAAACTGGAACACAGAGGAGGTTAAGCAATTTGACCCAGGTATATAAATAATAAGAGATGAAAGAATTGAGCTCAGACTCTTTTGTCTTCAAAGCCTGTACTTTTTAATGTTTCAATCACTGTTTTTGAAAATGTGGTCCATGGTCTATATAAAGCAAAATCACCTGGGATGTTTGCTAAAATTGCAAATTCTTTAGCTCCATCCAGGCGCACTGAATCAGTACCTTTCAGATGGAGCCAAGAATTGTGCATTTCATTGCATTTTTTTTCCTACTGCCTATTAACACATTCCTAAGCTACTCCGCCCTCTGGCATTTAAGACATCATTATGGGGGAAAGGTGAAAATCTTACTCACAAGTGCACATGAACAAAGACCTTCTGGAGGTTATTCCATCTAGAAGCCTTCATTGAATAGATAGGAAAACCCACTGACTAGAAAGTGTAAGTTCTAAGCTTTATACAACAATCTCAAAATTATACCATGGGTGGGAGCACCTGCTGATACCTGAGAATTCTGGAGTTTTTCCCCTCTTTCCTGACTTCAGTTTACTCTATGACTTTAAAGAGGTCACTTTTTATCTCTGGGCATCAGTTTCTTTACTGTTAGCTTCTGGTGAGCTAACCTGCCCTTCACAAGGATGATCCCAAAATCCACTCAGGAAAGCAGCTCAACCAAATGCTCTGGGGATTTCTAGCTCTGAGCAAAGAAACGTTTATCAAGGCAAGGTAACATAATATCACTTCTCATTTCTCTGTTTCAGTGTCCTTGAAAACAATTTCTTATCATTTCCCACTATCCTTAAATTCTTTCAGGAGCAAAACTGAATGCAACACGTAAAGAAATGTCCCTCTTAATTTCGTTTAGGTATGGCTGCAAAAAGCAGCAAGTTCAATAACATTTCCCAAATTATTTAAAGTCATAGAGGAGAAGGGACCTTAATATATTTATTTTAAACCTCTTTGATTTTTATAGGTGATAAAACCAGGCAGTAAATGGCAGAGGCAGGACCCAGTGAAATACTCCTGTGTTACTCTACTACATCTGATGAGTGCTTATGACTCCTAGTCTCTGCTTCCTCAGGACAGTGATAGTGTTATAGCTGCTGCGTGTTTTCTACATCAGCAATCTTAGCCCATGGCCCTGTGGCAGGGCAGAGCAGTGGTTCTCAAAGTTTGGCACCTCCTACGCTTGTAAACTCCAAGAAGTTTTAGTTGCTTTGGGGTAATGTTGAATCACATTTTTTCCATTGAAAACGAGTTCCATTAACAATTTTTAAAATATTTTTACTTATTTCAAAGAAAAAGTCTCAGGATGGTGTTAATATAACTTTAGAATCTCTCTGACTTGATAATCTCTGTTTTTAAATTGAGTGTGGGCAGTTTTGTTTCATTTTCTATTTATATGCCTTCTCTTTATGCTGAGTGATATAAGCTTTCCAAATATGATGGTGATATGAATTTTTCTTTTAAAATCATTCAATTTAAAGAAAAATATTAAGTAAATAATAGTATAGGTGATATGATAAAAATTCATGAAAATAGTATGAGAATGATTAGAGTAGAGGAAACACTGATAAAATGGTTCAAAACACAGACTTGGCATCAAATGCACTTGGGTTTCCCATCCAACTTCTAGATGTATAAGATTTGTAGTAGCTTATACATTCTTTTAGTAATTCACTTTACCATTGGCAAAATGGAAATATAGTACTGCCTACCCATAGTTTGTCGTGAGGATTAATAAGATGATCAATGTCAAGCTCTTACCATAGTGCTTAGCATATAGCCAGGTCAACAAGCACTATCTGTGGCTTTATCAACAGTGGCAGCACCAACATTGCCTTGGCTGAGGAATGTTGATATATTTCATCCTCTACAATCACAGATCATAAAATCTAGGGAATGTAAAAAAAAACTCTAAAGTTTATATAATCTAACCTTCCCCAGACCTTACCACTCGAAGTTTAAATTTTCTCTAAAGGAGTTTTTCACCTTTATGGTTTTCACCTTTATGGTTTTAACCTTTTATGGTTTATGACATTTAATAATCATTTAAAATATTTTTAAATGATTTCACTAATCTGAAACTAAAATTGAGCACACATTTTAATACAAGCAATATTCTGACTTTGTCACCGATAGAAATCATACTTACAAATTACATTACTTGAAATATTAATATTCTTTTTTCCTTTTTTTAATTATGTTAGTCACCATACAGTACATCATTAGTTTTTGATGTAGTGTTCCATGATTCATTGTTTGCATATAACACCCAGTGCTCCATGCAATACATGCCCTCCCTAATACCCATCACCAGTCTAACCCATCCCCCCATGCTCCTCCCCTCTGAAACCCTCCGTTTGTTTCCCGGAGGCCCTAGTCTCTCATGGCTCATCTCCCCTCTGATTTCCCCCCCTTCATTTTTCCCTTCTTTCTCCTAATGTCCTCCATGCTATTCCTTATGTTCCACAAATAAGTGAAACCATATGATAACTGACTGTCTCTGCTTGACTTATTTCACTTAGCATAATCCCCTCCAGTTCTATCCATGTCAATGCAAATGATGGTATACATCCTTTCCGATGGCTGAGTAATATTCCATTGTATATATGAACCATATCTTCTTTATCCATTCATTTCTTGAAGGGTATCTTGGCTCCTTCCACAGTTTGTCTATTGTGGACATTGCTGTTATGAACACTAGGGTGCATGTGCCCCTTCTTTTCACTACATCTGTATATTTGGGGTAAATACCCAGTAGTGCAATTGCTGGGTCATAGGGTAGCTCTATTTTTAACTTTCTGAGGAACCTCCATACTGTTTTCCAAAGTGGCGTACCAACTTGTATTCCCACCAACAGTTGTAAGAGGGCTCCCCATTCTTCACATCCTCTCCAACATTTGTTGTTTCCTGCCTTGTTAATTTTTGCCATCCTAACTGGTGCAAAGTAGTATCTCAATGTGGTTTTGATTTGAATTTCCCTGATGGCTAATGATGATGAACATTTTTTCATGTATCTGTTAGCCATTCGTATGTCTTCTTTGGGGAATTGTCTGTTCATGTCTTCTGCCCAGTTTTTTACTTATTTGTTTTTTTTTTCAATAAATGGAGCTGGAAAAATTGGACAGCTATATACAGAAAAATGAAACTCAACCATTCTCTTACACTATACACAAAGATAAACTGTAAATGGATGAAAGACCTCAATGTGAGACAGGAATCCATCAAAATCCTAGAGGAGAACATAGGCAGTAAGCTGTTCGACATTGGCCACAGCAACTTCTTTCAAGACATGTCTCTAAATGCAAGGAAACAAAAGCGAAAATGAACTTTTGGGACTTCATCAAGATAAGAGCTTCTGCACAGCAAAGGAAACAGTCAACAAAACAGAGGCAACCCATGGAATGGGAGAAGATATTTGCAAATGACACTACAGATAAGGGGTTGGTATCCAAGATCTATAAAGAACTTCTCAAACTCAACACCCAAAAAGAAATATTAATATTCTTTGCTATTTAGAAATTATGGTAGCTATTTGAGGGGCTGAACTATTTATTAGCATATTAAGGAAGAACAAATGTATTACTTGCTTCCAATTTAATACTCTCTGTACCACAAAGGGTCAGAGAAGAAGATTATGGGAATAGCAGGTAGATAGGGCAAGAGAAAGGAATGGGACTGAGGAGAGTCAAGGAAGAATTAATTAATAATTTTACATTTAACAAAGTGTTTCCATAGAATCTCTTTCTGTTCAAAACAACAACAACACAACCTGTGTTATATTATCAATCCTTTCCCGATGAACAAACACAAGAGACCACAGAACGATTTGTTCAAATTCACAGAAACAGAAGGAGCAGAGTTAAGGTTTGAGCTCCAGCCTTGTCCTTGCCCCTCCCCTGACAGAGTGGGTGGCACAATCTTCCTAAAGGAAAGATCTGATTATGCCACATTTAGATTCGATACCTTTCAGAGCCTTTGGGATAAAGTCCAGGACTCAGAGATCCATTTTGATCTGGCTACTGCTTATTTCTCCTATGCTAGAGCCAGTTCTTACTGGCCTTTGGAAAATGATTGTTAAAGATACAGGGATTTTGCAAGTCCATTGATAAACTGTTGGTAGCTTGAGTTTGGCCATGGTGGGAATATTTACACCATAGAAATTGGCAAAAGTTACAGATGAGTGTTTGTTTTTTCTTTTTTTTAACAGATTTACCGACATACCAGTGCTCCATATCACACATCATTTGACCACACCCTGTCTCTTCAACCATGCTGAACTACTTTCTGTTCCCCAATCAGTCGTGATTCTTTTGCCTAGAACTCAATTTTCCATCTCCTCTTTCCTTGACTCTACTTTTAGGAATCTTTCAAGTTTCAATTTTTGTCCTGCTTTCTTTCTGACATTCATTGCCCTCTCATCCTCATCCTACAAGTCTGGGTGAGATGTTCCACTTGTTCCATCCCAAAGCACACCATGCTTTCCACCCCTGAGGCAGTACTGTAATTGCCCTCTTACTGGCCAGACTATGTCACTTGACTACAGTTTCTTAGGTGCAGGAACTCCACCTTATAATTTGTTTTAATCCTATTCCCTACCATGTGTCTGACATCTAGCGAAGGCCCAATGTTTGCTAAATGACTATAGTTAAGAAGGTCTCAGGGGACAAGATGCCTGAAAAATAGAACTTTTAACTTATTTATATTCAGAGGTGGGAATAAGGAATTGGGAAAATCATTATCAAACTGGAAAAGAACTTCAGGGGAAAAAAGGACAAAACCAGTGTCTTAAGAGACAGGGTTGTCAGTTTATTTCAGGTTCTAGCCCTGAAATGACAAATACTTATCCAGATACACCACTACCTATTACCAAGGGCATGAGAAGCTTCCATGTTTGCTCTCTGTACCCTTTTCTGCTGAGCCCAGGAGACTCCTCAATGCCCCGGCACTAGCATCAATTAAAGCTGGCATTTAAATTGAAACTCATTTGCCAATCTGGAGAAGGTCATGAGACATAATGACTACTGCCTTCCTCCTGAAACCTTTCTGCCCTACTTTCAAGTGTCTCACCAGCTTGCTCCCTTTTGGTGTCAGGTTTGAAACTGAGTGAAGAGGAGAAGGAAGAGGAAGTGCGGAAGCGTGTGGGAGGGAGAAATTTAAGCAGAGGCAGCTGGGGAGGGCCACCTGTAACCGGCTCTCACATTCCACCTCCTCCCCTTTCCTTCTTTCCTTGAGGTTCTTCTTTGTCCTCACTAGTTCTCTCTGTGATTGTTCTCTCACCTGCCCGTGTCCTTCTGAGTGTTGGCTCTTTGTTAACCTGCCCTTTTCACTCTGTAGCAGCTTCTCCTTTTGTGCGTGTGCGTGTGTGTGTGTGTGTGTGTGTGTGTGTGTGTTTTAAGTAGTCTTCATGCCCAGCATGGAGCTTAACATGGGGCTTGAACTCACGACCCTGAGATCAAGAGTCCACATTTAACCAACGGAGCCACCCAAGCACCCCTCTACGTCATTTTCTGATATCCCCATCTCCCTTTCTCCTCGGCCATCCTCTTTCCTTTTCAACTTCTCTTTTTGTCTTACATTTCCCCCCTCCTTTTAACAGGTTCCATGAACATTCTGGGAACTTTTGGTTTCTTCTCTCATTTTCATCTCTATCCTTCTCAGCTAGATTATAGAAGAATTATCTTTATCTTGAACATTACTCTCCTCCTCTTCCCCTAACCCTACTTCTACTTTATCTTTCAATTTCACCTTCTGTATCACTGACTTCCTGACATCCATCCCTTCCTAGCCCTCAATTTCCAAAAGAATGGGAAAAAATTTCTTTAGAGCACTGCTTTTTTTCTAATAGAGGTTTCAGTTAAATATCAAAATATTTTATTTAATCTCAAGGCAATAGATAAAAAAAAACCCCATTGTATCACATACACAGTAATGTAACCTTGCAAATTATTTTCTAGTTGGCTTTATAAATCTTACATATCTTCTAAATCAGTAATTTCATCACACATGGTTTTCTTTAAATTAAAACCTAACAGCAATGGCCAAGAAAATTAATCCTGTCATTTCTTGAGTGCCTACTATTGCTCAATATATTACTCAAGTTCTAAAGCTTTTGCTTTTCCTCTCTAGACCTACACCTAATCTGATTTCTAAAGATATTTCATGGGAAAAAAAATTTTTTAAATGAGCACAGGCTAATTAGAGCATTTCACATTTGTATTGTCCTGCTAATAAACACTGAATGCCTGTACGTTGTCCTGGGTAGAAAAATTAGGGATGGCCTCCTAGACGCCTTTGGAGTAGCTGCCTTAATGAATGTGCCTTATCTCTCACTAGCTTATAAATATAAAAAAATGCAATGCATTTCTTAAAAAATGAGAAACAAGAATTCTGAGTTAAAGCCCAAGTGTCACTGCTAGGAAGAGGCAGCCAGTCACAAGCAAGGCGTCCTGTAGAGGGTGGGAAACTTTGGTTAACCTTGTTTTTAGTAGGAAATATCAGTGTTTCCTTAAAGTGTCATTCCAGTGACTGACCAAATGCAAAAAGTTTACAGCAACAAACAAAACAAAAGACATTCAGCAAGTCTGTTAAGAAAAGCCCCAAGTATCAGACCAGAAAAAGTCACTCCTACAGAGAACTCTCTTATTTCCACCAAAAACCGAGTGTCAATTATAGAAGAACAATTAGGGAACACTAAATTCAAATTCACCACTTCACTAGCAGACAGTTTGGTTATAATTACGAATATGAGCTTTAGAGACACACAGACCTGGCTTAAGCCGTCACTCTGAAACTAACTAGCTGTGCCTAAGCTAACAATATCACTGGCATTGAGAAGCTATGAGCATTAAATAGATGAGACTCATAAAATTATGGCAACATAGGAAACCTTCATTCAACATTAACTATGAATTCCAGAGAAGGAAAGGGGACTTCCTGATGTCACACAATTGGCCAAGAACAGGATTAAGACCAGACCACCAACAAATTGGTTTTTATGCCAATCTTCTTTTGACTCACTGAGATCATCAAACTATGGCCCGTGGGTCAAATCTGGACTGCCGTCTGGTTTTGTAAATAAATTTTATTGGAACACAGCCACACTCATTCATTTAAGTATTGCCGGTGGTTGCTTTAGTGTCAAGATGGCAGAGTTGAGTGGTTGCAATCAGCAAAGCCAAAAATATTTACTTAAAATCCTTTACAAAAATGTTTGGCAAGACTTGTGCCCAGGTCTAAACTTCAAGTCTAGATCCCTTGGGAAGATGGAGTAAGCTTCACTATAATTCTTCCCATGCCCTTGGGGGTTTTACTCAAAAAGGCAAAGATTTTTTGGTGAAATCTGACCTTACCAGGTCTTAGTTTTGGTCGTTTAAAACACAAACAAAACAACTTATATAATCAGAGGGTAATCCTTTCCTATAATGAATAGACTTCAGATTCAGAAGGATGTTCAGAATCAAAATCTTTGTTCACCCTGGCTTTCTAGTTCAACTCAAATCTCCAATCTCTACTCCATTTTCTTTCCACCAACCTGAGAATCTCCAAATGTATATAAAACAGCTAGGCACCCCTCTGCCCCCCATGCAACTATGTCTTCTTCATCAGGGTCAAGAAATGTTGGTGCTAAATCTGTCCTTAGGCCCCTCTTTGCATAGATGAAGGAATTGATGTCCAGGTACGGAGTCTCCTGGCCATAGATCCCAAGCACAGTGGTTTTGCTGTTGTTAAACTAAAACTGCCTGCACGATTTACTTTATGTCGTTCAACTGTTTAGAGTTCTACGGTGGCAGGTAAGATCACAAATTTAGAATTCTAAAATAAGAATTGTATCCTTGATGAATTACTTTGTAAACTGCCTTGCTGAAAGGAAGAAAATCAGTGCACACCAGCCAGGGATGAGAACCAACTACCTTATCCCAGTTCCTCAAAATACCAAAGTTACAGACTTACCTTCGTGCAGTTATAACCTAAATACTCCAAGATCACCTTCCTGCCAAGAGATGCACCCATAGGAAAGGGAGACCCACAACCCTCGGAAAGGGATGGGAAGGTGGAGTAGGACGTAGGCCAGGGAGCAAAATCAAAAGAACTGCTTGGAAAGGGTGCTAACAGTATATATTTAGAAGGAGTTGTGGATTTATTTGGTAAAAAAAAAATGATGATCTACAAAAGGGTTACATTATTTTTCAAGGATGTCTTTAGCTGAGACTTGAAACTCCAGCCCCTCAGCCACGTCCACTGCCATTACTGACATAAGGCACTGTCATATTCTACAAGGTGGATGGGCTCAGAGTCCACAGTTTGTGTATATACAACATACTTACATCTCCACGTCCAGTAGGCTGTAAATTTTATAGTGACGGTGTAATTGTTCACCATCCCTGTAAGAGATCATTGAAGGAGATGGACACCATGAGAAGTAAGGGAAAAAACGCCTCTGGTGCCATTAGCTTTGTGGTTTTCCTGGTCAATACCACAAGCCCTGAGTTTATTTGTTCTGTCACCAAAACTTTATTCACAGCACCTTGAGGTCTGCTGTATAAGCCACAGCATAACAGCTTTTCTCTCCAGATTAAAGTTAAAATTGCCTTAGGCAGTAAAATCTTAGAGCTTTCCTTTTAAGTAACTAAATTCGTTTGCAAATCTTGTTGTTCCGTTTATAAAACATTTTAAATTAACCAAATTTTGCAAATCATTTTTAAGTGGCCTCTGAAAAATATTTGTTATCTTTTTGAAGCTTAGGTAATTAAATACTCTAAAACTTTTAAAACTATGTTTATAAATTTAATTTCCCTTTGAAGTATTTTAATTGGTAGATTTAACAAATAAGTACTTTTTCAGTACTAATTAATTTTTATAAATGTAGTAAAATTGACAAATTTAACTATGTTTCAATAGTGAGAACGACATAGGAAGATCTCAACCTGATAATGTGTGTATATCAATTACTCAACCATTTTAAATGTATAATGTATATAATTTATTTGAATTAACTAAATTTCCTTGTGTATTATAAATATGTGAAATCACAATTATGCACAGCCCCCTCTTTCTTTTGAGATACAACTGACACACCCTAAATATTTAAAATGTACAATTTCCTAATTTTAGACATAGGTATACATATGTGACACCATCACTGCAATCAACATGATGAACATTTCCATCCTTCCCCAAATTTTCTCATGCTTCTTTGTAAAGAACTCTCAAAACTCAACAATAAGAACAGAATTCCAAGCCAAACTGAAAAAATGGGCAAAGATTTAAACAGACCTTTGGCCAGAAACAAACAAATAGCACATAAACACATGAAAAGATGCTTGACATTATTAGCAACTAGGGAAATGAAAAGTACAACCACAATTAGATATTATTACACACCTAATAGAATGGCTATAATTTAAAAGACTGACCATCCTGAGTGTTGGAGAAGCTGTGAAGGGATTAGAACTCTCATACACAGCTAGTAGCATTGCAGAATGCAAAAACCATTTTGGAAAAATAATTTGGGAGTTCCTTTAAAAAGTGAAGCATACATCTACTATTCATTTTAGCCATTCTGCTCTTAGGTATTTACTCAAGAGAAATGAAAGCATATTTTTATATAAAGACTTGTACCAGAATTCTTAAAGCACTTTTATCATAATGGCAAAATCCTGGAATCAATTCAAATGTCCAACAGGTGACCAAATAAACATATAGTGCTATATCCATACAACAAAATACTACTCAATAATAAAAAGAAATGATCTATTCACACATTCACAATATGGGTGAATCTCAAAATAATCATGCTGAAGCAAAGAAATTAAACAAAAGATTAAATACTGCATGATCTTATGTAAAACTAAAGAAAATGCAAATTATTACATGGTGATGGAAAGTAGAACAGTACTCAGGTGAGGGAGATGGAAGTGGGAGAGAAGATTTGAAAAGGGCTTAAAGAAAAGTTTGAGTTAGGGAAATGTTCGTTGTTTTGATTGTGATGAAGGTTTTGAGGCTGTATGCTTATGTCAAATGTATCAAGTTGTCCGCTCTAAATATGTGCAGTTTATTCTCTGTCAATTATTACTTCAATCAAGTTATTAATATTTTTAAATGACCTAGTACTATTTTAAAAAAATTATTTTTTATTGCAGAGGATCAGGAAGATCCTTAATTTTTTGGCTGTCAAAAAATACCTGTAAATACAGACAAGATCTTTTAAAAAATTCTTTTTGACTCATGTCAAAGTTAGACCTTGTTTCATATATCTGTTAACTAGCATTTTCACTTTATAGATTATATGTGACACAAACGTATGAATGAGGGTATGGTAGGTTATGCTACATTGCAAACAATGTAAAAAATCTAAAAAATCTCAGTTCCTTTGAACTACAAAGGTTATTTCTTAATATATTACATGTCCATTGTAGTTTAGGAACTCTGCTTGTTTTTATGACTCAAGGACCCCGGCTAAAGAGCACACACAGGGAGCGTGGGTGGCTCAGTTGGTTAATCGACTGCCTTCGGCTCAGGTCATGATCCTGGAGTCCTGGGATCGAGTCCCACATCGGGCTCCCTGCTCAGCAGAGAGTCTGCTTCTCCCTCTGACCCTCTTCCCTCTTGTGCTCTCTATCTCAAATAAATAAATAAAATCTTTAAAAAAAATAAAAAATAAAGAGTACACACAATATCAAATGCTGCCAGGTGACACCTGGGCAGGACATTCTAGAGGGTCTTGCAATGAAATGCTCAGCCACAAGTGACAAAGTTCATTTCTATTCACAACTCTTTAACCAGATGAGCTAATACATATGGCCCCACTCAATCACAAGGGGGCCAAGAAATCCAATCCTACAAGTGCTAAGAAATATAGAACCAAAGATATTTGACAAGCAGCATTTGTGACAACCACCCACGTTGTAATGTTCCCATTTCTCAGAGACCTTGAGATATATGCAAATATCCATTAACTTAATGCTATATGATTTCAATTTTCCAAAGGCAATGAATGGTTTAAAAATCATAACATATCCAAAGAAAATATAATCAAATTAAAAAAGAGTTATTGAGGGAAAATAACCAAATGTTGGATTACTAATTTTTTTTTAAAGATCTTATTTATTTGAGAAAGAGAGAGAGAGAGCGAGAGAGCATGAGCGGGAGGTGGGGAGAGGGAGAGGGAGAAGCAGACCACCCCCCCACTTCCCCCTACGCCGCCTACTGAGTAGGGACCCCACCTCGGGGGCTCAATCCCAGGACCCTGAGATCATGACCTGAGCCAAAGGCAGATGTTTAACCAACTGAGACACCCAGGTGCCCCTTGGATTATTAATCTTTACCCAGAAACTTCAAGTGTCAACCTTTCTATTGCTTCATATAACTTTCAGGTTATTTAAATTTTATTTGAACAATTTCATCAAAATTACTGCTTTTATAGATATAGTAAAGTTTAATTGCATTACCTTTAAATAGAAATTCTGTTCTGTTTTACAAATATGTGATGCTTTCACTATTTACTTTTAGTTCTTAAATCCAAAATTTTCAGTGTAATCAGGTATGCCATGTCCCAAACTCCCCATTTTGCATTCTATGTTAATTGCATTTAATATCACTGAGAAAAACATAAAACTGCAATTTTTAAAATTAAGAAATTTTTAAATTTTCTAATTAATCATAGTTTTTTAAATCACCTTTTGGACTATGAAAGACATTTAATATAAAATCTCTAATTTCTTTTTTTTATTTTTTTATTGTTATGTTAATCACCATACATTACATCATTAGTTTTTGATGTAGTGTTCCATGATTCATTATTTGTGCATAACAGCCAGTGCTCCATGCAGAACGTGCCCTCTTTAATACCCATCACCAGGCCAACCCATCCCCCTACCCCCCTCCCCTCTAGAACCCTCAGTTTGTTTCTCAGAGTCCATCATCTCTCATGGTTTGTCTCCCCCTCCGATTTACCCCCCTCATTCTTCCCCTCCTGCTATCTTCTTCTTCTTCTTCTTTTTTTTCTTAATATATGTTGCATTATTTGTTTCAGAGGTACAGATCTGTGATTCAACAGTCTTGCACAATTCACAGCGCTCACCATAGCACATACCCTCCCCAATGTCTATCACCCAGCCACCCCATCCCTCCCACCCCACCCCCACTCCAGCAACCCTCAGTTTGTTTCCTGAGATTAAGAATTCCTCATATCAGTGAGGTCATATGATACATGTCTTTCTCTGATTGACTTATTTCACTCAGCATAACACCCTCCAGTTCCATCCACGTCGTTGCAAACGGCAAGATCTCATTCCTTTTGATGGCTGCATAATATTCCATTATACATATATAACACATCTTCTTTATCCATTCATCTGTTGATGGACATCTTGGCTCTTTCCACAGTTTGGCTATTGGTCTAATTTCTTATTATTTAATATTTTAGGATTCTTTCTCTACTGACATGCACTTTTTATCTTACTTACACAAGTATTTTATATGCCCCACCTGCTCAGAATTCCTCACTGGCTCCCCACTGCATGACCCATTCAGGAAAACTTTTCCACCTCGTGTCCAGGGTTCCCAATGATCACACCCAGTCCCCCTTCTCAGTCCCGTGTCCCATGGCTGTCCTCTACACACTGCTTTCTGATGCAGACACACTTGTCCCCCCATCGGTACTGCAGCTTGACATATTCCTTTCTTAACATGTTCCTTACATTGTTGTGCTCTCTGATGTGCTTTTACGCATAACCAACTGTCCCACTAGTCACTAGAGAAATATGAATGAAGGGCCTACTCAGACATAGTAAACAGGTAGAAAACTATGGTAAGCAAAAAGAAAAGCCTGGTCTCTGCCCTTACAGAGCTTGCAGTCTAGAGGGAGAAATGGGCACTTACCAAGTAGTCATATAAGTAAATGTGAAACTGTAACTGTGTGGAATGCTACAACGCAGAAGCACCTGTGCTGTAAGGGAACAAGGTGGGATCTGATCTCATCAGGGAGCTCGCATGTGCAGGGAGAAGGCTCATGTAGTGAGGGGCAGGTTCCAACGGGTCAGTTGAGCTGATATCTGCACAAGAAGATAACCAGGTCAGGAGGAATAGGAAGCCCATCCTGAGCAAGCACAACAGACTCTAAATGCAAAGGTGGCTTTCTCCTGATAATCTGTATGTGCCAAAAATAAAAGAAAAAGTAGCCATAAATTCACAGTCACATGGGGTTCGTTTAGCTTACACAAAAGCTTAAAATATGCGAACTCATTTGACCCTGATGGATACTCTGCAATCATCAATATGAGCCCATTTTATCGGTAAGTATATTGGAGTTCAGAGATATTAACTGGCTTGTCCAAAGGACAAAATCAGGAATAAAACTGCGGTCTCTGATTCCTGGAGCAGGATGTTTTCTCCACAGCCATTGTCATTATCCCGGCATCTACAAAGTCCACTCATCTCTGCTCAGCCTGCTGCCCAAGTGTGACTTCTTCCTTCAAGCCTTCCCAGTCCTCCCTGACCTACAATCAAAAATAACTAGTGCAGGGACGCCTGTGTGGCTCAGTGGTTAAGTGTCTGCCTTAAGCTCAGGTCATGATCCCAGGGTCCTGGGATCGAGCCCTACATCGAGCAGCCCTCCCTGCTCAGTGGGGAGCCTGCTTCTCTCTCTGCCTCTGCTGCTCCCCCTGCTTGGGCTCTCTGTGACAAATAAATAAAATCTTAAAAAAACAAAACAAAACAAAAAAATACTAGTGCTAAGCACAGGGTATCTTACAAACCAGGAACATATCTGTAACATAAATGACAACAAAGGATCACCATAAAATGATGTCACAAAATTGTCTGGAGAAACAATGAGAGTTAAAGCAGGAATAAAATCCAGGCAAAAGAAATACAAGAAGCTACACAAATACAGAATAACATGTCAAACTTTACTAGTAATCAAAGAAGTGCAGATTGGGGCACCTGGGTGACTTTGTCAGTTAAGCGACTGCCTTTGGCTCAGGTCATGATCCCAGGGTCCTGAGATCGAGCCCCTCATCAAGCTCCGCATCAGGCTCCCTATTCAGCAGGAAGCCTGCTTCTCCCTCTGGCTCTCCCTGCGCCCCCTCCCCGCCCCTACCCGGCTTGCGCTCTCTCTCTCTCTGTCAAATAAATTTAAAAAATCGTAAAAAAAGGAAGTGCAAATAAAAAGCAGGTAACATTCACCTATTAAATTAGTGATTTTAAAATATATAATAAAAGGAAAAGCTGTCAAACTTGCCGCAGAAAGATGGCATTAATGTAGGTGGAGCATAATCAAAATAGCAAACAATTGTACAGAATGTGCCATTCTCAATACTATTCATCACTATATGGCAATTCAAACCTATGAAGTAGGTACTAATGTTATTCCTCTATTGGAGATAAGGAAGGTAAAGCACAGAAAGGTTAAGTAATTTTCCCAGTCACTAATTAAAATTAATACAACCATCCTACAAATTAGTTAGATGTTATACAACAAGAAAATTTTAAGTATTGGGTTGCCTGGGTGGCTTAGTTGGTTAAGCATCTGCCTTCGGCTCAGGTCATGATCCCAGGGTCCTGGGACCAGGCCCCGAATGGGGCTCAGTACTCTGTAAATACTTGAATGCAGCTGTAAAGACAGGTAATACCATCCTTGGCTTGAGGAAGATAAACACATAATCTGTAAATAAAAATGTGGTAAATCTGCTTGGAAGGAGCAATTAAAAAGGCACCTTCTGCATGGAGCACTGGGTGTTATGCACAAACAACGAATCGTGGAACACTACATCAAAAACTAATGATGTAATGTATGGTGATGAACATAACATAATAAAATAAAATCTAAAAAAAGTTAGTAATTTAAGAATATAGAGAAATCTTGGTTTTTTTTTTAGATTTTATTTATTTGAGAGAAAGAGAGGAGAGTGCGAGCTGGGGAGGAGCAGGAGAGGGACAAACAGACTCTGCACTGAGCACAGAGAGCCTCACATGGGGCTCTGAGAGGACCCTGAGATCCTGACCTGAGACGAAATCGAGAGTCAGAGGCTCAACTGACTGAGCCACCCAGGCACCCAAAAGAATCTTTTTAAAAATCAAAATAATGATTTATGTTATGAGATATTGTATCTCCATGAAATAGTTTAGAGTTTACAAACTGGAGGAACCTCAGCTCTGTTGCATTACACCTAAACCTCATTAAAATGAATCACATCCATAAAGCTTTTTCAGTAATACAAGAACAAAACTTAACTAAATCTGAGCTACTTGGCCAGGACCCTGCTCTTCAGGTTTGGCTAGTCTCCTTGACCCACTGCGGTTAGGTCCAGCTGACCCTCTGAACCCAGGAAGTCAGATTTAGATGTCCTGTTGACTCCTTACAATTTAAGTTTCATAAAAAGAGCCTCACCCTCTGATCCACCCAAAGGAAAACCTGCAACCTTCTCCAAACTTCAAGACTCTTCCTTCCTCTCTTGAGACTATTTGTTCCCCTGAGATTCCAAAGCTAGCTACTGCCATTCCCATTTCTCTTCTTTTACTCCGGGCCTGCATGTAATCCCTGTTCGTCAGAATGATCCTCCTTGGGGTTGGAGACTAGATTGTATTAATGCAGTACTAACAGAGCATGGCCTAGTTCAGACCCTAACCCAGAGATCAAGAGCAAGCAACACACAAGCTCGAAGGATGTGATGAAGGAATCCTAAATCTCTGCCTTCTCATGCCCACCCTCACGATGAATGGGGGCTAGGTATCTTGGTCCAGTTACCTTATCTATGTGTCTCCATTTTCTCACCCGGAAAATGGGTGTAATAATACTTACCTCATTAGGAACATGCCATTAAAATGTTTTCAGCACACCGGTGCCAAGTCCATAAACGTTAGCTACTCTTATGTTAATGATGATCACCAAGAGAAGCTAGCTAATTCCCAATCAGAGCAAGTACAGAAATTTAACCAGACGGTTAACTACTGGCTGTTTTCACCTATTACTTTATCATCAGAATCCACAGCGTAGCAAATGGCACAGAGTTACACTTGACAAATACAGATAAATGAGTAAGAATATTGGATCTGGCAAATACCTTCCAGCTGCCCAGATTTTAGGCATCCCTGGGGAGCAGTGATTTCATACACACCTGGGTAAAGAGCCTGGGATTTCTGGGACGGGCATCCACATTTCCTAGCCACCTCCAGAACCAGTATCCAGGTGCACTTTCCTACAAGGGGCTGCCTCTTTTCCTAGATCTCTATAACACCAGGCAGAACTAAGATTTGCAGTGAAAACTGACTGCAGCTTGGGGTAAACACTATGTGAGGTCACTCCCTTGGTTTGGGCAAAACCAGCTGGTGCTGTGAGAGTTGGAACCCTGGCACTTGAGGCACATCCAGCCAGACCCTTGCTGGCAGATTAATGGATTGCCGTGATCAAGAAGCCACTCCCTGTAACAACCATCTAAGAAGTCCTGCAGCTTCTCTGCATGAGATGAACCTCATTAAACTCCATGAAGCAACAGCCACACATTCAAGCAATCAGAATCTTAGTTTTGTACAGCAAGGAAGGGATTGTATATGGGTGGGGAAGTCAGCTTCCAAAGCTGCCCTCCCAGGCCACCTCCTCCTTCCCTAGTTCTCATCACTCCCATCTACCTCTCAGAATAATGAACTCAGTAGCACAAACCGGTCCCATCGTGCCTGGACTGAAAATCTGAGAAACCAGGTCTCTGCTCTGATTCCCAAATGACAAGCAATGTCACCTCTTCAGCATTCCTAATTGCTTAATTTGACATACTGTTGTTTGTACTGTGGAAACAGATTTTTATGGGTGCGAGTATCCTTAAAAAGCAATCTGGCTAGTCTCTTCAACTGTATAGAAAAGAATCACCCAGGCAGCTTATTCAAAATTCAAATTCCTAGGATCCAAACCCAGATATTCCAATTCAGTAGAGCTTAGATGGGGCCCAGGGATTTTTTTTTTTTTCTTCCTTCCTTTCTTGCCTCCTCTTTTTAAACAAACTTCTCACAAGATTTTGATGCTCAGGGGGTGCCTGGGTGGCTCAGTTGGTTAAGCGACTGCCTTTGGCTCAGGTCATGATCCTGGAGTCCCGGGATCGAGTTCCGCATCGGGCTTCCTGCTCAGCAGAGAGTCCGCTTCTCCCTCTGACCCTCTTCCCTCTCGTGGCCTCTATCTCTCATTCTCTCTCTCTCTCAAATAAATAAATAAAATCTTTAAAAAATCTAAAAAAAAAAAAGATTTTGATGCTCAGTCAGGGCTGAAAGTCACAAATCTTCCAAATTCTTCTAAGTTCCTGTCTAACTCTTGAATCCTCTTCATAGTATTCATAGTAAATGATCATCAAATCCATGTCAGAGAACTGTTAGCGATGGGAAGCCTGACTTCTAGAATAAAACCATCATTTTATATAGTTACCTCACTATAATTTTATTCTTTTATTCTAGTTTTTAACCCCCTTGGGACCTTGAAAAACAAATATAACCCCTCTTACACATCTCAAGTTTCTTTATTTGTCACAACTCTTTGTATGAGGATTAAAGGATTATTTATGATTCAGTCTTTCCCAAATTGTGTTTCAGAGGACAGTTCCATGAAAAGGTGGTCTGTGGTCAAAGAAGTTTGTTTTTTATCAAAAACATAGGCTACACTCAGTGGTAACAAGTATACATTATACATGGCAGGGGCAAGATGGAGATGTCTCTCACACAGGCACTGGAAGGAATTTCTGCCCAGGTTGAAAGAATTGACTTTATAACTAAATTATCGTCTCAGGTAGCTTCAGTACTGATATATTTACTAAAAGAATCTAGTAATTCCTTCATGCTCACAATAGCCCAGTCCCATTTGAAACCTCATAGAAAAGCAGGGAAAAGTGAGCATTCTGTATTTAATCCATCCCCAGTCATCAAGGGTCAGCCCCAGGTCACACCCCATCAAGAGGGTTTGTCAATTAGTCATCATCATGAGGGAAGGGCCGGATCTGTCTACTCCCACTATAATTCACTTAGTTCTCATCAATGGCAGAGGAAGATTTCACCCTTCACTTAGTAAAGGCTCAGCAGATTGCAGATGAAAGAGAATCACAAGTCAAGGAGGTCCACACCTACTCTTTTCCAGCCACTTGAGAATATGACTTAATTTTGTTTTATACATTGTATAAACCTATTGGTAGACTTAAAGAAATTGTTTAAAAATATATACCTCATATGTTAACCTGTTTCATCAACTGCTTTTTCCATAAATTATTCTAGTCTTACAGCTACCACTTACCTATTTCACATGGTTGTAGTCATAGTATACTTATAATTTTGTGTTCTGTATTTCACATATTCTGTACACATCTTTTGTACTCTTATGGTATTTATATATTTTTTAAAGATTTATTTAAGCTTATTTAAGCAATCTCTACACCCAATGCAGGGCTTGAACTCACGACCCCAAAATCAAGAGCCATATGCTTTACTGACTGAGCCAGCCAGGCACCTCCCTTATGGTATTTATATTTATTATACAATATATATCCATGGAGTTCACTCTAAGTGCCTTAACATTTCCCCAACTTGTAATTTGTTCAAATATTTACTATAATAAAGTATTAAAATAAACACTTTGTACAGAAAGGTTTTTCCTTGTCTTCATTTTCTTAGGGTAGATCGTTAAGAATGGGATTATTGGCCCAAAAAGCATAAACAATTTAAAGCAAATTAAATTTTTATAATGATATGCTAATTTATAATAACAACAGGTATTAAAATTAGATAATGTTTTAGAATACACATTTCATTACAAATTTACCCATGTCATACATATTTTTCCTACTTTTATCCATATATACTACACTTTCACAAACTTTTAAAGAAAAAAAAGATATCACAAGATTTTTTTTTTCAAACACCGGAAAAGATATTCATACAGAAAGAAATCCTCAAGTACGTCTCCAAAAATATTTCTTCAGAGGCCATGTAAAACTGATAGGATTTAAACTAGATCTTGTGGTAGGCAGAATTCTAAACCCCCAAGATTGCCATCCCCTGTTACACATACTATGTCAGTGCCCCTGTGTGGGAGGTCCTAAAAATATGACAGCAAACCACCACGAAGATCAGGCTATGGTATATGACAGAGTAAAAGGATTTTGCAGGTGTAATTAAGGTCTCTAATCTATTAACTTGTAGTTAATTAAAGGCAGATACCCTGGATGGGTCTGACCTAATCAGGTGAGCCCTTGAAACAGGGTCTAGAGAGATCAGAATCAGATCAGAGAGATCTGAAGCAGGAGCATACACACTCCTCTAGATCTTAAAGAATCAAACTCCATATTGAAAAAGAGCCATTTCTGAGGTAATGAAAGGTCATGTCTAGGAGTTGAGGGCCTCAGTTCAACAGCTGCAGGAAACTAAATTCTATCAACAACCAGTGCCTTTGGAAGAAAACCCAGAGCCTCAGCTAAGATTTCCACGTCAAAAGACATCTTGATCTCAGGCTGGTGAGACTCTTAACATAGAACTCATCTAAGCCACACGTGGACTCCTGACCCACAGAAACTGTGAGAAAATTAATCTGTGTTACTCTAAGGCACTAAGTTGGTGTTAATTTGTTACTCAATGATAGAAAACTAATACAGGCTAAATACACAAAATATTAAAAGTAAAAAGAGTTATGATGATCAAAGAAATCAACCAGCATTAGAGAAAGAAATAAAACCTTAATTACAAATGCTAAGAGTTAAAGCTAATGATTATTCTAAATTAATATAATGTTTTAAAGAAGTTTAATTCATAATGACCAACAAAAAATAAGCATATTTTTCTTCTTCAGGTTAAAGAAAACAAAACAAAACAAAAACCAATATGGATGGTCTTTTTTTTTTTCTATAAAAGTAAGTAAAAAATGTATTTTATGTAAGTATAAATCAACAATTTTATAGTTGACAATGTCTGAAATTATATTAGGAAATAAGTGATGGTGTAGAAAAAAGAACCATTTCCCTCACAAACAATTTTAAATATAAAATCAAATTAAAGATACTTCATGCCCTAATAAGCAAGTAAACAAATGATAAATATAAATAAATCAAGGAAGTGTATAAAAAGATAACATAAGTCAAATTGTGAAAAATTATTCAGTAAATGTATATGGTCTAAACTTTCCTAATCAAAGACAAGGAGTCTCCAAGTGCATCCCCCCAAAAATTTATCAACACTGCTTTTAAGAGACATTTCTAAAACAAAATTACTAATTAATTAATTAATATATTGATTTAAAAGGCTGGGAATAAATGAAAACAAACCATGCTTAAGCAAAAGAAAATGGTTGCCAATGACGACGTCAGACAAAAAGAAAAAAAGCATAGCAGGCAAGTTTTGGAGGCTTATTTTATAATAATTAAAGTTATAATAATTTGAAAAATACAAAAAATTATGAATGAAAGGAATATGTAAAACAAAATACAAATATTTAAAGAATGATCAGAAACAAAAATAAAGTTTTACATTTATGTTGCAAAATGAATCTATTGCAGATGAAACAGAAATTTGTGACAAAAGCAAACAATTGAAAAATATTCCAAACAATTAAAGTTTAAATCCTACATACTAGAACTTATAGAATCTGGTCAAAGAATTACTCAGAGCAAAAAGTAAAATAAAATCACACAAGAAGAAAATAAATAGAAGAAAATCAATTACATAAATGTTGTTATATCTAATTTTGAAAACAGAAGCACACCTAAATTAGTCAAGCCCAATTCCTTAAAAATGATTGATAATATAGACTAAAAGTATTGATTCTAATCAAGAAAAAAGCACTAGAATAAACTTTACAATATTAAAGGAAGGATATATTAGTAAAATGGTTATTTAGAGGGCTATGTGTTTTTTTAAAACAGTGCCTGGATGACTTTAAATAAAACAATCTAAAATATGAAAAATACAATAAGAGAAGAAAGCTGAACAAGCCTGGAAATAGTAATAATAACAAATGAAGGGGGGCAAGTTGGAGGGGGAGATGAACCATGAGAGACTATGGACTCTGAGAAACAAACTGAGGGTTCTAGAGGGGAGAGGGTGGGGGGATGGGTTGGCCCGGTGATGGGTATTAAAGAGGGCACGCATTGAATGGAGCACCGGGTGTTATATGCAAACAATGAATCATGAAACATTACATCAAAAACTAATGATGTAATGTATGGTGATTAACATAACAATAAAATTTTTTAAAATGCAAAAAAAAATAATGAATTTGAGCCATACAATCCTCACAGAATAATAACAATAATAATAATGATGATGGAAGGATAACTTAATTGAGGTGATTCTCTTTTTTTATACTTTATGATAAGGCAGTCATCACATTTAGAGACCTTCCTAAATTAAAGAAAGGGCCTCTGTGCATTAAGCCTCTAACATAGGTTATATTTTTCCTCAAAACTCTTAGTTCTGTGGACATTCTTTTTTTGTGCAACAAAAGAATTTTCATTATCCCCTCATGTGTATGTGTGTGTATGTGGGTATACACTTGGCACCAATGGAAGAAAAAAGGACATTCTAACATCCTTGACACCAAGAGGGCTGCTAGCCACATGCTGAGAACACTGGTATATCCTCACTTCTTCCATGAATTTATTTTGGTTGTAGTAGATTTTTATAAGGTTAAATTTACTTTACAGTGTTTTTACAGTCTTTAATAAAAAGCTCCCTTCAATCTCTCTTTGGGTATGAAATCCTATCACAGCATTATCAAACTAGGGCTAGATGACAGGTCAGATAATGGCTTTATTTTCACTTTTCATTTTTTTTTTTTTTTTTAACAAACACCCCTAGGGAACAGTACCATAAAAAGCGTAGATTTAGGGATAAGGCAGATCCAAGTTGCCGAACTGCTCTGAGCTTAATTTCTTCATCTGTAGAATAGGGCTAAAAATACCCTGTTTGTTTGCTTTGAGACTTGAGAGAAATAGGGACTGCATGTGGAACAGTACTTGAAAAATTGTTCTTTTTCTTCTTCTGACTTATTTCATAGGATTAATTCTGGTGGTGCAGCTTATCCACACCTTTGCTAGCTCTCTCTCCTCTGTTTGTCTCTCTCTGTCCCTCTCTGTTCTTTCGCTCTCCCTCACAAGGAAATCCTCATCATGTGACGAACAACACAATGGGGCTTCCCTAGTGGCGGACGGAGAAGAACCACAGATATGGCATAAGGAATAGGCCTGCAAAATGAGGGAGAGCCCCGGCGCTGGACTGCCTGGGCTTGACTCTTGAACATCTACTGTGAACTTGGGCAAATTCTCTAACTAGTACCTCCCTCATGGAGATGTCGTAAGTATTACTTGAGTTAACATATGTAAGCACTTAGAGGGGAGGGTGACACATAGTTAATGTTCAGTAAGTGTTAGCAATTATTACAGCCTAAGTAGTCTTTGTATGTTGAATAAAAATGCCCACAGCTAAGTATAATCCACATATTCCAGGTTTCCCAGGATATGACAATAAAATGAGGTCATACTTCCTTTTCATAACCAAATTGTGACAGGATTAATGAACCTCTGGTCAAAAACCATCTATCCAGGGGGTGCCTGGGTGGCTCAGTCAGTTAAACATCTGCCTTCAGCTCAGGTCATGATCCCAGGGTCCTGGGATAGAGCCCAGCCTTGGGCTCCCTGCTCCGCAGGGAGCCTGCTTCTCTCTCCCGCTCTGTCCCCACTCCTCCCTCCCACCCTGTGCTCTCTCTCTTAGATAAATAAATAAAATCTTAAAAAAAAAAAAAAAAAAACAAGAAAAATCCATCCATCTTCCACAGGTCCCTCAACCATTTCCTAGATTTTCCCCATTACTGCTATTCATGTAGTTAGAATAAGTAAAACTTCTAATTCATCTGCCCTCACTGCTTTATCATGCCAGCATTCCAAAGTCTCTGTTTCCAGTGACCCTTGGAAATTATTCTTTTGTTTGATACAGCTATTGTCCAGACAGCACGACTGTCATTCTCTTCTGGCCTCAGCTGGAGAAGGTGGTTTGCTTAACAATTTTGCCTTTGCTACTCAAAACATGCCTGAATAAAGGCTCTACTTTTTGACTAGAATTCACTGAAGCTTTGTGGATAATGAAAGGAAGGACAAACACTGAGAATACCTTTAAAAGGTTCTTTGTATGGCTGGTTCCTCTCAATTTAAGGGTCATCTGAAATGTCATCTCCTCAGAAAGACCTTCCCAGATCAGCCCCTCACGTATCTTCCTGTTGCAATTTTCTCCTCCTTCTTATCCTTCACCAGTACCTGAGATATCTTACACATTTGTTTACTTGTTTATTTGTTTCCTTGTCTTAGAGAGTTCTTGTTCATTCCTAAATCCTTAGAGCATGCCTAACTGGAGGAAAACAACACACATTATTGCAGGAAAGGATGGGCGAATAAACGAATGAATGCACAGAACCAGACCTGCTTTAGGGCATAGTGAATTTTTGCAAGGTCCTCCATGAACTACTAGACAAGATAAGCTCTCCCTCTGCACTCTTTATCCAAAATTTATCATTTATCCGTCTTCCCTGCTTGATTGTCAGAGCAGGGGTTATGTCCTGTTTCATCTTACAATGTGTCTCAAGTCTTAAGAAGAGCCCATGTTATGTAGTCGGTGCTTAATAAACCTTTTCCAGTAAAATAATTATTAAAGGAGTATTCAAATTGATGAAATAACACACAATTAAAAGGCAGCCTTCCTATTTAATGGAAAACACAAAACTGAAATTATGTGAAGAGAACTTTCTAATGTACAGTTGACCTGTCCGTTTTATAAATTGTTTTTTTTTCCTCGACTCTACCTCTCTCACTCATGAGTCACTCTGTTCCCACCATTACTAAATATTACAAATTCTTTCACTGCAATTATAAGTACCTTTCAGAATAAATGCATCCTTTAACTCACAACATACTAATGCCTTCCATCAACAAATCTAGTGACTAAGGAAATAGTTTCCCCACATGTACTTTCACATTTTTCTGGGAGGGGGAAATTCAGAGTCAGTCCTTGCATTGTTATATTTGGTGTCATTAGAAGAAAGCCACACTCATAGTGACATGTCCTGGGAGTCAACCTGCCTAAGGGTTCTCAATTCTTAGGAATGTGAAGATGGTAGCACATCCTCACCTAAATTTCAGTGGCCCAAGTGGTAAAACAGACACTCAGCTGTTTTGATGCTTAGGCTTTAAACCCTAGTTTCCGCATACATTCACACAATGGCAAAGAACACTGTTTATTTAAATAAAGAAAAACCACAATTTTTTAAAAAAATTAAATGTATAATTAATTTTCTAAAAATAATATTATTATATTATTTAATGTTATGGCAAAATCTCTTACCCTAGAGACACACTGTGTTTGTGCTTTGAAAAACAATTATTTTTTACAGTGCTATGTCTCCTGCTTTGTAAAGTGGATATAAGAATGTCTATCAAGTTTAGAGAGTTGCTATAAGGTTTAAGGGAGACAGTGATCATGAATACAATAAATACAGTCCCCACTTATGCTTTACTATGTGCCAAGTAGTGTGTTACATATTTTATCTACATAACCGAAATGAACTTTACAAAAACCTTGTAATGTGGATGGATTTCTGAAAAAACAAATAAAAATAAACACAAGGAACCAAGGCACAAGAGATTAAACAACTTGCCAATAAGCACTACCACAGTGTAAAACTCTAGATGGCACCACTGAGGTTGTCATCTGTAGGTACGGTGACCCTTGGAATTGTGCAGCAATGAGGTCCAGAGCCAGGATTAAAATCAAGCCCTTAAACATTATGCTCTACAACATGGTTAGCTATCAAATACAGTGTGGGTGCAAAAATATTAGCTAATATCTTCATAAACAACAGTAAATATTAAAATAGTTTTATTTTGAATGTCTTGCTTAGAAGAAAATATGTTAATTAAATGTATTTAAAAGAGAGGAATGGTTATTAAATTGACCAGAAACCCTAATTCAAAAGAAAGTCCATATAATCAGGCTTAGAAGAATCAGCAGGTTGACCCAAATAGGGCAGAAGAGAGTAGGCCACTGGCTGAGTTATTAGTAGGGGAATACCACTGCCTTCCTTGTTAACATCATATATTACGGCATAATTATGTTGTGTTAGTTCGGAGTACCGCAGATATACAAGCATCAGTATTATATATGCTTTATGCAAAGAAAACACAGAGATTCGAGTCAGATCTTTATAAGGAATTCTATTCTAAAGTATCCCTTCACTGTCATGTCTTCTGACAAAGCTTTTGTAGTCCAAGTTTCAAGAAACTGGTGTGTGCCTCAAAACAAATCTTAATACAAGCTTAAAACCTTCTCTTGTTGTCTCCTTAAAAATAATGATCTCGATAATAATAACTATTTACGCTAAGGGAGGGCTTACAATGTGCCAGGCCCTGTGCTAATAATGTGACACTGATTATCTAATCTATCCTTCCGGCCATTCTGAAAGTTATTAATATTATTATGATTCCATTTTATAGAGGCAGAAACTGACACACAAAGACATTATGTTACTTGCCATCAGTCACATAAGTGAGTAAAGAAGTAAAGCCGGCGCTGAAACAAAGCAGTCCGGACTCCCCAGTACTTAAATGTGCTGACATCTTGACCAGGGATTAATTCTAGAATCATTCTTGAGAACCGACCCCTCCATACCAAACTACGTCTTTGAGTCTCTTTCCACACTGCTGGCTCCTTCTGAAATGTGATTTTCATAAACTATTAAAATAGCTCTATAATTCAAATTCTAGCTCTTGGCTATCCTTCCTCATGAAACTTTTTTCTCTTGGGTTTCTTATCACATGCTGCTTTGTGTTATTTGAGGACAGAAATCAGAGTTCTCTCTTTCTTCCACTGTCGGGAACTGTTAGTATTCCAAAATCTTCTAACATTGAGAACAAGCAGCTATTTAATAATTGTTTGTGGAAAAAAATAAAATGAAGAACAGAAAGACAAAAGTAATAATTGGGCAACAATTTATATAGTTAAGTTAGACTGTAAATATTTACAAGATTTTGTTTTTTTTAAAGATTTTTATTTATCTGACAGAGAGAGAGAGCACAAGCAGGGGAGCAGCAGAGGGAGAGGGAGAAGCAGGCTCCCCGCTGAGCAGGGAGCCCAATGTAGGGCTGGATCCCAGGACCCTGGGATCATGACCTGAGCCAAAGGCAGACGCCTAACCGACTGAGCCACCCAGGTGCGCTATTTGCAAGATTTTAAAACTGTAGTATGTCAGGACCATAATCCTGAGAAGAGGTACAGCAGTTCTAGCAGACTTGACTCAGTAGACTAGAATTCTCCCTTTCCTGATGGGTTTCTCTATCTGCCACCATTTCCATGCCCAAGATCAGGTAAACCCTACTCCTTCCCCCATTTAAAACTGTGTCCCCACTTGGACCTGAATCATTTTTCTTTGATGATCTTAATATGTAAATCAGAGTAGCATTTTCAAAATGAACATCTTCATTTGTCTATGCCAAATAGGTAAGTTAATGTTAGGGAATAAAATCAAGTTTCCAAAAGAAAAGTTTCTGGTACTTAGCCACTAGAAGTAGCAGAAGTATGATCACTTTGCCAAGCGCTTTACATATATTATCTCACCTCAGGGAAAAAAGTATTATTTTTATTCCCACTTTGTATTTTACGAAGAGTTCAAGTAACTTGCCCAACTACACAATGGTTTGTGATAGAAATGGAATTTGAACCCAGCTTTGCCTGATGTTAAAGTCAGTTCTGTTATCCACTATGTTCTTCTGAATCTTCTGTCTCCTCAGTCCTAAGGACAGCTCCCCAACTGTCCCAACTGTGCCCATGTGTCATTTCTCCTTTCGCCCCTCAAGGGGATCAGTACTCGCACCTTCTTGCTGGTCTCTCTATTCAACTTGCTTAATTCCCTGAATGATTTCATGAGGGGCTGTAACCGTTTTTTTTATTATTATTATTCCTTCATTTTTCTCATTCTTAATTCCCAGAACACATAGGTTTCTTCCATTTCTAGAAGTTACAGAGAAAAGGAATACAGAATGAAACCATGGCTTCAGAATGGAAGATACAGACTCCAGAAATGATGTTCCTTCCTCACAGGGACCATCTCCGCTAGCCTGTCCCACCACAGGCATGTCACTCAGGCAAGAATCTCCATCCATCCACACAGAGGCCTCGGGTGGGTTTTATTAATAACATTAGTGACAGTGACCACAACTGGCATTTACTGGAGTCTTTTATGTATATTGTTCTCAGTATTTGCTAAATGTTGCATATTTTTTTAATCAGATTTCATTCTCATCTCCACACTATGAAGTGTATGTGTTACTATCACCATGTGGCAAATGATGAAAGTAAAGCTCAGGCAAATTAAGTAATTTTGTCATCAAGGCTGTAAGCTGGAGTTGGAACACCCATCCTTCTGACTTCAAAGCCCTTGCTCTGAACCTTTGTCCCACATTGCACCTGATCCCATTCCATCAAAATTTAATTAACACCAGAGCACGAATATAGCCCTGAAATAGTGCAAACGTGTACACACATGCATACACATACGAGCACCATATTTATACATGATGCAATTCCACGCCTACAAGTGTTTTCTCACAGTGTCTTTCAGGTTTCACTTACAGTGCTGTGACCAAGACAGCCATGTCAATTCCATACATAGTATTGATAGTCTGATGTAATTCAGAGGAGGCCTTATTATTCTAACCAAACCGTGGCTTTTTATAGTTCACAAACACTTTAGTTTTCACTGGAGGCTCACATCAACCACACAATGTGCAAATGTGCAAAGGAGGTGCGGCCTCCCATAAGTACACAAGAACCTGAAATCAGAAGCTCATAGAGGAAAGAGTGGGGAATTGAATCTTGGCTCAAGCTCCAAAGCCTGGGGCTCTCTGCATCACTTCCCACCGCCTCCCTTCAGATGTCTCATGAATTCTTTCCTCATCTCTTCTCTTCACTGTGTGGCTGCTGATACTGGTCATTTGTGGAGCTGAATATTCCCCCAGCTGGAAATTTTCCACTCATTGTATTATGCCAGAATGCTTTTATCTGGGTGGAGTCCTTAAATTATCCCCTAGTTCTTTCCTTCCCAGGGAAATGCCTGGACACAGTCCGAAGTAAAATGGGTTGAATCGCTCCTTGCCCTCAATGTCAACTCAGTGAATGCAGGGTCCGTGTGACTGAAGCCGTTAATCCAAAATGGCAGATCTCTTCACCTTCTCAGTAGCCCCAGGGCTGAAACCCACCAAGCCAGCACTTTGCCCTGGATGGTTTTAGGCTTCTACACTGTAGCACTCTGATTTGTCACCTTCGTTTTCTAAGTGAAAGAGATGGAAGGATGAAAGGCCTTTTCCAGCTGAAATCTAGAGTTATTTGCTGCCTGCAACTTTTCTGATTCCATACACTCATATGAATGGGACAATCAGCAATAATACCCAAATAGGACTTGGTGTGGATTGATGTGACAACAGTTTGTGAACCGGCAGCGTTCGGCAGGTGGCACTGTGAGTGGGACAGCTCTGTGTCAAGTCTAACCAATCACCCTCCCAGGTTCACAAGACCCTTCTCTGCTGCAAGCTGACACTTGACTTGGCATAGACCCTGAGGATGCAGGCTACTACCATATAAAAATGCAATCCCTTATTCCTTGGGAAGTAACCCCATCATGAACTCACTCCCTCTGAGGAGGCCAGAGAAATGGATCTAGGACCTAGAGGTGACTTTAGCTGTCAGGCAGAAGGCTCCTCATGCTCAGCATCTTGAACAACTTGAAAAACACTCAGAATGACCAACCAGCCATAATGGTTTATATATATCCTATATGGTTCGCCCAGAATTTCCTCAGATATTTGTTTCCTGCAAGAAGAAAACTCTGAGGAACGTATCATTTTTCCAAAATTGCCCTGTGGCATTCTTCGGTCCCTAGCAGCACTTCCCAACCTCTCCCAACTTCATTTTTCTCCTCATATCACCATTCAGCATATTTTGTTTATTTGTTGTCCTATACTCACCAATAATAGCTACATAGTTAATCCATCAGTTACTATTCTAAGTGCTTTATGCATGTATTCATTCATGTAATCTTCGTAACAACCCTGTAAAGTACGTCCTATTACTCTTCTCACTGCAGAGATGGGGAAATGGACAGAAAGTGGATGGGTTCAGTTTTGAGCATGGTGAGATTAAAACACCCTTAAGATATTCATGCATAGATATCCAGGAGGCCACTGTGCAAAATCCTGGAACTCGGGAGAGAAATGACATTAGAATGAGATATTAGAATCCTCAGTCTGTGGATGAAAACTAGGGCAGTGGAATTGGAGATCTCTTAGGTTGGTGGTCCTGGTGTGTGTGGCTGGGCCTTTTTGTGCTTGTCTTTGAAGGCAGTTGGAGATGGGGCACCTGGGTGACTCAGCCAGTTAAGCGTCTGACTCTTGATTTTGGCTCGGGTCATGATCTCAGGGTCATGATCTCTCGGTTGTGAGATAGAGCCCCATGTGGAGCCCCATATCGGATTCAGCTCAGAGTCTGCTTGTCCCTCTCCCTCCCCTTCTGTCCCTCCCCCACATGTGCACAAGCACATATGCTCTCTCTCGCTCTCTCTCTGTGTCTCTCTCCCTTTCAAATAAATGAAGGCAGTTGGGGAAGAGGAGGGGAGGGAGAGGCAGGATGCCAATAGCAGAACAGGATGTTTGATGTTTTGTTGGGTCTCTCTGAAATGAGACCAGCACCTAAGCCTCCTTCAGAATTTGAAAATTATAACTAACTCGTTCTATGGCTTTGTGCAAGTCTTTTCACCTTGAAGGTCTTCAATTTCTCTCATGTGGGTTATACAATAAGTGGGTTATACAATGTGATTTCTAACTCTACAAGCTCCAAGCTTTAAAAGTTTAAGAAAATAGTCTCTCAAATAATTTGATGGTGGGAATGTAAAGAGTACATCCTGTATAGAGGGTAATTTGTCAATATTCTTCAACATTATAAATATCTATACCTGTTAACCCGGTAGGTGTACTTCTAGGAACTTACTAGGTTGTTATAATTGCATATGCACAAAATAACATAAGTTCAATGTTGTCCATTGCAGGATTGTTTGTGTATCAAAGATTGGAAACAGTCTAAGTATCCATTAATAAGGGAACAAAAAAATAAATTATAGTATATCCTTACAATGGAAATTTATATAGTCACAAAATAGAACGCAGATACAATGAAATATCATATAGCAATGAGAACAAAGTATTATTACATGCAGTAGTATATGACTATCAGAGCAACGTACAGAAATGTACAGCAAAAGAAGCCAAACACAAAAAGAGCATATACCATATGAATCTACTTAATTAAAGTTCAAAAACAGGAAAAAGAAATTCCTGGTGTTGGAAACTGGGATAGTGGCTACCCTGGGGGGCCAGAGCTCTAAAGAACACCAAACATGCCATGATTACTAATGGCTTCACATAAATACATTTACTGGATCCCTTGTAACTGAACTGTTACTGAGAGCAACTCTCTTTATGAAGAAAAGGGGGCCCAGATTCTACAATCTCTGGCCTTCAAAAGGGGCAGAGATGCACTGTATTAGAACATGATATGATGATGAGGAAGAGGAGGGTACAGGAAGTTGCTCCCCAGAAACAATCCATCTGTGGGAACAATGGAGAATGATTAGGAAATGAACAACAACAGGACAAACACTCCATTAGTCTGCAATCTTCTGCAAGATTCCCATGGGAGGCAATGGGGAGACTTGTTCTTTGTGGTTAAAGGAGATGAAACTAGGGCATGTGGGTGAAAGCTACAGAGAAACACATTTCAGCTTGTTTAAAGAAAGGTTTCCCATAGCTAGAGCTCTCAAGGTGGACCTGATGCCTGTCAGCAGCCACTACTGGGAATAGGCCAGGTTCCAGTTGAGAGTTAGACAGGATGGATTCTCTTTGTACCCATGAGAAGCCCTTCTAGTCTTTCCCACGGTTGTGAGGAAGGATGTGAGGACAGAACAGGCATTTTTCCTGGTTGGGCAAGAACTATGGGACAATAGCTGTGTGGTTCTCAAACAGTTCTCCTTGACAGTGATGTGGGTGATGGAAAGTCAAGCCTGGGTGTCACAGCCAACAATGGTGCTCACAGAGCAATGGCTCTTTGAGTCCTCATGAGTAGCAACTTAAGGGTCCTCCCAAGACGTAGGAGAAAAACTCTAGGTCTAAGTCTCTCCTGCATCCTGGAATTCACCAAAAAGCAGAATTACAGAAATCTCCTAGCTGGAATCACCTCAAAGTTCTAACTAAGCTCCCACCTATGTAGGAATGTCCTTTGCAGCATCCCTGACAAATACCCACCTAGTCCTGTTTACACACCTCCAATGATGAGGAGCTTTCTGCTTCACAGCTTTCCATGGTTGAACAGTTCTCACTGTTATTGATAAAATGTGAAAACAGTAGCTAGCATTTGTTGAATTCTGTGTGCCAAACTGTGCTGAATACTTTCTGTGCACTTAACCATTGAAACCGTGCCACAAAATCATTAAACAGGTGAGGAAATGTTAATGATGTGTTCAAGATCGGGCTCCCTGCTCTTCGGGAAGTCTGCTTCTCCCTCTCCCACTCCCCCTGCTTGTATTCCCTCTGTTGCTGTCTCTCTCTCTGTCAAATAAATAAGACCTTAAAAAAAAAATGTGTTCAAGGTCATGCAAAGTGATAGAGCCAGCTTCAAGGAATACAGTTTTCACAGATTTTATTCACTCATCTATCACATCATTTGTATTATGTCTGAGAATCATCTTTACTATTATACAGCTCAAATATCTCTTTAGGGGCACCTGGGTGGCTTAGTCAGTTGGGCATCCAACTTTTAGTTTCAGCTCCGGTCGTGATCTTGGGGTTGTGGGATTGAGCCCTGCATTGGGCTCTGTACTCAGTCTGCTAGTCCTTCTCCCTCTGCTCCTCCTCATGCTCTCTCGCTCTCTCTCAACCTCTATCTCTAAAATAAATAAATAAATAAAATCTTTTAAAAAATTATCTTTAAGTGATCCTGTTTCATTTTTTTAAAAACTTAAATATTTATTTTAACCACTTCTTAAATACCTGAAATCACAAAATTTGTCTACTAGTTATGTATTTTCTCTCATATACCATACGGTATATGCTCTCTTTTTTTTTAAAGATTTTTTATTTATTTGAGAGAGAGACTGAGCAAAAGAGGGGGCAGGGTCAGAGGGAGAAGCAGACTCCTCGCTAAGCAGGGAGCCTGATGCGGAACTTGATCCTGGGACTCCAGGAACATGAGCTGAAGGCAGTTGCTTAACCAACCGACCCACCCAGGCACCCTAAAATAAATTCTTAATAAATAAAAGTATTCAAAGTGTTCAACCATGTTCTAAGTAAAAACTATTTCTTAGCACCATTTTGTATGTATTATATTTTGGTAAACACTGCCTTAATCTACATTACTTCTCATTTTTAAATGTATATTTTTAGTAGTCTTATGATGATCACTGAATAATGGGTAGAATTGTGAATCACTATACTATACACCTGAAACTAATATAATACTGTATGTTAACTATATTGGAATCTAAAAAAAATCAAAAAACAAAAACAAAAACCCTGATTTTTGCAATGATTTTTCACTGTTGTTATTAACTCTGCCCTGTGAACTTGCTGAGAAAAAGTCTTGGCAATCTTGTCTTCAAGACTGATTTTTAAGTGTCTGAAAAGATCAACTATATTTCCATAAAGGCTTTTCCAGATTGGTCATTAACTGTTCCTCCAAACTCTTTGACAGGGTTCCTAGGGCCCTCTAGACCCTCCCTCATAGGTTGGTCATTCCTGCTTGAAATCCCCTATTTTGTAACCCAGCCACAGTTGTTGTATAAAGGCATATACAATCCTACTTGTGGAGGCCAGAATCTTTACATGTATATCCAGTGGCTGCTTCCATGCTCAGGCTCAGATCCATCCAGCTGGGGACAGAACATACAAGCTGGTGGAAAGAACATAGTCCCAGCCCAGAAGACATGAAGCTATTTCCCAGCTCTGCCCACCCTTTAGCCATCACTTGACTTAGAAGAGCCTGAGTTTACTCAACTGAAAAATGAGTAATTCTTGTCTTGCTACCCTTTCAAGACAGCTGTGAAGACAAAATGAGATAATTGATGTGTAGATTTTGTAAACTATGAAGAGTTACAAATATTAGTTATTAAACCAAAATCCATGGCCTAAATACACCAGTACTTACCCCCTTCAATAACCCATAAACCCAGGGCACTTACAACTCTTCTAGAAAACATCAAGTTGGAGCCTCTTGATAGAGGCTCAGGTCATGTTCTCAGGGCTGTGGGATTGAGCCCCGTGTCAGGCTCCACGCTAAGCACAGAGTCTACTTAAGATTCCCTCTCTCCATCTTCCTCTGTCCCTCCCCCAACTTGCATTCCCTCATGCTGTCTCACTCTCTCAAATAAATAAGTAATATCTTAAAAAAATAAAATAAAATACTGAAATATTTTCATAGTAATGGCTAACTAACCATTTCCTTGAGTCCCCGACTTCACATGTGTTGCCCTATTTACTCTAACTCCTCCCTCAGGACTTCTAGATCTCCCCACATGTGAGCAAATTAAGGGTTAAAGTACAGAAAGAGGGGCTGCCTGGACCCTGATCCAAGACTTCGGCCAGTATCAACTCCAAAAGATTAGTGCCATGTGATATGAGTTGTTAAGTATTTGGAGTATCACACTGGTAGAACGGGTTTCATTCTATTGAGAAGGTACACAGTAAACAAGTGAATGAAACAATGCATAATTCAATTGCAGATTGTGATAAGAGCTATAAATGAAGGAGATGGTGACGGGGGCAAAGGAGGGAACCTTAGACAGCATAATTGGGAAAGTCCTCTTTAAGGAAGTTAGCTTTGAGTTGAGAAAGGAATGAGGATGAAGGCATGACAGCCAACCATGCAAAGGTTTAGGGGAAGAGCATTATAGGAGGAGGGAAGAAAGGAAAAAAAGCCCCAGAGCAAGAATGGGTTTGGCATATATGAAGAACAGAAAGTCCATATGACTAGATCATAATGCTGGTTGCTCAAGGTAGGCCAGGGCCAGAGCATATGAATGCTGGCAGTCTTCAGTAACAAGTCTAGATTTTACTCCAAGTGCAAGCAGAAGGCATTGGAATGACTTAGGTACACTGACATGTGGTTATCCTATTTACAAAATGCCTAATTCTGAGACCCAAATCCTGGAAGTCACTCCCTTTCCTATTGTCTCCCTACTAGAATTGGAAAATCTGAGACTGATGAATGTTCTGCATATATGTTGTGGACGATTACAAGCCATTCACCAGCCTTGGCCGATTAGCTTTGGAGGGTCTACAGAGACCTAGAAACCCTGTCCTATGAAGATGGAGCAACAGGAAATGACCAACCTGGCAAAACCTTAATGGGAATATAGCTGGTCTTCTCAGACATGTAAAACTAGCTTTGAAGACAAAGTTGCCAAAATGTTTTCCTTTGTATTGTCTGATCTTCACAATAACCACATACAGTGGTCCAACCTGAAGTTATCATTTCTTACCAATCTGATACCAAGAAGTATCAGATTCTTCAAGAAAATTACATTTGTATGCTACAGAGCCACAGGCAAGGATTACTTTGCCTATTTTGCTTACTAAGAAAGCAATTAAGAAAGTTTGCCTGATTTTATATACAATTGTCACAGTTGGGCTAGCACTAGAATACAGACAATCCCCAACTTAAGACCTATGATTTTTTGACTCTTTGATGGTGAGAAAGCAATATGCATTCAGTATAAACCATACTTCAAATTTCAAATTTGGATCTTTTCCTGGGCTCATGTGGTATGATATTCTTTCAAGGTGGTAGGCAGTGGTAGTGAGCCACATGATCACGAGGGTAGACAACCAATACACTTACAACCATTCTGTATCCATATAGTCATTCAGTTTTTCACTTTTAATACAGTATTCAATAAATTATATAAGATATTCAGCACTTTATTTTGAAACAGGCTTTGTGTTAGATGATTTTGCCCAACTATAGGTTAATGAAAGTGTTCTGAGCATGTTTAAGGTGGGCTAGGCTAAGCTATGACATTCAGTAGGTTAAGTGTATTCGATGCATTTGTGACTTAAATATTTATTAACCCCATCATAAATTGAGGAAGATCTTTTATAGGTGCCCTGATTCTAATAATACTGCACTGCCTCCTTGTGACATTTGGAGAACAGGAGAATTTTGTAACTTTTGTGCTAGTGATCTGAGGAGTGACCCAGCCAGCTCCCCATGTACTACTTCAGCCCACACAAACAGTGACTCTCTGGTAAGGCATTCAGAGAATTTGCATGCTTTATCTAGTGTTAAGAGGGCAGACATGCACTCAGCTTGGCATACTTACACTTCAGTTAATTTTCATTCCAAATTTTAGAGATAGCTAAAACCTGCCCAGGAAATTTTCTGTGACTGAATAGCATCTAGAAAAAAAATCTAAGCTTTCTGGGGCGCCTGGGTGGCTCAGTTGGTTAAGCGACTGTCCCGGGATTGAGTCCTGCATCGGGCTCCCTGCTCGGCGGGGAGTCTGCTTCTCCCTCTGACCCTACACCCTCTTGTGCTCTCTCTCTCTCTCTCAAATAAATAAATAAAATCTTTAAAAAAAAATCTAAGCTTTTTAATTGTGAACAGATGATCACAGTGGTATAAGAAAAGAACAAGTGGACTAGAAAGAGATGTTTCTTTGTTCATTTTTCTAGAGTCTCCTAACTAACTATAGCTCCAACCCATGGTTAATCCCCCCAAATACACAATAATAGAGGTATATATGTTCATGGTCTTGATCTAGCACTATTGAATGGAAGAGGCTCACACAGGGACATGGGGAAAGCTTTTGCCCACAAGATGGGACATCACCTTTCCCACACTTCTGCAATGTGGTTTCTCTCGGGACCCTCCTCCAGGCTGTGCAGTTCCAGCTTCATGTTCACTGAGTTCTTTCCCTCTAATTTTACCTTGCTTCATCCCTTCCCTTTGCTTACTTTGATATTTTCTATATCTCCCGCTAGTCTACAGTATTCCTTGAAGACAGGGACCATGTCTCCTTCTTCTTTACCTATTTCCATAGTACAAGTGTGGTATTTTTCATAATACCGACTCAGTGCATTTTTATAAAGTAAAACAAAATATAACAATGACTATCATTTGGGGAGCAGTGTGCGCCACACAGACTTTTAAGTGCTTTACCTATTTTATTTTATTTTTATTTTATTTATTTTATCCCTACAGCAATCCATTGATGTGGGTGCCTTCGGTCTTGCTTTATAGAGGAGCAATAGAAGCTTTAGGAAGTTAAATAACTTGCCCAAGATCACATAATTAGTAACCAGCAAAATTGGGACTCAGTCCATATTTTTTCTGATGCAAACACAGAGCAACTTACACACAATCTAGGCTGCCTCTTTGTACTGTTTCACTATAAAATTAGAAGAGAAGAGCTGGAAGGTTGAGACAGGGCTAGACAAGCAGCCACTTGCATTAAGGAAGCTGGACCAGTTGAACTGCCAAGCGGAGTCCACATTCTTGATGTGTAGCTGGGTATTAGAGGGTGGGCAGGTATCTGTGGGAAGGAACTCATTTCAGATGGTAAGCTAGTTCCCATCCTCTTTTAATACCAGACAAACAAACTGAAAGGGAGCTGCCCTGTGTTCAGTGTACTGAATACTAATCCTATTTTCCCTGGGAGAAGAGAAGGAGTAGGAGATGCTTTCTACAAGTCCTTGCCTGGTTTTGCAGACAGAGAGCTGAGTCAGAGAGAGAGTTGGCTGAAATTGTGGAAAGACAGACTGGCAGCTGAACCCAGGGTGGTACAGAGATCTTGATAGTCAACCTTTCCCAGGAGCGGGAGAGCAGGATACTCTTGTCATACAGTGAGAGTAGATATTTAGTAACTGTGGGAGGTGTATTGGTGGAAGTGGAATATGCCATTGTCACTTTGGAAATCCAAGGTCTTGAAGTTATTGCACAAATTATGGAAGTGAAAAAGCTAAAGACAGCACAAAGGGGGTGTGGTATAGTAGAACAAGCACTAGTTATGGACTTGGTGAAGTTGTGTTTTGGATTTTAAACAACATGAACCTTAAACATCATGAAGATGGATAATATCTTGAAATGTTACTTAATATTATTTGTTTCCAGAATTTGCTTTAATCTTTGTTCTTTCCCTCATTCAGTCAGCTAAGCATTCTTCATCATCGTCTTAGAGATGAACTGACAGCAGGAGAGAAAACAAAGAGAGTCAATTGTTGGCTTCTGAGTTTAGCAGCCCACCTGTTCTGACACATGAGATTTTGAAAGAATATATGATACAATAATAATGTGAATAATAAAATTTTCCTACCTTCAAGATAAAGGATGGACTTCCAAGGCTTAGAAGAAAGAGATGGGGGAGACTTAGAGATCAGAGGCTGGTGCCTTCACAAGTGCAGTCTTATGTGCCTGTACTGAGGAGTTATCACGAGGTTCTCTCTTTGACAGAAGTCAGTAAGTAGCCCACTGATCATCTAGCAAGAGTGAGAGCATTTATATCCTCACCCTTAAGCTTATTCTGTTCCCATTCATCTTACCCTAGAATTGTCAACTCTTCATCAGCTTCCCAGGACACTTGTACACCAATGAAATGGGCACTGAGAGGGTGGTGATGTACAAGAAAAGACCTCTCACATGGATTTAGATGGGAGTGAATGAAATCATCTAGGGATTTCTCTGTGTAATTGACAGTCCAAAACAACAACAACAACAACAACAACAAAAACAACAGGTTACCACCAATGACAGAATAATGGCCTCCAAAGATGTCCACATTCTAATCCCCAGAATCTGTGAATATGTTACTTTATATGGCAAAGGGGACTTTGCAGATGTGATCAGGTTAAGAATCTTGAGATAAAAAGATTTCCCTGGGCTTTCCTGGTGGGTCCAATGTAATCACAAAAGTCCTTATAAGAGGAAGGTAGAGGGTCAGAGTCAGCAGGGAGATGTGACAACAGAAGCAGACGCTGAAGCGATGCAAGGGCGTGAATGAAGGACTGTGGTGGAAGCTGGAAAAACCAAGGAAATAGATTCTTTCCTAGAGCTTCCAGAAGGAAGCAGCTTGTTCGTAACACAGTATCTTGAACCCTTCTTTAGATCTACCGAAGTAGCTGGATTTGGGCCCAGATTTATATATTTTTTAAAAGTTATCCCAGGTTGGGGCACCTGGCTGGTTCAGTCAGTAGAGCATGCAACTCTTGATCTCAGGGTTGTGAGTTCGAGCCCCACACTGAGTGTTACTTAAAAATGAAATCTTAAAAAAAAAGTTAGGGGCGCCTGGGTGGCTCAGTCGTTGAGCGTCTGCCTTCGGCTCAGGTCATGGTCCCGGGGTCCTGGGATCGAGCCCTGCATCGGGCTCCCTGCTCGGCGGGAGACCTGCTTTTCCCTCTCCCACCCCCTCTGCTTGTGTTCCCTCTCTCGCTGTGTCTGTCTCTGTCAAATAGATAAAAATAAAATCTAAAAAAAAAAAAGAAAGTTATACCAATTTATTCTGATGCAGCCAGGCTATAGGAGCCCATGCACAGCAGGTCCAAAAATACTGAATCTAAACTCACAAATCACTCACTACACATTCAGAAATCCTAATAACCTTTACCACATAAACACCAAGCAGTCACTCAGTTTCACAAGAATACCTAAAGGAATTATGATCTCATCATCCTTTGAATAATAATAACAGCTTCCTTCTAGTGAGCATATTCTAAGACAATCAATATGCTAATATTTTAAATATTAAATATTTTATGCATTATCACATTTAATCTTGGAGCAAACTTATAAAATAACGATTGAAGTTATAATCTATAACAGAAAAAAAAGACCTAGACAAGTTAACTGTAACTGGATGGGAAGAGTAGGAGAATGGAATTATTGTTTTGAATGAGACTGGGGAAGAGCAGGCTGGATCTCTCGCGCCAGGTCTGTTTTCCTACTAAGGCAGAGAAATGAGGCTGCCCGTCCATATAAGCATTCCTCCTTTCAGCATTCAGGAGACCTCCTGGCATTTCAACTGGGTCTTAGAACATACCAGACAAACAAAAGCTTTTTCCATTCAGGGCAAGTTGGATGGGGCTAAACAAAATATGGGTCCCAAAGAGTTGTTCCTCTTACAGGACAAAGACGCCACTCTGCTGGTGTTTCGGTAGAGGGCCTCATAAGGAGGTGATGAGGATAGCTAATATAGCTCTATGGCAGGATGATTTACAACACTGGTGCAATTGCCTAATGTGGTCCCATGATCTGCATTAAGGATTTGGCTCCCACCTTGTGATAGATGATGTTTCCCTGTCGGTAGTTGATGAGTCTTGGTGCTGATTCCATTGCTCTGTCCCGGTTCCTCCTGGCACATTGAGCCCCAGGCAGGCTGGGCTCCACCAACCTCCTTCCTCGACATTACCTTTCCTCCACACCTGAACCTCTAGCCCGTGGAATTTTTATGTGGTCTTAGGGGGTGGTACAGTGTGACTCCTACTCTATGTTTCCAAACATTATGTTCTAATTCCTTCCAGACATTCTAGCCTTTGATTCTAAAAGCCAGACTTTGGGTACTCAAAACCCTTTTTCTCAAACTACTCTCTTAGTCTTTACTTTCAAACTCCAGGCAGTGTAGGCTGGCAATGAGAGCGTGAAGTAGAAGGGCATGTGGGAAAGGGGAAAAAAGAGCTATCTACACAATATGGCAAAATATTGCTCCTCTTCACAACCACAGTCCCCAGGGTCATACAAGCAAAAAGGATGGAGCCAGGAACCATACCCACATCTCTCTGATGTCCCAGTCTCTATGATATCCAGGGCATCATTAGCTCTGACTAGTAAGCCCAACTCTAAATCCCAGCAAATTCTACCCATAGGTTCTAGTTCTGGGCTTATGGAGCAGATAAGCTCCTCCTCTCTCAGGTTAGTTGTTCGGGTACTTGAAGATAATAATTTTGGCACCTGAGCTTTCTGAGCTAACATCCGCCCCCTCGCCCCCAGTTTCTTCTACTCTTCATAGTCATGGCCTTTCCCATTTTTTATTATCTTGGACCTTCTTTTAGATATGCACAAGTTTTTGTGTATCCCTCCTGACTTGTGACTTTCCTAAATAGGCTGTCTCATTCCAACCAGGAATTCCAATCAAGTCCAAAATCAATTACAGAAACTTCTCCAATCTCTTTGTTCCTGGCAGCACACTCCTAAAGCAAAGGATGTTTGTACCATGCAACATGTGTGCAGATTTCTACTGCACCTGTCTGTGTGATAGCTGCAAGCTCAGAGAAAATATCTGCGGCCAATTTAGGGTAATCCGCAGCCTCTCCCTAGAACTCAAAGAGCACACAGGTGGCCAAAACATCCAAGACCCATAACAAGACTAGGAAAACGGTTCTTTTAATGTATTATATAGCAATATGTCTAGTGATAGAGTGAATCTGAAGTCCCCACAGGTGAGTCTTACTTCAGAAACCCCAGCCCAGAGGGCAGCAAAGCATGCGTGGGCATGTTTGTAAAATGATGTAGTGAAAAGCATAGGAGCCTGCAGCTGACTCTGCCAATAACTTGCTCTGGACAAACATTTTTCTCTCTCTTGATTTTATTTTTCCCACTTGTGAAACAGTAGCATTAGACTAGAGTGGTTTTCAAATATATCTGTTTATGTGCTTTGATCAGAAAAACATTTCTGCACATGAAATTTATATATATTTTATGTATAAATCATATATGTGGAAGAACAACTCTGCTTATAGTTTGTTTTGTTTTCCAAACTGGAAAGATTGCCTGGGAGAAAGGAGAAAAAGAGAGAGGAAAGGGAGCAGGGAGGGAGAAAAGGAAAGGTAATTTCAAATACTCTTTCTAGCTTTGAAGTTCTACTACATTCACTTAAAATGGTGCCAAATCATCAACAATTCTGGGACTGGACTTCAGTCAATCTTGAAATCTAAATATTTGTATATTAGGCTGTATTTTCGTTAGTTCTATTCAGATTTTCCTGAGTTTTGTAATCTAAATTCTTCTCTGCAAATACAAACAGCAATAATGGAAGGTAACAATTTCCTACATCTGGGCCTAAAGAACCAGAGGAACAGAGAGCTTTTGGCGCCCTCTCGTGTCCATAATTTGTGATTCCCAACAGCCAACCCCACTAAGTGTTAGGGACGTCTATTAAGGCCCAACGCAGTGGAGTAAAATATGAGGAACAAAGAAGTTGAGGTGGTGATAAGGGTTTGTTCATCATTTATACAGATCTGCTCTAATTGAATACATCTTCTACAAACAAGAATGTCCTACAAAGAAAGCTACTTCCTTTCTCCTCTTCATCTAAATGCCATCCATTTTTTGAGAAAGTTGATCACCCTTAGGTGTTTCTTTAGTTCACCATAATGATCCCTTCTCTGCCTAATTAGAGCAGGTAAGATCACACGTTCTAACATCAGGTGTCAGTTGGATTCTCAACTGCCCTTCAGTAGCTACCTAAGTCTGGGTAAATCAATTCAGCTTCTCTCCTAAGCCTCTCTGCAGCCAATTATCAATGAATGGGAATACACTTAAGCATAATTGCTTCATCTATGATTGAACCAAGCAAATCCACTTCTCAAAAGTTAGAACTGGAGACCTAAGCCACAAAAGAGAGAACAGACAATTTGGACTTCATCAAAATTAAAAACTTTTATGTATCAAAGCACACTGTCAAGTAAGTGACAAGACCTAATAAATAGGAGATAATATTTGTAAATCATATAGTCTATTCTTGTTATTGGTGAGACATTCTAAAAGTCGCTGCAATCACTCAGTTAGCAAACACTGAAACACTGCTCCTAGAAATCTATATAGACCAGGGATATAGAGAGAGAAGGGACACAATCACATAGATGATAGTCTTCGATCCTAAAAACAATTCATCCTGGCATTCTTTTTTTTTTTTTTTTTGAAAATTTTACGTGAAAGAAAACAAGGTTCGGAAGAGTTAAGCAACTTACCTGAGGGCACACTACTAATGGATGGCAGCGTTGGGATTCGAACCCCTCCAGTAGGCCCCAGAGCTGGACTGCTTGTATGACGTTGCCCCGCCCAGCTGTCTCCGTCCTCTGGTCATCTCTGTGTGATAGCTGGAACAAGAAGGTAGAGGGACACCATATTCCTACCTCAGCTGGAATGTGTGTCTCTGCAACTAAATTTTTCACTGTTCTGCATGTCTTCCAATGATGACAAAACCATATTGATTTTTGAGTTATGAACAAATTTTAGCAGTAGTAGGCAAATTCACAAATATAGAATCTATAAATAGTGAGAATAAACTGTATCTGATAAGGGACTATTATCCAGAAAATACACAGCACTGTTACACTCAATAACAAAAAGGTACACAAATTTTTTTAAATGGACATTTCTCCAAAGAAGTACATTAATCGAGTACAAATGGGTGTCGGGTACATTAAAAAGTTGCTGACTGTTGGTGGCAATGAAGCCACTATGGAAAACCGCACGGAGGATCCTTAAAAAATTAAAAATAGAACTACCATATGATCTAGCAATCCCACTTCTGGGAATATATCCTAAGGGAACAAAAACACCAACTTGACAGATACCTGTCCTTCCATGTTCACAGCTTGTATGTACATATTGTATTATGACAATAGCCAAGAGATGAAAGCAATCTAAGGTCCACTGATGGATGAATGGATAAGGAAGTGGTGGTATATACACAATGGAATATATATTCAGCCATAAAAATGGAAAAAAATCACACCATCTGCAGCAACATAGATGAACCTTGAGGGCATATGCTACATGAAATAAGTCAGACAGAAAAAGACAAACACAGTAATGATCTTTCATATATGTGAAATCTAAAAAAAAAACTCAAAAAATGACAATAAACTCCTAGAAAAAGGGGATCATATTTGTGTTTACCAAAGTGGGATGGGGGTAGGGGAAAAGGAATTGGAAGAAAGTGGTCAAAAGGTACAAATTTCTAGTTATGAGATAATACAGGGATGCAATGTACAACAGGATGACTGTAGCTAACATTGCTGTATGGGATACAGGAAAAGTGCTAAGAATGTAAATCCTAAGAGTTCTCATCACAAGAAAAATCTCTCCTTCTTTTTTTCTTTTTCTTTCTTTCTTTCTTTTTTCTTTCTTTCTTTCTTTCTTTCTTCTTTTTCTTTCTTTCTTTCTTTTTCTTCTTTCTTTCTTTCTTTTTTCTTTCTTTTTCTTTTTCTTTCTTTCTTTCTTTTTTCTTTTTTCTTTCTTTTTCTTTTTTCTTTCTTCTTTCTTTCTTTCTTTCTTTCTTTCTTCTTTTTTGCTTTCTTTTTATTGTATCTATATGAGCAGATGGATGCTAACTAAAGTTATAGTGGTAATCATTTCACTATATATGTAAGTTGAACCATTATGCTGCATATCTTAAACTTATACAGTGATGTATGTCCATTATATCTCAATAAAACTGGAGGAGAAATTGCATTCAATTTCTTCAGTCATTAGGGAAATATAAATCACAACCACAGAGATAACATTTTCACTATGTTTTGACTTACTAAGGTCATTATACTTTTTTTTTAAAGAAAGAAAATAGCAAGTTTTGGCAAGGATGTGGAGAAATTAGAGGCCACGTATGTTGCTGGTAGGATTGTAAAATGGTACAGCCACTGTGGAAAACAGTTTGGCAACTCCTCAGAATGTAAAACATAGAATTTTACCATATGACCCACCAATCCCACCCCTATGATATGCTTGAAAGAACCTGAAAGAACCTGTGAGTATCCACACAAAACCTGTAGCACTATTCACAACAGCCAAAAAGTAGATACAACCCAAATGTCCATCAACAGATGAATGGATAAACAAACTGTGGCATATTCATACAATGGAAATTATTTAGCCATAAAAAGGAATGGAATACTGAAACACGCTACAACAACAAAAAACATTTTTCTAAGTGAAAGAAGCCAGACACAAAAGGTCACATATTGTATTATTCCATTTATATAAAACACGCAGAATGTGTAAATCCACGGACAGAAAGCAGATTAGTGATTGTCAGGGCCTGGGGGCAGAGGGATGGGAAGTGACTTCTTAATGGGTAAAGGGTCTACTTTGGAGGTGATAAAAATACTTTGGAACTAAATAGAGGTGATGATTTCACAACATTGTGAAAATACTAAAGGCCATTGAATTGTACAGACTAAAATGGTTAATTTTATGTTATTTGAATTTTACCTCATCAAAAAAATTAGTCTTCAACAAAGGAGGAATTAGTATACAATGGGAAAGAGGCAGTCTCTTCAACATATAGTACTGGGAAAACTGAACAGCGACATGCAAAAGAATGAAACTGGACCACTTTCATACACCATACACAAAAATAAATTCAAAATGGATTAAGTACCTAAATGTGAGACCTGAAACCATAAAAGTCCTCGAAGAGAGCACAGGCAGTAATCTCTCTGAGACCAGCCGTAGCAACATTTTTCTAGGTAAGTCTCCCGAGGCAAGGGAAATAGAAGCAAAAATAAACTATTGGGACTACATTAAATTAAAAAAAATTCTGCACAGAGAAGGAAATAATCAACAAAACTAAAAGGCAACCTAATGAATGGGAGAAGATATTTGCAGATGACACATCTGACAAAGAGTTAGTATCCAAAATATGTAAAGAACTGACACAACTCAATACCGAAAAAAACAAATGATGCAATTAAAAATGGGCAGAAGATATAAGCAGATATTTCCCCAAAGAAGATATCCAGATGACCAACAGACACATGAAAAAATGCTCAGCATCACTCATCATCAGGAAATACAAATCAAAACAACAATGAGATACCATCTCACACCTGTCAGAATGGCTAAAATTAACGACACAAAAAACAAGTGTTGGCAAGGATGTGGAGAAAATGGAACCCTTGTGCCCTGTTGGTTGTAATGCAAGCTGGTGCAGCTACTCTAGAAAACAGTATGGAGGTTCCTCAAAAGATAAAAATAGAACTACCCTATGATCCAGCAATTGCATTACTGGGTATCTACCCAAAGAATACAAAAACACTAATTCAAAGGGATACATGTACCTCTATGTTTATAGTAGCATTACTTACAGTAGCCAAACTATGGAAGCACCCAAGTGTCCACTAGATAAATGGATAAAAAAATGTGATTAATATATATACATATATATGGAATATTATTCAGTTATAAAAAAGAATGAATTTTTGCCATTTGCAGCGACATGGATAGAGCTTGAGAGTATTATGCTAAGTGAAATAAGTTAGGGAAAGACAAATACCATATGATTTCACTCATATGTAGAATTTAAGCAAGAAAACAAGAGAATAAAGGAAAAAGAGAGAGAGGCAAACCAAGAAACAGACTCTTAACTACAGAGAACAAACTGATGGTGACCAGAGGGGAGATGGGTGGGGGAATGCAGGAAATAGGCGATAGGGATAAAAGAGTGTACTTATCATGATGAGATAAAATAAAATCAAGTGGTAAAAAAATACATCACCAAAAAAGTTAGGAATTGAAACCAAAAGTAAGATCTTTTTCTTTGTCAAGATCTGTCTCATCAGAGACATGTCATTTCAGAAACAATCAAATGGATATCTACTGCCTACCAAGTGGACAGAGGAACAGAGAGAAAGCTGCTCTGCAGAGACTTGGAGAAGAAAGTATAATCTGTGGGCAGGAGCATAAATTCAGGATAGAGAGAGAAAACACGGTATTTCAGACTCCAGTTTCAGCTGTCTTACTCCTGCTTGTGGATTTCTTGAGGTACCTCCTAATCCTTATAATGAACTTTTATCTTAAGCCAGTTTTTATTCTACAACTTGTAATCAAAAGTGTACTGTCTAATGCACAAAGCCAGCCGAAGGATCACTTCTTTTTTTTTTTTTTTCCTAATGGTAACACTAGGGTTTATTAAGCTGTGTCTTAGTACAGATGCTGGGGCTTGCCCATGGTGCTCTTGATGTATAAAGCCTAGACATTCTGCCAATTCTCCTTGAGCAAGGGTGCCAGGAAACTGACAGCTAAGGGGATGTTGTACACAAGCTCATCACCTGTCATCTGCACGTGGCCAACAGCCACTGCCAGACACAGCACCTTCTTCATCTGGAATTTGATGATGGACTTCACTTCATCCACTTTGGCCACCACGTTCTCATTGTGGGTCAGCAAGGAAGGGAACTTGCCAGCCTTATGGAGGCCTGGGCCCAGGATTTGTGGGATCTGCTTGATCAGAAATTCTGATGCCAAAAAGGGATCATACTTCTTGGCCAGCTTCTTGACTAATTTTTTATTCTTGTTGAGTTTCTTCAGTGCCTTAGTATCCACGTGGGGAATATCCACAGCCCTTGGCATCATCACAGTCCTGCTGGTCCCCCCAAAAACATATGGGGAACTTGGGGTGGGGAGTGGACTTAAGTCTGACTGTGCCTGAGAAGCATTTTTCCTTCTGAGGCTCATAGTTCGAGCTGACCTGCAGCTCCACCATCTCCAAAACCTACCTGCACTTGCACTGACTGCCGGGCAGGACCTCCCACCACCTCCTCGTCCAGGGCGGCTTGGGAGACTTCGCTGCTTGTGGAGCCTCGCAGCGCAACAACAGGAAAAGAGAGCCCACTGAAGGGTGACTTCTGCCATGAATTTTGAGGTTTATTATAGAAATAATGACTTGTAAGATTAGAAAATACCTCAGTGGTCCCTCTCAATTAGACATAATCCCTACACTATCTTTTCCAAATATCAGCAGACTCTACTTTAAAAACTCTAATAATGGAGACTTTATTATCTCCAAAGGCAGATATTTTCATATTTGAACGATTCTGGCTATTAGAAAATTGCTCTGTGTAAGTGGGCAGAAATCTAGTCACCCAAAATATTATAACATCTGGGATCATTTGGAAAAAACATGGTATCCCTTTCCCTATGGCAGCTGTATAGCAGGTTGAAGACAATGACCACAGCTCCACCATTCTTCTTCCTCTTGTTCCCTTTGTGTGTAACACACGCACAAACCACACACATACCCAAGCACATGCATACATACACACACTGTCTTCTCCCTAAAAAATAGAATTTCCTTGCTCAATTCTCTCACAAGAAGCTTAGAGCAGTTAAAATGACATGTTTAATGTCGGACTTGGATTTGATTTCAACTCTGCCTTTGTTGGATGTGTAGCTCTGGACAAATCAGTTATCTCGGAGTCTCAGGTCCCTCACATATGAACTGGGCATAATAAAAGTGTTCAATACAAAGGAGTATTGTGAGGATTGAATGAAATGATTCATGTAAAGAATGAAGCGCACACACACACACACACACACACACACAGAATGCAGCACAGCATCTGCCCCTGGTAGGCATTCAGTAAATAGGAGCCATTATTATCCTATTAATAATACTATTGATACTGGTTATTATGATTGCCCTTATGTAGAAATCTGGTCTTGTTTGACCAATGCTCTCAAACTGTTAGATATAATGACAGCAGATTAGTAGCTCTGTGTGCTTACTATAATACCAGACACCACAGAATTGGTAGATTATCTCCCTCTGCAGAGGAAGGAGAGACACAGCTTAAGTAGTTGTCCACAGTCACACAGCTAGTAGGTAGCAGAGCAAGAATCCTAATCCAAGAATTCTGACCCAGACACTATTGCAACACGCCAGTTATGCCGTCATAGCTCATTAATTATCCGCAAGGTGGTGCTCAGCCATGGACAGTGGCTTTTTCTGCTAAACCCTCTCAAGCAGATAAGCAATTCAAAATGAGGCCCCATGGGCGTGAGTCAGCATTTCTAATGCAGGCATTTTCTTCCAAAAGCAGGACTTCAAGTCAGTATTTAAGGAGAGCACATAAGTCATGAGGATGTTACATATATCACGGTGACTATAGTTAATGCTACTATACAGCATATTTGAAATTTGCTAAGAGAGTAGAACTTAAAGGTAAACTAATAATAACAAGGAGAGTAGATAGGAGGTGTGGTCAGTAGCACAAATTTAGGGCACAAGAGAGACACTTAAATGCCTGAAGAAAATATGGGCGAAAAACTTTTGAGTGTGAACCAAAACATAAGGAACTCCCTACAACTAATGTCCCTATGTCTGGTCCCATCACACAAATTTCACATCCTCGTATCCACATTGCTAATTAAGTCATTCCTTTTAAGAGATGAAAACCAACCATAATAAATTTAGGTGTAAATTAATTTGTAAGTGTTTGTTATGTTTTTCCCTTCCCCAATGTATTCAATAAAATTCTGCCTTGTTCTGGGCTTCTCACTAGACCTCAATCCCTCCCCACCTTCAAAAAATAGATTCAAAATGCTGCAGTTCTGCTTCTGGCCCATTTTCGACAGAGAATTGGCAAATGAGAAGAGAAGAATGGAGAAGTGGAGAGAAATTTCATCAGAAAGGCAAACATTTAGTCCACTAATAGCATAAAATATAGGGGCAAAGGATAAGAGAGAAGAAACATGGAGATCACTAAGGCTCGCTTTTGTGTTGTTTTGTTTTTACCCAGGTACGTTCCATGGAGGATGGATAGTGGTTTAAGATAAAGGCTCGGGGTGGATAGAGAGTGTGAGAGATGTGAAGATGGGAGGCAGGGCAATGGGGGGCGTGAAAGAACTGAGTAGGAGTTACACCCCTGTTGATGTCTGCCAAGGGATTCAAGTCAGGATCGGAATCACTTCTAATCACTTTTAGATGTCACACTTGGTTTCTTTGACGACAGCTACAGAGACAACTCCAGCTAGCTGGAGCTCTTGGGTTTATTCTGGTTAGAGCAACACGCATCAGAGGCACCCACACACGTGCCCACCTTGCTGGAATGAGCAATTCTTATCCTGTTTGCTTCTCCTTGCCAGCAAGCAGATCTGTCAAATAAATCATTTTCGTGATACTGATGAACCAATATTAAGCAAATTACGCTCCCTTGCCACTTCCAAGGATGTACTATAAATACGAATCCCTAACGCACCTGCTGCTCCTTACAGTTTTAAACTTCTCTTTCAACTCGTTTGGACTTTACAACATACCTGGAAAGCAAGCAGGGTCATTATCACCATTTTACAAGATGAGGGAAAGGCGGTTCATAGAAGATGCATGGCTTTCACAAGATCCCAATGTCGGTGTGTGGCAGAGCCAGATTTTAACTCAATTTCTGACTGCAAGTCCCCCGGGCTCCATGGGATTTGTCACCACATTTCTCCACTGTATGAGCTCCATGAAGCATGTGCTTCACATAATTAGCTCATGGAGATGGACAATTATGGAGAGGCAAAAAGCATTTGGCTTAGAGCTTGGAGGACTTGGTTCTAGTCCCTCCTTTTCTATGACTTTGGATAAGTCATTTTTCCACTCTGAAGTTTATCGACTTCATCTGCTTGTATTGAAGTATAGTTAACACACAGTTACATTAGTTTCAGGTGAGCAACATAGTGATTCGCTAAGTCTATACATCATGCTGTGCTCATTGACGATATTCCCAATGCTGTACCTTTCATCCCTAGTGCTTACGCATTCCATAACTGGAAGCCTGTATCTCTCACTCCCCTTCACCTATCTTGCCCATTCCCCACTCCAACCCCCTCCCCTCTGGCAATCAATTCTCTGTACTTATAGGTCCGATTCTGTGTTTTGTTTGTTTGTTCCTTTGTTCTGTTTTTTAGATTCCACATGTAAGTGAAATCATATGGTATTTGTCTTTCTCTCCTTTTTTTATGTTTGCATTTTACAACTCCAGTATTCCATATTAACAATGATAATAGCTATTATTACTGAAGGCTTATATAAGGTAGACACTAATAATAGGTACATAGATTTGTCATCCATTTAATTTTCATAACCTTGCAAGGTTTTGGAGAGGTTAAAGTAACTCCCAAACTGGCAAATAGCAGAACCAGGATTTGAACACAGATCAAAAAGATTCTTTTTTCACAGCACCATGTAGCCTCAAAATCTCTTGTTGAATTATCAAAATATGTGAGTGACTATAAAAGAGGCAGGCCACTCTAGATTGGTGGGTTTAATAAGCAAGAGAACTTACATACAAGCCTTGTCTTGAATGGCAGCAAGACAAGTAGATCTCTGCACCTGACAGAATCTTACAAGTTTATAGAGGTGTTGAACAGGATCCTGTCATGTATCCAGTCCAGATGGTCTCAATAACACATTACTGTCTCAAGGCTGTGTCCTTGAAAATGACTCCTAGTGTGGACAGTGGGTGGAACATACATTCCAAGGGTGGGGGTGGGTGGGGTGGGGAAAGGAGGAGCCTCTAATTGCCTGGGTCCAGCTCATGGTTCAACCGGTGATCACATCCTCTCAATGACCTCCTTCAACAGGTTTGGATCTGACTTTGTCTTCCTCAGGGTCTACGTTCTTAGAAACTGCTTTGTATTCCCCAGAAACGTGGAGCTTCTGTGTGGTCCCCATACCTGCTTCTGTCTTGAATCTATGTGGTCAGAAGGATTTCTCTTTTGAATGTGATCAGTAGACTTTTTTCCAAGTCTACAACCTCTTACCTGTTAAACCCCTTGTTTAAAATTGCTGGTGCATTACTATCTATCTTCCTTCCCCCAGCACTAAACCAGGAAATATGTGCATATACAGTTTCTATTTATTGGTACACAGGAAAGTAAACGCTAGGGAGTAAAACATGATAATAAATGCTTTTCTTTACATCAAAAGCTTGAGAACCTTATGTAGGAGAAGAAAAAACCTCCAAATACCTGTTGAGACAAGCTTTGGGCTTGCTTCCTTATGGATTGTAGCCGTATTTCTGAAACACACATTCTAAGCAAGTGGTACAGGTTTGGTCACTTAATTAAGTCAGTAGGCCCTCTTCAAGCCAAATGCAGGACTCTCTAACCCTCACACCGTGAGGGAAAATACCATTTCCAAGTCAAACAAGAAAAGCACTATCTGAACTTCATGGCCACCAACACACAGCCATCTCCTCAGGCAAATAGGCATTTCCAGCCTTAGGTTCCTACACAGCTCGGACATTCCAGACCATGACAGAGTCACCAGGCTGACCCCACACCCTCTCACAGACACAGAAACTGAGGGCCAGAGACTTGCTCAATGTCAGGAGACTCCTAAAGACTGTACTCTTAATTCCCTGCCCTTTTATTAAAACTTAACGCTTCCTCTTGGGAAACCAAACAACCGCTGGGAGTCATCCTGACCAGCCACTATAGAGAACTGCCCTTGGCAAAAATCCTCTTTTCCTCCTGACTTTTCTAAGATAGATCCACCAAATATCATGTCCATAAATGGCCTTAGAGAGCCAATTTAAGATCTCCCCAAATTACTGTGAAAGAAAGAAGGAAAGAAGGAAAGGAAGAAATCTTCACCAATAAGTGCCAGAAATGTGGGATTATGCCAAATTAAAGGGGTGTTTTACTTGGTACTGCTTGAAGCCTTTGATATATTAAAGGTGTATTGTGATCTCCTAATAGGGAAATAGGTTCCCCCACTTATTTGGCCACGTTTATATTTTTTATCCCCTCCTTGGAGAAGTGCACACATTCAGTGTTCTATGAAGCACACTTTGAGATATGTTAATGTAGTCTGATATTCTTAAGATCACATTCACAATGTTCACAAAGCAGAAAAGACTTGTTTAAGGCCTTATAGAGTGCATTCCAAAGAAGGAGGACTGATCTGCAACAACATGGATAAAACTGAAGGGCGTTATGCTAAATGAAATAAGCCAGATAGAGCAATACAAATACTGCATGGTGTAATTTTTACGTGGAATCTAAGTATACACATACACACTTGCCAATTTCATAAAAACAGAGAGTACAGTGGTGGTTGCTGAGGGCTAGGGGATGCCAAAATGAGGAGATGTAGGTCAAAGGATACAAATTTTGGAGTTATGAATAAGTTCTGAGGATCTGATGTGTAGTACAAGGACTATCATTAATAACATGTTTTGTATACTTGCAATTCAGTGGGAGTAGATTTTAAGTCTACTCACACCACACACACACACACACACACACAGAAAAATAACTATGTGAGGTTTTAGAAGTATTAATTAACTTGACTGTGGTAATCAAGGAGGACTGCAATCTATCTATCTTTGAGGTCAATGATGTATTTACAACACCATCCTGCCATAGTCCAAAACAGGAATAACTTCGGCCCACAAGACTCAAAAACAATGCAAGCTGCCTGAGGCCAGGGACTTTATTTTGTTAACTACTGAGCATCTAGCACAGTGCTTGGCACATTGAAGATATCCAGAAGTATTTGTTTAATAAAAAAGTGTTATCAACAACACAGGATCACTTTGTCTTGTTGACTCTTTGCAACAACCCTACAATTGTTATAATTTGTCAGAAATTTGAAGATTAGAAATTAGAAATTTGAGATTAGAAAGGGGATGGTAACTCGTCACAAGTTCACAGAGATAATAAGTAACTATGATGGTATACTAGCTTAGTATTTCTCAAATCCTGCATATAAATCACCTGGGTGTCTTTTAAAACTGTAGACTGAAATTCAGTGGGTTTGGGGTAGGATCTGCAAATCTGCATTTCTAATAAGCTCTCAAGAGAAGTTGATTCTGCCATACCACAGACTACACTTTGAATAGCGAAACCCTAGTTCACAATCATAGAATGCCAGAGTTTTAAAAGGAAAATATAGGTGGTCAAGTTAGAAATATGAAGCCTAGATATTACAAAATGCTCCCTCTTAGGCCATTTATGGATGTTCACATCACTACTCTGACCTGACATCAGGCCAAAATCCTGCCAACCCTACTATAGACAAGGCATCACAAAGTGACATAGCCAACGCATAATGATGTGCCATGGAGGACCTGGGAAGAAATACCCCATAATACTTTCCCCCTGCCCTGTGACTTCCCACCAGAGGTCACCATAAGCCAAAACCAACAGGAAACAGGAGGCAGAAAAGTCCACTAATATAATCCAGTCAGGTCAGCCTCAGAGGACAAAGAGCAGAGTAGAGAAAAACAGGGGGTTGTTTAGGAAGGGCACATTGACTCTATCCAATGCACTTCTGGCTCTCTGTAGAGACTGGACCAAGCTCACTTCCACCTCTTCTTTCACCTAGGGTGGAACAAACATCAAGGGAAAAAGAGGGGAGGGAAGGGGGTTGTATTTTTCTACTTTGTGTCTGCATGCTTCCCCCAGAACTGGATGACACTACCATCTGTGGAAAAGCAGTATGTCTCTTCACTGGCAGGTTAGACCCTCTGTCAGTGTTCTTGACATTGGCAGAAAAACTTCTCACTCTTCTCTGTCTCTGAGTAGGCATCTCTCACTTCTCTGAATTCTCGTCCCTCTCATCCTCTAGAGAATGAGCTCTCAGGATTCCCCTGCTCATTATCTTACTGTTTCTTCTCAGATTCATTCCTAAGTATCTCTTCTTAAATACAGTAGTTTTTAAAAAATGTTTTATCTGCTGAAGGCTCTAACACCCTATCTTTGAGGCTTACTCTCAACCCCATTCCTCCAGTTCCATTGGCCATGGGAACCCCCACTTAGATGATGAGACAGCCCTTCAATCTCAAGCGGCCAACTACACTCAGCACCTTTCCTCTGAGGTCCCTCCTTGGCTCTCTTCTCATGATAAAGTCACCATCACCCTCCTGCTAATCACCCAGTCTCAAAGCCAACTGTAACAAATTCTAGCTCCCATGACATCACTACTTATATCCTTAGTTTCCTTCCCATTGACAAGATTGCTGTTTAATTTCTCATTTTTTTCTTTCCTTGGCTAATAAAATAATTTTCTAATTAATTTCTTGCTTTTTTTTTTACCTCTCTAGCCCAATTTACACACACAACCATCAGATTAATATTCCAAAAATACAGTTCTGATTATATCATACTTAAAAAAAATCATTCAAGCTTCGAATAGCTGTTGAAGGGAAAATAACTGTGAATGTGTGAACAAGGAGGACAGGAGGCAATGTTAGCATCCCATCTCTTTGGACTCCATCTGTTTTTCTGTTCTTTATCTTCTGTATGTTTTTTTTGCTGGCGGTCAGTGTCTTTCTTTTTGTTCACTTCCAAATCTTTTGCAAATTCTGGAATTGGAGATAGTGCTAGAGGGAAGAAAGGAGAAACAAGATTCATGGTAGTTGAGGAAGAGGGGGGCAGTGAAGACCTGAATGACCGAACTGGTCTTGATAATTGCTAGTCATTCATTGGGAAATTGAAAGCATGAATGGTATTTAAAAAAAACAGTGTTTCTAAATATGGCTAAAGTGGAACTGACTTCACTGACCAGAGTTCTTAGTGTCAATATCAGTTCTGGGGGCTTGGAAGTTCTGAAAGGGAAATGACCCAATTCTAATTACTTCAATCTGAATGGAACCAAAATCAAAGTACTCAGTTCAGTAGATGTTCAGGAAAATATTAAAAAATAGAAAAGTCATGACTTGTTTAACTATGAAATCATAATCCTAATAGTTGAGAGTCTTTGAATGGCTACAGCATAACACACTTAAAGGGATTTGGTCAGCAAGATAATGAACGTCAACTCTGAAGAGGAAGAGGATGAGTATGGAAATAACTATAACAAAGCTAATGGGGAGGACGGAGCTGGTCTACCCAGAGAATATTAGGAAGAGTAGGAAGAGAAGGAGAATGAGGGCAAGATGAAGCAAGTTCAGAATTGGGAAAGGGAAAAGAGGAAATAGATCTCTTATGTTCACAGAAAGAATTTCAGGATGGATATTGTGATGACTATGTTGACAAGGAGAGAGTAGAAGATGGAGAAGGTCTTCAAGGAAAAAAGAAAAATCAAGATGCAAAGGATGAAAGAGAATGACATGACTAGACCATTCTTAAACCAGACCCCGTAATGCTACTGGTTTTTTGGTAAAATGGTCACTACAGTGATTTCCATAGAAAATAAACATGTAACTCTTCATAGAATATGTTTTACTATTTTCATAATGTCTTCATTAAAATAAGCTTTATTAATCTGTTAATAATTATATGTGTAGAAACATTTTTATTGATGTCATTGTCATATTCCCTAGAAATTCATTGGGAATTTTAATTTTTCTCATTATCTTATTCTTGTTAATCATTACTAGCCAACAATGAAAACATGACTGATTTTAAACAAGTTTAATATGGTACATTTTTTTCATGTTTTAAACTTATTTTAAAAATGAAGTTAACGAGGCGCCTGGGTGACTCAGTCGTTAAGCATCTGCCTTCGGCTCAGGTCATGATCCCAGAGTCCTGGCATCGAGCCCCACACTGGGCTCCCTGCTCAGAGGGAAGCTTGCTTCTACTTCTCCCACCCCCCCTGCTTGTGTTCCCTCTCTCGCTGTGTCTCTGTCAAATAAATAAATAAAATCTTAAGAAAAAAAACGGAAATTAAAGTTGCTATAATATGCAAAGGCAACAGTTTTTCTTTTGAATGGCAAATTGATTATTTTCATAACTGACCCAGAGACCTCTAGTTGGGAAGCTCTTAGTTTTGTGTTTGTTTGTTTGTTTAGTAAGAGTTTTAAATTTTTTGTGTTTTGTCACATGAGTAGTTTGGAGGAAAAGAGTAAAATAATAAAGATTCTATTCAGCCACACAGTTCAAGAATTTTAACACTCTTTGTATGACAGTATATTTGTATTGTGTTAAATTCCTCATGAATCTCTTCCTAAAAATTTGAAGTTACTACTTTTTGTGCAACTGTTTTTTTCCAAATTTAAAGATTTTTTTTTATTTGAGAGACAGGGAGAGGGAGAAGCAGACTCCCCACTGAGCAGAGAGCCCGACACGGGCCTCGATCCTAGGACCCTGAGATCATGATGTGAATTGAAGGCATGCTTAACCGACTGAGCCACCTGGGCGCCCCTGTTTTCCAACTTTAGTGGGGAATAATTGACAATTAAAAATTGTATATGTGAGGGGGTGGAGCAAGATGGTGGAGGAGTAGGAGACCTGGATTTCGTCTGGTCTCAGGAATTCAGCTGAATAGGGATCAAACCGTTCTGAACACCTACGAACTCAACAGGAGATCGAAGAGAAGAATAGCAACAACTCTCTGAAAAGAAAAACGACCACTTTCTGGAAGGTAGGACGTGCAGAGAAGTGAATCCGAGGTGATATTTGCGAGGACAGATGGCGGGGGAGGGGGCCTCCGTCGGCCCCTTCTGGCAAGTGTTAGAGCCCCGGAGCACAAAATCAGAACTTTTAGAAGTCAGCTCCACTGAGGGACGTCGCTCCAGTGGCTAAGCTGGGGGGTGGAACCCTCGTGGGACAGTGTGGTCTCAGGACCCTCGGGGTCACAGAAAGACCGGGGGTGCCTGAGTGTGGCAGACCTCCCAGGTATTGCAGCAGGGGAAGCGGCTGCAGAGACGGAGCCAAGGTACGGGCTCTCAGCTCGGGGTTGCCATAAACTGATCGGTGACAGTCGGGCCACTGCTCCTCCAGCAGGGACCCGACAAGCGGCAGATCTGGGGAGACTCCCCTCCCTCTCCTAGGAGGAGCAGTGCGGGAGCGCACTGCAGGGACCTGCTGGGTTTGAAGACTCCACACAGGGTTGGGTGCCAGAGATAGAAATGCTCGGTCACAGGCCGGGTGAGCACGGAGTGCAGCCGGAGACTGGGGAGACAGGAGTGATTGACTGCTTTTCTCTGGGGGCGCACTGAGGAGTGGGGCCCCGAGTTCTCGGCTCCTCTGGGGTGGAGATTGGGAGGCCACCATTTTCACTCTCGTCCTCCAAAGCTGTACGGAACATTTGCAGGGAACAAAATCTCCCAAGAGTAAACCCGAGCAGATTGCTTAGCCCTGACCAACAAGGGCGGGACAATTCCGCCTCTGGCAAAGACATTTGGGAACCACGGCAACAGGCCCCTCCCCCAGAAGATCAGCACGAACAGCCAGCCAAGACCAAGTTTACCGATCAATGAGAACTAAGAAGTCCAGCACTAGGGGAATACTGTACATAGAATTCATAGCTTTTTTACCATGATTCATTAGTCTTTCAAAGTTAATTTTTTTAACTGTTTTTTTTATTTTTCTTTTTCCCTTTTTCAACCAACATCTTATCAATCCTTTATAAAAAAAACATTTTTATTTTTCATTTTTAGAGTCATATTCTATCCCTTCATAGTAGTTATCCTTATTTTTGGCATATATATATATATAAGTTGTTCTCTCTTTAAAATTTTGAGATACAGCTTCTTCTAACATATCAAAATATACCCAAATCTCTAGTGTATGGCTTTGTTCTAGTCTCCTGCCTAATCACATTCTCTCCCCTTTTTTTTTCTTTCTTTCTTTATTTTTATCCTCTTCATTCCTTTTTCAAGCACCTTATCAATTCATTTTTTAAAATTTTTTATAATTTTCATCTCTATAGTCATATGCCATCCCTTCATTGTATCAACCCTTATTTTGTACATATATAAGTCTATCTTTCTTTAAAATTTTAGGAGGCACTTTCTTCTAACAGACCAAACTACACCCAAAATCTACTGTGTGACATCGATCTATACACTAGCCTGATCATATTTGATCATATTCTGTTTTTTTTGTTTTGTTCTGTTTTTGTTTGTTTTCATCTTTTTTTTTTTTTCTTTTTTCTTTCTTTCCCTTTCTTTTCCCCTGGTTTCAGGTCTTTTCTGATTTGTTTAGAGTATATTTTCTGGGGACGTTGTTAACCTGTTAACATTTCATTCTCTCATTCATCTATTCTCCTCTGGACAAAATGACAAGACGAAAAAAAATCACCTCAACAAAAAGAACAAGAGGTAGTACCGTCTGCCAGGGATCTACTCAATACGGACATTAGTACAATGTCAGAACTAGAGTTCAGAATCATGATTTTAAAAATACTAGCTGGGCTTGAAAAAAGCATTGAAGTTATTAGAGAAACCCTTCCTGGAGAAATAAAAGCACTAAAATCTAACCAAGTCGAAATCAAAAAGACTATTAATGAGGTGCAATAAAAAATGGGGGCACTAAAAGCTAGGATAAATTAGGCAGAAGAGAGAATTAGCGATATAGAAGACCAAATGATGGAAAATAAAGAAGCTGAAAAAGGGAGATAAACAACTACTGGATCACAAGGGCAGATTTCGAGAGAAAAGTGATACGATAAGACGAAACAACATTAGAATAATTGGGATCCCAGAAGAAGAAGAAAAAAGAGAGAGAGGGGCAGAAGGTATATTGGAGCAAATTACAGCAGAGAACTTCCCTAATGTGGGGAAGGAAACAGGCATCAAAATCCAGGAGGCACAGAGAACCCCTCTCAAAATCAATAAAAATAGGTCAACACCCCGTCATCTAATAGTAAAACTTACGAGTCTCAGAGACAAAGAGAAAATCTTGAAAGCAGTTCGGGAGAAGCGATATGTAACCTATAATGGTAGAAACATTAGATTGGCCACAGACCTATCCACAGAGACCTGTCAGGCCAGAAAAGACTGGCATTATATCTTCAGAGCACTAAACGAGAAAAATATGCAGCCAAGAATACTATATCCAGCTAGGCTGTCATTGAAAATAGAAGGAGAGATAAAAATCTTCCAGGACAAACAAAAACTAAAGGAATTTGCAAACATGAAACCAGCCCTCCAAGAAATATTGAAAGGGGTCCTCTAAGCAAAGAGAGAGCCTAAAAGCAGCAAAGATCAGAAAGGAACACAGACAATATAGAGTAACCGTCACCTTACAGGCAATACAATGGCACTAAATTCATATCTTTCAATAGTTAACCTAAATGTAAATGGGCTATGTGCCCCAATCAAAAGACACAGGCTATCAGATTGGATTAAAAAACAAGACCCATCCATATGCTGTCTGCAAGAGACTCATTTTAGACCCAAAGACACCCCAGATTGAAAGTGAGGGGGTGGAAAACCATTTACCATGCTAATGGACACCAAAAGAAAGCTGGGGTGGCAATCCTTATATCAGACAAATTAGATTTTAAACAAAGACTGTAATAAGAGATGAGGAAGGACACTATATCCTACTTAAAGGGTCTATCCAACAAGAAGATCTAACAATTGTAAATATCTATCCCCCTAAGATGGGAGCGGCCAATTATATAATGCAATTAATAACAAAAGCAAAGAAACACATCGACAAAAATACAAGAATAGTGGGGGACTTTAACACACCCCTGACTGAAATGGACAGATCATCTAAGCAAAATATCAACAAGGAAATAAAAACTTTAAATGACACACTGAACGAAATGGACTTCACAGATATATTCAGAACATTCCGTCCCAAAGCAACAGAATACACATTCTTCTCTAGTGCACATGGAACACTCTCCAAAATAGATCACATCCTAGGTCACAAATCAGGTCTCAACCGGTACAAAAAGATTGGGATTATTCCCTGCATATTTTCAGACCACAATGCTTTGAAACCAGAACTCAATCACAAGAGGAAAGTCGGAAAGAACTCAAATACATGGAGGCTAAAGAGCATCCTACTAAAGAATGAATGGGTCAACCAGGAAATTAAAGAAGAATTAAAAAAAAATTCATGGAAACCCATGAAAATGAAAACACAACTGTTCAAAATCTTTGGGATGCAGCAAAGGCAGTCCTGAGAGGAAAGTATATAGCAATACAAGCCTTTCTCAAGAAACAAGAAAGGTCTCAAATACACAACCTAACCCTACACCTAAAGGAGCTAGAGAAAGAACAGCAAATAAAGCCTAAACCCATCAGGAGAAGAGAAATAATAAAGATCAGAGCAGAAATCAATGAACTAGAAACCAAAGAACAATAGAACAGATCAACGAAACTAGGAGCTGGTTCTTTGAAAGAATTAACAAGATTGATAAACCCCTGGCCAGACTGATCAAAAAGAAAAGAGAAATGACCCAAATCAACAAAATCGTGAATGAAAGAGGAGAGATCACAACCAACACCAAAGAAATACAAACAATTATAAGAACATATTATGAGCAACTCTATGCCAGCAAATTAGGTAACCTGGAAGAAATGGGTGCATTCCTAGAGATGTATCAACTACCAAAATTGAACCAGGAAGAAATAGAAAACCTGAACAGACCTATAACCACGAAGGAAATTAAAGCAGTCATCAAAAATCTCCCAACAAACAAAAGCCCAGGGCCAGATGGCTTCCCAGGGGAATTCTATCAGACATTTAAAGAAGAATTAATACCTATTCTCCTGAAACTGTTCCAAAAAATAGAAATGGAAGGAAAACTTCCAAACTCATTTTATGAGGCCACCATTACCCTTGATGCCCAAACCAGACAAAGATCCCATCAAAAAGGAGAATTACAGACCAATATCCTTGATGAATATGGATGCAAAAATTCTCACCAAAATACTAGCCAATAGGATCCAACAGTACATTAAAAGGATTATTCACCACGACCAAGTGGGATTTATCCCTGGGCTGCAAGGTTGGTTCAACATCCGCAAATCAATCAACGTGATACAATATATTAACAAAAGAAAGAACAAGAATCATATGATCCTCTCAATAGATGCAGAAAAAGCTTTTGACAAAGTACAGCGTCCTTTCTTGATCAAAACTCTTCAGAGTATAGGGAAAGAGGATACATACCTCAGTATCATAAAAGCCATCTATGAAAAACCCACAGCAAATATCATTATCAAAGGGGAAAAGCTGAGAGCTTTCCCACTCAGGTCAAGGACACGGCAGGGATGTCCACTCTCACCACTGCTATTCGACATAGTATTAGAAGTCCTAGCCACAGCAATCAGACAACAAAAAGAAATCAAAGGCATTCAAATCGGCAGAGAGGAAGTCAAACTCTCACTCTTTGCAGATGATATGATACTTTATGTGGAAAACCCAAAGGACTCCACTCCAAAACTGCTAGAACTCATACAGGAATTCAGTAAAGTGGCAGGATATAAAATCAATGCACAGAAATCAGTGGCATTCCTATACACCAACAACAAGACAGAAGAGAGACAAATTAAGGAGTCGATCCCATTTACAATTGCACCCAAAACCATAAGATACCTAGGAATAAATCTAACCAAAGAGGTGGGGCGGAGCAAGATGGCGGAGGAGTAGGAGACCTAGATTTCGTCTGGTCTCAGGAATTCAACTGAATAGGGATCAAACCATTCTGAACACCTACGAACTCAACAGGAGATCAAAGAGGAGAGTAGCAACAACTCTATGAACAGAGAAGCGACCACTTACTGGAAGGTAGGACGTGCGGAGAAGTGAATCCGAGGCGATATTCGGGAGGGTAGACGGCGGGGGAGGGGCCTCCGCCGGCCGCTTCTGGCAAGTGCTAGAGCCGCGGAGCCCAAAATCGGACCTTTTAGAAGTCGGCTCCGCTGAGGGACGTCGCTCCAGTGGCTAAGCGGAGGTGGAACCCTCGCGGGACAGTGGGGTCTCAGGACCCTTGGGGTCACAGAAAGACCGGGGGAGCCTGAGTGCGCCAGAGCTCCCAGGTATCGGAGCGGGGAAGCCGGCTGCGGAGGCGGAGCTGAGGCGCGGGCTCTCAGCTTGGGGTTGCCATAAACTGTGATCCGCGGCCCAGTCGGGCCACTGCTCCTGCAGCAGGGACCCAACAGGCGGCAGATCCGGGGAAACTCCCCTTCCTTCCCGGGGAGGAGTGGCAAGGGAGCGCACCGCAGGGATCTGCTGGGTTTGGAGACTCCACACGGGGTCGGGTGCCAGAGATACAAACGCTCGGTCACAGGCCGGGTGAGCACGGAGTGCGGCCGGAGACCGGGGACAAGGGAGTGACTGCTTTTCTCTGGGGGCGCACTGAGGAGTGGGGCCCCCAGTTCTCGGCTCCCCCGGGTGGAGATTGGGAGGCCACCATTTTTGCCCTGGTCCTCCAAGGCTGTACAGAGAGCTTGCAGGGAACAAAAGCTCCTGAGATCAAACCCGAGCAGCTTGCTTGGCCCGGACCGACAAGGGCGGGGCAATTCAGCCTCCGGCAAAGACATTTGGAAACCACAGCAACAGGCCCCTCCCCCAGAAGATCAGCACGAACAGCCAGCAAGCCAAGACCAAGTTTACCGATCAAGGAGAACGGGAGAACTCCAGCACTAGGGGAATACTGCACATAGAATTCATGGCTTTTTTTTTACCATGATTCATTAGTTCATCGAAGTTAATTTTTGTTAACTGTTTTTTTTTCTTTTTCTTTTTCCCTTTTTCAACCAACATCTTATCAATCTCTTTTTCAAAAAAAACAAAACATTTTTTATTTTTCATTTTTAGAGTCATATTTTATCCCTTCATAGTAGTTACCCTTATTTTTGGCATATATATATATATATAAGTTGTTCTCTCTTTAAAATTTTGAGATACAGTTTCTTCTAACAGATAAAAATATACCCTAAATCACTAGTGTATGGTTCTGTTCTAGTCTCCTGCCTGATCACATTCTCTCCCTTTTTTCTTTTTTTTTTTAAATCTTCTTTCTTTTTTCAAACAACTTCTTATCTTATCAAGTCCTTTTATAAAATCTTTTATAATTTTCATCTTTACAGTCATCTTCTATCCCTTCATTGTATCAACCCTTATTTTGTACATATATGTCTTTCTTCTTTTAAAATTTTAGGAGGCACTTTTTTCTAACAGACTAAAATACGCCCAAAATCTAGTGTGTGGCACTGATCTATGCACTAGCCTGATCATATTTGATCACATTCTGCTTTTTTTTGTATTGTTCTGTTTTTGTTTTTATCTTTTTTTTTTCTTTTTTTTTTTTCTCTCTTTCTTTTTTCTTTCTTTCCCTTTCTTTTCCCCTGGTTTCAGGTCTTTTCTGATTTGTATACAGTATATTTGCTGGGGACGTTGTAAACCTGTTAGCATTTTGTTCTCTCATTCATCTATTCTCCTCTGGACAAAATGACAAGATGAAAAAAATCACCTCAGCAAAAAGAACAAGAGATAGTACGTCAGCCAGGGACCTACTCAATACGGACATTAGTACGATGTCGGACCTAGAGTTCAGAATCATGACTTTAAAGATACTAGCTGGGCTTGAAAAAAGCGTGGAAGTTATTAGAGAAACCCTTTCTGGAGAAATAAAAGAACTAAAATCTAACCAAGTCGAAATCAAAAAGGCTATTGATGAGGTACAATCAAAAATGGGGGCACTAAATGCTAGGATAAATGAGGCAGAAGAGAGAATCAGTGATATAGAAGACCAAATGATGGAAAGTAAAGAGGCTGAGAAAAAGAGCAAGAAACAACTACATGATCACGAGGGCAGAATTCGAGAGATAAGTGATTCGATAAAACGAAACAACATTAGAATAATTGGGATCCCAGAAGAAGAAGAAAGAGAGAGAGGGGCAGAAGGTATATTGGAGCAAATAATAGCAGAGAACTTCCCTAATGTGAGGAAGAAAACAGGCATCAAAATCCAGGAGGCACAGAGAACCCCTCTCAAAATCAATAAAAATAGGTCAACACCCCAACATCTAATAGTAAAACTTACGAGTCTCAGAGACAAAGAGAAAATCCTGAAAGCAGCTCGGGAGAAGAGATATGTAACCTACAATGGTAAAAATATTAGATTGGCAACAGACCTATCCACAGAGACCTGGCAGGCCACAAAGGACTGGCAAGATATCGTCAGAGCACTAAACGAGAAAAATATGCAGCCAAGAATACTATATCCAGCTAGGCTGTCATTGAAAATAGAAGGAGAGATAAAAAGCTTCCAGGACAAACAAAAACTAAGGAATTTGCAAACACGAAACCAGCCCTCCAAGAAATATTGAAAGGGGTCCTCTAAGCAAAGAGAGAGCCTAAAAGCAGCAAAGATCAGAAAGGAACACAGACAACACACAGTAACAGTCACCTTACAGGCAATACAATGGCACTAAATTCATACCTTTCAATAGTTACCCTGAATGTAAATGGGCTCAATGCCCCAATCAAAAGACACAGGCTATCAGATTGGATTAAAAAACAAGAGCCATCCATATGCTGTCTGCAAGAGACTCATTTTAGACCCAAAGACACCCCCAGATTGAAAGTGAGGGGGTGGAAAACCATTTACCATGCTAATGGACACCAAAAGAAAGCCGGGGTGGCAATCCTTATATCAAACAAACTAGATTTTAAAACAAAGACTGTAATAAGAGATGAGGAAGGACACTATATCCTACTTAAAGGGTCTATCCAACAAGAAGATCTAACAATTGTAAATATCTATGCCCCGAACATGGGAGCAGCCAATTATATAAGGCAATTAATAACAAAAGCAAAGAAACACATTGACAACAATACGATAATAGTGGGGGATTTTAACACCCCCCTGACTGAAATGGACAGATCATCTAAGCAAAAGATCAACAAGGAATTAAAGACTTTAAATGACACACTGGACCAAATGGACTTCACAGACATATTCAGAACATTCCATCCCAAAGCAACAGAATACACATTCTTCTCTAGTGCCCATGGAACATTCTCCAGAATTGATCACATCCTAGGTCACAAATCAGGTCTCAACCGGTACCAAAAGATTGGGATCATTCCCTGCATATTTTCAGACCACAATGCTTTGAAACCAGAACTCAATCACAAGAGGAAAGTCGGAAAGAACTCAAATACATGGAGGCTAAAGAGCATCCTACTAAAGAATGAATGGGTCAACCAGGAAATTAAAGAAGAATTGAAAAAAATTCATGGAAACCAATGAAAATGAAAACACAACTGTCCAAAATCTTTGGGATACAGCAAAGGCAGTCCTGAGAGGAAAGTATATAGCAATACAAGCCTTTCTCAAGAAACAAGAAAGGTCTCAAAAACACAATCTAACCCTACACCTAAAGGAGCTGGAGAAAGAACAGCAAATAAAGCCTAAACCCATCAGGAGAAGAGAAATAATAAAGATCAGAGCAGAAATCAATGAACTAGAAACCAAAAGAACAGTAGAACAGATCAACGAAACTAGGAGCTGGTTCTTTGAAAGAATTAACAAGATTGATAAACCCCTGGCCAGACTGATCAAAAAGAAAAGAGAAATGACCCAAATCAACAAAATCATGAATGAAAGAGGAGAGATCACAACCAACACCAAAGAAATACAAACAATTATAAGAACATATTATGAGCAACTCTATGCCAGCAAATTAGGTAACCTGGAAGAAATGGGTGCATTCCTAGAGATGTATCAACTACCAAAATTGAACCAGGAAGAAATAGAAAACCTGAACAGACCTATAACCACTAAGGAAATTGAAGCAGTCATCAAAAGTCTCCCAACAAACAAAAGCCCAGGGCCAGATGGCTTCCCAGGGGAATTCTATCAGACATTTAAAGAAGAATTAATACCTATTCTCCTGAAACTGTTCCAAAAAATAGAAATGGAAGGAAAACTTCCAAATTCACTTTATGAAGCCACCATTACCTTGATCACAAAACCAGACAAAGATCCCATCAAAAAGGAGAATTACAGACCAATATCCTTGATGAACATGGATGCAAAAATTCTCACCAAAATACTAGCCAATAGGATCCAACAGTACATTAAAAGGATTATTCACCACGACCAAGTGGGATTTATCCCTGGGCTGCAAGGATGGTTCAACATCCGTAAATCAATCAACGTGATACAATACATTAACAAAAGAAAGAACAAGAATCATATGATCCTCTCAATAGATGCAGAAAAAGCATTTGACAAAGTACAGCATCCTTTCTTGATCAAAACTCTTCAGAGTATAGGGATAGAGGGTACATACCTCAATATCATAAAAGCCATCTATGAAAAACCTACAGCGAATATCATTCTCAATGGGGAAAAGCTGAGAGCTTTTCCCCTAAGGTCAGGAACGCGGCAGGGATGTCCACTCTCACCATTACTATTCAACATAGTATTAGAAATCCTAGCCACAGCAATCAGACAACAAAAAGAAATCAAAGGCATCCAAATCGGCAAAGAGGAAGTCAAACTCTCACTCTTTGCAGATGATATGATACTATATGTGGAAAACCCAAAAGACTCCACCCCAAAACTGCTAGAACTCATACAGGAATTCAGTCAAGTAGCAGGCTATAAAATCAATGCACAGAAATCAGTGGCATTCCTATACACCAACAACAAGACAGAAGAGAGACAAATCAAGGAGTCAATCCCATTCACAATTGCACCCAAAACCATTAGATACCTAGGAATAAATTTAACCAAAGAGGCAAAGGATCTGTACTCAGAAAACTATAAAATACTCAGGAAAGAAATTGAAGAAGACACAAAGAAATGGAAAAACGTTCCATGCTCATGGATTGGAAGAACCAACATTGTGAAGATGTCAATGCTACCTGGAGCAATCTACACATTCAATGCAATCCCCATCAAAATACCATCCACTTTTTTCAAAGAAATGGAAAAAATAATCCTAAAATTTGTATGGAACCATAAGAGACCCCGAATAGCCAGAGGAATGTCGAAAAAGAAAAGCAAAGCTGGCGGCATCACAATTCCGGACTTCCAGCTCTATTACAAAGCTGTCATCATCAAGACAGTTTGGTACTGGCACAAAAACAGACACATAGATCAATGGAACAGAATCGAGAGCCCAGAAATGGACCCTCAACTCTATGGTCAACTCATCTTTGACAAAGCAGGAAAGAATGTCCAGTGGATAAAAGACAGTCTCTTCAACAAATGGTGTTGGGAAAATTGGACAGCCACATGCAGAAGAATGAAACTGGACCATTTCCTTACACCACACACAAAAATAAACTCCAAATGGTTGAAAGACCTAAACGTGAGACAGGAGTCCATCCAAATCCTAAAGGAGAACACAGGTAGCAACCTCTTCGACCTCAGCCGCAGCAACTTCTTCCTAGAAACATCACCAAAGGCAAGGGAAGCAAGGGCAAAAATGAACTATTGGGATTTCATCAAGATAAAAAGCTTTTGCACAGCAAAAGAAACAGTCCACAAAACCAAAAGACAACCAACAGAATGGGAGAAGATATTTGCAAATGACATATCAGATAAAGGGCTAGTATCCAAAATCTATAAAGAACTTATCAAACTCAACACCCAAAGAACAAATAATCCAATCAAGAAGTGGGCAGAAGACATGAACAGACATTTTTCCAAAGAAGACATCCAAATGGCCAACAGGCACATGAAAAAGTGCTCAACATCACTCGGCATCAGGGAAATCCAAATCAAAACCTCAATGAGATACCACCTCACACCCGTCAGAATGGCTAAAATTAACAAGTCAGGGAATGACAGATGTTGGCGGGGATGTAGAGAAAGGGGAACCCTCCTACACTGTTGGTGGGAATGCAAGCTGGTGCAACCACTCTGGAAAACAGTATGGATGTTCCTCAAAAAGTTGAAAATAGAGCTACCATACAATCCAGCAATTGCACTGCTGGGTAGTTACCACAAAGATAAAATGTAGGGATCCGAAGGGGTACATGCACCCCAATGATTATAGCAGCAAGGTCCACAATAGCCAAACTGTGGAAAGAGCCAAGATGTCCATCGACAGATGAATGGATAAAGAAGAAGAGGTATATATACACAATGGAATATTATGCAGCCATCAAAAGGAATGAGATCTTGCCATTTGCAACGACGTGGATGGAACTGGAGGGTGTTATGCTGAGTGAAATAAGTCAATCAGAGAAAGACATGTATCATATGACCTCACTGATATGAGGAATTCTTAATCTCAGGAAACAAACTGAGGGTTGCTGGAGTGGTGGGGGGGTGTGGGAGGGATGGGGTGGCTGGGTGATAGACATTGGGGAGGGTATGGGCTATGGTGAGCACTGTGAATTGTGCAAGACTGTTGAATCACAGATCTGTACCTCTGAAACAAATAATGCAATATATGTTAAGAAAAGAAAAAAAGAAGAAGATAGCAGGAGGGGAAGAATGAAGGGGAGTAAATCGGAAGGGGAGACAAACCATGAGAGACAATGGACTCTGAAAAACAAACTGAGGGTTCTAGAGGTGAGGGGGGTCGGGGGATGGGTTAGCCAGGTGATGGGTATTAAAGAGGGAACATTCTGCGTGGAGCACTGCGTGTTATGGCCAAACAATGAATCATGGAACACTACATCAAAACTAATTATGTAATGTCTGGTGATTAACATAACAATAAAAAATTTTAAAAAATATGTGGTATATATATACAATGGAATACTATGCAGCCATCAAAAGGAATGAGATCTTGTCATCTGCAACAATGTGGATGGAACTGGAGGGTGTTACGCTGAGTGAAATAAATCAATCAGAGAAAGATATGTATCATATGACCTCACTGATGTGAGGAATTCTTAATCTCAGGAAACAAACGGAGGGTTGCTGGAGTGGTGGGGGGGTGGGAGGGATGGGGTGGCTGGGTGACAGACATTGGGGAGGGTATGTGCTATGGTGAGCGCTGTGAATTGTGCAAGACTGTTGAAACACAGATCTGTACCTCTGAAACAAATAATGCAATATATGTGAAGAAAAAAAAGAAGAAGAAGAAGATAGCAGGAGGGGAAGAATGAAGAGGAGTAAATCGGAGGGGGAGACAAACCATGAGAGATGATGGACTCTGAAAAACAAACAGCATTCTAGAGGGGAGAGAGGTGGGGGGATGGGTTAGCCTGGTGGTGGGTATTAAAGAGCGCACGTTCTGCATGGAGCACTGGGTGTTATGCACAAACAATGAATCATGGAACACTACATCAAAAACTAATGATGTAGGGGCACCTTGGTGGCTCAGTTGGTTAAGCAACTGCCTTCGGCTCAGGTCATGATCCTGGAGTCCCTGGATCGAGTCCCACATCAGGCTCCCTGCTCGGCGGGGAGTCTGCTTCTCCCTCTGACCCTCTTCCCTCTTGTGCTCTCTAACTCTCATTCTATCTCTCTCAAATAAATAAACAAAATCTTAAAAAAAAAAACTAATGATGTAATATATGGTGATTAACATAACAATAAAAAATTTTAAAGAAAAAAATTGTATATGTGTAAGGTATACAGCATAATGATTTGATATATACACTGTAAAATAATCACCACATTCAAGCTATATAATATATCGATCTCCTTACATAGTTAGCATCATTTTCTTTAAAGATTTTATTTATTTGACAGAGAGAGCACAAGCAGAGGGAGAGAGAGAGAGAAGCAGGCTCCCTGCTGAGCAAGGAGCCCGACGTGCGACTCGATCCCAGGACCCTGGGATCATGACCTGAGCCGAAGGCAGACGATTAACGACCGAGCCACCCAGGTGTCCCTAGTTAGCATCGTTTTTGTGTGAGGTAAGAACACTTAAGATCTACTCTCTCAGCAAATTTGTACACAGTACAGTATCATCAACTATAGCTACAGTGTTGGATATTAGATCTCCAGAACTTATTCACCGGGCATAACTGAAACACTGTACATCTTGACCAACATCTCCCCATTTCCCCCTACCTGAAGGACCATCATTCTCCTCTCTGCTATGTTCATCAGAGGTATTAGCCTGTAGTTTTCCTTCCTTGTAGTGCCTTTGCCTGGTTTTGGTATCACGGTGATGCTGGTCTCATAAAGTGAGTTTGGAAGTGTTCCCTCATCTTCAATTTCCTGAAAGAGTTTAAGAAGGATTGGTCCTGGGCTTTTCATGGCTGGGGGGTTTTTGATTACTAATTTCCTCTCCTTATTTGTTATTGGTCTGTTCAGGTTGTTAATTTCTCCTTGATTGAGTTTGGTACATCATATGTTTCCAGGAATTTATCCATTGCTTCTAGGTTATCCAGGTTTTTGGCATGTGATTCTTCATAAGTCCCCATGATCCTTTCTATTTTTAAGACATCTATTGTAATGTCTCCTCTTTCAGTCATGATTTTATTTGAATCTTCCCTTTTTCTTAATCTAGCTAAAGTTTTATCAATTTTATTTAAAAAAAACCACAACTCTTAGTTTTATTGATTTTTCCATTTTTATTCTATATTTGATTTATTTCTGCTCTAATCTTTATTATTTCCTTCTTTCTGCTAACTTTGGGTCAAATTTATTTTTCTTTTTCCAGTTCCTTGAGGTATAATGTTAGGTTATTCATCTGAGATCTTTCTTCTTCCTTAGTGTAGGTATTTATCATTAAAAACTTCCCTCTTAGAATGTTTGTACTGCATCCCATAAATTTTGGTATGTTCTCTTTTCATTTTTGTTTGTCTCAAGATACTTTTTAAATTGTTATTATATATTTCAGGTATATGACATTCTAATCTGACATCTGTATGCACGACAGAGTGATCACCCCCAAAAGTCTATTTAGCATCCATCACCCTACAAACCCACCTCCAACTCCTTTCCCTCTGGTAACCACTGATCTGTTCTCTTTATCAAGATACTTTAAAAATTCCCTTTGATTTCCTCTGACTCAATAGTGGCTCAAGAGCACGTTCTTTAGTTTCCACATATTTGTGGAGCTGGGGTCTGGTGCACAGGCATGCACGGAAGGGCAGCAGTGCCAGGATCCAGAATACAGGAGCACATGGAGCAGGTGTGCAGCCAGGGTCCCAGTCATGTGCCAGAATGGGGCAGGCGGGTCAACAGCGCTGGCACCAATGGGGCTGGGAGCAGTGGCTGCTCTGGCCTGGGATGAGGGGTGCAAAGCAGCTCATACTCCCCAGGCAGCTTCACCAGCTGAGGTCAACGTCGGCAAAAACTGTAGGGATATTTGGTGGCAAAAACTGGCAAAAGCTGTGTGGAAAAGGTTGCTGGGGTCTTCTATGGTGAAGGCTGCCGGGATCTTCCTGCTCCTGTTTTCCACCATAGTGAGGAAGTCATGGACAAGGGAATCTTTCTTGGTGCTAAGCAATGCAAGACTGGATGATGGGATGATGAAGGTAAAATGCTTCCTCTACTTTTTTTAAAATTTATTTTATTATGTTATGTTAGTCACCATACATTACATCATTAGTTTTTGATATAGTCTTCCATGATTCATTGTTTGTGTATAACACCCAGTACTCCATGCAATATGTGCCCTCCTTAATACCTATCACTGGGCTACACATCTCCCCCCAAAACCCTCAGTTTGTTTCTCACAGTCCATAGTCTCATGGTTTGTTTCCCCTTCCGATTTCCCACCTTCATTTTTCCCTTCCTATTACCTTCATTTTTTGGTTTGTTTTTTTTTTAACATATAACATATTATTTGTTTCAGGGGTACAGGTCTGTGATTCATCAGTCTTACACAATTCACAGCACTCACTATAGCACATACCCTCCCCAACATCCATCACCCAGCCACCCCATCCCTCCCACCCCCCACCACTCCAATAACCCTCAGTTTGTTTCCTGAGATTAAGAGTCTCTTATGGTTTGTTTCCCTCTCTGGTTTCATCTTGTTTCATTTTTTCCTCCCTTCCCCTATGATCCTCTGTCTTGTTTCTCAGATTCCTCATATCAGTGACATCATATGATCTTTTCTTTCTCTTATTGACTTATTTCACTTACCATAAATACCCCCTAGTTCCATCCACAACGTTGCAGATGGCAAGATTTCAGAGTTTTTTTGATGGCTGCATAATATTCCATTGTGTATATATACCACCTCTTCTTTATCCATTCATCTGTTGATGGAGTCTTGGCTCTTTCCATAGTTTGGCTATTGTGCACATTGCTGCTATAAACATGGGGTGCACGTACCCTTTTGATCACTACATTTGTATCTTTGGGGTAAATACCCAGTGGTGCAATTGCTGGGTCATAGGGTAGCTCTATTTTCAACTTCTTGAGGAATGTCCATACTATTTTCCAGAGCGACTGCACCAGCTTGCATTCCCACCAACAGTGTATCCTCGCCAACATCTGTCATTTCCTGAATTGTTAATTTTAGCCATTCTCACTGGTGTGAGGTGGTATCTCATTGAGGTTTTAATTTGGATTTCCCTGATGCCAAGTGATGTTGAGCACTTTTTCATGTGCCTGTTGGCCATTTGGATGTCTTCTTTGCAGAAATGTCTGTTCATGTTTTCTGTCCATTTCTTGATTGGATCATTTGTTCTTTGGGTGTTGAGTTTGATAAGTTCTTTATAGATTTTGGATACTAGCCCTTTATCTGATATGTCATTTGTGAATATCTTCTCCCATTCTGTCAGTTGTCTTTTGGTTTTGTTGACTGTTTCCTTTGCTGTGCAAAAGCTTTTTATCTTGATGAAATCCCAATAGTTCATTTTTGCCCTTGCTTCCCTTGCCTCTGGCGATGTGTCTAGGAAGAAGTTGCTGCGGGCTGAGGTCGAAGAGGTTGCTGCCTGTGTTCTCCTCTAGGATTTTGATGGATTACTGTCTCACACTTAGGTCTTTCATCCATTTTGACTCTATTTTTGTGTGTGGTGTAAGGAAATGGTCCAATTTCATTCTTCTGCATGTGGCTGTCCAATTTTTCCAACACCATTTGTTGAAGAGACTGTCTTTTTTCCATTGGACATTCTTTCCTGCTTTGTCAAAGATTAGTTGACCATAGAGTTGAGGGTCCATTTCTGGGTTCTCTATTCTGTTCCATTGATCTATGTGTCTGTTTTTGTGCCAGTGCCATACTGTCTTGATGATTACAGCTTTGTAATAGAGCTGGAAGTCCGGAATTGTGATGCCACCAGCTTTACTTTTCTTTTTCAACATTCCTTTGACTATTCAGGGTCTTTTCTGGTTCCATTCAAATTTTAGGATTATTTGTTCCATTTCTTTGAAAAAAGTGGATGGTATTTTGATAGGGTTTGCATTAAATGTGTAGATTGCTCTAGGTAGCATTGACATCTTCACAATATTTGTTCTTCCAATCCATGAGCATGGAACGTTTTTCCATTTCTTTGTGTCTTCCTCAATTTCTTTCATGAGTATTTTATAGTTTTCTGCATACAGATTCTATGCATCTTTGGTTAGATTTATTCCTAGGTATCTTATGGTTTTGGATGCAATTGTAAATGGGATCAACTCCTTAATTTCTCTTTCTTCTGTCTTGTTGGTGTATAGGAATGCCACTGATTTCTGTGCATTGATTTTATATCCTGCCACTTTACTGAATTCCTGTATGAGTTCTAGCAGTTTTGGAGTGGAGTCTTTTGGGTTTTCCACATAAAATATCATATCATCTGCGAAGAGTGAGAGTTTGACTTCTTCTTTGCCAATTCGGATGCCTTTCATTTCTTTTTGTTGTCTGATTGCTGTGGCTAGGACTTCTAGTACTATGTTGAATAGCAGCAGTGATAGCGGACATCCCTGTCGTGTTCCTGACCTTAGGGGAAAAGCTCTCAGTTTTTCCCCATTGAGAATGATATTTGCTGTGGGTTTTTCATAGATGGCTTTTATGAGGTATGTACCTTCTTTCCCTAAACTGTGAAGAGTTTTAATCAAGAAAGGATGCTGTACTTTGTCAAATGCTTTTTCTGCATCTATTGAGAGGATCATATGGTTCTTGTTCTTTCTTTTATTAATGTATTGTATCACATTGATTGATTTGCAGATGTTGAACCAACCTTGCAGCCTGTAAAAAAATCCTACTTGGTCGTGGTGAATAATCCTTTTAATGTACTGTTGGATCCTATTGGCTAGTATTTTGGTGAGAATTTTTGCATCCATGTTCATCAGGGATATTGCTCTGTAGTTCCTTTTGATGGGAACTTTGTCTGGTTTTGGGATCAAGGTAATGCTGGCCTCATAAAATGAGTTTGGAAGTTTTCCTTCCATTTCTATTTTTTGGAACAGTTTCAGAAGAATAGGTATTAATTCTTCTTTAAATGTTTGGTAGAATTCCCCTGGGAAGCCATCTGGCCCTGGGCTCCTGTTTGTTGGGAGATTTTTGATGACTGCTTCAATTTCCTTACTGGTTATGGGTCTGTTCAGGTTTTCTATTTCTTCCTGGTTCATTTTTGGTAGTTTACAGGTCTCTAGGAATGCATCCATTCCTTCCAGATTGTCTAATTTGCGGGCATATAGTTGCTCATAATGTTCTTATAATTGTATTTCTTTAGTGTTGGTTGTGATCTCCCCTCTTTCATTCATGATTTTATTTATTTGGGTCATTTCTCTTTTCTTTTTGATAAGTCTGGACAGGGGTTTATCAGTCTTATTAATTCGTTCAAAGAACCAGCTCCTAGTTTTTTGGTCTGTTCTACTGTTCTTTTGGTTTCTATTTCATTGACTTCTGCTCTGATCTTTATTATTTCTCTTCTCCTGCTGGGTTTAGGCTTTATTTGCTGTTTTTTCTCTAGCTCCTTTAGATGTAGGGTTAGGTTGTGTATTTGAGACCTTTCTTGTTTCTTGAGAAAGGCTTGTGTTGCTATATATTTTCTCTTAAGATTTGCCTTTGCTGTATCCCAAAGATTTTGAACAGTTGTGTTTTCATTTTCATTTGTTTCCATGAATTTTTTAAATTCTTCTTTAATTTCCTATTTGACCCATTTAGCCTCCATACATGGAGGCTAAAGAGCATCCATGCATTTGAGTTCTTTCCGACTTTCCTCTTGTGATTGAGTTCTAGTTTCAAAGCACTGTGGTCAACAAATATGCAGGGAATGATCCCAATCTTTTGGTACCGGTTGAGACCTGATTTGTGACCTAGGATGTGATCAATTCTGGAGAATGTTCCATGGGCACTAGAGAAGAATGTGTATTCTGTTGCTTTGGGATGGAATGTTCTGAATATACCTGTGAAGTCCATCTGTTCTAGTGTGTCATTTAAAGCCTCTATTTCCTTGCTGATCTTCTGCTTAGATGATGTGTCCATTTCAGTGAGGGGGGTGTTAAAGTTCCCTACTATTATTGTATTGTTGTCAATGTGTTTCTTTGCTTTTGTTATTAATTGGCTTATATAAGTGTCTGCTCCCATGTTAGTGGGATAGATATTTACAACTGTTAGATCTTCTTTTGGATAAACCCTTCAAACAGGACATAGTGTCCTTCCTCATCTCTTATTATAGTCTTTGGTTTAAAATCTAATTTGTCTGATATAAGGATTGTCACCCAAGGTTTTTTTTTTTACGTCCATTAGCATGGTAAATGGTTTTCCACCCCCTCACTTTCAATCTGGAGGTGTCTTTGGGTCTGAAATGAGTCTCTTGCAGGCAGCATATTGATGGGTCTTGTTTTTTTTATCCTATCTGACAGCTTGTGTCTTTTGATTGGGGCATTTAGGCCATTTACATTCAGGAAAGTATTGAAAGATATGAATTTAGTGCCATTGTACTGCCTGTAAGGTGACTGTTACTGTATATTGTCTCTATTCCTTTCTGGTCTGTTACTTTTATTTTTATTTTTTAAAGATTTTATTTATTTGACAGAGATAGACACAGTGAGAGAGGGAACAGAAGCAGGGGGAGTGGGAGAGGGAGAAGCAGGCTTCCCGTGAGTAGGGAGTCCAATGCGGGGCTCAATCCCAGGACCCTAGGATCATGACCTGAGCTGAAGGCAGATGCTTAATGACTGAGCTACCCAGGCATCCCTGGTCTATGTTACTTTTAGGCTCTCTCTTTGCTTAGAGGACCCCTTTCAATATTTCTTGTAGGGCTTGTTTGGTGTTTGCAAATTCTTTTAGTTTTTGTTTGTCCTGGAAGCTTTTTATCTCTCCTTCTATTTTCAATGACAGCCTAGCTGGATATAGTATTCTTGGCTGCCTATTTTTCTCATTCAGTGCTCTGAAAATATCATGCTAGTCCTTTCTGGCCTGCCAGGTCTCTGTGGAGAGGTCTGCTGCCAATCTAATGTTTCTACCGTTGTAGGTTATAGACCTCTTGTCCCAAGCTGCTTTCAGGATTTTCTTTGTCTCTGAGACTTTTAAGTTTATCAGATGTTGGGGTGTTGACCTATTTTTATTGATTTTGAGGGGTTTTCTCTGTGCCTTCTGGATTTTGATGCCTGTTTCCTTCCCCACATTAGGGAAGTTCTCTGCTATAATTTGCTCCAATATACATTCTGTCCTGTCTTTCTCTCTTCTTCTTCTGGGATCCCAATTATTCTAATATTGTTTCATCTTATGGTATCACTTATCTCTCGAATTCTGCCCTCGTGATCCAGTAGTTTTTTATTTCTCTTTTTCTCAGCTTCTTTATTCTCCATCATTTGTTCTTCTATATCACTAATTCTCTCTTCTACCTCATTTATGCTAGCAGTTAGAGCCTCCATTTTTTATTGCACCTCATTTATAGCCTTTTTGATTTCGACTTGGTTAGATTTTAGTTCTTTTATTTCTCCAGAAAGGGATTCTCTAGTATCTTCCATGCTTTTTTCAAGCCCAGCTAGTATCTTTATAATCGTCATTCTGAACTCTAGTTCTGACATCTTACTAATATCCGTATTGATTAGGTCCCTGGCAGTCGGTACTGCCTCTTGTTCTTTTTTTTTGAGATGAGTTTTTCCATCTTGTCATTTTGTCCAGAGGAGAATAGAGGAATGAGAGAACAAAATGCTAAAAGGGTAACAACTACCCCAGAAAAATATACACTAAACAAATCAGAAGAGACCTGAAACCGGGGGGGAAAGAAAGGGAAAGGAAAAAAAAGAATATGATCAGAGCCACACACTAGATTTTGGGTGTATTTTGGTCTGTTAGAAGAAACTGTGTCCCAAAACTGTAAAGAAAGAAAAACATATATGTACAAAAATAAGGGTAAATACGATGAAGGGATGGAATATGACTGTAAAGATGAAAATTATAAAGGATTTTATAAAAGGAAATGATAAGAAGTTGGTTGAAAAAAGAAAGAAGAAAAATTTAAAACAGAACTAAACAAAAAAAAGGGGCGGCGAGAATATCATCAGGCAGGAAACTAGAACAAAGCCATACACTAGAGATTTAGGGTGTATTTTGTTCTGTTAGAAGAAACTGTATCCCAAAATTTTAAAGAGAGAAAACATATATATACAAAAAATAAGGTTAACTACAATGAAGGGATTTGACTCTAAAAATGAAAATTAAAAAAGATTTTTAAAAGGGAATTGATAAGATGTTGGTTGAAAAGGCAAAAAAGAAAAATTCAAAAGAAAAAAGAAAATTAAAAAATTTAACTTTGAAAGACTAAAGAATCATGGGGGAAAAATCCATGAATTCTATGTGCAGTATTCCCCTAGCACTGGAGTTCTGCCGTTCTCATTGATCGGTAAACTTGGTCTTGGCTGGCTGTTCTTGCTGATCTTCTCGGGGAGGGGCCTGTTGCTGTGGTTCCCAAATGTCTTTGCCAGAGGCAGAACTGCCCTGCCCTTGCCGGGTCCGGGCTAAGTCATTTGCTCGGGTTTGCTCTCGGGAGCTTTTGTTCCCTGCAAGCTTTCCGTACAAGCTTTGGAGGAGTCAAAATGGTGGCCTTCCAATCTCCGCCCTGGAGGAGCTGAGAACTCAGGGCCCCACTCCTCAGTGAACCCCCAGAGAAAAGCAGTCAATCGCTCCTGTCTCCCTGGTCTCTGGACACACTCCATGCTCACCCGGCCTGTGACTGAGCGTTTCTATCTCTGGCTCATGACCCCATGTGGAGTCTCCAAACCCAACAGATCCCTGCAGTGCACTCCCATGCCGCTCCTCCTGGGCGAGGAAGGGGAGTCTCCCCAGATCTGCCGCTTTTTGGGTCCCTGCTGGAGGAGCAGTGGCCTGACTGTGCCACGGATCATGGTTTATGGCAACCCTGAGCTGAGAGCCCGCTCCTCGGCTCCATCTCTGCAGCCGGCTTCCCCGCTCCGATATCTGGGAGCTCTGCCACACGCAGGCATCCCCGGTCTTTCTGTGACCCCGAGGGTCCTGAGACCACACTGTCCCAGCGAGGGTTCCACCCCCTGCTTAGCCACTGGAGCGACATCCCTCAGCGGAGCCATCTTCTAAAAGTTCTAATTTTGTGCTCCGCTGCTCTATCACTTGCCAGAAGTGGCCGACGGAGGCCCCCTCCCCCGCCATCTATCCTCCCGAATATCGCCTCAGATTCACTTCTCCGCATGTCCTACCTTCCAGAAAGTGGTTGCTTTTCTGTTCAGAGAGCTGCTGCTATTCTTTTCTTTGATCTTCTGTTGAGTTCGTAGGTGTTCAGAATGGTTTGATACCTATCTAGCTGAATTTCTGAGACCAGACAAAATCCAGGTCTCCTTCTCCTCTGCCATGTTGCTCCTCTTCCACTTCCTCTGCTTTTTAATACAACCAACCTCGGTTTATGTGTTCCTCTGATTTGCTGCAACTTCCTCATTATGCTTTTCCTCATTTCCCATTAAATATCTCTTCTATGGTGAACATCTCAAGTTCTTCAAATATTGCTTAAAGGCCATGTTTGTAAAGCCCCTCTGCATCATTGTTGCTATTTTTTTTTTTTTGAGAAAGAGAGAGAGAGAGAGAGAGAGAGACAAGGCTCAATCTCACAACCCTGAGATCACAACGTGAGCCTAAATCAAGAGTCAGAGGCTTAACCGAGTTACCCATCTCTTTTTTAAAAGATATTCTCTGTGCCAAAGGCTGTGCTATTTGCTCTCCATGCATCATTACATTTGAGTCTCTTAATGAGTCTGAGAGTTAGGTATTATAATCTCCATTTTACAGATAAGAAACTGAAGTTTTGAGAGTTCAAATAACTTGCCCAAGATATCATTGATTGAGCAGCATCCAAACTGAGTTCTGTCTGACTTCAGAGTCTATGCTATGCAGGATCCACTATGTTGTCCCAAGAGGTAGCAGACTGCCCATCTTCAGAAGTGTAATCGTAAAATCTGGATGAACACTTGAGGGAACAATAGAATGAGGGGTGCCTGGGTGGCTTAGTCAGTTGTGTGTCTGACTCAGTTTTGGCTCAGGTCATGATCTCGAGGTCCTGAGATCAAGCCCTGCATTGTGTTCCATGCTCGGCACAGAGTCTGCTTGAGATTCTCTCTCTCCCTCTGCGCCTCCCCCTGCTCACACTCTGTCTCTCTAAATAAATAAATTTATAAAATTTAAAAAAAAAAAAAGAATGAGGTTCTAAGCAGCTGGTGAATTGAATAAGACCTTTGAGAATAATTCTGGCCTTCCCAATCACATGAGACTTTGAATTTTAAATAGTTTTATAATATGCAGTGATGAATTTAACAGGACATTTAAGATGGAAGCAGCAAAACTAGCAAGAACAGAATATGATTTCTCCCTTACTCCTCTGTACATGAGGATTATAATGATCATATTCTGCCTTATATCAAGGTTCTTTGCATTTTATATCTTTCTGAAGTAGAGAAGGCTGTGGATACATGTTTCACAGATAAAGAAACCAGCCCTGAGAGAGATGCATGGAATTGACTTTCTTGACTGTCTAACACCAGATAGTGAGGTATTATCACCACTGCTACCTGAGCACCCCTCCTGCAAGTGACCAAAGGCTCCTTGCCATGAGACAAATGAAACATCACAACCCTATCTCTGAGCAGTATCCAACAAAGACAGCTCTCCCTTTCATAAAGCCTCTCTGCCCTTGGTTTACACAGCATCTAAATATCCTCTTTTTTCCTTCTGCCCTTCTGATAGCTTTTTCTAAACTTCTCCTCCAGGGCCTTCTAGCTTTGTGGGGCCCTTAAATGTGGATGTTCCTTAAGCATCTGGTGAAGTGCTCTTCTCTTCCAATCGCCCCTCTATCCTTGAATTATCCCATCTATTCCCATGGTTTTATCTTTCAGTGATGACTCCCAGGCCCATATCTCATGTAAAGTCTCCTCTTTCCAAGGTCAGAAAGTATTTGTTGATAAATGAGTAAATGTAGGAATGGATAATTAAGTATAGGAGAAATAACTGGGTTCCTGTATTTCAGACTGGAACCCAGTAAAACGCATTCTTATCACCGGTTTTCATATCAGATAGAGATAAGTTCAAGTCCAATCTTGGCCCCTTACTAGTAGAGTGATGTTAGATTAGGGAATTAAAATGCCCACACCTTAGTTTATTTTCTCATTGTTGCTGCCAATTTGTTTTGCTTTGTTTTTAACAATTTACAAAATGAGGATAATTATACCCATCCTGACCTACATTTCAAGTAGGGTAATTATGAGGAATGCATGAGTTCTCACATGGGAGAGGGCCTTAGGAATGAGAATTATACTTACTAAACACTATTGAGCTATTCATTCAAGAGAGACAGAGGGCAGGATGCCTATCACTGTGCAAGACCGATGTTTTCTTTTGTTTATCCTGAAGGTCTAGGTAGCTGTTGATGGCAGCTACTCACAGCTCAGCCATAAAAAGTCTGCTGAAGGAAGGGTATGAAGGATAAAGCGTGGTGGCCACGTTAAGTCCAGCCCTAGACATCCACAACACACACCTGCCTGTTGTATATGGTAATGCCTCAGACAGAACACAGGCCCAGCCCAGACCTCAGCTAAAGCACCTGGTCTCAAAGATGGAGGGAATACAAAAGCAACCGGTGAGACGACCTCTTTAGTCATCACAGAGTGCCAAGGCCAGAGGCATTCTAGTCATTGTTCCATTCAACAATCTCATTGGAAAAATGGAGACATTTGGGCCCTGGAAGGGAAAAAAAGAAGTGCCCAAGGTCACCCAGCAAGTTAGTTGCAGAGCTGGAGTATAAATGTCTATCACCAGTTCACTATACATTCTAACCACTCTGACTATAAGACTATTACAATTATTTTTCATCCAGAAGGCTATTATAATTATTTTTCTTTTCCCTTATTAGGTTATAATTTACATGTACTAAGATACTAAGTTATAATTTACATGCAATTTAAATTTACCGTTTTTATTTTTTTAAGTTTTAATTTAAATCCAGTTAACATACAGTATAATATTAGTCTCAGGTATACAATATAGTGATTCAACACTTCCCTACAACACCCAGTGCTCATCCCAACAAACGCACTCCTTAATCCCCATCACCTACTTCACCTGTCCTTCCATCCACCTCCCTCTGGTGACCATCAGTTTGTTCTCTATTGATAAGAGTCTCTTTCTTGGTTTGCCCCTCCCCCAATTTTTCCCCCTTTGCTCATTTGTTTTGTTTCTTAAATTGCACATGAGTGAAATCATATTAAACTTACCTTTTTAAATATCAAGTTCTGTGTCTTTTGCCAAATAGAAATTTTATGATACAAGCATATTTATTGCATTAAGTGTCCATCATCCTGAACAGTTCCCTCAGACCCATTTACAGGAAGCCCTTCCCTCCCTGTTCAGTGCACATATCTGTCTCCTGTCCCTAGAGTTTTTCCTTTTTCAGACCATCATATAAATAAAATTAGAAGTAGTATGCAGCATTTTGAGTTTCACTTAGAATAATGTGAGGAGTACCTGGGTGGCTCAGTCTGTTAAGCATCTGACTTGAGCTCAACTCAGGTCTTGATCTCAGGGTCATGAGTTCAAGCCCCATGTTGGACTCTGCACTGGGCATGGAGTCTACTTAAATAACAAAATTGATGATGATGATGATGATGATAATAATAATAATAATAATACTTTGGAAATTAATCCATGCTGTTGCATGTATCAGGAGTTTGATCCTATTAATACTAAGTAGTACTTTTTTTTTAACTATTTTAATTCAATTAATCAATATATAATGTATTATTGGTCTCAGAGGTACAGGTCTGTGATTCATCAGTCTCATATAACACCCGGTGCTTATTACATCACATGCCCTCCCCATTGTCCATCACCCAGTTACCCCATCCTTCCACTCCCCTCCCCTCCAGCAACCCTCAGTTTATTTCTTATGATTAAGAGTCTCTTATGGTTTGTCTCCCTCTCTGGTTTCATCTTGTTTTATTTTTTCCTCTCTTCCCCGATGAGCCTCTGTTTTGTTTCTTAAATTCCACACGTCAGTGAGATCATATGATTATTGTCTTCTCTGAATTACTTATTTTGCTTAGCATAATGCCCTCTAGTTCCATCCAGGTCATTGCAAATGGCAAGATTTCATTTTTTGATGGCTGCATAATATTCCATTTTATATATATATCTCACCTCTTCTTTATCCATTCATCTGTCGATGGACATCTGGGCTCTTTCCATAGTTTGGCTATTGTGGACATTGCTGCTATAAACATTGGGGTGCACGTGCCCCTTTGGATCACTACATTTGTATCTTTGGGGTAAATACCCAGTGGTGCAATTGCTGGGTTGTAGGGTGGCTCTATTTTCAACTTTTTGAGGAAGCTTCATGTTGTTTCCCAGAGTGGCTGCACCAGCTTGCATTCCCACCAACAGTGTAGGAGGGTTACCCTTTATATGCATCCTCGCCAAAATCTGTCATTTCCTGAGTTGTTAATTCTAGCTATTCTCACTGGTGTGAGGGGGTATCTCACTGTGGTTTTGATTTGTATTTCCCTGATGCCAAGGGATGTGGAGCATTTTTCATGTGTCTGTTGGCCATTTATATGTCTTCTTTGCAGAAATGTCTGTTCATGTCTTCTGTCCATTTCTTGATTGGATTATCTGTTCTTTGGGTGTTGAGTTTGATAAGTTCTTTATAGATTTTGGATACTAGCTCTTTATCTGATATGTCCTTTGTGAGTATCTTCTCCCATTCTGTCAGTTGTCTTTTGGTTTTGTTGACTGTTTCCTTTGCTGTGCAAAAGATTTTATCTTGATGAAGTCCCAATAGTTCATTTTTGCCCTTGATTCCCTTGCCTTTGGAGACGTGTCTCACAAGAAGTTGCTGCGGCCAAGGTCGAAGAGGTTGATGCCTATGTTCTCCTCTAGGATTTTGATGGATTCCTGTCTCACATTTAGGTCTTTCATCCATTTTGAGTCTATTTTAGTGTATGGTGTAAGGAAATGGTCCAGTTTCAATCTTCTGCATGTGGCTGTCCAATTTTCCCAACACTATTTGTTGAAGAGACTGTCTTTTTTCCATTGGACATTCTTTCCTGCTTTGTCGAAGATTAGGTGACCATAGAGTTGAGGATCCATTTCTGGGTTCTCTATTCTGTTCCATTGATCTATGTGTCTGTTTTTGTGCCAGTACCATACTGTCTTGATGATTACAGCTTTGTAATGAGCTTGATAAGAGCACTTCTTTATGTGGATGCACCACATTTGTTTATCCATTCACCAGTTCAACAACATTGGAATTATTTCCATTTTGGGGCCATTACCAGTAAAGCCACTATAAACTGGCAGGCATGTTTTTTTCTCTGAACATAAACATTTATTTTACTTGATTATATACCTAGGAGTAAGACTGCTAGGTCATATGGTTAAGGACATATTTAATTTTATACAAAACTGCCAAACTGTTTTCCCATTTTACATTTCCTCCAGCAATCCATAAGCGTTCCAGTTTATCTGTATACTATCTAGCACTTACTGTGATCAGTTTTGTTTTTTTCTTTTTTAATTTTAGTGATTCAGTTTTGTTTTTTTCTTTTTTAATTTTAGTGATTCAGATAAGTGGGTAGTGATACCTCATCGTGGTTTTTAATTTGTATTTCTCTGATGACAAATGGTGCAAAATATATCTTTTTATGTGTTTGTCAACCACATACCTACTTTGATGAAATATATGTTCAGATCTTTTGCCCTTTCCTTTTAATCAAGTCATTTTCCTATTACTTAGTTTTGAGAAAAATTTATGTATTCTGGCTGTAAATCCTTTAATAGATATGTGAGTTTTCTCCTAGTGTCTGGCTTGTCTTTGCTTTTTATCAATAGTGACTTTTTGTGTATGTGGGATCATGTTGTTGGTGTTACATCTAAGAAATCTTCATCTAACCCAAGGACATAAAACTTTTTCTCTATATTTTTTCTAGAAATTTTAGAGTTTACATTTTTACATGTAATTCTCTGACACACTTTGAATTAATTTTTCTATATTGTATAAGGTATAGAAAATTTATTTATTTTTTTTAGTATGGATGTTCAAATGTTTCAGTACCATATATTGAGAAGACTACTGTTTCTCCATTGCATGACCTTTGTACCTTTGTTGAAAATCAGTTGATCATATAAGTGTGAATATATTTCTAGACTCTATTCTGTTTCACCAACATGTCTATCCTTTCTCCAATACAATACTGTCTTAGTGAGCTTTATAGAAGTCTTGAAAGCAGGTAGAATGACTCTTCAAACTTTGTTCTTTTTTCCCTCAAAATTATTTTAGTTATTCTAGTTCTTCACCTTTCCATATGTATTTTAAAATCACTTTGTCAATTTCTATATAAAATTACTTTGGAAAGAATTGACATCTTAGCAATATTTAGTATTCCAGTCAATGAACATAAATCTATTGGTTTATTTTGGTCATTTTTTACTTCTTTCAACAAAATTGTATAGTTATCAGCATACATACCATGTAATATTTTGTTAGATTTATACCTGAGTATTTTTTTTTTGGTGCTATTGGAAATGCCATATTTTAATTTCCATTTGTGCTTTGCAAGTAGTGAGACATGCAATTGATATTTGCAAGTTAACCTTGTGTCCTGCAACCTTCTTAAATGTACTTATCAGTTCTACTCGCATTTGGGATTTTGTGTGGGATTTTCTACGTAGACAGTCATGTCTCCTGTGAAGAGAAACAGTTTTATTTCTCCCTTTCCAATCAGTATGCTGTTTACTTCTTTTTCTTGCCATATTGCACTGGTAAGAACCTCTAGTACAATACTGAAAAGGAATAGTGAGAAAGGATATCTTTGTCTTGTTCCTGATTTCAGTGAAAAAACATTTATCTTTCAACATTAAACATGATGTTAGCTGTGGGTGTTTTTTAGATACTCTCAAGTTGAAGAATTTCCTTTTTATTCCTACTTTGCTGAGAGGTATATGTATATAATGAATGTTGAATTTTATTAATTATTTCTGTACTTGTTGATATGATTATATGGTTTTTCTTCTTTGGCTAGCCATATAGTAAACTGCATTTATTGATTTTCAAATATTGAAAAGATTTGCAGTCCAGGTATAAGCATTACTCAATCTACTAGTACTTTCTTTGGGGTTTTATGCTTATGTTTCCAAGGGATATTGATCTGTAATTTTTCTTTCTTTTTTTTTTTAAATTTATTTATTTGACAGAGAGAGACACAGTGAGAGAGGGAACACAAGCAGGGGGAGTGGGAGAGGGAGAAGCAGGCCTCCCGCTGAGGGAAGAGCCCGATGCAGGGCTTGATCCCAGGACCCCGGGATCATGACCTAAGCCAAAGGCAGACGCTTAACCGACTGAGCCACCCAGTTGCCCCGATCTGTAATTTTTCTTGAATGATAGTTTCTTTTTCTGACTGTGGTAGCTGAGTAATATTGGTCTCATAAAATGGCCAAGAAGGCCGATGAAAGATGTTCGTATTACTAGCTATTAGGGAAATCAAAATCAAAATCAAAATTAGATAACATTTGGGAAATTAAATTTAAATTTAAATCAACACATAGTTGATTATTTGATTTCTAGTTTGATTCCATTACAATAAAAAATATTTTGTATTATTTCAATTTTCTTAAATGCATTAAGGCTTATTTAATGATACAGCAAAGTCTATCTTGAACAATGTTTCCTTTGCAAAAGAAAAAAGCGTATTCCATTGTTTGGTACAGAGTATTTTATAATGTAATTCAGGTTAATCTGGTTAATAGTGGTACTCAGGTTCTCTGTATCCTTCCTGATTTTCTATGTTTGTTCTATCAATCTGTAGATTGATCTCTAGTTTCTTTTATTTTTTTTAAAGATTTTATTTATTTATTTGAGAGAGAGAATGAGAGAGAGAGAGAGAGCACATGAGAGGGGGGAAGGTCAGAGGGAGAAGCAGACTCCCTGCCGAGCAGGGAACCCAATACGGGACTCGATCCTGGGACTCCAGGATCATGACCTGAGCCGAAGGCAGTCACTTAACCAACTAAGCCACCCAGGCGCCCTCTGGTTTCTTTTAATCCCAAGTTTCTTTTGATTAGTGTTTGATGATATATATTTTTGCTTTCAGGTACTCTATACAGTATGGTCTGACAATCTCTGCCTTATTATCGATGTATTTAGAATGTTTACATTTAATGTAATTATTGATATGATTGCATTAAAATCCACAATGTTGCTAGAGGTTTTTTAAATTCCATCTATTCTTTCTTTTCCCCTCCTTTTCACATACTTTTTAAAAAAAGATTTTATTTATTTATTTGAGAGGGGGAGAGAAAGAGAGGGAAAGAGAGTGCACAAGGTTGCAAGAGCAGAGGGAGGGAGAAACTGACTCCCCACTGAGCAGGGAATCTGATGCAGGACTTGACCCCATGCCAGGATCATGACCTGAGCCGAAGGCAGATGCTCAACCACTGAGCCACTCAGGTGCCCCAAAATCCACTGGACTCTTAAGTACCTTTCTATTTATACCTAATCTCCTGGCCCGAGTTTTGGCTCTCATTCCAGTGGGAATCTAGAATCCTCTGCCACTAGCCCCAGTTGTCCAGTCACACATCTAATTAGCATCCATTGAATATCCACTGCATTTATTCAGCACTTGTCTACTTGCCAGTCATGATTGTAGGCAAAGAGTATCTGAGGATAAATAAAGTATGGCTCATGCTTGAGGAGCCTATAATCTAATGAAGGTGTCAAAAATAAAACAATAGCTTAGGACTCAAAATAATGCATACTGTAATAGAGGTGTGTGCAAACGAGCCCACAGCAGAAGTGATTAATTTTGCCATGGATTAGGCCAGGGATGTGGTCACAATGTTTTTCTGAAGGATGAGTTGGTGGAAGTTGGATATTCCAAGTAAAATTAATGGAGTGATGGAATAACTAATACTCTGGAGGTATGCCTGGTAAGGAAAGAGGGGAAGCTGTATTCAAGAGTGGTGGGAGGTTATAATGCAAAGAGTAACATGTATTAGACACACATTGTGCTAAGCTCTTTACAGCATGATCTCATTTATGCTCATAAAAATTTTATGAAGCTGACACTTGTTATCTTCATATTCATGATGGAAAACTAAAGTTCTCTATTCACTATTAGGAACTGGAAAGATATTATATAATAAATAATTATATAATAAAATAATGAAGGTACAGAGACTGATCCTCCTTAGTGGACTGGATATAAACAATCTGTGTGAGCATTTCAGTACTTGCCAGGTAAATACTGGTCCTTATGAAGTCAGAAATGAAATCCAGGCCATCTGACTGCAGACCTGTGCTCTAAGACTCATTCTATACTATGACTAAGATAAAGTAAAGCTATTGATTGAAAATAATTTATGAAGGGCTTTATCCACAAGTGGTAAGGAGCCATGGAAATTATTAGAGAAGGGAAATGACAGAGGATATTAACATAATCATGTTTAGAAACATAAAAATGACAGCAATGTTGAGGTGATAGGAGAGGCGTACATCAGGAAGACAAGTTGTTGTTATTTCAACAGTCAAGACAAAGTCCCAAACTATGACACTTATGGTAGAAATGAAGAGAATTTGATAAATGTGAAGGCTATTTAGTAGGAGAACTGATAGGACTTTGTGAACAAATGGGATCCATAGTGAAAAAAGAGTTAAAGAAAATTTGCATTTCTAGGGGCGCCTGGGTGGCTAAGTCAGTTAAACGTCGGCCTTCAGCTCAGCTCATGATCTCAGGGTCCTGGGATCGAGGCCCTCATGGGGATCCCTGCTCAGTGGGGAGTCTGCTTCTTCCTCTGACCCTCCCCCCCATATGTGCTTTCCCTCTCTCTCTCTATCAAATGAATAATTACAATCTTTTAAAAAAAAGGAAATTTGAATTTCTAACTCTTATAATTGATGGATGGCCATGTGCTTATCTGAGATTGTAAAAGGGAAATAAGAACAGAGGAAAAACTAACTATGAACTTTAATACTTAGTGATTTGTGATTTCTTACACCTCCCAATGTCCTGTTTCCTCTTCTCCTTCCTTCCCTCTCTATTATTTCTTCTTGGCAAGTTTGTTAATTAAAGCAAACTTCAAGATTCAGTTAGCTCATTTTAATGTTCACTTCTAATACTACTCAAGAGTCTGAAGGTTCATTCCTAGAAATATGTTACATTCTTCCATGCTTCTGTGCTTTAGTAGATGTCATGTCTCCCACATGAAGTGTCCTCTCCACAACTTGCTTGCATAGTGAACACCCACAGACCCATTTTTCAAGGCCCCAAACAAATGATACCTCCATGATTGCCTCTTGAGACAATGTTAACCACTACATGATACACTTCCATAGGAATCTGTTCATAGCTCCCTTAGCATGTCTCATATTTAAATTATAATCATTTGGTTACATATTTGCCTCCTCAACAAAGGCGAGGTCAGGGACTAGTGTTTTACATTTTCTTGTCCCTCATGCCTAGCAGAGCTCCTGGCAAATAGCACAAGCTCAATAAATGTCCATTGAATAAGAAATTAATAAATTGATCAGTGGCATAAGCATTGACTAAGACATAAGCTACATGTAGAAACGTGACAAAGACTACGGTCATTCCTCAGCATATGGTCACGAAGGCCCGGGGAGCCCTTCTTGAAGCCACATGCATTCCTTCCAGAGCTGGTCTAAAATTTCAGCTAGAGGGAACCAAAAACAAGAGAGAGGCTAATGATTTCCTTATGAGGAACACAGGGGAAATGTATGTCCCTGATGTGATATTAAAGAGGAACTAGGCCCCTCAATAACTTCCAACTTCCACTTTCCACATGTGATTTTAACTTCTCATGTACTAACTTTTAATCATTTATTTGCCTCTCTCATCCTTGTCATTCACTCTCTGATCTGGGCTTAAATGCAAGAAAACACTGACGAGGGCCTACCCCTGTAGGGTTGCCAAAATTGGGCAGATACAAGTATAGGACACTCAGTTAAATTTAAATTTTAGCTGAACAACAAGTATTTTTAGTATAAGTTTGTCCTGTGAAATATTTGGGATGTACTTATATGAAAAAATTATTCAGTGTTTATCTGAAATTCAAATTTAATTGGACATCTTGTGTTTTATTCTATAGCCCTATTTCCAGTTTACTTTCTGCCAAGGATTAAGACACTCTATATCCTGCACTTTTTTTTTTTAAAGATTGTATTTATTTATTTGTCAGAGAGAGACATAGCAAGAGAGGGGAACATAAGCAGAGGGAGTGGGAGAGAGAGAAGCAGGCTTCCTGCCGAGCAGGGAGCCCGATGTGGAGCTCAATCCCAGGACCCTGGGATCATGACCTGAGCCGAAGGCAGACACTTAACGACTGAGCCACCCAGGTGCCGCTATCCTGCTTCTCATACATCAAACTGAGCTACAATGGAGGTGAATAAGGTGGGTCAGATCTTCATCCAGGAATCAGTGGGAAACCTACAGATTAATGGGAAAAACAAAGCAGACACAGATGGATCTGTAAGCAAGCAGGCTAATGAGTGCAAGCTTCCTTGTTTGACCCAGGCTTTTTGCCAGTAGTAGCCCCGAGCACATGCTAATGCAACATAATAGTTCAGAATGCAAACTTTGAAATCACACATCCTTGAGTTCAATTCCTTGTTGTGGCTCATACATGATTTGTAAGCCTGGACAAATTACTTAATTTCTCCAAACTTGAATTCCTTATATAAATTAGGATAATAACAGCAGCCTCCCACCAGCTTCACCGATGTGTTGCATCTAGTATGATACCTGGCCAGAGTTATCCACATTAGCCTATTACTCTTATTAGCCCCAATACTGCTTATATGGCTAACTGTCACTCCATTCTCTGGGACAACCCAAGGTAGAACAGGATAGGACAAGACAGGAGAGAAGAGCGTAGGACAGAACAGAATAGGATAGGGTGGGGTAGAATGGAATGGGTAGGAGAATGATTAGTCTACCACTTATTTTTTACTTAGCATGCTCAAGGCACTGTGCTAATTGTATGCCTATATTTTCTCATCAAATACTTGTAACAACCCTGAGAGATATAATTATTCCTATTTTGTAGATATTGGATTCAAAACAGAGAGAGATTAGGAAATATTTCTAAGGTGACAAGGTCAAACAACTTGTAAGTGGCAAATCTGAAACTTCTGTCTGATCCCAAAACCCATGCTTAACTAGTAACACATACATCAAAATCCTTCTGTGAGATTTCCAACCCAGACTGCAATTCTTTCCTGTATTAAGAACCCTGATGTCATTTATGCATGGAAATGTCCATAGGAATTAAAGAGTTCCATATTCCTTTCATTGTCATATCTTCTTACCACACTAGAATGGCATTCCAAGAGAAGGACCTTATCTTTGTCTTCCCAGCTTGGAGACACCATCTTTCATAACTTCAGTTTCTCCTCTACGTAAAGACAAATTCATTTGCTTATGCCGGTGGAGGATAAGTCACATCATCTAAACTGCTATTAATATGGCACACATTAAAGGCTCCTTATTTACAACAGCCAAGACATAGAAACAACCTAACTGGCCATCAGTGGATGAATGAATAAAGAGAAATAAAGAGATCGTCCTACACACACACACACACACACACACACACAGTGGAATATTATTAAGCCATAAAAAAACACAAGGAAATCCTACCATTTGTAACAACATGGTTGGACCTTGAAGGCATTATGCTAAGTCAAATAAGTCAGACAGATGATGATAAATATTGTATGATCTCACATGTGGAATTTAAAAAACAACAATAAAAAACCAAACTCACAGAAAATGAGATCAGACTTGTAGTTACCAGAGGCATAAGGTGGGGAGAGAGGAAATTGGAGGAAGGTGGTCAAAAGGTACAAACTCCCATTTATGAGATACAAAGTACTAGAGTACAGGACTCTAACCAACACTATTATATGATACATAGGAAAGTTGTTAAGAGAATAAATCCTATGAGTTATCACAAGGATAAAATGTTTTTCCTTTTTATTTTTTTATATTGTATCTACATGAGAAGATGGATGTCAGCTAAACCTATTGCAGTAATCATTTCACAATATGTGTAAATCAAAACATCATGCTATATGCCTTGAACTGATATAGTGATGTATGTCAGGTATATCTCAATAAAACTGGGAAAACAAATAAGTAAAGTTTCTTTACAGCTTATCAGGTATTTTATCTGTTATCTCTCATATCCTTAAATACTGCAGACAAATAGGCAGAAAATTATAATATGTCCCAGTTTTACAGATGATAAATTATTCATTTATTTGGTATGTATTTTTTGGGTATCTTCTACATACACTATTCTGGAAACCAGAGCTGTCTCAGTGAACAACATAGACCAGAGTCCTTCCATCCTGGATTTTAACATCTCTGGGAAGAGAGACTTAAATAATGAAACAAAAAATAATATTTAAATGCTAAGAAAGAAGAATACAGAGTATACAAAAGATGACAATAGAGGGATCTAAGTTACATTAGAGAGTCATAGTTTTCCTCAGAAAAGAGGCATTTTAACTGAAATCTGAAACTAAAAAGGAATAAACCAATAAAAAAGGAGAGATAAAAATACAGCAAATACAGAAAACTGAGCATCAGGCCCAGAGAGTATTTAATCAGGGTCATACAGTGAGTCTGTGGTACTGACAAGAATAGCATCCAGCTATCCTGCCCCCTCAATGTGGTGTTATTTCCTTGATACCAGACCAATGAAAGCTGATTCAGTAACTTGTCTGTATGCCCCATTTAGGTGATATCCTTGAGAAGCCAGCAGGCCTCTCTCCCAGGTTGCAATATTAGAGTCTTTGCTTGCCTGTACAGTGTTCTTATGGTGAATTAGAGCCACCTGAGGGCTCAAAGCTTGTACAAAGCAGAAGGTATTGTTAGCCTTTCCCATGCAAATACAGCCACATATCAGGCTAAAAGAGGAAACTTGAGTGTCATTTTCCCCCTAAGACCACTGGATAAGCACAGTGCTATCCTAACCAGTGATCCTGATAGCATAAATCTAACTCATTGAAAGCTTCCTACTATGGACCACTATCTCTAGCTCACAACACTTTGTATAGGAGTAACAGGATCAGGGTCTTCTTAATAAGATAGGTTGGAGTGGGGCACCTGGGTGGGGTGCCTGGGTAGCTGAGTTGGTTAAGCGTCTGACTCTTGATTTCAGCTCAGGTTATGATCTCAGGGTTCTGAGATCAAGCCCCATGTTGTGCTCTGCGCTGGGTGTGGAAACTGCTTAAGATTCTCTCTTTCCCTCTGCCTCTCCACCTCCCAACTCTCTCTTAAAGAAGAAGCAGAAGCAGAGGAAGGAGAAGAAGAAGGAGAAAGAGAAGAAGGAGAAGGAGGAGGGAGGAGGAGGAGGAGGAGGAGGAGGAGAAGAAGAAGAAGACGACGACGACGACGACGACGACGATGACTTGCCCTTAAGGAACCTACAGCATATTGGTGGAGACATTTAGACACACAGCTATCAGGCACATAGCGGAGCATCTACCTCTACCAGGAAGAAGCAGAACAAGCTTCCCAAGGATGCGAAGTCAAAACTGAGAACAATTAGAAGAGCCATACAAAGCTCCCTGAAGATTCAGTAGTGAATAAAACACTCTGCCCTTAAGAGATTCATGGGCTAAAGAAGAAGAGAGCTCGTCAAGAACTTCATTCTCAAACAATATGTCAGGGTTCCAGAAGGCAGATGATAGAGCAGTTGTCTGGAGTGGGGTGGAATCATCATCATGAAGGTTTCACAGAGAAGGGGGCATTTGAACTTGAGCCTGAGGAATAGGAGGAATGTTCTTAGGGGAGATGATGGGGAGGATATCCTGGGACAAATAAAGAGCATGAGCTAAGGGCATGAGGGTGTGAATGGGCATGCCCACGTGGGGACAAGTAATGAGTTCAGAGCATGGAAAAACAAGCAGAGTACACAGGGTGGAGAGTAGGCACACCTCACCAATCTGATTTGTTGCCTGCTCCTTGGCCCTGCATAGTCATTCTGCCTGAGAGCCAGCGAATAATCAATGCTGGTATTGCAACTACCTGTAAAGAGTTACTCCAGTGCTCTTTATGAAATACACATTAGAAACACTGACAGGGTTTTTCTTTCCCTATATGAAAACCTTGGTTTAAAAGATAGGGCAGGGTTCATTATAGAAATCCAAGCACAAGCTGTGCAGATATCTTGTGCAACAACCTAAATTCCATAGCAGATGATGTCACCTATAAATGCCTTATAAATGGAGCAAGTCTCTGGGAGCATCTGAACGGGTGATCTGTACCGATACCCAGCGCTACAGGCATGGCTGTCTCAGTGCTGCGGCTGACAATTGTCCTGGGACTACTCGTCTTTATCCTGACTTGCCAGGCCGGTGAGTGCTTCTGAATGCAGCTTATGCAATATGCAGTAGTCAGCCAGGAGTCCAGGGAGGCAGCAGCACTGATCCAGAACATAAAGGGGAAAGAGGGAAAGGGGGCTTTGGGCAGTACAGAAAGAGCATTGGACTAGGGGACTAGAGGCAGATCTAACAAAAAGAAAGTAGGATTTTCATTCTAACGTGCTTCAGTTACAGCCTCTATCCTCAGTGAATGTATGAAGTTCGGGATGATCTTTCTTCTTATATATTCATGTAATACAGTGACACTATTATATTATAAATTTCTTGACAGCGGGGGGGGGGAAGATTTATTTTTTGATGATTCTAACTAATAATATTTAAAGGTAAAGAATATATACCCTGGAGGGGCACCTGGGTGGCTCAATTGGTTAAGCCGCTGCCTTCAGCTCAGATCATGATCCCAGGGTCCTGGGATCGAGCCCCACATCGGGCTCCTTGCTCTGCGGGGAGCCTGCTTCTCCCTCTCCCTCTGCCTGCCACTCCCCCTGCTTGTGATCTCTCTCTCACTATCTCTACCTCTGTGTCAAATAAATAAATAAAATCTTTTAAAAATTTTTTAAAAAAAGAATATATACCCTGGAATAAGACTCCTAGGCCTGGCTCTACACTGATCAGGAATGTGACTTCAGGCATGTTATTTCACCTCTCTGGGACTCACATGTTAAAGGGAGTATCAGTAGTTAACTTTCTCATAAAGTTATCATGAAAATTGAATAAAATTGAATAAGAGACAAAAGTCCGGTCTTTAATAAGCACCCAATAAATAGTAACTGTTACTGTTATCACGTATTATCTCATTTGAGTCTCATAATAATCCTTTTAAGTAAATATTCAAAGTTTTATCATTTCCCTCTCAGCAGGTTAACAAAGCTTGCAGAAGGAAAGTCACTTGGGCAAAGACACAGAGGCATACCTAGGATTTAAACCCCAGGTCCTTCGATTCTGTCCTTTATGACTAAGCGCCTACTTCTTTCGTGTCTGTCCCAAGCACACAGGGGACCACAAGGCAGCTTGTAAGATTCTCCTTATTTTTGGCCTGCAGAAGGTGGTGAGCTCTTGACTTGTCTTTATTCAGAAGGATAGGTCAGAAAACACAGCCAGTGCAAATAATTTAGTAACAGAGCCTTTTGAAATGTTCTAAATGTAACTTGGCAGAACTCAACACTGTTAGCCACCCACTGTGCACCAGCAGAACATATAGGCAGATACCCTAATGGAACTGCCATAGAGATCGCCTCAGACACTACTGTGACCGTCAACATCTGGAGTCATCACTACAGTAAAGTGAAAGATGAGATTTATATTCTAAGGACCAGTCCCCAGCTCTGTCTCTCACGAACTCTGAAACTGGTTAAATCAGTTCACTGCTTTGAACCTCAGTTTCTTCATCTATAAAATGCGGTAACAATCAACTTCACCAGGTCAAATGACTATGCCTTTGTAATCACTTCGTAAACTACAAACACTATACAAATATCAATAGTACTGTATTTTTTTTCCTGAACTTTATGGTAACATTTACTGAAAAACTCAACCAAGTAGTTAATATAAATAAAGGCTAGTCCATATTATATTTGAAAAGAAAAAATATTCAATTATTGGCTTTGCTAATTTGTTTCTAGTATGTCAGATTCTTAATTTTTATTATTTTTATTTATATATTTTTCTGTTTTTCAACATTTTCAAATGCCTTAATATTTTAACTGCATTTTTCAATTTTCATAATCTCCTAAAGCACAAGAGCAAGAAGCTACTATGAATCATTTTGTTACTATTACTATTAATATATTTTATTATATATATATGCACCCATTATTATGGTTATATATCATAGTAATGCAGCAAATGCAGCAAGCATTTATTGTGGGTTTACCTTGAACCCAGTGATAAGTTGTATATATGTATATAGATACGGGTACATACATATATATGCATATATATACACACATATATGATATATATGAAAGATATATAAAATATCTTTCAATACTGACAATAACACAATGAAGAAACAGAAAAAGAGTGGTTAAGTATTGTGTGCAAGTTTACCTGGGGGATTTTTTTGCTGAAGACAGGAATCAAACTCAGGTATATAGGACTCCAAAACATATGGTCCACCATACTCTAAAACCTCTTAATATAGCTATGGTCCAAGGGCTGGAGCCAAATATCCAATCTTCACACATATTCCAAACCAGGGCTCTTTGTATAATGAAAAGCTTGCATTTAGTGTCATATTAAAATAAAAGGTCAGTAAAATTAACTTGTTATGCAAGTATGCATATAGCAACATAGGAAAAAGGAACTCACTTTTCATGCAAGAAATGGCTGTTCTGTATCTGGTAAATGTCTTCAGGGGAAAACTGCTTGAAGATGGTACTATATCATGTAGATAATGTGCTCTGTGGAGTTAAAACAATTTAGGCTCAAACCTTGGCTCAGCCAGATTCTAGAGGTGTGATGTTAGGTGAGTCATTTAATTTATCTGAGCACCTGTTTTCTATAAAACCGTAATATCTTCACTGAACTAAATAAAAATTAAAGCATGTCATGAAAACAATATCCCAGTACCTGCTCAACAGGCACATCACAAATTTCCATTCTCTTTCCTTCTTCCCATGATGAAAACACAGCAATTCTGGTCACTGTGGTGGCCCTGCACTCCATGTAAGGATCATGTCTATACATGTTCATTCATACCTTAACTCTTAGCATATGCTATGCACATCATGGTAGGCTCAAAAAATACTTGCTGAATGAAAACACCAACAGCTAAAGGAACAAATCTTTTGTTGTTGTTTGGTAAACAACAGATGCTTGCAGATTTGAAAGCCACATTTTTTGACTAAGAGTTTCCATTTTAGGACATAATATAAATATGAGGCTTCTAACATAATTTTTGACAGCCTCCACACAAAAAGCTAGTTACATCTCCTTCATTCAGAGTCATGGGGAACAGGGTCTAGATGTTGGGACTTTTTGAGTCAAAACTTGTGGTGGGGTTAGCAAATGAAATACAGGATACCCAGTTAAATTTGAATTTCAGATAAACAATGAGTAATTTTTTAGTTTAAGTAGACCTAAATATTGCATGGTCATTCTTACACCAAAATAGTATTTGTTGTTGATCTGACATTTAACTTTATTTCAGTGTCCTATATTTGTATTTACCAAATCTGGCAACACTACTTGTGGGGCTACAATAAAACTGAAAGATAAGGGTCCCACTTCATCCAGGCACCAGAGTCCAGGGGGGAGGCCACTTGAAGCTACTGACACTCTTCCCTTACTTTTAACCTCTTGAACAATTTAGACTACAAAGCAAAGCCAAAACCCGCCAAGGGACCCTGCATGTCCCCAGCCTCACTCTCTGGATCCTTAGTCCTCATTCCAAAAGGCACTTGACTAAGAGTTAAGAGTAAGAAGCCTGAATTTAGAACTCCATCCTCTCTTGCTATTTGTGAGACCTCTTGCAAGTCACTTAATCTTTTCAGTTTCTTAGTCCAGTGAGCTAAGAACTGCATACCCCATAAGAATGGTCAAGGGTAAAATCACACGGCATTTGTAAAGTCATTATTTACAGAACTATCAAAATGATGTACAAGTGATAGAATTTCTCCTTGTCATCATCCTTATTACACTATTTTCAATCTTATAACATACTTGTGGTTAGATCATAACTTTTCTGTCAAAGGCCATACAGCTCATTTTTGTTGTTGCTGATATCTTGTATTTTATAAGTAATCTATGTTTGCTGTAGAAAAATTAGAGAATATAAAGAAACAGAGGTATTTCCATTGGAGGGGCGGAACAAGGCTATGCAGTTCAGCACGGAGTGCTTTTGGATCCAGATTTTAATACCAGTCCGACATGGAATTGAACTCCATTTTGGCCACTCACTAACTCTGTGCTTTGACCTAGCTCCTAAATTCCTCTCAACTTCAACTTCTTGACCTTTAGCTTGAGAATAAAATGATGCGATCATGCATGCAGATTGTCTGTCATAGGTCCATGCGTAACAAATGCTACCCATTATTATGTCATCATTATTATCATTACAACAGGTCAGGGATTGCATGGAGAAAAATACATTAAAATGGGGATTCTGGGGGTGCCTGGGTGGCTCAATCCATTAAGTGGCTGACTCTTGATTTCATCTCAAGTCATGATCTCAGGCTCATGGAATCAAGTCCCATGTCTGGCTCCTCGCTCAGTGGGGAGTCTGCTAAAGACTCTCTCCTTCTGCCCTTCCCTCCACTCACTCTCGCACTCTCTCTCTAAGATAAATAAATAAATCTTTTTTAAAAGGTGGGGGGCAGTCTCTATTTCAATCCTGGCACTGGCATTTTTAACTCTGGACAAGTTACTTAACTTCCATGAGCTTCAATTTTCTCAATCAGAAAGGAAACCCATGTCTACCTAAGTATTGATATATGCTGTTTTTAGGAATAAGCGAGATGATGCATGTGAAGACTTTGTCAGGGCAGGCATTAAATGTTCAATAAATATAACTGTACCAGGCTGTATAATTAACGAGAGGGGCTACAAAGCGCTCTAGGGGCTCCCTTCAAAGAAAAGAGTCTTCCCTTTCTTATTGCTGAGAATTACCTGAGATTCTGTTCTGTTTTTCAGATGACAAACCAGATGACAAGCCAGATGACTCAGACAAAAACCCAGAGCCAGAATTCCCAAAATTCCTAAACCTCTTGGGCACAGAGATCATTGAGAATGCAGTGGAGTTCATCCTCCGCTCCCTAAGGAGGACCAGGTAAGCCCTGAGACAAACCTTGCTTTTGTCTGCTTCTCTGTCAGTAATGACCACATTGTATTAAAATGAATGTGAAACAAAACTGTGCATGACAATATATTATTTGAGTTGAAAAGTATTGCCCTACCTTAAGATATATTTGCATCTGAGTGAATTTCCCTAAACTCTTTTGGAGTGTGCACATTCCCAACAAGTGGTTCCATAAAGTATTTTTTATCTCAGGATCAAGTAGGAAGGAGGAAGAGCACCAGACCAGGGAACAGAAGGCCAGGTTCTGGTCTCCCCACATGTGCTACTTGACTGGGTGACCCTGAGCAAGGCCCTCCTTCTCTGAGTGCCTTAGTTTTCTCATCTGTAAAGTTAAAAGAATAAAGGACCCACCCAGTGCAGGCACTGTAATTCTTTGGTGAAAGTGGTGGGTAGTGATGTGTTCACTAGGGAGAGATGTGATGAGTCCTGCCTTTATTTTCTAGTTTGAGAAACTCAAGAGGGTTAGCAAAGAGAGTAGCTGATATCTCTTCAGAGACAATCTAGGGAACCTCTCATATGAGTGTTGATCATGAGGGATTGCCATCGTGGCAGAGCATACAGCCTAGAATCTTCCCAGGGTTCTCTACTTCCTTCCAAGCCCCCCTGTGCCCAACACCTAACACATCTTACTCCAGTCTACACAGCTCTGATTTTCACTTCTACTTCACCCTGTTTTCATTTGACCCACCGTAAGCTCCCTACTTTCAGCTCTCCAAGATCCAATTTGTTCTGAATTTCCAGGTGCTTTCAATCTCCACTTCACTGAACCTCTGTCTCTAATTCTCTCCTTCATAGACCCCAAAGCCCAGTTTGACAAAGTGTGGTCAAGAATCCCCTGGAGAATTTGTACAAAATGAAGTTTCTTCATCTCATCTTGTGTCTTTGTAGGACAAAGCTAAGGGTATGCTTTTTAACAAGCTTGCTGGTGATTCTGATATCCCATCAATTTTGAAAGCCCTTGATTAGATGCTCTGCACTACATGGCTTCCCCTTAAAGGTCCACATATCCTTTAAATTTTTATTCATATTTTGTGTAAATGTGCATCTTAGCATTTTTTTTTTTTAGGGAAATGCTTCTGACGTTTTTTTAGATTCTCCAGGGGGTCTCGTGACCAATAACATTAAGAAACACTTTCTTTTCTATAGAGAAGTAATCAGGGGCCATGTTGTAATCTCTGATTTGCTTAAATCAATATATTATCATGTGATGGGCAGGATTCTGCATGCCATCTTCACGCACAAATTATTGAAACTCACAGATGTTTATTTTTGTATGGTTATTTTTCCTATTGTGGTTGCTTTTGCAACTGTTGAGTTTCAGGGATTGTTAATGTAAACAAGGAGGAAACTAACAAGGAGGCAAGAGTAACACCCATTATGTACAAAGTACACATTACACTCCAGTTGAATTCATATTGTTACAAAGCACAACAATAGCAATGCAAGGAGTTGAAGCAGTAATATTTCTTTTTATTCCTTCCTTTGGGAATTCCCCAGACATAAAATAGCACTTTTTTTCTCTGTTAACCCTGAAAGCTCATTATCTGAAATACAAGACAATTGCTGTCAGCTCTGGATTCAGGAATGGCACCTCGACTTCAACCATTTCCTTTTTTCCTCATTGTTTTCTAAGTAAACAATGTTCTTTCTGTTTCTGGAACTTAAAACCATCTCAGGCTCTCTGCCCTTGCTTTCATTTCCTAAAATGTTCTTTCCTTCTCTCATGGCTAGTGCTTTGTCTCACAGCTCATCTAAAAGTCACCTCCTCAGAAAACAGTTCTATGACCACTCTTACTCACACTATCTTCTCTTCATTCCCTAGTTCTTCTCCCTTACTTTACCTTATCATAGTGTCGTTATAACATATATCACCATCTTTATTTATTTGTAGTCATGTAGCTATGTGAAAGTAGGGATCAGGTCTATCTAGCTCATGGCTCTAACATAGTACCTTATAGATTGAATGAGACACTCAGCAAATAGTTGAATTGATTAATTAAGGAAGGTATCTTAGAGATCAGATCTAAAACCCATTACTGCAATTTGGGAAATCCTGAGGGATCTTTGTAGCAAGACACAGCAGTCCTTGCTCAAGGGAAAAATCTAGCTGTCCTTTCTCTGTCCAAGATAAGACCATAAATATAATGGGGATAGGGAATGGGAGGAGACCATCAAGAAGTGTTTCTAAGCACTTAGTATATACAAAGTTGGGGCAGAAATTGTGAAGGAAAAATCTAAAATGTAAATCCCTTCTCAAAGATTTGCAGTCCTTATGGTAAGATGACACAGCAAATGTCATGATGACTAATATGCTAACTAAGATAAATGTCAGTAAAACGTCACAGGTAATTTCTGGAGAATGGAGCTGTCTACTGACACCAGGATGTTTAGGGGAGTGTTTATAGCAAGGATGAGATGCAATTTGAGCCTTAAAGACAAAATTTGATTAGAGAGGATGACAGGAATGAGGAAACTTCATAAAGACGAGAATTTCCTTTATTTACTCCAATATATCTGATACCTAAGTACTGTGTCAAGCACATAATAAATGCTAGATATGTGCTTTCAGGACATTGAATAGAAGAGCTCACCTCCTCCACTCTGGATTACTTTAGAGCTGTGTAAACTGGATTCTGGTCACCATTGTTCTGAAAAAATATACATATTCTTAAATCCTCTGACCCCTCAAGAAGGTTCCAATCCTTGTGAATTTCCCCTCACCTGCTGAATTTCCATGACACGACATTTTCCTTGTTCTCTCCCTACCTCTAACCATTCTTTCTTATTCTTTTTATTTGACTTATGACCAATGACTTCCAAAATCAGATGTCTATTGTGTTCTTTTTACTGAACTTCAGACTGAAATGATTAACTGTTTGCTAGAAAATTACACCTTGGTTTTCCATCAATACCTGAAATTTAACTGGTCTAAACCCAAACCCATCACCCCACAAACCTGCTCCTCCTCCCATGTTCCTTATTTCAGGAATCACATCCCCACCCACCCAGAATCCAGAAACCTCAGGGTCTTCTTGGATCTTTCCTGCTTGTCAACACCTTCCTCAAATTGCTGAATATTCTACCTCTAATTTTTTTCCTGTATCATTGCTTTTCTTCAACTTCACTGACCAGCTGGCCTAGTAGAGTTTTTTCGTCACCTCCTTCCTGAGCTCTTTTTATTAGATTTATGATTAGTTCCACTGTTTCTGTCTGTCCTCCCTCCAAACCAACCTCTACTTACTATCAGAGTTATATAACAAAAACACAAGTTGGGTTCTATTACTGCCCTGCTTGAAACCCTTTTGTAAATTTCCATAGCCTACAAAATCAGAACAAATGCATTTGGCTGAAGTTAAATGTTCTTTCCTGAAGCCTGTGTATCTATCAATCACATATCTCACTCCTGAAGTCAAACACCTGATGCCCCAATACCAAATGATTTGTTTCAGAACTGGTCATGTTTGTATAAACCCCCAACATCTTTGTACATGGCTCTTCTCTCTGCCAGCAAGGCCTTGCTAGGTAGACTTGTCCGCCTAGCAAGTTTAATCATTTCTAAAGTCCAATTCAAAGACAAGTTCTGTGAAGACCCCTATGATTACAAACTGTAGGTATTCATACTCCAGATTTCCTAATGCTTTGTGGGAACCTTCAATTGATTTTCTTTCCCCCCTCATTGTTTTAAATTACTTGTTCATTGTTTTAAATTACTTGTATCTGATTGTGTCTATTTTCTCCACTACACTATAAACTTCTCACAGGCCACATTTTAATCATTTTACCTTTCCAGCAGCTACCGTGTACCCTATCCTTCAACAGTATAGTGCTTCTAGGATTAATTCCTGATTCTAGACATCTCAGTTTTAGACTTTGCTTTGCAGTTTACCAGCTATGTGATTTAGACAGGTTGTTTAATCTCTTTGAGCTTTAGAAGTTTCTTCATATGTAAAAAGAAATAAAAATTCATTCATTTATCCATTTATTTATTATTTACTTAATTCAAACATTTATTAATTTATACTATATGCCAGATGCTGGGGATATATTACTAAATGAATATACCAAAATATCTGTCTTATGTAGTTTATATATGAATAGACAGCTAATGAATAGATTTGTTGGCAGATTCAAAGAGATAATTGTGCATAAATAGCTTGCAACTACAAACTGTTATGGAAGTCTTGAATCTTGTTAACTTATGACATAGGAAAATCTGCAGAACAAAATTGTGGCTCAAGCATTATAAGACATCCTAGTGATCATTCTAACATTCTTGTTCAATCTCAGTCATAATTCATTTTTCTCTTTTTTTTCTTTTCAAGAGGATTTATGGAATTTGATGATAAACGAGGAGAATATTCAGCAAAGTGACTTCCCCAGGTGATTTTAACTTATAATTTACAAGTAAAATAATAGCATATTGAACAAAAAGGAGGGTCTGTCTTATTTTATTTAACTAATTTGGGTACCTCTGTGCCTACCTACAAGCAGAAAAGGTATATCTTTTCATTTTTACTGTAGTTTCTTAAAATTAATTTTAAATACATGTACTTTTTCTTTATCATCATAAAGTCACCGATCTAATCAGATTATCTTAAGAGAGGAGGCAAACTGTGGGGTGCAACACGTAAGCACTGGGAGTTAGGTGACCTGGTCCTGCCACAAACACTGCTCACTTGCTTTGTGCGCTTGGCACCCATGACATGAGGGGATTGTGTGCACTAAAGTAGAAGAGCCCATGCAATTGTGCAATTAGTTACTCATGAGAAGAGTGAGATTTACTGAACCTAATTCCAGAAAAGACTAACAAGCTCCCTAATCCCACAGAGTTGGATTTATAGTAGTCCCCCCTTACCTGTGAGGGATACGTTCCAAGATGCCAGTGGATGACTGACACTGTGGAGAGTACGAATCCCATATATACGTTGCTTTTTCTTATACATACATACCTATAATAAAGTTTAATTTACAAATTAGGCACAGTTAGAAATGAACAGTAACTAATAATAAATTAGGAGAATTGTAATGATCTACTCTAATAAAAGTTATGCAAATGTGGTCTCTCAGAATATCTTACTGTACTGTCCTCACCTTTCCTCTTCTTATGATGATGTGAGACAATAAAATGTCTCCATGATGAGAGGAAGTGACGTGAACTACACAGGCACTGTGATACAGCATTAGGCTACTACTGATGTTCTGACATTATGTCAGAAAGAGGATCATCTGTTTCCAGACCTTGGTTGACTGTGGGTAACTGGAACTGTGGAAAGCAAAACCACAAATAAAGGGTAACTACAAACAATATGGTCTGAGTGCTCAGAAACACCCACTCTTTCCTTATTCTATTCTCTCCTGAGAACAGATATTGAAATATAAGAACAGAAATGATATAGCTGGGAATGTAATTATTATATCAGTAGCTAGCATGAACTGAGTACATACTCTGTTTTAAGCATTAAGCTAAGTGCTGTATAAGTATTCCCTAATTTCATTCTAACATCACTATGAAAAATGGGTATTCTTCTTTAATTTTGTAAGTAAGGAATGTGACCAAGTCACTAACGTTGGCAAGTTAGTAGGAGAAGAGGGAAGGATTTGAACTTAGGCAGCCTGATTCCAGAGTGTGCATTCTATCACTAAGCAGTAAGTGCTAGTGGAGAACAAAGAACAGTGTAGAAGGAGGCAGTTGAAAAGAGTGAGTAAGCTATGTGATCTTACACATGCCTTCCAGGTGCCCATAGAAACAAAACACTACCCCTTTGGTTAACTGAGTTACCTTACATGCATCTCAAAGAAGCATGGTCTTTCCTAACTTCTATTTCATATCCGATCTGGGAATGCTCCTTTTCCCTACTGTCTTCATTTTATAACCCGGGTGTTATTAATGTAAGCTCAGCAGGTTACTATCATATTACCCAGGAACGCAGCCCACTCTTTTCCATAAGCTTCTAAAGACAGAAATCAGTTTTGGGCTTTGGAATCAAGAAATGCCCAACCCAGACACGTCTGACTCTCACCCCAAATCCAACTAAGCTTCTAAGAACATTCACTTAGGTTTGCATTTTCCATTTCCATCTTCTCAGAGAACAACTTACCTCTTATTGCAAGTGTCCCAACCCTTAGCTGGTTCATTCAGGCTGCTGGTACACATCTCCACCCATTGGTACCCACACCCTGAATCTTTAGAGTGCTATACTAACAGTTCATGTCTGTCAGTGAGACAGACATGTCCAACAGACAAGGTGCCAGGAAGGAGTAGAAAGAGCAAAAGACATAGGGAGGAAAGAAGTTCAAATTCTAACTTGTCTGCTCTTGGTTGTGTGATCCTGTGGCGGTCACTTGGCCTCCTTGAGTTTCACTCTACTCCTTATTAATGTTAAAAATCTCGGGAACTTAATTGTTCCAGATCTTAATGCCAGAATTTTTCTTACTCCATATAAAAAATTTTTGAGTGAATTCATGAACCAATTGTAGATGTTCTAATGGTCAGGGAGGAATGGCTCAATTTGGGGATATAAAAAAATTGGTCTAGAGAGAAGGAAGCCTCTAAGGCAAAGATTAAATTTTGAATGGTTTCATCAGAAGTATCTCTTTAAATCCTAGTGACTGTGCATTTAATAAGTAGCTTTAAAAGTTTCACATGTATGATAATTGCCGCATCAAATCAAAAGCAAGTCACCACTTTAGAATTAAATGACCACAGCAATGCCTATTTCTCCAGTATAGAAAATGTGGCTGAAGTTCTAGGTATTTCCTAAATTAAGACAGACATATAAACAAATAGATATCTAGATAACCCATCTTTCTCCTATAACACATGCCCCTTTCTTACATATCCCTGTAGTGCTTATTTATTTTTTAAAAAAGATTTTATTTATTTATTTGACAGAGAGAGACACAGGGAGAGAGGCAACACAAGCAGGGGGAGTGGGAAAGGGAGAAGCAGGCTTCCCGCGGAGCAGGGAGCCTGATGCGGGGCTCTCCTGGGATCGTGACCTGAGCTGAAGGCAGACATAGTGCTTATTTGATCTGTACCTACTATGTGTCAGATTCTGCCAGTACTCTCAAGATAAATAATGATGTCCAGCCATTGAGCAGTTGATGGTGATAGTCTGGGCTATCACTTAGCACTGTGTCCCCCAGGACTGTGGAGGGAAATGATAGAGTTATGTATAAAAGTGCCTTTCACATGCCTTGGAGAAAGGAGGTAAGGGACATGCCTGGAGGAAGGGGTGGGTACTAAAAGGGCTTTACAAAGAAGGTGAACTTGCACACACATTCTCAGATGATTAACAGAGAGGGGCAAGGTCTCAAAAGCAACTCATCCAATAGTTGGACACTTAATCAATCTGAGACCCTCCCAACCTCTGCTCAATCACATTGGTACAATTTCCTTATGTTAATAGACTTAAAGTCTTATTTTATATTGTCCAGCATCACTTGAAATAAATCCCAGGGATTCAAGTCCCCTAGTGTCTTAAGTCACTAGATGTCTTAAGGTATAAATTTCTTTTCTTGTATTGAAAAAAATCTGATGAACCTCACCAGTCTATTGTCAAAGAAGTAAAAATTGGGAAAGCACTTCACAAATTCTTAAGTTCTGATTACGTGTTTTGAATTAAGAAAAAATGTACTGTGGACCCACTAGATCACATGTTTAGAGTTGCTGAGTCAGAACTTCCAAGAGAAGAACCTGAGAATAAATACATTTTGGGGTGGGGTGGGGCTAATAAATACATTTAACAGGAGATCCTCATGCTGCTGACGAGCAAAACTGCAGTTGGGCGTGACATTACTTAATATCCACTCCATGATGTCTTATGGGAAAAGTTTCTTGCTGAATTTAGAGAAAAAAAATTGCCTTCCCTAAAACTGCTTCTTCTTTTCTCATTGTAAGATTTGTGTAGCATGGTCTATTCTTTTATTTTTTTTCCTGTCTATCCAGAAACTCAAAGTAAAACTGATGACTCATTTTATCCCTGAGTTTAACCTGTGTGCATCCTCCCCTCATCCTTGTCACTGATTCTTGCCATATATACCTTGCATTTTCATTTTTATTGTTGTTGCTTATTTCATCAAATATGTATTATAGTTGATTTCATTATAAATCATCTAGCATTTTAAAGTGCAAAGGCATAAAAATGTTAGAGAAAAGATTAAAAACTCTTTGTATTTTTCTTAAATCTTAAACCTTCTCTAGTTGGTAATTGTTTCCCTCTATCTGGCTTGTGTTTTTAAGGACAAACCCACAAGGCTCCAGAATAACCCAAGGGCAGCCAATCCTGCTTTTCCAGTTCTGCTTCATGAGTCCTCCAGAACAGAGGTCCCAAAAGCAGCTCCAAGCAAGTTCTCAGGATTCAGGACCTGGCTCAGCCAAACACAACCTATTTTGAACATCCTGACTGCATTCTTGCCTTCAGAAATCAGAATAAATGTGTCTCCTTAGGAGTCACATATCCTAGGGAACTGAGAAGATTTTTATTGGTAGTAGTAGTAACCTTCCTGAGCATATTTAAAGTTTTTAATGATGCCAAAAAATATAAAATATATAAAAGTTATTATTAGCCAGAAAAACCAAAGAATGGTTCAAAATAAGGAAGCTAAAGCCCAGATAAAGTAACACGTCCAAAGTCACTGAATTAGGAAATGACGGAAAGGGAATTTGAATCTGACTCTAAAGAACAAACTCTTAACCCATAAAAATGTATGAAGTTTCAGAGTTCAAAGCTTCATATGTTCTTTTTGGAAAGTCTTTCAAATACATCTGAGCCCACTCTCCTCGCTAGGTAAACTAAAAACCAACCATTTTTCAAATAAACAAGCTTATTACTTGTTCCAGAGAGTCTTCATTATTCTTACAGAATAGCAGAGTGTCGGGGATGGGAGAGTCCTGGAGAAGTCTTATGCAGCTCTTAATTTGCTCTAACACCCATTACACAGAGGCGGGGCCTGGTAGCCATTGCTACCGTACTTGCCAACTTAGTCATAGAGGATGGAACCCCTGTATAACCTGACCCAGCTGAGCCAGAAAGATTCTCCCAGAATTATTTATGTGGCCAGTAAGACCACACTGAAATCATGGAGCATGATGATAATTATGGCAGTGCTCTAGAATAAAGGATGTCTGTACTTCTGCTACTGGGTTCTCAATAGCTGTCTTGCGTCTGGCCTTTCCTAAGCGCTCTGACTCTGAAAGAAACACCAGTGTTTCAATAAATCTTTTGTTTGTCTTGTTTCCTATTTTAGTAGCCAGAATATGTCTGCATGCGACACAAAGAACCTTTAATAATATAGATAACTAAATAAAGAGTGAACACCTACAAAATACCAAAAATACACGTTACTCTCTACAATAAATTCAGACAACTCACCTTCTGCATTTTCCAGAGATTGTGCCAATTTTTTCTTTTTTTACTGATATAACTGAATATAATATATGTAGTTTTAAGGTATAAACATGATGATTTGTTATACATGTGCAAAATGATTATAAGAATAAGGTTATTTAACACATCTATCACTCACATATTTACCATTTTTTTGCAGTAAAAATTTTTTTTAAAGATTTTATTTATTTATTTGACAGAGAGAGACACAGCGAGAGCAGGAACACAAGCAGGGGGAGTGGGAGAGGGAGAAGCAGGCTTCCCACGGAGCAGGGAGTCCGATGCGGGGCTCGATCCCAGGACCCCGGGATCATGACCCAAAGCTGAAGGCAGATGCTCAACGACTGAGCCACCCAGGTGCCCCAAGGAGTAAAAATATTTAAGATATACTCTCTTAGCAACTTACAAGTCCAAGATGCAGTATTGCTAACTACAGCCACCGTGCTGCACCTTACATCCCCAGAATGTACTGATCTTGTAACAGCAAGTTTGTATTGACAACCTTCACCTATTTCCCCCACCACCTTCTGCCCGTGGCAACCATCACACCACTCTGTTTCTCTGAGTTCCATTTTTTAGATTCCACATATAAATGAGATCATACAGTACTTGTCTTTTTCTGCCTGACTTATTTCATTTAGCATAACACTCTCAAGATTCATCCATATGGTTGTAAATGGCAGGTTTTCTTTTTTTAGGCTGAATAATATTCCTCTGTGTGTGTGTGTGTATTACATTTTTCTATGCATTAATTCATCAATAGACACTTAAATTGTTTCCATGTCTAGGCTATTGTAAATAATGTTGCAGTGAACATGGGAGTATACGTATCTTTTCAAGATAGTGATTTCATTTCCTTGGGATGTATACCCAAAAGTGAGATTGCTAGATCATATGGTATTTCTACTTTTAATTTTTTGAGGAAGCTGCATACTGTTTTCCAGAGTGACTGCACCAGTTTGCATTCCCATCAACAATGCACAAGTTACCTTTTCTCCATGTTCTTGTCAGTACTTGTTTTCTCTTATCTTTTGATAATAGCCTTTCTAACAGGTGTGAGGTGATATTGTGATTTTGATTTGCATTTCCTTGATGAATACTGATGTTGAGTACTTTTTCATATACCTGTTTGACATTTGTGTAGCTACTTTGAAAAATTTTTATTTGGGTCCTTTGCCCATTTTTAAATCAGATTACTTGTTTCATTTTGTTTTGTTTCTGCTATTGAGCTATATGAGTTCCTTATACATGTTGGATGTTAACGCCTTACCAGATATAGGATTTGCAAATATTTTCTCCCATTCCACAGGTGGCCTTTTTATATTGGTGATCATTTGGAGACTCTGCTAATTTCAAATATCACATCCTCTTAGCCAAACTTACCCCAGATTTCTATTATGTTCAGCATCTGACATACAGACTGCTTCTCCCTGACAAATGTGACCCAAAAATCCCTTTTCAGATTCTGGGCACTTAGTTTGTGCCTAGGAAATATATTTCCTGTAGCTACAATAATCAATATACTACCTTTCTTTTTTTTTTTGAGCGAGACATGTCCTATCAGAGTTTCTCTGTCTTTATATTCACCTGTTTGTTATACAATTTGAAATCACTCTTCCATACTGGGAAAAAACAAAACAAAACAAAACAAAAACAGATGCCAAATCAGTCCTGGATTTGATTCACTACTAAGAAGTAACTGTCTACAACCTCTAAGAATATACAGAGATTCTGAAGATTTTCCATTTGCTTTAAAATATGTTTCCTGTTTCTATGTTCTGTTACCTTGTCTTCCTACCCTGTAATAAGACCCCTCTCTGCAGCCAGGAGGCACCCCTGTTTCTGAGGATCAAGAATCTCTTGCACCTGCAGAGTATTTTTCTTTTATGTTCTCTTCATATTGTTATCTCACTGTAAACTCACAATCACAGTATGATTGAAGCCAAGATGATCAGACATTATTTCCTTCATATGACAAGTGAAGAAACTGAGGTTTGGGGAGGCTAACCAGCATCATGCCTAAGATAGGATTGTTGGTAAAGGATGAGTGGGAACTCCAGCCAGGTTTGTGTCACCTCCAACACAGTGCTCCCTGTGACACCCTGATGGCACAGTCCACAGTATCACTCCTCTGTCTTCAATCCCAGGGTTCCTACCATGACATCAGTGCTTGAGGGAATTTATATCTTACACCTTACAGAACTGCTGAGCAGAAAAAGTCCTTCTATTAAAATATAACTTGAACTGGATCAATTCCTTCTGCTACTTTCCATCTCATTCTGAGCAAAACTATGTTTTTTAAATTTCCTAACAATGGTGATTAAGATCTCACCTAAGCTACCTGCTTCTCATCTCTTCTACTACTAATTCCATCACTCCACCCATTTGGGATCCTTCTCTTCCTTAAATGCTCTAGTCACATTCTTTCCACAGAGCCTTGCATTTACTCCCACTTCTGCCTGAAATACCCTTCCCAAGACAGCCACATGGCTTGCCCCCTCACTTACAGAAGTCTTTTCTCAGAGATCGCCTTCCCAGTGAGAACTTTTTGAGCACTCAACTTAAAATCGACTTAAAATCGTACCCTCTGACCGAACATTTCTTATCTGCTTTGGGCTGCTGCATTTTTTCCCTCCATTTCACACATATTTTAACACGGTGTTAAAAGTTGTTTATATGTTTTGTTCCTTTTTCTCTCTAGCTGCAATAGAATGTAAGCTCCATGAGGCAAGAATTTTGCCTTTTGCTCAATATTGCTGGCACAATAGTGAGCAATTAGAACAGTGTCTGGAAGAGAGTAGCTGATCAATAAGTATTTGTTGTTTTCTGTATTAATTAAAGAAATTGAAATCAAAGAACATCTGCCTGAGAACAAGAAAGCGAGGATGCAAAGTTGAAGGTCTCGTGGTTCTGAACTTCAGGCAGCTCACCAACTTGATACAGAAGATATAAGCATATAATTAACTAACTGCATTCAGCATGGTATCATATAAAGGGGGCACAGACATGGCAGCCTGGGAACCAGGACAAAGAGCCATTAATGCTCCCTTGGGAGGTCAGGGAAGACTTTTCGGAGATAGTAACATTTGAGCTGTATCTTGATAGGTGGGGAAAGATTTGGAGACATGGAAGAGGAAGGGCAGAGAAGACAGCTTAAATCAAAGCTCAGACTGTGACAAGGCTTGTCATTCAAGGATGGCCTTGCAAAAGCTACTTAACACAGCAAAGAAACAGATATCATTGGGACATTTCCCAGGCTTGGTCCTTCATAAACGTTATCTCTTTTAATCTTCACATCAAGTACAAAAATTACATATTATTATTCCATTTTAAAATAATGAATCTGAGAATCTGGAAGTTTAAGGAACCCATTCAAACCACTCAGATCATTAATGCTGGAGCCTGCGCTTGGATGAAAATCTGTGTGGGCCTGAAATCCCTGCTTTTTACTGCACTGCTTTTCTGTGATAGCATTTCCTTTTGTTATTTTTGTTTTTATTTTGAGAGGGAGGGAAACTGACAAATATGTGTTGATAAAATGTTTTCTTCAAAATTCTGCTTCAAAATTATTAAAGCAGGGGCACCTGGGTGGCTCAGTCCATTGAGCATCCAACTCTTGGGTTTGGCTCAGGTCATGATCTCATGGGTCATGGGATCAACCCTCACATGGGGCTCCGCACTCAGCAGGGAGTCTGCTTGAGATTCTCTCTCTCTCCCTCCCTTTGCCCCTCCCCACCCAAATAAGTAAATATTTAAAAAATTATTAAAGCAGCATGTGCTCATGCCAGGGGGAAAATGAGGGGACAGTGGAGAAAATGTATATATATTTTTTGGATTTTTAATTTAAATTCAATTAATTAACATGTAATATATTATTTGTTTCAGGGGTACAATTTTTAAAAGTTACCCATCTCTGATTCTAACACCATTATCCCCAAACCAGCCCTCATAGCAACTAATATTGACTCCATTCTTCCTGTCCATTCAAACATGTATGTGGAGAGAGTTTGGGGTGTGCATTTTACTCTTTAGTTTGCCTTTCTTATTAACAACATCTCATGGTATTTACTTCAGGTAATTAACACAAATCTTTAAGAATCTACTTGAGGGGTGCCTGGCTGGTTCAGTCAGTGAAGCATGTGACTCAGTCTCAGGGTTGAGTTCAAGCCCCATGTTGGGTGTAATGATTACTTAAAAATAAAATATTTAATATCTGCAAATTACATATCAGATAAAGGGCTAGTATCCAAAATCTATAAAGAACTTATCAAACCCAACACCCAGAAAAACAAAGAATCCAGTCAAGAAATGGGCAGAAGACATGAACAGACATTTCTCCAAAGAAGACATATAAATGGCCAGCAGACACACGAAAAAGTGCTGAACATCACTCGGCATCAGGGAAATACAAATCAAAATCACAATGAGATACCACCTCACACTGGTCAGAATGGCTAAAGTTAACAACTCAGGAAACAACAGATGTTGGCAAGGATGCAAAGAAAGGGGAGCCCTCCTACACTGTTGGTGGGAATGAAAACTGATGCAGTCACTCTGGAAAACAGTATGGAGGTTCCTCAAAATGTTAAAAATACAACTACACTACAACCCATAAATTGCACTTCTAGGTATTTATCCAAAGGATACAAACACATGCACCCCAATGTTTATAGTAGCAATGTCCACAATATTCAAACTATGGAAAGAGCCCAGATGTTCATTGACAGATGAATGAACAAAGAAGATGTAAGATATATACAGATACAGACATAGATATAGATATAATGGAATATTACTCAGCCATCAAAAAGAATGAAATCTTACCATTTGCATGACATGGATGGAACTAAGGGTATTATGCTAAAGTGAAGTAAGTCAGTCAGAGAAAGACAAATACCTTATGATTTCACTCATATGTGGAAATTAAGAAACAAAACAGATGAACATAGGAGAAGAGAAGGAAAAATAAAATAAGATACAGACAGAGAGGGAGGCAAACTGTAAGAGATTCTTAACTCTAGGAACAAACTGAGGGTTGCTGGAGGGGAGGTGGGTGGGGGATGGGGTAACTGGATGATGGGCATTAAGGAGGGCACTTGATGTACAGAGCAACGGTGTTATATGTAACTGATGAATCACTAAATTCTACCCCTGAAACTAATAATACACTGTGTTAACTAAGAAAACAATGAATCATGGAACACTACATCAAAAACTAATGATACAGTAGTATGGTGATTAACATAACATAATAAAATAAAATTTTTAAAAAAATGTTATATGAAGTTTTTAGTAAAATAGGTAAAATTTTGTGAAAAAAATAATTTTTAAAAATAAAATTATATAAATTATATAAACTTACAATTAAATGATATTGAAATAAAGATAATAAATATAAAATAAAATAAAATCTTTCAAAAGAAAAAAGAATCGACTTGAGTGCTCGTAATTTAAGATACCATTTTTCCCTATTGTTGGCATTCATAATTCATATTGTTTCCATTTTTTGGCCCTTCAGAGACCACTGCAATAAACATCTTTATACATATAAACCTGTGCACCGATGTTTTTATTTCTTCATAAAAGATTTCCAAAAACTGAATTGCTAGATCAAAGGACATTTTTCAAACTTTTAAATACTGTAATAGATGTTGCTACCTTCAAAAGACAGTAATTCTCTTACTGACCTGAATTGACACTTTATTGACAAAAATCAGCTTAGGTCAATATCTTAGAGTATCTGAGTAACTTTTTACAACTTTACTGAGGTACAACTGATATATAATTACTCGACATATTTACAGTTAATATACATAAAATTGTATAACTTGAAGTTTTGACATATGTATATACCCACAAAACCATCCCACAATCAAGATAATGAACACACCTGTTACCCCCCAAAAGCTTTCTCATGCCACTTATAATTCATCCCTCCCTCCCACCATATCCTATTCTATCCACAGTCAACCACTGATTTACTTTTTGACACTATTGATTAGTTTGAATTTTCTAGAATTATGAGATAGATTTTGAAGTACTTATTTGTCCCTTACCATGTATTCAACCCTGTCTCATACTTGGCAGTGTCATATTCTTAGTTGGCTTATGTGGGTACTGAGCTACCTTGGGTAAGCCAAATCTGCTACTTATCCACCTCTAACTCGAGGTAAAGTAACAGGAAATAAGGGAGACCTCTGGCTTTTCATACTATCAGTACAATCTTCTTACCACTGTGGATGAAGAATGTAGTGTTATAACTTAAAGTCAGACTGACGCTAGAAACCTAAGGAAGGTAATGCAATCTCCTACCCTTTTGTTAAATAAAACACGTCCTAGAATATCTAGGAAATGGGTCATCTAACAGATGTATGTTAATTTATGTCACTCATAAAATACTTAAGAGAATATTGCCATGCTCCTTTACTATTCTAGGTACTGGACTTTGCCTCGTTGGAGCTCACAAACAAGTAGGAGATGTAAGTAACAATCACACAATCATTTACAAGTATATAATTTTTTAAAGTTTTTATTTAATTTTAAAGATTTTATTTGTTTATTTGAAAGAGAGAGAGAGAGCAAGCATGAGCAGGGAGAGGGGTGGAGAGAGAAGCAGACTCGCCGCTGAGCAGGGAGCCCAATCTGGGGCTTGACCCTGGGATCATGACCTGAACCAAAGGCCCATGTTTAACGAACTGAGCCACTCAGGCACCCGTAAGTCTTTACTTAAATTCCAGTTAGTTAGGGGTGGAGCAAGATGGCGGAGGAGTAGGAGACCTGGATTTCATCTGGTCTCAGGAATTCAGCTGGATAGGGATCAAACCATTCTGAACACCTACAAACTCAAAAGGAGATCGAAGAAAAGAATAGCAACAACTCTCTGAACAGAAAAGCGACCACTTTCTGGAAGGTAGGACGTACGGAGAAGTGAATCTGAGGCGATATTTGGGAGGATAGACGGTGGGGGAGGCGGCCTCTGTCAGCCGCTTCTGGCAGGTGATAGAGCCGCGGAGCACAAAACTGGAACTTTTAGAAGTCGGCTCCACTGAGGGACGTTGCTCCAGTGGCTAAGCTTGGGGTGGAATCCTCGCGGGACAGTGTGGTCTCAGGACCCTCGGGGTCACAGAAACACCGGGGGTGCCTGAGTGCGGCAGAGCTCCCAGGTATCGGAGCGGGGAAGCTGGCTGCAGAGACGGAGCCGAGGCGTGGGCTCTCAGCTTGGGTTGCCATAAACTGTGATTGGTGACAGTCGGGCCACTGCTTCTCCAGCAGGGACCCAACAAGCGTCAGATCCGGGGAGACTCCCCTTCCTCCCCGGGGAGGAGCGGCGCGGGAGCGCACCGCAGGGATCTGCTGGGTTTGGAGACTCGACACCAGGTCGAGTGCCAGAGATAGAAACGCTGGGTCACAGGCCAGGTGAGCAGGGAGTGCGGCCGGAGACCAGGGAGACGGGAGTGACTGACTGCTTTTCTCTGGCGGCGCACTGAAGAACGGGGCCCCGAGTTCTCGGCTCCTCCGGGGTGGAGTTTGGGAGGCCGCCATTTTCACTCTCGTCCTCCAAAGCTATACCGAAACCTTGCAGGGAACAAAAGCTCCTAAGAGCAAACCCGAGCAGATTACTTAGGCCGGACCGGCAAGGGCGGGGCAATTCCGCCTCCGGCAAAGACATTTGGGAACCATGGCAACAGGCCCCTCCCCCAGAAGATCAGCACAAACAGCCAGCCAAGACCAAGTTTACCGATCAATGAGAACGGGAGAACTCCAGCACTAGGGGAATACTGCACATAGAATTCATGGTTTTACCATGATTCATTAGTCTTTCAAAGTTAATTTTTTTAACTTTTTTTTTTAATTTTTCTTTTTCCCTTTTTCAACCAACATCTTATCAATCCCTTTTTTAAAAAAACATTTTTATTTTTCATTTGTAGAGTCATATTCTATCCCTTCATGGTAGTTACCCTTATTTTTGGCAGATATATATATGTTGTTCTCTCTTTAAATTTTGAGATACAGTTTCTTCTAACATATCACAATATACCCCAAATCTCTAGTGTATGGCTTTGTTCTAGTCTCCTGCCTGATCACATTCTCTCCCCCCTTTTTTTCTTTCTTTCTTTACTTTTTTAAATCCACTTCTTTCTTTTTTCAAACATCTTCTTATCAATTCCTTTTTTTAAAAATTTTTATAATTTTCATCTTTACAGTCATATTCCATCCCTTCATCGTATCAACCCTTAATTTGTACATATATAAGTCTCTCTTTCCTCAAAATTTTAGGAGGCACTTTCTTCTAACAGACTAAAATACACCCAAAATCTAGTGTGTGGCACTGATCTGTGCACCAGCCTGATTATATTTGATCATATTGTTTTTTTGTTTTGTTCTGTTTTTGTTTTTATCTTTTTCTTTTCTTTTTTTCTCTTTTTCTTTCTTTCCCTTTCTTTCCCCCTCGTTTCAGGTCTTTTCTGATTTGATTATATTTTCTGGGGACGTTGTTAACCTGTTAGCATTTCATTCTCTCATTCATCTATTCTCCTCTGGACAAAATGACAAGACAAAAAATATCACCTCAACAAAAAGAACAAGAGGTAGTACCATCTGCCAGGGACCTACTCAATATGGACATTAGTGAGATGTCAGACCTAGAGTTCAGAATCATGACTTTAAAGATACTAGCTGGGCTTGAAAAAAGCATGGAAGTTATTAGAGAAACGCTTTCTGGAGAAATAAAAGAACTAAATCTAACCAAGTCAAAATCAAAAAGGCTATTAATGAGGTGCAATCAAAAGTGGGGGCACTAAATGCTAGGATAAATGAGGCAGAAGAGAGAATCAGCGATACAGAAGACCAAATGATGGAAAGTAAAGAAGGTGAGAAAAAGAGAGATAAAAAACTACTGGATCACGAGGGCAGAATTCAAGAGATAAGTGATACGATAAGATGAAACAACATTAGAATAATTGGGATCCCAGAAGAAGAAGAAAGAGAGAGAGGGGCAGAAGGTATATTGGAGCAAATTATAGCAGAGAACTTCCCTAAGGTGGGAAAGGAAACAGGCATCAAAATCCAGGAGGCACAGAGAACCCATCTCAAAATCAATAAAAATAGGTCAACACCCCGACATCTAGTAGTAAAACTTATGACTCTCAGAGACAGAAAATCCTGAAAGCAGCTCAGGAGAAGAGATATGTAACCTAAAATGGTAGAAACATTAGATTGGCCACAGACCTATCCACAGAGACCTGGAGGGCCAGAAAAGACCGGCATGATATATTCAGAGCACTAAACGAGAAAAATATGCAGCCAAAAATACTATATCCAGCTAGGCTGTCATTGAAAATAGAAGGAGAGGTAAAAATCTGCCAGGACAAATAAAAACTAAAGGAATTTGCAAACATGAAACCAGCCCTACAAGAAATATTGAAAGGGGTCCTCTAAACAAAGAGAGACCCTAAAGGCAGCGTGCACCAGAAAGGAATACAGAAAATATACAGTAACAGTCACCTTACAGGCAATACAATGGTACTAAATTCATATCTTTCAATAGTTACCCTGAATGTAAATGGGCTACGTGCCCCAATCAAAAGACACAGGCTATCAGATTGGATTAAAAAACAAGACCCATCGATATGCTGTCTGCAAGAGACTCATTTTAGACCCAAAGACACCCCCACATTGAAAGTGAGGGGGTGGAAAACCATTTACCATGCTAATGGACACCAAAAGAAAGCTGGGGTGGCAATCCTCGTATCAGACAAATTAGATTTTAAAACAAAGACTGTAATAAGAGATGAGGAAGGACACTCTATCCTACTTAAAGGGTCTATCCAACAAGAAGATCTAACAATTGTAAATATCTATGCCCCTAAGACGGGAGTGGCCAATTATATAAGGCAATTAATAACAAAAGCAAAGGAACACATCGACAACAATACAATAACACTGGGGGACTTTAACACCCCCCTGACTGAAATGGACAGATCATCTAAGCAAAAGATCAACAAGGAAATAAAGACTTTATTTTTTTTTTTTTAAGGAAATAAAGACTTTAAATGACAACCAAATGGACTTCACAGACGTATTCAGAACATTCCATCCCAAAGCAACAGAATACACATTCTTCTCTAGTGCCCATGGAACATTCTCCAAAATAGGTCACATCCTAGGTCACAAATCAGGTCTCAACCAGTACCAAAAAACTGGGATCATTCCCTGCATATTTTCAGACCAAAATGCTTTGAAACTAGAACTCAATCACAAGAGGAAAGTCGGAAAGAACTCAAATACATGGAGGCTAAAGAGCATCCTACTAAAGAATGAATGGGTCAACCAGGAAATTAAAGAATAATTAAAAGAAATTCATGGAAACCCATGAAAATGAAAACACAACTGTTCAAAATCTTTGGGATGCAGCAAAGGCAGTCCTGAGAGGAAAGTATATAGCAATACAAGCCTTTCTCAAGAAACAAGAAAGGTCTCAAATACACAACCTAACCCTACACCTAAAGGAGCTAGAGAAAGAACAGCAAATAAAGCCTAAACCCATCAGGAGAAGAGAAATAATAAAGATCAGAGCAGAAATCAATGAACTAGAAACCAAAAGAACAGTAGAACAGATCAACGAAACTAGGAGCTGGTTCTTTGAAAGAATTAACAAGATTAATAAACCCTTGGCCAGACTTATCAAAAAGAAAAGAGAAATGACCCAAATCAACAAAGTCATGAATGAAAGAGGAGAGATCACAACCAACACCAAAGACATACAAACAATTATAAGAACATGTTATGAGCAACTATATGCCAGCAAATTAGATAACCTGGAAGAAACGGATGCATTCCTAGAGATGTATCAACTACCAAAATTGAACCAGGAAGAAACAGAAAACCTGAACAGACCTATAACCACTAAGAAAATGGAAGCAGTCATCAACAATCTCCCAACAAACAAAAGCCCAGGGCCAGATGGCTTCCCAGGGGAATTCTACCAAACATTTCAAGAAGAATTAATCCTATTCTCCTGAAACTGTTCCAAAAAATAGAAATGGAAGGAAAACTTCCAAACTCATTTTATGAGGCCACCATTACCTTGATCCCCAAACCAGACAAAGACCCCATCAAAAAGTAGAATTACAGACCAACATCCTTGATGCACATGGATGCAAAAATTCTCACCAAAATACTCGCCAGTAGGATCCAACAGAACATTAAAAGGATTATTCACCACGACCAAGTGGGATTTATCCCTGGGCTGCAAGGTTGGTTCAACATCCGCAAATCAATCAACGTGATACAATATATTAACAAAGAACAAGAATCATATGATCCTCTAAATAGATGCAGAGAAAGCATTTGACAAAGTACAGCATCCTTTCTTGATCAAAACTCTTCAGGGTATAGGGATAGAGGGTACCTACCTCAATTATCATAAAAGCCATCTATGAAAAACCTACAGCAAATATCATTCTCAATGGGGAAAAACTGAGAGCTTTCCCCCTAAGGTCAGGGACGTGGCAGGGATGTCCACTATCACCACTGCTATTCGACATAGTATTAGAAGTCCTAGCCACAGCAATCAGACAACAAAAAGAAATCAAAGGCATCCAAATCGGCAAGGAGGAAGTCAATCTCTCACTCTTTGCAGATGATATGATACTTTATGTGGAAAATCCAAAGACTCCACCCCAAACCTGCTAGAACTCACACAGGAATTCAGTAAAGTGGCAGGATATAAAATCAATGCACAGAAATCAGTGGCATTCCTATACACCAACAACAAGACAGAAGAGAGACAAATTAAGGAGTTGATCCCATTTACAACTGCACCCAAAACCATAAGATACCTAGGAATACATCTAACCAAAGAGGCAAAGGATCTGTACTCAGAAAACTATAAAATACTAATGAAAGAAATTGAGGAAGACACAAAGAAATGGAAAAACGTTCCATGCTCATGGATTGGAAGAACAAATATTGTGAAGATGTCAATGCTACCTAGAGCAATCTACACATTCAATGCAATCCCCATCAAAATACCATCCACTTTTTTCAAAGAAATGGAACAAATAATCCTAAAATTTGTATGGATCCAGAAGAGACCCCGAGTAGCCAGAGGAATGTTGAAAAAGAAAAGCAAAGCTGGCGGCAACACAATTCCGGACTTCCAGCTCTATTACAAAGCTGTCATCATCAAGACAGTATGGCACTGGCACAAAAACAGACACATAGATCAATGGAACAGAATCGAGAGCCCAGAAATGGACCCTCAACTCTATGGTCAACTCATCTTTGACAAAGCAGGAAAGAATGTCCAATGGAAAAAAGTCTCTTCAACAAATGGTGTTGGGAAAATTGGACAGCCACCTGCAGAAGAATGAAACTGGACCATTTCCTTACACCACACACAAAAATAGACTCCAAATGGTTGAAAGACCTAAGCGTGAGACAGGAGTCCATCAAAATCCTAAAGGAGAACACAGGCAGCAACCTCTTCGACCTCAGCCGCAGCAACTTCTTCCTAGAAACATCATTAAAGGCAAGGGAAGCAAGGGCAAAAATGAACTATTGGGATTTCATCAAGATAAAAAGCTTTTGCACAGCAAAAGAAACAGTCCACAAAACCAAAAGACAACCGACAGAATGGGAGAAAATATTTGCAAATGACATATCAGATAAAGGGCTAGTATCCAAAATCTATAAAGAACTTATCAAACTCAACACCCAAAGAACAAATAATCCAATCAAGAAGTGGGCAGAGGACATGAACAGACATTTTTCCAAAGAAGACATCCAAATGGCCAACAGACACATGAAAAAGTGCTCAACATTGCTCGGCATCAGGGAAATCCAAATCAAAACCTCAATGAGATACCACCTCATACCCGTCAGTATGGCTAAAATTAACAAGTCAGTAAATGACAGATGTTGGCGGGGATGTGGAGAAAGGGGAACCCTCCTACACTGTTGGTGGGAATGCAAGCTGGTGCAACCACTCTGGAAAACAGTATGGAGGTTCCTCAAAAAGTTGAAAATAGAGCTACCCTATGATCCAGCAATTGCACTACTGGGTATTTACACCAATGATACAAATGTAGGGATCCGAAGGGGTATGTGCACCCCAATGTTTATAGCAGCAATGTCCCCAATAGCCAAACTGTGGAAAGAGCCAAGATGCCCATCGACAGATGAATGGATAAAGAAGAGGTGGTATATATACACAATGGAATATTATGCAGCCATCAAAAAAAAAATGAAAGCTTTCCATTTGCAGTGACGTGGATGGAACTGGAGGGTGTTATGCTGAGTGAAATAAGTCAATCAGAGAAAGACATGTATCATATGACCTCACTGATATGAGGAATTCTTAATCTCAGGAAACAAACTGAGGGTTGCTGGAGTGGGGGTGGGGTGGGAGGGATGGGGTGGCTGAGTGATAGACACTGGGGAGGGTATGTGCTATGGTGAGTGCTGTGAATTGTGCAAGACTGTTGAAACACCGATCTGTACCTCTGAAACAAATAATGCAATATATGTGAAGAAAAAAGAAGAAGAAGAAGAAGATAGCAGGAGGGGAAGAATGAAGGGGGGAAATCGGAGGGGGAGACGAACCATGAGAGATGATGGACTCTGAAAAACCAACTGAGGGTTCTAGAGGAGAGGGGGTGGGGGGATGCCTGGTGATGGGTATTAAAGAGGGCACGTTCTGCGTGGAGCACTAGGTATTATGCACAAACAATGAATCATGGAACACTATTTAAAAACTAATGATGTAATGTATGGTGATTAACATAACAATAAAAAAGTAAAAAAGAAATTCCAGTTAGTTAACCTACAGTGTAATATTAGTTTCAGGTGTAGAATATAGTGATTCAACACTTGCATACAACACCCAGTGCTCATCACAAGCACACTCCTTAATCCCCATCACCTATGTCACCCAGTCCCCTACCCAGTATATAATTATTTTTGAGAGACATGCTCAGGAAGGATGAAACATGGTTCTCTTAGGGCCTATAACAAATTTATCTTGCCTGCACAGGCGCTTAGAGAGGGTTTTCTAAGAAAGTGAGACTTGAACTAAGTTGTGAAAAAAATAATTTGGAGGTTAAATAGAAGACTCAGGAGAAGAGATTTTTTTATAACTGAGTAAAGAGCATTTGCAAAAACCCTGTATCAGGTATCCTGTTGCCAGCAGTAAAAAGAAGGCCAGGGTGGCTAGGAAGCAAATGGAGCAAATGAGAGCAAAAGAGGCAAAAAAGCGCTTAGGCCTTACAGGACCTCATAGGTGTGGTCAGTATTTTATTCTTAATTTTGAGAACAATGGAAAGATACAAAAAGACTTTTACGATTAGAATGAGAAAGATCATTGTAGCATTTTGAAAAGATCCCTGCCTCCTGTGCAGACCACACTGTAGGAGTCAAAGCAGGAAGCCTGCTAGGAAGCTCTTGCAAGAGATGAGAGACTTGGAGGAGGGAGGGCCAGTGTGGGGAGGGGCAGAGGAGAAGCAGAGAGAGAAGCAGAGAGAGAAGCAGGGTCCTCGCTGAGTAGGAAGCCTGATGTGGGACTCAATCGCATGAACCTGAGATCATGACCTGAGCTGAAGGCAGACACTTAACTGACTGAGCCACCCAGATGCCCCTCCTTTATTGTTCTTATCATAATTTGTAATTATCTATTTACCCATGTTTACTCACAGTTTCTTTTTTAATTTTTTTTATTATTTTTAAAATTTAAATTCAATTAATTAACATACAGTGTATTATTAGTGTTTCAGGTCAGTGATTCATCAGTCTTATATAACACCCGGTGCTCATTACATCACATGCCCTCCTTAATATCCATCACCCAGTTACCCCATCCCTCCACCCCCGCCCCTCCAGCAACCCTCAGTTTGTTTCCTATGATTAAGAGTCTCTTACAGTTTGTCTCCCTCTCTGATTTCATCTTGTTTTATTTTTCCCTCCCTTCCCCTATGATCCTCTGTTTTGTTTCTTAAATTCCACATATGAGTGAGATCATGGTAATTGTCTTTCTCTGATTGACTTATTTCACCTAGCATAATGCCCTCTAGTTCCATCCATGTCGTTGCAAATGGCAAGATATTATTTTTTTGATGGCTGAGTAGTATTCCATTGTGTGTGTGTGTGTGTGTGTGTGTGTGTGTGTGTGTGTGTGTGTGTGTGTGTGTGTGTGTGTATCACATCTTCTTGGCTCTTTCCATAGTTTGGCTATTGTGGACATTGCTGTTATAAACATTGGGGTGCACGTGCCCCTTTAGATCACTACATTTGTTTCTTTAGGGTAAATACCCAGTAGTGCAATTCCTGGGTCATAGGGTAGCTCTATTTTCAGCTCTTTGAGGAACGTCCATACTGTTTTCCAGAGTGGCTGCACCAGCTTGCATTCCCATCAACAGTGTAGGAGGGTTCCCCTTTCTCTGCATCCTCACTAACATCTGTCATTTCCTAATTTGTTAATTTTAGCCATTCTGACTGGTGTGAGGTGGTATCTCACTGTGGTTTTGATTTGTATTTCCCTGATGACAAGTGACGTGGAGCATTTTTTCATGCATCTGTTGGCCATTTGGATGTCTTCTTTGCAGAAATGTCTGTTCATCATGTCTTCTGCCCATTTCTTGATTGGATTATTTGTTCTTTGGATTTGATAAGTTCTTTATAGATTTTGGATACTAGCCCTTTATCTGCTGTGTCATTTGCAGATATCTTCTCCCATTCTGTCAGTTGTCTTTGGTTTTTGTCGACTGTTTCCTTTGCTGTGCAAAAGCTTTTTATCTTGATGAAGTCCCAATCATTCATTTTTGCCCTTGCTTCCCTTGCCTTTGGAGATGTATCTAACAAGAAGTTGCTGAGGCCAAGGTCACAGAGGTACTTGCATAGTTTCTGTGTCTTTCTTTACACTGCAAAAATCTGTGGGGGTATGGGTCATGTTCATTTTGTTTATCACAGAATGCCAACTTTTAGCAAAGGTACTGCAATCAATATTGAATTTAAAAAATATATATATAATAGAACATGATAAATGGCCAATAACTATTATTATGATTATAAGTCATGTTAGTCACATTAGCTGTTATTATTATTTGATCAGGAAATAAATTCTCATTTGATAAAGATACACACCTAGCTAATAGCAGAGCAAAGGAAAAAAATGCTCAAAATGAAGCAGAGGTAGTTAATAGAATGAAGGAGTATCAGATAATTTTGATTTAGTTGCTTCTCCCAGGGAAAAATTTAATACAATAGAAGATGCTGATATTTCTTGATATACATCTTATATACATAAATACAATGTCTTCCTTGGTGATGCTAACAACCTGTGAGCACCCCTGCTGTCGTTAACCTACTTAAAGCCTGAGAGCTTTTCTACTGGATCCTTTCTAAAATTAAAAAAAAAATGCAGCAAATTAATTTTACTGATTTATCTGTTTGTATCACCTAACTCAAATGTGGAGACAAGAAATAATATAATTTATATTTTGCACCTCCTAACCCCCCAACACATAGTAAAGAGGAATGCATTGCTTTCTCAGGTTAGAACAAACGTATCCTAGGAACTGTCTTGGGCCCCTAATCTCATCTTTAGGAATGGAACTTCTCTGACCTCAATCACTTCAGATCCCAACTGCTGTTTCCAGTGGAAATTCGTTACTAGCTTTCAAAATTTTAAACATCATGTAGTTCTTGGCACTGCACTTCCACTTCTAAGACTTTTGTGAAGCGAGACAGAAATGAATGCAAATAAATGGATACTTAATGTAGTACTCTTTATAAGAAAAAAATTACTAAAAATAATTTAAGTGTTTGCATAAATGAAAGTTTAAATGAAGTATGAATCATTCGTACATGCTTTTTTTTATTTATTTATCTTCCATGTGCCAATCACCTTTTAGTGGACATTAATTCTCAATTAGGATATGAAAGGATTCAGGGGTGTGAGGAAAAGGTCATGGTCAGGAACGCAGAATGCACCCTCAATATCGGGCCCTCTTCAGTGGTACTTGTGTAGCTGCTCATGTTTGAGTTCCTTGTATGAAAGGAAGTAGTTGAAAAACTCGTAAGCTGCCAACACCATAGAAATCCCAGGGACATTTCCTTTCTTCACATTAACATACGTTAAAAAAATTTTTTTTATTATGTTATGTTAGTCACCATACAGTACATCATTAGTTTTTGATGTAGTGTTCCATGATTCATTGTTTGCATATAACACCCAATGCTCCATGCAATACGTGCCCTCTTTAATACCCATCACCGGGCTCACCCATCCCCCCAACCCCTCTCCCCTCTAAAACCCTCAGTTTGTTTCTTAGTGTCCATAGTCTCTTCTGGTTCGTCTCTCTCTCCGATTTCCCCCCCTTCATTTTTCCCTTCCTTCTCCTAATGTCCTCCATGCTGTTCCTTATGTTCCACAAATAAGTGAAACCATATGATAATTGACTTTCTCTGCTTGACTTATTTCACTTAGCATAATCCCCTCCAGTCCCATCCATGTTGATGCAAAAGCTGGGTATTCATCCTTTCTAATGGCTGAGTAATATTCCACATTAACATGCTAAATGAAACATCAGTAGTAACCCCTTTGAAACATTCCAGCAATGCCTTTAGGAGTAAAATCCCACATCAGTATCCAGCTTGGCAGCTCTCCTATTTTGACATCGTCGATGAGCTTCTTCTCCTTCACTGGTATGACTGACACCATCTTGGAGTCCTAGGTGTCCATATACACTTTTTTAAATGAGCAGAAAATATTTTGAAAAATCACATAAAGTTGTTAGTGGTTTCCTCTACTTTGTGAGATTTATGGAGTAAAGAAATTAAAGTTACATATGTAATTATACACATAGCTACATATCATTATGGTTATATATAACTTGCACTAATTATATATAATAACTATTTCTACATTCTCATCTTCACACTATTTTTTTTTTTTCTATTTTTTAAAAAATATTTATTTGAGAGAGAGCGAGACAGCGGGGAGGGGGGCTGAGGGAGAGAGAGAAAGAGGATCTCAAGCAGACTCCCGTTGAGTGCAGAGCCTGACACGGGGCTCGATCCCATGACCCTGAGATCATGACCTGAGCTTAAATCAAGAGTCAGATGCTTAACGGACTGAGCCACCCAGGTGCCCCCCTTCATAATGGTTTTCAATTATACTTTTTATTTTGAAATAATCATAGAGTCACAGGAAGTTGTAAGAAATAACACAGAGAGATCCAGCATATTCTCTACTGAGTTTCCCCTAATGACAACATCTTGGAAAACTATACTACAATATCAAAACCAGTATGTTGATATTGATACAGACAAGAAACAAAACATACTCTGGTTTTTCCCATTTCCCATCTCCTATCTCCTGCCTGAGCCTCCCAGGGTCAGAATGCAGCCCAAAGTTCAGCTGACCTAGGAACCTGAGGGGTTAGCATCACAGAGCAGAGGAGGGAAAGGGTGGGGAGTGGATCTGAGGGCAAATGGTTCCAAGACTGGCACAAACTCAGGCCTGAAGGCAGATCAGGGCAGATATTCTTGGTAGGAAGAAACGAGGTTTTGCATTAAGGCATAAAAGTGTTAGCAGGAAAGAGATTTAGTGATTTTTCTCAGTGTGAATGGGGCTAGAGCACACTTCAAGAAAGGAATATTCCAAGAAAGAAAAGGAAGGAAGGAAGGGAGGAAAAACATTGACTAAACTAGACATGTAAACAAAGGCCAGGTCATGAAGGGCTTTGTAGCCATACTAAGGAACTTGACATCTGTAGGTAATTGTATATCACCAGAATTATACCTTGGAAAGATAATTCTGGCATCATCATAGATGGTGGCACGGAGAAAAGGAAAGGATAGTTCAGAACTTAGTAGCCAAAGGATGATGCAGTGAAGACCTAACTTGATGATGTTTAACTTAAAGTCAAGCAGAGAGGAAGACATGATTATGTATTCCTGAAAATGCCAGTTCTCTTGATAACAAGAGCCTCTCTGGAGTTTATGACCCAAGAGAAAAATTATCTAGTGGGCCCTTCTGAATAGAGCCCCTAGAAATAAACACAGGACAAAATGAAATCTATTCATTGCTTTATTCACTCTTTTCAGGGGTCACTACACCTTAGGATGAAATGAGTTCCAGCCCCAGAGGAGAGCACTATTCCCCTTCCCCTCCACTGCTGCTTTGTGCTGACATCACACCAAATGCAACAGCGCCTCCTGAAAGGCAGAAGGACAAGAATAAAAATCAAGTGGTTTACATGTGCTTAGCAATTTTCCAAAAATAGTCACCAACCTATTTAGCCACCATTTTACTGATGTGGAAATGGAGGCCCAGAGTGGTTAAGTCCCAACTAGAATCACTAAGCTGAGAAATGCAAAGTCACAATCATAACAGATCTCTTTCATTCAAAAATCCCTTCTAGAAATGTAATGCTGCCCCTTCCTTGAGATTCCTGGGCATGCAAACTTTGTATGAGTATATCCAGGGAAATACATGTCTACAGGTGAGAACAGGGTGAGTGGGGGCATGGGGGGGGCGTTCAGGTGACTAAGCTCCCCCCATTGACAAATTAGTCCACAACCTATAGTTACCAGCAGTTTCTTCACTGCCTCAGAGGCCTCTGGTCCCAGCTCATTCACACACTTTCTTAGCCCTTCCACAAGGTGCTCAATAGAAATGCCCAGAGTGTTCAGAAGAAGCTTTAATGGATCCATAAAGGGGAGAATGCTGTCCACAGGTAAAAGGTAAGGCTTTGTTGACAGCATCTGGCAAACTGTTGGTAAGGAAGGCGGTAGCTGCAGAGCAAAAGGGAAACTGAGTGAAATAGGCACATTTGACTCCTGTCCACGACTGCACTACTTTCCACTGTGTCCATCAATAACTCTGTTCCAGTCTCACTTGATTTCCCATGAAAACTTTTGCCTCAGGGCCTTTGCACCTGCTGTTCTGTCTCCTCAGAACTTTTTTCTCCAGTTAGCTACACGTCTCTCCTCAAATGTTACCTCCTCAGAAAGGTACCTAAAATAGCATCATTTATCATCCTCTAACTTCATTTTTTCTTACCATTACGTAAAATAGTAAACCTCACTTATTTTGTGCCTTCAACCTCTAATATGCAGACTCCATGAGAACAAGGAATTTATGTTTTATTCACTACTGTACCTCATGCCTAGAATAGACCCTGGCATTTAGTAAGCACTCAGTAGAAACTGGTGGTTCACTGAACAGGAATGTACTTTGCATGTGGTTATCTCCACAATCCATGGCTTTGAGGCCAAAAAGTAGATTCCATAATGAACCTTCACTTGGGGACATGCATGAACCCAATCAACCACAGCCCAGGAAACTGCTCCCAACCAATTCAACCCAATGCTACAAACATAACTGAACACCAACTCTGTAGTGGTTAGTGCAGATACATAGATGAATAAGATGAGCATATTCCATTCAGAGAACTTACACAGTCTGGTGGACAATAAAGATCTGTACATGCCACAGTGTGGCATGTGCTGTGCTAATAACATCACGGATAAAGTTCTATGAAAACATAAGAGAAGGGATGACTAATTCTAATGTGACAGAGTGTTGGAGCAGTCTTCCCAGAGAGATGTTGCTGGAGCTGTGTCTTGAGGCAGAATCCAGGGTCACAGGGTAAAGTAGGGGAGGTGCATTTTAAAAAGGAACAAAATTAACAAGGGCACTGAAATGTGAGGATGAAAGTGTGCACACTGCCTGGTGAACCTTCCAGAGCAGCTGGAGTGCAGAGTTCCAGTGAGGTATGCTGAGGTAGGGAAGGAGGTAAGGCAGCAAAACCCAGGTGAGGTCAGATTTTTCAGAGCCTGGAATGCCATATTAATGCATTTGAGACTTTTTTCCCTAAGGGCAATGGGGAGGTATCAAGGCTCTTTTATGGAACAATTGCATTTTACATCTTTGGCTTTAGAAAGATAACTTTCACATAGAAGATGAATAGAAGGGAAAGCGTAGAGAATGAGAAAAATACAATATACATTTTTACAAAACACATGTGCAAATATGTAAACACACATGTACATGAGAACACACATAAGAACACACATCTTCCTAGTAAGACCCTGCCATAGTTCATTTTCCTCTGGAATCCTTTTCGTTCCCCAAATTGTACAAGTGGAGCCTATGCATCTATCTTCCCTTCATCTTCTGCCACCCATTTTCCCTCCAAAATCCTCCTGCATAGGAGGGATATTTATTTCCTTCCAACCAGCTTTCTGTTGCCACCTCCGTCAGTAAATATTTGACACTAGTTACTAAAGACAACAAAATAGCCAAAACTGGTGAAGTTACAAGTTGGTCCAAAATTTCAGTAAAAAGCACAAACCAAAGTTGCCAATGTGGGAGTGGACAGCACCTAGTTTCTCATGATTAGTCTCCCTACTTATTTTAAAGGTTCTGGTGGCTGTCTTCTCTGCATATACTTATATACTTCCAGGGGAAGACCTTCAAGGCTTTCTATTCTTTGAATGAACAGTGGCTATCACAATACATTTTGCAGATGCATCCAAATATACTTTCCTGTATATTTTCATTTTAACTGAATCAGTTAAAATGATTCCCTTCAAAAAGAATGGATCAGGAATCCAACTTCTATACCCCACCTAGAAATTGAACTGTTCACCCCTCAGTTCTCCCACAGAGCTCTGGCTGTGTGTGTCTCTGTGCATTAGTTTAGCATCATAGTGACTTCTGTCTGAGGAAGCCTTATCTCCCCCGTCAGATTACAAGAACCTTGTAAACAATCTGTGTCTGATTCATATCTAAATCTTCCCATGCTTATCCAAGTGCCCAACGGTTTGTAGCCATTCAGCAACTATCCATTGACTGTGTGAATGATAAATGTAGCTATGTCTCAGGAGAAACAACCTGGCAACTGATTACAAAAGATAGAAAGAATGACTCCGTATAGTTTCAAAAGAAGAAGTTACCAAGTGAGATTTTGACTCAAGATTAATTAATAAAGAAAAGAAAAACTATGGTGACAATGTTCAAGAATGTTGACCTCTAGTGTGAGTTGGCTAACTTCTTATGTAGGATTCACTAAGGATAATACTTCTATTGGGTTAGAGCTTGGTAGGCTGGGGTTGGGGTGAGGGTGGGGTTGCTGCATCTGAAATCCCTTCTGACCTTTCCATTCTGTGGTTCTAAAATTCCCTCCACCATATTCCCCTGGAAGCCTAGGCTTACTGATTACACTCCTATCACAGAAAAGTAGAGATACGTGTTCGGGCTACTTACCAGAGTAAATGCAAATGCTGACAGTCACCAGCAGAAAACACAGTTACCAGCTTCATGACAGGGTTTCTGTGATATTTACTTGGAGTTTAAAATTGAACTGCAAAATGCAGTGAATCCACTGAGCTAGTGGCCCCACTTACGGTAGTAGGTGTGATGGCTGCTTTCTGCACAGGCACATATTTATATCCCAGGAATGACCTATTGTCAGTCCCTACCACTTGACACCCCAGAGAAGAGCAGGAAGATGTTTCCTCACTAAATAAATTGGAGGTTTTTCACTTTCCCTCATATTCCCACAAGAAACAAAGCCCTAACTTGAAGCATTCTCAAGGACCTCTCATAAAAGCCCTTTCTTGCCCAGAGATGCCAATGGGAACATAGAGCTCTAAGAGTCCTTGTCTTGAAAGAATCTTGAAAAGAAGGGAAAGTTTTATATTGGGATTAAAAAAGCAAATGTTCTGTTTTCCTCCAGCTTTCTCTTCATCTAAAGTTTGCAGAATCACATTACCTGATAAGCGACCTAGTCGTGGAAGCAATCGGGAGGTCCCATCAGCTGTAGTATATACAGACTCAGCTTCATTACATTTAGTACCATATTTCTCTAGAATTTACCTCTACCCACCCCATCCCCACTCACACATCTGCCACGCCAAGACCTCTTATTTTTTCTAGTATCTCCCAGGTAATTTGAGAATCCCTCAGGTGTGCCTTCTCTGTTCTCATATAGAATAATAGGCTATAGGACCTAAAACTCAAAATGCCTTTGTAAAAACCTAGGATTCCATATTTACTCTTGGTGTGATCTTGGATTAAACTTTTTTTAAATCTCTAGTATGGGTTTCCTCATCTAAAATGTGGGTGGGTGACCCCGAGGGGGGAAAAACTTTTTTGGCAAGACCTTGTCTACATAAATAATTTAGGTCACCAAAACACGCATTTCAGAACCATTCCGGCAATCCAATCCCACACAGTCACACAAAAGAAACACCGTACCAGCCACAGGAGCAATCTGCTTGCAAGGCTGCCCCCTCTGGAGCCAGGACTTAACCAAGGAGCTCCAGAACATCCCTACTTATAAGCACGAGCCCTGCAACTCCTTGAGACATCTGGTGTCTCCCATGCAAGAAAGAGGGAAAGAAAGGACCCTGAAGGAGGACAAGAGGATTCAGGGTCCAGGTAGGTGCCAGGCCCAGGTCAAATAGCACTGCTGGCCTCAGCCATCGCCACCATGCAGGAGGGACACAGAACATTCTGAGGAAGCCATGCCAAGACATAAGCGCCTTACAGTGCATGGCCAGGAGTTGGGGCTCTGCTTGAGGGTGTGGTACTGTCAGGAAAATTTAGTAAAATTATGGAAACAGAGAATGTAACTGTACCACAACAAGATTAAAACTTATTATGTGTCACCTGTTATTTATTCTTGTAATACAAGGTACTGTGTTGTAACTGCCATTCCTTTATTTTTATGCTACTTTATAAGCTGCAAGAAGGAGAAGATGATTTACCACCATGCTAATTCTCTCCTTCCACTTCTACTGGCTGTCTCTGCCAGAGACTGCTTCCATTTCTCCTGGGTATTAACACCTAGCCAGGCATAGTGATCTGCCAAAATGCTCAAAGGGCCAAGGTTGTGTGGGAAAGTGGTGGTAAGTTGATGCCAGCCTTTATTTTTATGTTGAGTGGCGCCTGGCTGGCTCAGTGGGTTGAGCATGCAACTCTTGATCTTGGGGTTGTTAGTTCAAGCCCCATGTTGGGCATAGAGCCTACTTAAAACAAAAAGCTAAAAAAATAAATAAAAATTTTTATGTTATGACCTCTTTATGGGATACTAACCAACACTGCCCTCATCTGCACTCGTCATTTCCCAGTTTCTCTTCAGATCCTTTCCCTGCACATCCCCTCCTCTGCTCTGTCCTAGAGGAAGCTGAGTTTTCCAAACCATGGTTTCTCGGCTTCCTTGCCCTTGTGTCTGGTTAGGTTCAGTGGACGGAGGGCACTGGTAGAAGATTCAAAGGGAAAGAATGGGAGAGTCCAGGCTATTTCTCCCTTTGTCACTGAGACCAGTGACTCCATCTTCTCTATGGCTCCAGCTCCTTCCAAAAAGGCCCTGTGTCTGTGGTCCCACCCAAGCCAGGCCAACCCACTACTGTTCCAGCTTCTACAGCATGGCCCCAGCTCCTGGTCCCAACTCCTTACTCTCTGACTCCTGGCCAAAGAGCAGTAGCAGTTTCCAGCATTTTCTAATATCTGGATTGACTCAACTCCCTATTTCTTGCTCTAACTGCCTTTCTAGCACCTTGTAAATTATCCTCCAAGTTAAATTCCTCCTATTTGCTCACCTGGTATGGTTTTGATTTTCTGGCTGGAATCTGACCAATAAAGCATTCTAAAATACTGTAGAGTTTTTGTTAAAAACAGATCTTTCAGTTTTTAAACAGAGGTGCCTCCCTCACAAGTGATAAGCTATATGTCCATGAGGGGCAGGGCCAAGACTCCTCCAAGAGAAATACAGCATTATACACACAAAAATACTTCTCTCTTCCAACCTTGGAGGTGTGTGGTACTCTCCTGAGCTTGTCTGCTGGCCTGACCAGCATGAGTTCTTCTCCAGGAAGACCTGTGTGCTAGATTCTGATGTGCCTATCGAATAACCTACCAGACATGCAGTGTTGGCTGAAACCTAGTAGCAGACACAGCTTAGACTGAAGGCTAAAACCTGCTCCATGCAAACCACACACACACACACATTCAGCAACACAAACACCCACATTCTTACACATGCATGAACAGTCATATGTGCTTGTGCACACATACACACATAACCATCAAATACTACTGTTTTCAGTCACTTGTTCAACAAATGCTTATTGATCATCCTCTGTGTGTCAGGAACCAAAACTGGAACAGTAAGCCAGACAAGCACATTTCTTGCCTTCCTGGATGTGACAGTGTAATGGGATAAAGGGAGAACGAATAGGCAAGCAAAGAAAAGAACAAGCGATAGGTAAGTGGTAAGAGGCAAACAGGGTGTTGTGAGAGGGAAGAAGGGGATCGGGAGTATAGCCAGACTTGAAAAGAAACGTGGACTTGGCTACTTCCATGATTCATGAGTTCAGAGCTACTGCATTCATCAGGTCTTTTTATTCCATATTTTTGATGCTTTGAGATCTTGGGGCCTTGCTGACCTTAGAGGTACAGCCTTTCCCAGGGTTAGCTAATTCCTAGAGATAGCAAATAATTTACTTGGGAGTGCCCCTTTCATATGCAAACCAACTAACCTAGAGCCCGTATGCCAACCACCTCCTTTATGGAACTCATACTCTGAGCCACTATACCCCTACCCTAATCACCCAGGGCCAGGTACCAGACAACTAGAGACAGCCCCTACATCCCAGAACCAACAGAAATTATTCAAACTAGCCAATCCTAAACCTGTTTACCCTGACTCATCCATCCCTTCCAAAAGAAGCAGTAAAGGCTCATGCCCACTTCACCCGTAACACACACACCCCACCCCATCACTTCTGACAGATCTCGTTCTTCCCTTGTGTTCCTATCCCCTGTGATGTGGCAAGGGGAATCTGTGAATGTAACAAACTGTCTTTCCAATGGCAGTCACCTCCTGATCTGTTGGCCTGAAAAATAATAAAACCTATATTTTAGAAGAGGAATCAAGTCTTTTCTTAATGCCTTTGTGATGCTAATGTTACTGTCTTTCTTGCAGTGTAATTATTCAATTAATGTTTTCTCTGCCAGTACTAATTTGTAAACATCCTGAGGGGGTTTATTTTGTTCACATTTGTATCCTAACACAGAGGCTTACACACTTGATAATATTATTGGGAACCGCTAATCAATGCCAGGCAGTAGACTTTGCATATATATCTACTTCATCCTCACAAAATCCCTGACCCTAAGAGCTTTTATCCCACTTTACAAATGAGAAGTCTGAAGCCAGAAGCAATGAATTAATTGCCAAGATTTCTTAGATAATAATGCAACCAGAATTTAAGTCCTTCCTCTTCTGATTTGTATTTCTTTACTTTTAAACACTTAATATGCATTTCCAGTAAGCATTGGTAAAATGAATTAATTCATTAAGATAAATAAAATAAAAAAGGAGTAAGTGCCAGTGTTTCTAAGTTAATTTGGGATGTGCTTTTTGAATGAATTTTTTGTGTGGAGATTAAATTTATAATCAGGAATGGAAATTCCATTAGTCATTCAACAATGATTTACTGAGCATGTTTAGTATTTCTGGCTCTGTGGTAGATGTTAGGAATACAGCAGGAGCAAAAACAGGAATGACTCTTGCCTCATTTTAATTATATCAAGAAAACTGTTAGAAGCAAGCAAGTCAGTAAGTCTTTTTTTTTTCCTCTGTAAGAGGAAGTTATAACGAAGGCAACTGAATGTCAATGCAAGACACTGATCAGGAAAAAGAAAAGAATCAGCCTGAGATTTCATTTAACACGCTTCCTTCTAGCTGCAGAGGAGAATGTCAATGGGAAGTTACGCTGGAAATGTCAGACTAGAGCTTGTTATTTTCTCTCTTGTACTTGTGACGATAGGATGGTCAAACGTAGCCTAAACTGAAGGCCATATAAGAGGGGGAAATAGTCTTAAAATTTGTTTTTAAAAACACAACCACTTAGGGACGCCTGGGTGGCTCAGTCAGTTAAGTGTCTGCCTTCAGCTCAGGTCATGATCTTGGGGTCCTGGGATCGAGCTCTGTGCTAGGCTCCTTGCTTGGTGGGAAGTCTGCTTCTCCCTCTGCCCTCCCCCCCCCCCGCCCGTGCTCTCTCTTTCTCTCTCTCAAATAAATAAAATCTTTAAGAAGCACACACATACACAACCACATAAAATGTAATCAAATGTCACAGCCCAGTATGTCAACCTCATAAAGATTGGAGAAAAGCAAAAAATCTGTTCCTGGCTCCCTTCCATATTAATTGAATCTTATTCAGTGAAAATCAGTCAGTCCCTTGTTATTTGAGGCTAACTTTTAGCTCCTTTCTAGGCACTGCAGGGAAGCCCAAATGGAATGTGAGCTCAGGATGATGAAATACAGGAAGTAATGGGTAAACCAAGACCCACTTGAAGCAAAATGTGGGGAGCATCAGAAGGGGAGAGAAGTGATGGGTCCAGGGGTTGATTTTTCAACAGAGACTTCATGAATTTAAGTGGTTCTTAAATACAAAGATATGAATAAACAGAGAAGATCAGAAATAAAACTATAATTTGCAATGGTTTCTTTTAGAAAGCAACAAAGACAATTAGATGGGCCAAAAAGAATGAAGTGTGGACAGTGTCTCTTTTACCTTCCCACACCTAGCACTGACCAAGGCAGATTCCAAACACAAGTTTAGTTTGCAATCAAACAATGAGTTGGGTCATGGGTTCAACAAGAAGCTATGGCTAGAAAAGACTAAATGCTGATTGCCTGAATGAGTCTAGCACTTGATCCAGCAAGACTTTTTTTTTCTTTTGAAGTGTAATTTGATGTATGACATATATCAACTTCATGTGTACAACATAACAATTCAGTATTTTTATATACTGCAAAATGATCGGCACAATTAAGTGTAGTTAACATCCATCACCATACATAGTGATAGAATTTTTTTCTTGTGATGAAAACTTGTAAGATTTAGTCTCTTAGCAAATTTAAATATGCAACAGAATATTATTAACTATAGCAGCCGTGCTGTACATGACATGGGCATGCCTTACTTTATAGCTGGAAGTTTGTACCTTTTGACTCTCTTCACCCATTTTGCCCACCCTCATCCCACACCCTCATCTGGCAACCAGCAGTCTGTCAATCTGTTCTCTATATCTATGAGCTTGGTTTTCTTTCTTTTTTTAAAAAGATTGCACATATAATTGAGATCATACAGAATTTGTCTTTCTCTGTCTGGGTAACTTCATTTAGCCTAATGCCCTCAAGGTGTGCCCATGTTGCTGCAAATGGCAGGATTTCCTTCTTTTTATGGCTGAATAATATTCCATTCTATCTACACACCATATTTTCTTTACCCATTCATCTACTATGGGCACTTAGGTTGTTTTCAAATTTTGGTTATTGTAAATAATGCCACTATGAACATGGGGGTATGTACATCTTTTTGAGTTAGTGCCTTCATTTTCCTTGGATAAATACCCAGAAGTGGAATTGCTGGATCATATGGATGGTAGTTCTATTTTCAATTTTTTAAGGAAGCTTCATACTGTTTTACATAGTGGCTGCACCAACTTACCTTCCCACCAACAGTGCCCCAGGGTGGGTGCCCTTCTCTCCACGTTCTCACCAATACTTGTTATTTCTCATCTTTAGATAGTAGCCAGGTGTGAGGTGGTATGTCTTTGTGGTTTGGATTTGCCTTTCTCTGATGATTAATGATGTTGAGCATCTTTTCATGTACTTGTTGGCCATCTGTATGTCTTCTTTGGAAAAATGTCTAATCAAATCCTCTGCCTATTTTTTAATTGGATTGTTTGGGGGGTGTTTTTGGTATAATGCTGAATGAGTTCTTTATATATTTTTGATATTGACCATTTATCAGATAAATGATTTGTAAATATCTTCTCTCATTCAGTAGGTTGCCCCTTCTTTTTGTTGTTGGTTTCCTTTGCTGTACAAAAAGCTTTTCATTTGATGCAGTCCCACTTGTTTATTTTTGCTTTTGCTGCTTATCTGGCAAGACTTGATCAATAGTGAGAAATGTGGATTCTTATGCAGAGGGAAATCTGGTCATAAGAGTTCATAAGCAGATTCGTGGAAAGAGAGGCAGAAAGATCTCTTAGTGACCAGGAGGACTCTGGGCTCAGAAGACCACATACTCCCAATCTATGGCCCACTCCCACATTCATAGTTAATGTCACTTTCTTTTTGGAGGACCAAGAGAGCATCTGCTACACTTTACTTCCAGCAAAAATGTCAAGCCCTCACAGAAGACAGCTCTTCAATGTCCAGCATGCATTTCCACACCATGATCTTATCCTAAATCTTGCCTTCCAAAAAAAAGTCTTGCCTTTCAGCAGCTCTTTATAGAAGAATGACTTCACCATGGTACCCTGGCAACCTTGCAGAGATCCACTCAGGCAAAGGGTCAAACTGTAGCTTATGTGAGTCTTGGGAACACTTGTGATTCTCTGAGTACCTGAACCTGAGAGGTGGGGGCCTGCTGGAGCTACGGTGAGGTCATCTCCCACTTACCCTTCCATCTCCCCTGGAAGGCTGTCTTAAGACATTCTTCATTGCCTCCCAGGTTCTGTGAGGTCTAAGGCCTCCTGTTCTACCCCACTCAGAAAAGAGCTGCAGAGTACAAAACCAAAACCTGTTTGCTATAGTCTAGAATGGACACTCAAGCAAGAGGATTCCTCACAAATCATGCGGTAGTCATCCAACCCCTTCTTGTCTGGTGTCATCCTTTCTGCTGTATGGGACAAAGCGGACAGGGAGCTGACGCTTTTGGTTTATTCTTCTCTTTGCTGTCTATGTAAGTGATCAACTGCCTGATCTAAAAGCGGTTCCTGTCTCTTCAGCAGCTGACTCAATCAGGCTTAGCCTTGGGCCACCTGGGTGGCTCAGTGGGTTAAGTGTCTGACTTTTGATCTCAGCTCAGGTCTTGATCTCAGGCTTGTGATTTCAAGCCCTGCATCAGGCTCTACTTAAAACAAAACAAAACAGGCTTAGTCTTGCCTTGTCTTAAATGTGTGTGCTTGGCACCCTTCCAAAACACAGCCAAATAGCATGTACACCGTGTGGGTGCGACTTGGAGAGGAACATGAAAATTTCACGGTACACTGCCAAGTTTAGGTCCTCACTCAGCATCTCAGCTATAAGTCATTTCCTCCTTTCCAAGTTACACGGTGACTCTACTGACCAGCAGTACAGTTTGAAGTGGCATTTTTACTAAGGTGTGTGGGCCCCTGGCAAGTCTCATACAAATGTGCACAATAGCTGATGTTTTCTCAACAACGTCTCCACCTTCTCCAAATCTTCCCAGTGTTGCCACTGCTCTTTTGTTCCTCGAATGCCCTTATTCTCCCTTTGGTGACTGAGAGCACAGGTCCTGGGGCTAGCTGATTTTGGATTCCTGTCCTAGCTCCTCTGCGGAGGAGGTTGTGTTCTCTCTCTCGGCATCAGTTGTTAACTACTTAGAAAATGAAGCCAACAAAATGAGTTCCTTATTGGATTGTTAAAAAGAGTAATGAGTTAGTGCGTACAAAATACTTATAAAAATTAGTACTTCAGAATGGGCACTCAGTATATGTTAGCTATTACTATTAACATCACTACCACCACCACCACCGTCACCCTCACCACCTCTCCATATCTTTTAGTTTTCCAGCCTCTTAACCATAACCTCAAACACAGCAGCCACCATGACCAACAACTTCATGAACAATACTCATGTATTTCATTTTGAGTGGTATTTAGAAGAATTACAATCTTGTCTTTAAGAAATTCCATATTTCTTTAGCTTGCTACAAAGAATAGAAGGAGAAGAATAGAATAATCACTGTATCTTGTAAACAAATGAGGGAGGTTTTTTTGGTATATGGTTTTGAATTTGAGACAATTTCAGACTTGCAGAAAAGATCTGAGTACAGTAAAAAAAAAAATTTTTTTTCAGAACCATTTGAGAGTAAACTGTTGACCTGATGCTCTCTCACTTACAAATATTAGTGCATACAAGCAAAGACATTCTCCAACATGACCATAATCTGGAATTTAACATTTATACCTTGCCACCATCTAAGGGTAAGATCCAATTCAAATTTCATCAGCTGTCTGAGTAATGTCCCTTACAGTGAAGGATCTGTTACACTCAGCTGTCAGGTCTTTCAGTCATCTTCAGTCCAGAAGACCTCTCAGTCTCTCCTTGATTTTCACGACCTTGACATTTTTGAAGATTACAGGCCAGCTTTTTTGTTGCATGTTGCTCAGCTGGGTTTATCTGATATTTCCTCGTGGCTAGGTTATGGAAGAAGCCAGACTGTGTTCCCAGTGGATCCTTATTTAAGTTGGCACATGGCTTGTCCCCTTAACTGATTTATGTTGTTCATCTCAATCACTTGATTAAGGTGAGGTCTGCCAGACTCCTCCAGGATACTTTCTTCCCGTTGTAATTAACAAGTATTTTGTGGGAAGTTACTCTGGAACTATGTAAATACCCCATTCCTAATCAAATTTTCAATTTATCATTTAAATATCAAAATGGACTCATGGTTTCCTACTTTGTTAAATGGATTATGATCCATTACTCAAGTTTTACTTGAGCCCCAAATTTTGAGCCTCTTCAAGCTGGCCTCTTTGCCTTTGGGTGTGTCCCCAACATTCTTTGTGCACTGCCTTGCTTTCTGGCACTACCAGATATTTCAGGTTTATGGATCAAAATTCTCTGCCCCCAGCCCTGAATAAATATCTTCTCCAAGGAGTGACTCTTAGTACTTAGTATAAGAGTAATCTTGGGGGATCATCCATATACTAGGTTGCTCATTTCAACTGGGGTGTCTAAAGTCTGATCTTATCCTGCATTCATGCCTCAGTTTACTAGTTCCATCCACTTGTATTGATGATGAAATAGAAAGAACAGTTGACAGGGGTCAGAAAAGTTTTAATCAAGCCCAATTTCTTTCATTTAATTCCTGTAGCAAATCATTTCACCTTTCTGACTCTCAGCTTATTCATCTATAAAGAAGGGTCACTAATGCCTACCATATAGGGCTGTGTGGATTAATTTAGATGGTATATGTTCAGTCCCTTGGTTTACAGCTGGCATTACAATAATGAAAATCATCATTCTCATTCCATCAAATCTAGAAAAAAAAAATCAGGCCTCATTCCTTGATTGGCAGAAGAGGGAACTGAGAAATAAGACATAAGTTCGATGGTCTTTTCTTTTTAACTCAACACCAGCAAAAAGTGTTCAGGTCTCAGAAACCATTTAAAACTCCACAGGTTATGAAAACACAGATGTAAAAATCTACGAGAATTATCTATGAATGTGGTATCAAAATCAAAGAAGAAAAAAGTTCATTTTATTATCGGTTATTATTCACAGGCAACCTATTTAGATCTGAATTCAACACTTTGAAGCCATTTGCAAAATCCTATCAGTCATTTCAGACAGCATAACAAAATTACTCCAAAACTTGGCTTGAAACAACCCCAGTTTATTATTTCTCGTGATTCTTGAAAATGACTGTATTCTTCTTCTGCTTCATGGATGTTTACTGGGGCACTGGGATGGTGGATATACAAAATACTGGCATTTATGGTTGGCTTTGGCTAGGAGCTCAGTAGAGGCTGTCTACAAGAAGTCTTGGTTGTCTGTAAGTTCAAGAAAGTACATTCCAAGATATGAAAACTGAAACTGTAGATGTCTTAATGTCTTAGCCTCAACAGATATACAACATCTCTTATGCTATATTCTGTGATTACAGTCAAGCCATAGGACCAGTCCAGATCTGAGGGGAGAGGAAATAGACTCTTTGGTGAAAGTTATTGCAAAAACGACGTGGCCATATTTAATCCACTACAAACCCATATTAAGAAGGGTGTCCAAGGCTTTCAAAGGATCATATGAGAGACAGTTAATGAATATGGTAACATCAGCCTTGAGATAAGATGAATTAGGAGACCTTAAGATATTATTCAAATACTTGGAGGGCTATCTTAATGAAAGAAGAATAGATTAGGATGTAGAACAGGATTTGAGAGTTTTTTTTGAAATGTGATGAGAAATTACAGGAATGTACAGTTTAGTATTTCAGTACTGAAACCAACAAACAGTGGTTGGCTGAGGCCATATTTAGTGTAGAAATGTTCTTATAATAGAAGATGGATTAGATCATCTTTAATACCTTTTCCAATTCTATGATCATAGATTCTAACAACTTCCTTAACCTGAGGCTTAATTCAAGAAGAAACCATTTTAGAATTGGTGAAGCTTTTCATCTGCCATTTCTTGGATTTTATCACAAGCAGAATTCCTCAGCACGGTAAATGTTGATGCACAAATTATTTTTTCTCTGGGTCCCATTTTTTTTTTTTAAGGTTTTGGCTATGAGATAAATGAGACTATAATAATTTAATCAAAAGCAAAGCTACTTGATGCTCAACACCAATTTAAATACTTAAAATATTTTCTTTTGAAATATTTAAAATAGCTCACACCATCTCACCAATACTTTAAAGAGTGACACTTTCACAGGTCCTGAGAGCCGGGCCTTCAGGTTGACCAGCTGAATTAGATAATGTGTGATATGTTTCTCTGCTCTAGAAGTCCCATAACTGTACATTTTCTTTTTTCTTTTTTTTTTTTAAGATTTTATTTATTTATTTGCCAGAGAGAGAGAGAGGACAAGCAGGGAGAGCGGCCGGCAAAGGGAGAAGCAGACTCCCCGCTGAGCAAGGAGCCCAACGTGGGACTCAATCCCAGGACCCCGGGATCATGACCTGGGCCGAAGGCAGATGCTTAACCGACTGAGCCACCCAGGCATCCCCGTACATTTTATTTTTCCCAGGGCAGAATAAAAGGAAAAACTATGGGAAACCATGGGGTTTGTGAAATTTGAAAGGAATCATTTTAAAAATGGTTCACCAGTGCCCTCTTCTGGCCAGTTCAGAGATGGAGCTACAGTTTGTCTAGAAAACAAAACAAAGCAAAGCAATAGACAATAGGTTAGTAAATATCTTTGTGTTAGGCACCCTGTTAGAGGAAAATAAGGAATTGCAAAGTTAAAAAAAAGGGAAGGGAGGGCTTATCATTTCTGGTTTTTGTTCTACTTCTCAGATGATAAGCCAGCTAAAAGAAACACTACCTCAAATGTAGGAGAAGGTGTGGAAACTTACAATGGATTTGGGGGCGTGTGTGTGTATCTGGGGGAGGGGTTGTACATGGAGTGATGGCAGAGTAATCAAACTGACCAATAAACCTGGAAGCCTTGGAAGCCTCTAATCCTCAGAGATTTTTACAGCATCCCTCAATATTTAGCCGTGTAGAGGGAGACGTTCAAGATTTGTCATGCCAGAACCTTGAAAAACAAACAGACTTTCTGCTGAACACAGGCTGCATTAATATTCAATCTTCTGCATTTCTTAGCATGGATGCCAAATCCAGGACTTCCAAGACATTATCATCAACAATAGCAGAAAGCACTTAGAAGGGACAGAGCTGATTCGGGTTCCAATGTAAGGAGCCTGCGAGTTGCTGTTCTGTCCTAACACGTAAAAAGATGAGGAGACTGAAAAATCAACAATTCTTCCTGGATCCATAAGACAAACTGCTGTTGCAAGATTGGAGAGACAGCCAGGCAATTACTGGGAATCATGGCTTACCAGAGAAGAGGCTCATCAGTGGAAACTGCCATGTCACCAGTACTGGGGTGGGAAATCCTGAACTGTAATTGATGAATTGCTGGAAGCTCAATGTGGACAAGTCTGAGAGTTAAAAACTCGAGGGGACTCCACAGTATTGTAAGATTCACCTCCAGGAGCTTGACAGGATTCCCACAGTATATATCAGAAAAATCCCTTGGGCTTCCAGCAGAGGAAAAGGGAAAAGGGACCACTTTATTTATTTAAGATTTTATTTATTTGACAGAGAGAACAAGCAGGGGGAGTGGCAGGCAGAGGGAGAGGGAGAAGCAGCCTCCCCACAGAGCAAGGGAAGCCCGATGCAGACTCGATCCCAGGACCCTGGGATCATGACCTTAGCCGAAGGCAGTCGCTTAATCAACTGAGCCACACAGGTGCCCAAAAGGGACCATTTTAAAATATGCCAGAGCAATCTGTTCTTAACAAGGCATGCCCTTCGGGGAAACTATTTAACCAGAGCCTAACCAACTGGGGTATTATCAGAGCCTAACTGATGTGGGGAAGAAAAATACCCAGCTACAGGCCATTTAGCCATCCTGTCCCATCCAAGTGGGGAGAACAAAAACTAAGAAACATTTGTGAAGTTCACAGTCCAGAGGCATAGGCTCACTAGGACTGAGACCTAATCATAGGGCAGAGAACACTTTTGCTCCCTGACTCCTCACCACCACATTACTGAAGGCCAATTTACAACAGTCCCTTTTACGTAGTACATGATACTTTCGGGTATCAGAAAAAAAGTTTTTTTTTTTTGCCTTTGTATCCAAAGGCAAAAAACACAATGGGAAGAGATGGAGCAAGCATCAGAACCAGACATGGAAGTGATGTTGGAATTATTAGACCAGGAATTTAAAACAGGTATGATTAATATGCTCAGAGCTCTAATAGATAAAGCAGACAGCATGTAAGAAGGGCAATATAAGCAGAGAGGTGGAACTCCTAAGAAAGAACCAAAAAGAAATACGAGAGATTAAAAAAAAAAAAAACCACTATAACAAAAATGAAGAATGCTTTTGATAGGCTTATGAGTAGACTGCCCACGGCTTAGGATAGACTCTCTGAACTAATGGATTTAGTAATACAATCCCTGAAAACTGAAAAGAAAGAGAATGAAGACTGAAAAACAACACAGAATATCCCAGGTATAACATGCATGTAATGGGAATCCTAGAAGGAGAAGAAAGAGGAAGGAACAGAAGAAATATTTGAAACAATGACTAAGAATGTCCCCAAATTAATGTCAGACACCAAACCATGGATCCAGAAAGCTCACAGGACACCATGTAGGATGAATGCCAAAAAAACCCCCACACCTATGCATAACATTTTAAAGAAAGAAAGAAAAAAAAGATAAAGAAAAAATCCTGAAAGAAGCCAGAGGAAAAATACCACCTTCCCTATAGAAAAACAAAGATAAAAATTACATCCAACTTCTCAGAAACCATGCAAGCAAGAAGAGAGTGGAATGCAATAATTAAAGTGTTGGGAGAAAAATCCCACCAACCTAAAATTCTGTACTTTGTGAAATATCCTTCATGAGTGAAAGAAAAATAAAGACTTCTTTAGATAAACAAAAATTGAGGAAATTTGTTGCCAGTAGAACTGCCTTGTAAAAAGTGTTTTCAAATAGTACTTTGGAGAGAAGGAAAATAATATAGGCCAGGAACTTGGATCTACATAAAGTAAGGAAGAGTATCAAGGGATAGGTGAAGGCAAAATAAAAACCTATATTATTTTTATTCTTAATTATCTAACAAGTAACAGTTCAAAATAATAATAGGAACCATGTATTTGATTATGCATATTTATGTACATGTATATATTATACATGTATTTACTTATGCTTATATATGAGTGGAATGAATGACAGCAATGACACAAGGAACGGGAGAGAGGAGTTGGAATTATTTTGTTATTATAAGGTATTCACACTACCCATGAAGTCATGAAGTTATTTGAAAGTGGACTTAATCTTAAATGTATATTGCAAACTCTTAAGACAACCACTAAAAAAAGTTTTAAGAGTGTAACTGATATGCTAAGAAATGAGAGAAAACAGAATCAGACAAAATGTTCAGTTAAAATCCCAAAAAGCAGGAAAAAGAAGACAAAAATAAGAACAAAGAACATGGCCAAAAAACAGAAAACAGCAACGAACGTGGTATATATTAATCCAACTATATCAATAATTACTTTGAATGTCAGTGGTCTAAATGCACCAATTAAAAAATAAAGGATTGTCAGGGTGCCTGAGTGTCTCAATTCATTAAGCATATGACTCTTGATTTTGGCTCAGGTCATAATCTCAGGGTCATGGGATCGAGCCCTGCAACAAGCCCCAAGTTGGGTTCCATGCTCAGCGTGGAGTCCACTTGTCCTCCCCCTCTACCCCTCCCCCTGCTCATATTTGCTCTCTCTCTCTCTCAAAAATACATTACATATATGCATACAGATAAACAAAAAGATAAGAGATTGTCATAGTGGATTAAAAAAATATGACCCAGCTGTATGTTTTCTACAAAACAACAAAAAAACAAAACAAAACAAAACAAAAACCCTCTTTAAATACAAAGACACAGATTAAACGTAAATGGATGGAGAAAAATATACCATGTTAACAGTAATCAAAGTAGCTATATTACTTTCAGAAAGAACTGACTTCAAAGGAAAGTTATAAGAAAAAAAGAAGAGTATTACATAATGATAAAGGGGTCAATGCTTCAAGAACCACTGCCTTAAAAGTAATGAAACTTATTTCCTGGGGTGCCTGGGTGGCTCAGACAGTTAAGCGTCTGCCTTAGGCTCAGGTCGTGGTCCCAGGGTCCTGGCCAGGGTCGAGCCCCGCATCAGGCTCCCTGCTCAGCGGGGAGCTCTGCCTCTACCTCCTGCTTCCTCTGCTTGTGTTCACTCGCGCTCTCTCTCTCTGTCAAAATAAATAAAATTTAAAAAAAAAACAAACTTATTTCCTTCCTCACCTCTATCTGCTAGCATAACTTATATCTGGAAGTTGATTAAAATTCACATAGAATTTTCAAACCTACTTCACTGCATTCAAACTATTAATCTGTAAGGATTACAGATGCCCATTTTTCAAATGAGGACGTTATGGTTAGTTGCCATTGTAAAGATCAGAATATTATTCATTCAGTGTAGTTTATTCAGAGCCTACTACCAGGTGGTCAGAGCACTAAGAAAATGCATAGAAAGGATTCTAAACCTATGTCTGGAGAGTTGGGGGGTGAGTGGAAGATGGCTTCCTGGAAGAAGTGAAATCTAAGTTAAGATGAAAGTGAAATGGTTCCTAGGCAAGGGACAAATCACAAATGAGCAATTACGCATTTTATTATAACTACAAAAAGGGGTCAATGAAAATGTTTAATTAAGAGAGTTACATGACCTGCAGCCACTCTGGAAAACAGTACAGAGTTTCCTCAAAAAGTTGAAAATAGAGCTACCTTACAACTCAGCAATTGCACTACTGGGTATTTACCCCAAAGATACAAATGTAGTGATCTGAAGGGGCACCTGCACCCCAATGTTTATAGCAGCAATGTCCACAATAGCCAAACTATGGAAAGAGCCTAGATGTCCATCAACAGATAAATGGATAAAGAAGATGTGGTCCATATACACAATGGAATATTATGCAGCCATCAAAAAATGAAATCTTGCCATTTGCAATGATGTAGATGGAACTAGAGAATATTATGCTAAGCGAAATAAGTCAATCAGAGAAAGACAATTATCATATGATCTCACTGATATCTGGAATTTGAGAAAAAAGGCAGAGGATCATAGGGGAAGAGTGGAAAAAATGAAACAAGATGAAACCAGAGAGGGAGACAAACCATAAGAGACTCCTAATCTCAGGAAACAAACTGAGGGTTGCTGGAGTGGTGGGGGGTAGGAGGGATGGGGTGGCTGGGTGATAGACAATGGGGAGGGTATGTGCTATGGTGAGCGCTGTGAATTGTGTAAGACTGATGAATCACAGACCTGTACCCCTCAAACAAATACATTATATGTTAATTAAAAAACATAAAAAAAAAGTTACATGACCATTCTGCTTCGAAGTGAAGAACAGATTAGAGGATTAAAAAGCTGACAGGAAAGAAATGGCTGATTCTAGGGCTGAAGCAGGCAAAATACAAGATGGCTCGCAAGCATCTTACAGTGCCTGAAACTAAGGAACTGAGAAGAAAACAAAAGACTTAAAGCTTGCCACATGGCTACAGAAGCGGAAAGCACTCCCCCCTGGCAAAAGCTGGAACAATGTGGCTAAAAAAATAAATAACCAAAATAAATAAATATCCATGAAACTCTGTCCTTCTATATAGATATAAATAAATTATTGGATACATGAATAAATAAGTACAGGAGAAGAGTCCATTCTTCCTTAGAGAGGAATTCAAAATAATTTATATAGATTCTCCACTCTCGAGGAGATGGAGCTTAACTTCCCTCCTCCCCTGTGTGGGCCACATTTACTGACTTTGTGCTACATAAAAGACTATGAAAAGGGATGGAAGCTAACTCTGCAATTAAGGAAACTGGCAAGTGCTATCTGGACCAAGTAACCAAGTTTAACCCTATCATGGCAAGTCGTATGGACAGCACACACCCATGGTATATGGCAAGAAGGGTGTCTCATTTTTGTGATGCTATCCCTGCCCAAATCCTCAGCTCCAGTTTAACCATGAGAAATATACTGAACAAACCCAAATTGAGGGATATTCTAAAAATGGCTAGAGCTCCATAAAGCGTGTCCAGGAATAAGCAGGATATATTAGCAAGGAATAAATGAGAAAGTGTGACCAACCAGAGGAGACTAAGGAAGCATGACTAGTAAATTTAATATAGTATCATGGATTAGAGACTGGGAGAGGAAAAGGACATTGGTGGAAAAAATAGTGAAACTGGAATCAAGTCTGAGGTTTAGTTAATAGTAATGTGTCAGTGTTGCTTCCTTAGCCATGACAAATGTACCAGGTAATGTAAAAGGTTAACAACAGGGTAAACTGGATGAGGGATATACATGGACTCTCCTGTATTATCTTTTTAATGTTTCTATAAATCTAAAACTATCCACAGATCCAAAGTTTGCTTAAAAGACAGCAAGATGTAGTGAGAGCAGTTAGGAAACTGTTTCAAGAAGTAAATAATGGTCTGAATTAGGGAAGTAGAGAGACACTGTATCAGAAAGAGAACAGAGTCAGTATGTTGAAAGTGGCTCAACATGACTTGGTGACTGTGTCAGGGGACAAAGGTAACTGGTGAGGTATAGAGAAGGGACAGAGAACACACTGGTCAAGCCAGCTCATAAATCCAGATCCTCTGCCTCTTTATGACAATTCAATGCACACTGTAACACATAGAAGAGCCCATCTGAAAGAACACAGGGAAATAATCCAGGCATGGGGCAGAGTGGTGGAAAAGAGATAGAGACGGGATGTTGACTACAGATGCACTAGGAAAACTGGTGGCTGGTTAGATCAAGGGCCACAGAAAAGTAGCCACCAAAGATGCCTTTAAGCCTAAAATCCGAAATGATGACGATGCTCTCAAGAAAACGGGAGAAGCCTGGAAAAGAAGGATTGACAGGAGAGATAATCAGATTTGTTTTATCAAGTATGTTTGAAAAGATTTCAAGGCCTCGGTGGAAATGCCCCATAGTAGAATGAAAGCAGGTAGAGTCTGGTGACATATATTGTGTATCTAGAGATGTGAGAAAGACTAACAAAGGATCATTAGAATCAGCGGGAATGAATTCATTAATAAAATGTGAGTTTAAGAGCAATAGGGCCAGGGGAGCCTGGGTGGCTCAGCTGTAAATTAAGTGTCTGCCTTCAGTGAGGGTCATGATCCCAGGGTCCTGGGATCGAGTCCCGCATCGGGCTCCCTGCTCAGCGGGAAGCCTGCTTCTCCCTCTCCCCACACATCCCCCCCGCTCTTGCTCTCTCTCTCTATCTCTCTCTCTCAAATAAATAAACTCTTTTAAAAAAAATTTAAAGAAGAGCAGTAGAGCCAGAAATCAAAATCTGTTCCATTTATTTTAACTTTCTTGACACCCTCTTCCTCTTGCTATGTTTGTTCCATACTCATCCTATATTTCCTTATTTGAAATGTGGTTAGTTGCATATTGACCTTTTGTGCCCAAATACAGGCTTCTACCTTTGGCTATAAAAATTTTTCTTTGTTCCCATATGTCATAAAAATACTTTCTCTTCTTTCCGTAAACATTTATATTTGTCAACTGGAATGCTTTCTTCTCCCCTGTTTGAACTTAGTTAATCATTCCTGGAAAGAAACCAGTGCCAGTCTGGGAGAAGGTAAAGCTGCTGGAAGGGGAGACTCAGGGCTCTATCAACAAGGAAGTGAGAATGGTAGGTGTTCACAACCATGCTGGGTCTAACGGAGGTTGTCTGCAACACTCAAAGCTTACTCGTTTAAAAAAAAAAAAAAACTTAGTATTAACAGCAGTTTGGAAGTTTCCTATAAATTAAATACACAATATGGAAAGATTTTACCAATAAGAGGAAAAAGAAAGGACAGGAAGTTGATCCTAGGTTTAACACATGCTGAAGTAGGGCAGCAGTAGTAATAATAACCATGTATTAAGCCTTTAGTGTCATGGTCTGAGCTATGAGCTTGACATGCATTATCCTCTTTATGCCTCGTGACAAGCCCATGAAGTAGATACAGATCCACAGTCCGTAATTCATCATTCCAAACCCCACAGAGTTCTGAGAACCAGAGGTTTTTGTTTGTTTATTTTGTAATCCTTTTGACAGCTAAACCTATCAGGAGTCGACTTAAGGCTATTTATTTTCATTTTTTTTTAAAGATTTTATTAATTTATTTGACAGAGAGAGAGACAGCAAGAGAGGGAATACAAGCAGGGGGAGAAGAAGGAGGCTCTCTGCCGAGCAAGGAGTCCCACGTGGGGCTCGATCCCAGGACCCTGGGATCATGACCTGAGCCGAAGGCAGACGCTTAACAACTGAGCCACCCAGGCGCCCCCCCCCCCTTTTTAATGGATTTTTTTAAAGGTTTTATTAATTTATCGACAGAAGGCTATTTATTTTCTTTATATTTGTTTTGCTGCAGAATTACTAGTGTGTTTGACCAGACGATGCTACCCTAGACACCACGGAGCTTTCTGTAATAAACAGTATGAGCATAATGACCTTTCTAAAATTAAGAAAACATCTGAATTCCAAAACTCATCAGCACCAGGGATTTTAGAGAAAAGACTAAAAACTGCGGGTCATAAATGTAAAGTTTCACTCAAAGTCACACAGGTAGATTTGAGATTAGGTGTGTTGTTCTCCAAAAGACCAGGCTTTCAGTTATTACATAATGTGCTGGAAATATTAATAACTTAACAGGTGGCACCAGAATTTATCTTGGGGAAAGTTTTGTCTTTGTTGGGCAAAGACCCTGAAAAAAATGTTCTGGGTGTGGTATTGAGGACCTACGTGTCATTTGGCTCTGCTCTAGATAAGGAAAGAAACTGATTGTTTTATTCTTGAGTGGAGGGGGTAGAAAAGAGGAAGAAGGAAAAGGAGCAACCAAATATTTGCTGGCTTGTCTTCAGCTTGAGGGGAAAGTGACTAAGAAAGACTCTGTAAGAGTGGCTCTAAAGGCTAAGGTTGCTGAAGATTCTAAGGTATGGTGTTAGAGTATTTTGTCATCTGGTATGTGATGTTACCTCTTCCACCATTTCTTTGTAAATTTATTAAAGTCTACTCTACCCTCAAATGCTTGGGGTGAATGCATTTTTCCCATTTTATCAGGTACCTTTTTTTTTATTTCAAGTTTTTATTTAAATTCTAGTTAGTTAACATATAGTGTAATATTGGCTCAGGAGTAGAATTTAGTGGTTATCAGGTACCTTTAGATTGAACAGTGTGCTTGACTCTGGAGATGAAAAACAAAAGGTCATGACCTCTAGTAGTTTAGTAGAAGACAGAGATAAAAAAGTGAAAAAATTAGAATTCCCAGTTTAACATTCTATAATAGAAGCATGCCGAAGTGCAGGGTTTGCAGAGATAAAGGAGCACCTCCATCTGCCCAGCAGAGTCGCATTATTCTCCCTGTGGCTCCACAAGTACAGCCAAGGCAGGGAAGACCATCTTCACATGATACTGACACGTGCTTCTTTAGTAACTGTTATTTAGAAATTCACTACTAGGATCGCTAATGCTGGAAGAAATTTCCCTCTTGAGCCCCACAGTTGCTTTTGATATTTCTTAGCAGTCCTGTATTCAAAAATACATTTTCTTAAGCTATTTTCTTCCTTAATTACCCCAACAGTCGACACTCACCACCTGTTTTTTCTGTGTTGAATACTAGAAAGCTCTAAAGAGGGTCTATGACATTATTTTCTTGCCACTCTGATGAATGATTAAAGGAACTCAGAATTTTGAGCCTGCAGGAAAAAAAAGTATTTAGAATGGGCCTGACAGTTTGTCTTCATAAACCTTTGTTTGAACTATGTCACTTCCCACCTTAAAACTTCTTTTAACCCCATGCCCACTTCCAGCAATGACTTGTTTCTCACTATCTTCAGAGAAAAACTTCCTGAAATCGATGTTCTTTGTTTCCACCTCCTCACATTCTGTTCACTTTCTAACCTTGGAAGTTTCCCAGAAGTTCCCTTCTGCCAACACCTAACACATAATAAGTATATTCACGTATTTGTTGAATGAAAAAGTACATCAGTTATAAAATTTCAATGTGCTCTGAAAACAGTGAGGTCAAGGTGCTTCCCCATCTGGCTTATTCTGATGAAGTAATAGGCTGAGGGTCAACAAAAGGACAGATGCAAGAAAAGAAACTTAGCAGCATCATATGAGGCAGGGAAAGAAGTACTTAACATTTTGTGTGATGCAGTGCAAGTACAGCTTTGAGTCAGAAGATAATTAACGAGATCTTAGACCTAATTATTAGAGTTTTGTGCATTGAGTGAGTGGGGGTGGGAAGGTGGGGGGGAGGGCAGCAGACCTTAGACCACTGTGGTCATCATACTGTCCTAGAGTAGCCGTCAAGGTAGTTCCCTTTCAAAAGCACAAAGACAAAATGGAAACATGCTGAGGGGGGACAACTTGAAGCACTATCAGATGAGAAGTAGTTGATGGACTGGATTATTTCACAGAAAGAAAATTTAAAGTGGACTATAGTTGTTATTAACAAACATCTGCTAAGGAGGATCATGGAGATAATAAAGTAGAATTTTTCTGAAGTCAAGAATTAGGATAAATAAATCAAAATTTCAAGAGAGGTTTCAGCACCATATAAGCAACTGCTGATCCTAATCTCTCACATGAAGAATTTAAGTATTGACTAGATGCCCACTAACAGGTGAGATTTAAACACAAGAGTTGAAGTTGGAACAGATGAATGTTCTCTTTCCTAGTCCTGTGAGGAACATAGTTATTCTAGAGAACAATTGCTAATCTTGGAAAGGCATGTTACCACCTGACATTTATTTTGCCTTAAAGCTGTGTTGATAATAAAATAGTATTTACATTCCCTAAGGTTAACTATGAGGTGTTTGTGATGATGATGTTATTGGAAGCATGAGGAACCTCTGATCTCAGTACCTCACTGACACCTAAACTGCAAGTGCTCACATCCACTATTTTCAACATTGAGTACCAAAAAAGCGAGTGCAAGAAAGAGAAGAATATTTCATCTCCAGTTAGATTCTTAGCAGTATTATAAAGACCTACTTCAATGAGACCAAAGTGGTCCGAGAGACAGGTCAGGGTGGATTTTCCAAAGCCACAGGGTGGGCCTCTACAAAGTCAAGAAACATCGTCCAAAAGCAATACAAGAATCATACAGGGGAAGGCTGCATATACTGTGCATAACAGTAAACAAACTTAGTGCATCTGTGAGGTTCAAACAGGTGTTTTATATAGAGAGAAAAACAGGGGTTATAGCTCAGGGGTAGAGCATTTGACTGCATATATAGAGAAAAACCCATTAGATAAAAAGTTCAGTATAGTCTTTTCAAAAAATGGTGCTGCAATAATTGGATATTCACATGTAAAAGAATGAAACTGGGCCCACTGGATCTTAGATCACTCACAAAAATTAACTCAAAATAGATTAAAGACTTAAATGTAAGACTGAAGCCATGAAACTCCTATAACAAAACATAAGAACATAGTTTCTTGACATGGCTCTTGGTAATGAGTTTTTGGATGTGACACCTAAGGCACAAGAAACAAAATAAAAAAAATAAATAAATGGAACTACATCAAACTAAAAAGTTTCTGCAGAGTGAAAAGACAATTTTTCTTTTTACAAATATTTACAATATTATAAATCTTTACAAACCATGTATCTAATAAAGGATTAATATTCAAAATGTACAAAAAATTCATTAAGCGTCTGCCTTCAGCTGGCTCAGGTCATGATCCCAGGGCTCTTGGGATTGAGCCCCACTTTGGGCTCCCTCTCCCTCTGCCCCCCCACCCTCTGCCACCCGCTTGTGAGCTTGCTCTCTCTCTCTCTCTCAAATAAATAAATCTTTTTAAAAAAAATGGGAAAAATATCCCATAAGGTATATGAACAAGGATACAGAAACTTACCCACAATTATGTGACCTACTGGTTTCTGACAAGAATAACATTGCAGAGTGATCAAGAAAAATGGTAGTTTCAATAAATAAAATTGGGTTGACCATCCACAAATCCATGTTAAAAAAACTGAATTTTGCAACCTACTTACATCAGCCACAAAAATTAATTACAATGGATTGTAGAGCTTCCAGGATTACATAAAATATCCTCACAATCTTGGGGTGGGAAAAATTTTCTTAAATATGATACAAGAAAGACTAACAATAAAGGAAAAGATTGCTAAATTGGACTCAATTAAAATTAAGGACATTTTCCACCAAAAGATATTATTAAGAGTTAAGATATAGCTAAGTCAGAGGTCTTCACATATCAGGCAAAATATATTAGGCTCCATGTCACTAGTTTCTGTCACTTTTCTTACCAGTCAAACCTTGGGCAGAGGATGTGAAAATCAACAGGTGCTCAAGCAACATCCGCATTCCAGCAAGTTTTATCAGCAACCACTAGAACAGTTCTCTTAAGTTTTGTCATCACTCTTTATTCAGGTGAATAATTAGTCCTTGAAACAGAGGGGAGTAGGTCATAGTATGTTTGCTGAGTTCCTGAAGACATGCACACATAAATATGTACACAGAGAAGAAAAGAAGACAGATGGAGAGATTTACACAAGGGTAGGCCATGTAGACACACTAAATATGACTAACAGCCTAGCAGGGTAGCAGAGTTGTTCCAGCCAATGCCTATCCCATCTCATCCCTTAAGGCAAAAAATATTTATTCTATCAAGATAGTGATCATATAAAGCCTTAATATATTATCCATTTATTTCCAATCAGTGGAAGGCTCATGTTATTACCCGCTAGTAATGATCATTCCAGGGGAAATGGAGGGATAGTATTTTTGCACAGCATTTATTTGCTTTTGTACGTTTATTTTTCACACCAAATGAATATATCATGACACACATTTTGGTAGCTGAGGATTTACTCAGAGTCGCATCCCAGTTGTAAGGGCAGACTTGTAATTGCTGCCCGGTGTGCCTCTTCATGTGCTCTTCAACTTGCTGCCTCCAAAGAGCCACTTCCCACCACAGTTTTAGGACAAGTCTCTAACTAGAATTTTATCCTACTTTTATAGCAATTAAGAAAACAAGACTGTACGAGGGCACAGGACATTACTGTACTTAAGTGTTTTTCAAAAGGCAAGTCAAAACTGGTGAATTATGTGACAGAACAGAATAAAAGGCACCAAGAGTCATCCCATATAATAAGGCTATGTTTTGTTTCTTAACAATTTTATTTGTCTACACATATGTAGGCTATAACACAAAATTTATTTCTTGCTTTGGATACAGTCAAAATGTTTAAAAATCAAGGTTCGGTGCAAAGAGCCCAGTGTTTGGCATGAGACAGGTCTAAATCTGAATGTTATTTCTGCTGGTGTCATTACCTAAAGAGTTCCTGCAATGAGATCCCAGCCAATTCCCTTCTCCTCAGACTGCTTATGAAACCAAAGAAAAATACCTTCTCTCAAATATTAACTCCCATTACAGTGGCTCTTAGAACCGTCTTACTGTCAACCAAACTGCTATTTAAATTATGAAAAGAGGGGCTCCTGGGTGGCTCAGTTGTTGGGCGTCTGCCTTTGGCTCGGGTCATGGTCCCAGGGTCCTGGGATCGAGGCCCGCATCGGGCTCCCTGCTCGGCAGGAAGCCTGCTTCTCCCTCCCCCACTCCCCCTGCTTGTGTTCCCTCTCTCACTGTGCCTCTCTCTGTCAAATAAATAAATAAATAATCTTTAAAAAATAATTATGAAAAGAAAAAAAATTTACTCACTCAACCTGTATCTATCAATGCTTAGCCTAAACTCCATAAACACAGAAATCCAAATCTATTTCCCTAGCAGTCAGGCCAGGATTTTTAAATATGAGGAACTCAGTGGCCATCTGAATTATAATGACGGCTGAATAAATAAAAGACTGAGTGAGCCAGTAAGTGACTATCTGTGGCAGGCAAGAGACACCGAAATGAACAAGGCATAGATCTGGGTCTTCAAGAAAAGAAGCATATGCATGTATTACTTTATTCATGTTTTCAGCAAATATTTATTCAGAACTTTCTATTTACCAGGCACTTGGTGAGGTACTTCAGTTACAAAACAACCATATGTGCTCCCTAAAGGGAAAGGGATATTACATAATAATCATATAAACAGACATAGAATAAAATTTAAGTGATGCAGGGTATCAGGAAATAATATAACAACAAGCCCTAGCGTACATGCAGAACAGAGTGAGGAACTACTTGGAAAGGCAGCTCCATGAGAAAATTATATTTAGCCTGAGTCTTGGAGGTTAAAACCTAAAAACTATTTTTTTTTCCCTGTGGAGAGTAGCTTTGAGGAAGAAATAACAGTAGATACTGTCTTGAAGGAAATTTCAGAAAGCCAAAGGGGACTTCAAAAGTTAATCTACATCTCTCAAGGCCAGATTTACCCTCAGGGAGGGACACAGACAATGATGTCATTATCTTTGCTACGTTGGTATAAAATGATGAGAAGCATTCAGCATTGAGGTTATTTCAGATACAGATTCAAGAAGAGAACATGGTAACAAATTAAGCTTGGGAGGTGGTACAAGGTAAGGGCAAAAGGAGGCAGTAAGGGGAACGCTTAGGTTTTGGCTTAACCAACCTGTTGGAAGGCAGAGAAGCAAAGGGGAGACTGAAGAGAAAAGTATTTGTGGTGAGTGATCAAAGTTATTATGGGACATATCACATTTGAAGTGCCCATAGGATGTCCAAACAGTCAAGAAGGCTCTTAGTATCTGGTCTGAAGATCCAAAGGCAGGTCTAGGAAAGAGATACGTATCTGGGGATTTTATAAAGATATAATTTAAATGATGTGAATGAATGAGTTTACCTAAGGAAAATGAAAAGTGAGACATGAATAGGGCACAGGACCAATACTTGAGAAACTCTAACTCTTCACTCATTAGAAGAAGAGGAGTCAATAAGGAGGATGAAGATGATATGAGAATGGAGAAGGAATGAAGAAATGCAGAGGACTGTGCAGTCATGAAACACAAGAAAAGAAATTATATCTTGGGGCGCCTGGGTGGAGCAGTAGGTTAAGCATCTGACTCTTGATTTCCGCTCAGGTCATGATCTTGGCAGCCTGGATCAAGCCCCACATTGAGCTCTGCGCTCAGCGGGGAGTCTGTTTGTCCCTCTCCCTCTCCATGACCACAACCTCCTTCTCTCTCCCTCCCTCTCTCTCTCTCTCACAAATAAGTAAAAAAATCTAAAAAAAGAAAAAAGAAAAAAAGAAGAAACGATATCGAGTGTGATCAAGTGTAAAGAATTAGAGGCCATGTGTTCTGAAAAATTGTCCATGGAATTAATTGATTTGAATTAGTGACCAAAACAAGAGCAAGTTCAGTGGCAGTAGAGAGGCAGGAGGAAGCTAGGATGGTGAAGGTTGACACATAAATGGAAGATGGGGGAACCATCACACACAGTTTCAACAGTGTGCTATGTGTTGCATTCAACCACCATGGCAGCCCAGAGAGAGCAGAAGTTTTCCACTAAGAAACAACATTTGAAGTGAACCTTAAAGACAGAGGAATTCAGCAATGCATATGGGTAAAGAAGAACATTCCGGTTAGATGGAATGGCATTATAAATCCTGAAAAAATAACAACAATGAAATTATAGTGATGGGCAATGTTTCTAAGTGTTTACCATGTGCCAGAAACTGTTGCAAACGTTTTACATGTATGAAGTTCGCCTGAACTATAGAGTCAACCTCTTCCTTCCTCTTCCATCATCAGCTCTTGGTTGGACTAGGACAGGAGCCCAGCAGCTGGTTTTCCTGCTGCTGCCCTTGTCTTCAAGTTTATTGTCTTAAGCAGGTAAAATAACCTTTTAGGATGACCACCATATCATGTCATTCCTGCGCCACAACTCTAAGGGCTTTCCCTCAGGTTCCAAACCGAAGTCCTTACTCCAGCCTACCCAGCCCTTCACCGTCCAGGCCTCCCTGCTTCCTTTACTACACTGCCTAGGTGTCCTTCCATCACTGTGCTCCAGCCAGATTATCCATCACCCTGGATGTTTGTCAAATGGGTCAGGCAAGTTTTTGCCTAAGAGCCTTGGCCCTCGCTGTTCTCTCTGTCTGGAGTGCCTGTTCTTGGATATCTGCATGGTTCAGTTCTACACTTCCTTCGTGTTTCTGTTCAGACGTCACTTAATGACCAATCTTATAACGCCTATCTCCCGATCCTCCAGCACCCTTACCCTTTTTATCCTTTTTCTCCATAATATTTATCATAATCTTGTATGCTTTATAATTATCAGATGACTTTCTTACTGCCTGTCTCCCCCAACTAAAATGCAATGGAGGCTCCTTGAGAGCAGGGACTGTCATTTTTACTCACTGATGTATCCCCAGACATGAGCACAGTGCAAGATCAGGGAGGATCTGAGATTTTACCCTATTGGAAGCTTGCCACAGTTAAAGGGATGCTGGCAGAAGACACAAGGCTGCTGAGTCAGAGACAAGGGACTTAATTATTCAATAGCAATAACCAGAGTGCCAGTGTCATCCGGTTTCCCAAGCCCCAGTTTCTACAAGGTGACATGACGAGGACCAAGTGGTACCTACAGAGAAAGTGCATTGTGCTCCATAAGAAGGATGCCATGCTTTTTAAAAATCCCTAATCTTTTTTAAGGGGCACCACACCCACTTAATCTTTGCACAGGTGAGAGATATTATCTTTATTATAATGAACAGGAAACAAACTTCCCCTTTGCTCCAGAGAGAAACACTATTCCACTTTCCAGGTCCATTTGTTGTACAAACTCTTGAAAAGAGCAACTGAGGCACAGGCAGGCAATCAGTGCCTCTCCTCACAAAACAGGCAGAAACACAAGATAGAATTGAGAACTGTCTCCCAATAACACGTGGTAGAACAATACTTATGCTTGAATGAAAGATAAACACTCTGAGTTAAATGCTATTATTATTTCAGATCTCAGATGAATAAAGTGAGGTACAGCATGAATGAACTACCTGTCTAAGAACACAGAGCTAGTAAGTGTCCGGTGAGCACAATCTAGCCCTGGAGCATACATACACACCTTAGGGACCTGACCCCTCTCTAACTCTAACCTGTCTCTCTGTCAGCTACCTTGGGCTTTGTGGATGAGTGACAGAGCAAAAGAAAAGAGAAAAAATAAAAAAAGGGAAAAGCTGGAAGAAAAGAAGAATAGAGAGCAATTTTTGGATATCCATACCCGTTTATATATCCAGAGCTAGAGTACAGGGGACCTTTGAGTTCATCTTATGGATGAGGCCACTGGGGCTCCCCATAGTCACAGAGGAAGTTAGGGGGAGAACCAACTAACTGACCACCAGAACTTTTCTGACGGAGTCTTGGCCTTGCATATGGCAGGCCTATGCTGTTTCTTTCATCTTTCTTACGCAAGTGACATTCCCAAAACTTGGGGCCAGGCTATGTTACAGAGTCAATGAATAGCCAAAGATCTGTGACAGGGCAGGAGGTGGTGCCTGGACGGCCAACCTAACTATATAACCCTTCCAGTCCCAGGGTTCTGAAGAGAAGTGGTAAGTTCAATGCAGTTTTCCACTGAGGTCTGGATACCGAACTTTCAGCCATGAAGGTAACAAGCATCTTTCTTCTCAGTGCCTTGGCCCTGTTGAGCTTATCTGGTAGGTGCCTTTGTATATTTTTCTGACTTAAGTAAAACCTTTTTGACGTGTTGCATTACTGAGCTCATTACATTCTAAACTTAGAGTCTAGTTTTGGACAGATCTTTTGGTCCCACCCAATGAAATGAAATAAGGTCAGGGACCTATTCCAGAGGGCTTCTTCAAACCCAGAGGTGTCTTGCTGTTTCTCATAAAATTTAGCTAGGAGGAGCTACCTCCTTACCTAGATCACCTCAGAAATTGTCAATATCAAAATCAAATCTCACCAACATTTCTTCCTTTGGATACTATCAAGTTACTTCCTCTTCCCTTCAATAAGCTCATCCAAGATCACCACCCCCTACATAATGTCAACAAACCTGTTATTTTCTAGGGGATGCAGCATGGCAATTTTAAGTATCTATCTGTAAATTCAAGAAGTGTGAATTGGACTAATAATCAGTGTAATGTAGTAGAGGGAAAGAGCTCTTTGGGGACTGATGGTGAGATGTCAAAAGAGTTCTATTCTTAACATTACTTACTAAAGAAGACTTACGTGTAATTGCAAGTTAGTTTTGTGTCACAAGATCTGGCTGGTGCTAGTGGTAACTGTTTCACAAATTTTCATATAAACTCTCCACATCTTCATTTATACACTGACACTTCTTACATCACTAATTATAAGATCAAAGGTCTAGTAACCAGTTGTGAGAAGGCAGTGAACATTCAGAAGATATTTGCTCTTGCCTGACACATTTCGAGCAGTAAGTAAATCACTTCTGTTTTCAAAAGATATGGGTCAACTTTCATGAAACGCCCAACTGAGATACTTTGGTCATAATCAAACTTCCGCTTCATTTTCTTAAGGCTTCAGCAGGCAGGGAGTGATGGGGCACCAGTCAGATGTCCTTGAGAGAAGGCAGAAATAAGAAGGGGTTGGGTGGGGCACCTGGGTGGTTCAGTGGGTTGAGCGTCCGACTCTTGATTTTGGCTCAGGTCATGATCTTGCCCTGCATCAGGCTCCGTGCTCAGCAGGAGTGTACCTGAGGATTCTCTCCATCTCCCTTTGTCCTTTCCCCTGTTCATGCGTTCATGTGTCCTCTCCTTCTCTCTCAAATAAATAAATAAATCTTAAAAAAAAAAAAAAAAAAGAAGAAGAAGAAGGGTGGGGAGCAGAAGAGGCCAGCAGAGAAGTCTTCAATGGAAGTGGAAGATTGCAAATAAGGGCAGATCTGGCTTCTCCCATTTAGTACCTGACCTCACAGGTCTCATTTATGTTTTCTAGGTAACACTAGAGCTGGCTTGGTGGGAAGAGAGGTAAAGACAATTTTGTACTTTTTTATCTCTCAGGCTAGAACTATTTACTCCACTCAACTCACGGTCAAGCTGTGACATTTCAGTTCCACCTGAAGTCAGGACGGGTGTGTGGTACTAGCAAGGCTTAACCTGCGAAGTGTGGATTGTGACAGCAGTGCCCCCACAGCGGCTTATGCTGAAGGACAAATGCACCAACACACAGGCAATTTCCATGTTGTCATATAATGCTTGCTGTGAAGGCATTCTGAACGTTCTGAGGCTATCTGGTATGGCAAGGATTTGGGGGGGGGCATTCTTCTTAACTTCCCCCCAGCAGCCTTCCTCCTTACAGCCAGTTTGACCATGTTGGCATAAAGTTCTCCCAATCCCCAAGGTGAAGCTCTAATTTATAATGAACAAAAGAAAATAATAAACTCGGTTCTGCCTCTAGAAAAATATTCTATACCTAACTTCTTTTTTTGTTCTGAGTTTATAAATTTATTAACTGTGGTAAATTTGAAGACCAGGGAAGAGAAGTGTCCCTTTTCATTTATATCTAGTGAGGAGATAGATGGCAAACCAAAAGGGTATGAGTAAATAAATTATTACACTAATGATAAAGGTTTAAAGAAATTCAGATACCATCTGGAACCTAGCCTGGTTAGATCACAGAATGTGCCCCTAAGTGAGATATATTTTGAGCCATGAAGGATAAGAGAATGTTAGCGAAATATAACTGGTGGGTAAAAGTAGTAGACTGAAGTAGCGAAGAGCCAAAGCTCAGGACCTAGACCAACTGGGTTTGAATCCTGGATCTGGAATTACCAGCTGCGTAGCCTTGGGTGATTTAATCTCTTTGTGTTTCACTGTCTTCACTGGAAGAAGAGTATAATAAAAAAGTCATAGGATAGTTGTAAGATTTAAATAGAGTAATACATGAAAGCACATGCCTATGACAGCCATTCCATAACTATGAGTTCTTACTGATGTCCAGGAAACAGACTATGCAAGGGCTCCCAGGGCAGAAAGCACCTGAAGTCAACACATGACTAAGAGAAGGGCAGTGTGACTGGACCACAGTGGGCAAGGAAGACATGCCCACAGTGTGGCTGACCTGACAGGAACCAGCACCTGCCATCATTGCAAACTGGAACATGATCTCACTCACCTTATTTAAACCTCACACCACCACCATGAGATAGGTGTGGAAGCGATAATATCCTTCCCATTGTGCAGATGAAGTGACTGAGGCTCGGAGCCACCAGGAGATTTGCCCGCATATTATAGCTTGTAAACAGCAGAGGTATTACATGCAATCAGGCATTCTGTTTCGAAACCTTGGATTCTTCCTCTCAGATACTCAGTATCACTCCCCCCCATCACTGCCGGGCTTCCATCTTTAAGCTAACCAACTCCAAGGAAGTGAAAACCCTTTTAGAGATTTTGCTATAAACTCAAAGAACGCTAAATAATGGAAAATAATTCTGTTTAATTCCATTTTTAGGCTAAATGTAACACTGAAACAACTGCATGTACGAAGATCTATAATCCTGTCTGCGGGACTGATGGAGAAACTTATTCTAATGAATGTGTGTTATGTGTTCAAAATAAGTGAGTACAAATTTGAATGTCTTTTAAAATGTATTTTTAAGCTAGTCATCTTCAAATTTTCATATATCTTATCCCTCTAAGTTCCAATCAATATACCAATAACATTAATCTTACCATGAGAGAAACAAAACATCTCGACTTTCCAAAAATAATTCCCAATCTCTTTTTCTCATTACATATCTGGTATGATTATCTACAGAGATGTGCATGTGTTTATGTGTGTGTGTGTGTGTTGTTATACAAAACAATACTTATTGTGTCAGGCATTGGGCAAGGCACTGAATACTCACAAATCTATGAGGCAGAGAATACTAAACCCATTATACACATGAAGAAATTGAGACTGAGCTTAAGTAACTTGCTCGAGATCAACAAGCAGTAAGTGACAGACGTGGGTCCAAATCCTTGCTCTTTCAACTATGCTTTAAAGTCAGGTATCAGACTAAATATTTGTGAGATACAGAAGGAAGTCCAACATGTTTCAAGTCTCAGTTTGGTTATACTCAATGTTAATACAGTGTAGTCAGTGGAAAAAAGAGCAAAGTACTCTGGGAGCACAATATTAAAAACAACTAATTAGGCCTGCTACAATTCGGAAAAGTTTGGAGGCTTTGTTTAGGCCATAAAGGAGAGACAGGCACTCCAATAAGAAGAAAAATCTGAACAAAAGGGAGAAAGGTATTAATAACATGGTGCAAGATAAATGTGTTAAGGAAAGGATAGTGGAATAGAGGAAAGTGTTTGAATGGTTCTCTGAATTAATTTTTCAAAAATCACTTGTATAACAAAAACTCATGCTTTACAGCAAATCAACAGATAGTCTAGATTTTTAAAAAGCTAATACACCCAAAATACCTTTTAAGTTTAAAAGATCACAGGGGCGTCTGGCTGGCTCAGTTGCTAGAACATATGACTCTTGATCTTGCATTGTGAGTTTGAGCCCCACGTCGGGTGTAGAGACTACTTAAAAATAAAATCTTGAAAAAAATCATACTTGGTGATGGTAATGATTGTGTTTACAAAAGCCCTCAAAAATACAAATATGAATTATATGGATCAGGTGACCAAAAACATTCTTTTGTAACTTTTTTTATGGAGATGAGAGCCAGCCTCAGTGAATCTCATTTTCTGAAGTGATCATAGGTAGGTGCTGGGAATCAAACTCAGGCCCTCAGAGAAGCAGATCTGCCACAAATTTCCTATTTTACTCAGCTCCTGAACACCTAACATGTGCCCAGCATTGTGCCGGTTTCCTCTGCTTTCCTTGTGCTTATGAGTAAAAGAAAATAGGTCATAAGTACAAATAAGAAAGCTTCTGGTAACTTGGGACAAGTGCCATCAAATGAGGTGTGAGGAAAGTACCTCAGGAGTGAAGGAGAGACACAGATTCCTTAGTACTAAAAGGGTCAAGAAAGGATCCATGAAAAGGATGTCATTTAAACAGGGCTCTGAATTTTGCAGCACCGCAAAGGCATCCCAGGTTAAATAAAGGCGTAGAGTGATCAAAACAAATAAAAGAGATTCCACAAGTAGCCCAGAAAACTGTTATTCTTAGAACCGATTTAGCATTAACAACTTTGACTTAGACTCAAATGACTACACGCATTTCCATTATTCCGTAGTATAAATTCCCAATAACATGACCTCTCTTCTAGGTCTGCTTTAAATCACTTCAGAAAATCCTCAGTGTTAGCAAGGATTGTTGAAATAGGGCCCCAGGGAGAGAGATCTAATATCCTCAAGTTTTAGAACCAAAATATTAGATGTTCTGCTTTGTGGTGAATTTATTTCCACACTAAATATTTGTAAAAGGAACTGGAAAACACTTGTTAATTTTCTCATGACCTAGGCTGTTGACATAAAGGTCAAACATCATATTTCCATCCAAGGGGAGGAGAAAGCAACATAACAGCCTTGAGATTTAGAAAATTCCCAAGTGCCAAGACCAAAATGCCCAACGTTTAGAATGAAATATTGCAAAAATATTAACATACAGCTGAGACACCCCATTCCCTTAGCCTTTAAAACCTACCTGTCCTGCTTACTCATTCTATTTTTTCAAAAATATTTAAATATGAGAAGAACATTTGAATGCCAGAAAATGTAACTTCTCTTCCTGTATTTCTCAGATAAGAAAACAGGTCTAGGGGCGCTTGGGTGCCTCAGTGAGTTGAGTGTCCAGCTCTTGGTTTTGGCTCAGGTGACGATCTCATAAGTCATGGGACTGAGCCCAAGTCGGTCTGCTTGAAGATCCTCTCCCTCTGCCTCTTCTCTCACTCTCAAATAAATTAATTGATTTAAAAAAGAAAAAGAAAACAGGTCTAGAGAGAAAATGTGGCTTTTCCTAGTGTAAAATACTTACAATGTACCATACCACCTTTCTCTCTACTGCCCGTTAAAAGCCCCCCAAAAATACTTTGTTAACTAGAACCAGGCTCTGACCCTAGTTGTTGGGTTTTGAGATGGGTAGACAAAGGCTTGCATCTCCTTGATCATTACGTGCTTGTCAGATATAGTCAGTAAGGACTTTTTTCTCTGTCTTCTCAGGGAATTTGTACTGGCAAATTCTGTTCTGTAGACCGGCACTCTCTAGCAGAACTTTCTGCAAAGACAGAAATGTTTTGTAACTGTGTTGTCTAGTATGGAAGCCACTAGCCTTGTCACCAGTACTTAAAATGTGGCTCGTACAACTGGGAAACTGAATTTTTAATATTACATAACTTTAACTGATGTGAATTTAAAGAGCTAAATAGGGATGGTGTCTTCTATATTGGACAACACAGCCATAGAAGGTAAGTCAACCTGTGTACTGTGTTTAGATGTTTGTGCTATGTATACTAAACAACTCAGACAAGTATTATGCATGGATGATATTTATGGAATAAGAAAACAATAAAACTCTTAAAATGAAGAATCATCAAGGTCCAGATAAATACATGCATAGATATACAGAAGTCAGATGTCCTCAAGTAACAAAGAACTAGAAGAATTTTTATAAACCAGTAGTATATTCAAGGAAAGGATGGTTAAAAAAAGAGAGAGAGAGAGAGAGAGCTCTGAAAACAACCTCATGAGGCACAATTACAGGATTTAGGAATACTCAGCTGACAGATAAGAAAACTGGTTTGGGAAAGATAGTGTCCTGGGGAGCAGAGTGGTTTTATCTGGAGGGGAGGATGCTCAGACCTGGCAGGTGTCAGATAGGATATAGATATGATTTCCTTATGTGAGATTTCACAGGTATTAAACCCCAGAGTTCTAAGGCAAAGGATCAGTCAATTAGAACATCCTGTAGTAGCCCAGGCACCAGCTAAGCTGGATGCCTTGTGGCTAGAACAATGATATTAGGAGAAAAAGAAGCAACGATGAATTAGAGATTGATTTCAGAGATTTACTGTAATGCCACAGTAGATCTGTAAACTCTGTAAGGACATTTTTCCTTTCTGTTGTATCCCTAGTGTATGTAAGAAAGAGTGTCTGTCAATATTTGATGAATTAATGAATAAGTGAATGAATACATGAATGAAAGGCAGGAAAATGGGAATAAAAATTTGAAACCTTTCTATTTTAAATAAAGCTGATGTTTTTTTCATTGTTTTTCTCCCATAGTCACTTTTTTTGTCAGCAAAATTCAAGCTGATTTTTTTTTCATTCTCTTCTACAGGAAGCACCAGATCCCTGTCCTCATTCAAAAATCTGGACCTTGCTGAGAACCAAGGTTCTAAAATCTCCTGTGGTTCCCACAATGCCTAGCGGACCTGACTGTTGAATAAAATGCATCTAAATACTTCCTGTTGTTCCTGTATGCTTTTTCCTCAAAGGCATGTTTGATTACACTGGGGTCAGGGGACTGAGACAAACTCAGAATAGACCAGATTTTACAAAATACAGCAATTCTGAAATCTTGGACAAGGTTTCCATCATGATGCTTTTTCCTTCTCCATTACCTTCCTCACATACTATTGTCTCAGGAAAATGTGATTACAGTTACTAACTGACAGGACCCAGTTGATCCTGAGGACAAAAATCCCACAGAGAATTAAACTAGCTTCAGAAGGAATACTTGGAAAACTTTCAGTCCAGAAACATGTTATCTGTTAGCTTTCGTGACTGAAATAATTTCTTTAGGTTTCCTTGGGATTTAATAGAGCAACCATTGTACGAGGACTCTGTGTAGTTGACTTGGCTTTATATGTGAGCCACAATAACCCTGTAAGGTTATCCTTATCTTGTGAGTCAACGTAGAAAAGTTAAGTAACCTGACTAATAGCACCGGCAAATAAGGTAGCAGAGTTAGGTTTTTAATCCAGGGTGGACTCAAAAATCTAATGCTTCGTCTAAACCACAATCATCTCAGGTGGATTATTCCTTGCCTATTTCTTCTATAGGAACTTTAGGTAGCTTCCTCATATTAAAAGACCTATGTGCGTAGGGACAGCAAATAAGGTAGAAGTAAGAAGTACCTCAAAAGAAAAAGTATCTATAATCACTAAAAAAGAGATGGAAAAGCAGTTTGAATTCTTGAGCCCTTATGAAGAACTAGCCGAGAAGGGAGAAGCAGATGGAGGCCTAAAAAAACCTGAGATGTATCAGGTGCATCAAAATCTTTCCCAACACAGTTGCCTGACACTCTTAAGGTTTAGGATAATTTCTTGTCATGTTCAAAATATTCACGTCTTGAAGCTTAAATCTGACCACTAGAGGATGCTGTGGTCTCCCCAGTGACAGCCAAACCAGAGCCTAAAGCTCGCCAGATACCATGCTAACAGAAGTTATGGATGCAAGATGGCTTCCTGCATCTCGTCTGTGATGCTAGAGGACACTTGAAGGGCACCCTTAATAGTAAACAACTTTGCCACAGTAAACGGAATTTAAATAATTGAATGCTGGAAATTGTCATGTCTAATTGGACCATTTTACAGGTCTGGAGAGAAGAGGTTTGAAGGCTGTAAGTAGAAGCAATATATTAACCCTTCATTGCCTTCAATGGTTCTGCTCCCTCTCTCTCTGACCTGTTAAAAGGTAAACAGAGGCAACCCACATTTCCGCCTGGCCATAATTTTTGGAGCTGCCAACCTGACAGATGCCAGGCCAAGTTCTCAAGACACAAAAGACAAACAAGAAGGGAAAGGATCGACAACTAATGGTATCTAAAAAGCAAATTCATGAGTCACAATTGGAAGATCTAATGATTTTTTTTGTTTGTTTTTGGGGCGAGTTTGTTTTGTTTTGCCCGCCAATCTGGATTTGGAAAGGAAGGGACAAAGGGAAATTTTACCTTCCTCTATGGACCAGGTGCCACAGAGATAGAAGAGCTTCTTTGGTAAGAATTCTTACCCTTTGTCCGCTTTGGCCAGTTTTCCCAGGATCCCTTCCGCAGGCTCCGGAGGGAGCGCGATGCCCCAGCGTTCTCGTCCTGGTCACCAGATACTTTAGACGAGGAAAAAATAATTTTCCCTCCCCTCTCAACGGTGAGTGCTTGGCTGAGACGCCTTTTTCTGTAGGGCGCCTCATAAATGGATAAGCTTATCTACGATGAAAGTTTACTGTGGCCACCGTAACTCAGGATTATCTTTTGTGAGGTTCACCTGCTCGTTCAGTCTTCAAACAAAAATTCTCACCGGAGGCCTCACACGGGACCCCTTCCGGCCCTGGAGCCAGAGGGTTTTGAAAGCGGACACAGTCCAACCCTGAACTCAGTCCGGTTTCCAAGTCGGACCCAGTCCACGCCGAACTGAGTCCCCTTTCCAAGCTGGACCCAGTCCTTCCCTGGACCCAGTTCAGTTTCCAAGTCGGACCGGGTCTGACGTGGGACCCAGTCAGGTTTCCAAACCGGAACCAGTGTGACCCCGAACTTCGTCCGGCTTTGAAGTCGTATCCAGTCCGACTGCGGCCAGTTAATCGAGTTGGGAGAAAGAAGAGCTCCAGTAAAGCTGAGAGCTTTAACGTAAAAGCTGCAGGGCTGGGATCCCACAGGGATATACCCCGACCTCCAGAGGCCGCGAGAAGCCGTGAGAAGCCGCGAGAAGCCGCGAGAAGCCGCGAGAAGCCGCGAGAAGCCAAAGTCGCGAGCTCGAGGGGCTCCACAGTTACCTGTGTCTGGTTGCTCGTCGCTCTTGGGCTCCTTGGGTTCCCTCTTCTGTCTCCAGACCCATGAAGAGATAAACCTGAGACATACTACAATTTCAAGAGTTTATGTGAACAAAAATTGAATCGAATGGAGCAACCTCCAATCTAGCAGATAGAAAGGAGCTATGAGGGGCACAAAGACGTTACTTTACAAGCAAAAAAGCAGGTTGGTTATTGCAGGGTCGCTTTCCTTTAGGGCAGAGCAGAGGTTTATCAGGCAGATGACCTAACTAGTGCTGATCAGGGGATTCCTGACTGATTTAAGATTCCATTTCTGGGAGAGCAGAAACTGCACTTAAGTCTTGGTTTGGTGGTGTGGGGCTTAGCCTAACAGACTCCATTCTGGGCCTGTTGCCTTACTTTTAACAGACCCATCAGAAAGCGTGTGGATTACTGTGTTCATGTCTGATGGTTACATTTTAAAAGACATGTTTGCAAGCGGAAATGTGTTTAGAAGAGAGAGACTGCTGGGATTAATAAGAATTTGAAACTTTGTCCTATGATAAATGGTTGAAGGAAGTAGGAGAATTTGGTCTGAAGAAAGGAAAACCCTTAAGTATCTGGTAGGTCTTTTCAAACCATTTAAGAGAGAGTGTTAACACCATGAAAGCAGAGACTGCCTTCCTTTTTTGATTGCTGTATTATAAACTGGAGGATAGTAACATCTAGGAGGTGCTCAATTAATACTCTTTTTGTTACCTCAGTGAATGGGGAAAAGGTATGAACATGTTCTGTTTGGCCACAAAGGGAGAATGTAGACTAACTGGCTGGAGATTAAAGAAAGCTGATTTGGGCTCAGTAGGAAAGCATGCCCTAGGATGGTTAAGATCAGAGGCTCTGGTTTCTAGCGCTTGGGCCGGAATCCAGCTTTCCTGCCGTCTAACCACATGACCTTGGAGAACCCAGAGAATTTTCTCATCTCTTTTTTTTTTCCTCATCTCTAATATGGGATGAATAATAACAGTTTCCCAACAATTAGCACCATGTCTGCCATACAGTAAGTGCTCAGAATTATCAGCTGTTTATTATTGTTACTACTATTATTATTCATCTTGTAACAATTTGAACCCACTAAAAAGGTCTCCTGGTGCATTAACATTTCCCTGATAGGAGGAATTTTGCTTCTTCAGGTACTAGTTCATTGCATTATTGAATTATCGGCGGTTTTGTGGAAGAGATTCCTCAGCTGGGTACAAGATCACGCTAAAATCTCTCTGCTTTCAACTCTAAAAAAAATTTTAGAATTATAAACCACACCCCTCCAAATAGGAACGTGACTGACAACAAGTATTATGGATGGAGTTTTATGTCTGGGTTTTGTGGTCCCTACTGTTAGGTCTTCATCTTGGGGTAAACCTAAGAACTGTAGCCCTCTTTAAATGCAAAAACACAATTACAGGTAAACTCCAAGAAGACATGGTCACAGGGCCAATAGATTTTTTGTAGTTTCCTTTACTAGTTTCAGAGTATTTGAAATGTGAAGCTATCAGAGGGGAATAGTATATAAAAAAAGATTTTTGTCTCATTGGAGAAGTACATGTGTTTCAAATGAAACATTTTAAAAAAACTGTACAAATCTGAGAAATAGGGACATGACTGATACTGTAATTTTATTTCCCTTTCTTTAACCCAATTTATCCCCTATAGGCCCTAGTTTAATCCAACTAAGTAAAAATGCAATTGATTTGCATAATACAGGAAGTACTTACATAAAAAGATACGAAGCTCTTACCTTTCAAAGCCTTAGTTAGCACTGCCAACAATTTCCTTTGCTTTTTTTTTTTCATTGTTTAAGTGGTAGCTAACTTAGAGCTAAAACTTTGGAATATATAGATAATAAAATGATGTTCAGGAAAAAGGAATAACATAAATCTGCTTTTCAACAAATCAGTATCCACTGAAAAGTTCCAAACAACAAGCAAATAAGGCTGGTTGGGGATCAAAGCAAAAACCTAAAAAGAAGTAAGACATCCTTATAGGAAAAATAATGCCTTCATTAATTAGGTGGTTAACTTTTTATTTTCTACTTGATTGAATATTGTGTGTTTATATTTTTGTGACCTTCAAAACCCAATTTAGGTTTTGTTTTAAATTACATATATAATATCCAACATTGAGTCTGCAGTTGCAACTACAGTTTTTCTGTGCTACAATAATTAATGAACTATTTGTTTTGCTTTCATTAAAAGATACTCCCACTAGCAGGACATCAGAATCTTTCCTTGCCATTATCCAAAGGACCCTAAAAAAAAACCCCTAGCACCCCTCTCCACACCACCATGTCCATTGCAGTATTATCTACAATAGTCATGGTATGGAAATAACCTCTGTCCACTGATGGATGAATGGATAAAGAAAATGTGGAACACACACACACACAAATATTATGTAGCCATAAAAAATGAAATTTTGCCATTTGTGACAACATGTATGGACTTTGAGGGCATTATGCTAAGTGAAATAAGTCAGACAGAGAAAGACAAATACTATATGATCTCACTTATATGTGGAATCTAAAAAACAAAACACAAGCTCACAGATACAGAGAACAGACTGATGGTTGTCAGGGGTTGGGGGGAAGGAGGTGGGATGAGTTTGCCAGGAATTATCTGTTCATGGAGTTATTTCTTAGGTATTTCCAGGAGTGAAGACCAATTAGAAATTTTTTCTGAATTGTTACATGTGGAATAAAGGATATTAATCACTATAATATTATGATTAGGGGAAAATGTAAAATTTTCTCCAGTCTACTTCCTTAAACTGAATGGGACTCTGGTACTGTCCTTCCAACACCTCTTACCTTCATTAGCCTTAGGTGAATAATGTATGTGTTTTTGCCTCTGTTCTCAGTGGAAGAAAGACAGGAGAGGAAAAAGGCAAAGGGTAGTTAGTAGCTGGAGAGATTGGAGTATTTTGTAGAGGGACCTTTCTTAACCTCCATAACACCTGGTAGTTGTTGATGAGAAACTGGAACTTAAAATGGAGCCCATTTATTTGCCTCATATTATGACATGTGACCTGTAATACCAATAAAACTACCAACATTTTAATATATTGTCAAAATGCTCTAATTTGTCAGGGGTTTTTTGTTGTTGTTGATAAAGTGTATGATATAGACAGTAATGCTTAGGCACTATTTTTACATTGTCAGTCTTCATCCTTCCTCTTCTGGAATTTAGAAAATAGGCTCCCGTACTCCTACCTCTACTGTTATTATGCTCTAACTTGCTAAGTAAGTGAAGTTCACTTTTGATAGGGAGTGGGTATTCACTATCATCAAATAAGCAACCCAATCCTTCTGATCCCTCAGGGACTAGACCTTTCTTTCATTCTCTCATTCTCTCCCAGTGACTCAACCATCCCCTTAGTCATCATCCTATAACCTGGGATTCACGCTGCCTTCTCCTGTAGTATGTCTGTCTTATAAGGACACTCTTTCTTCCTAATCTCTCCTCTCCCCTTATATCACAAGGTCATTTATATCTACTCCTTTAAAAATCAATCTAGGTAAGACCTTTTAGTCCATTTTCCAGGTGAGGATATTGAACTTGAAGAAGTTCAATAATTGCCTACTGCCGAAGAAGAGCAGGATGAGAATGCCTATTTGACTCCCGTGACACCATGCTGCTTCCTCCATACATTAAATATTGTCTCTCAATGTGAATGACAATAAAAGAGATCAGTTAATCTCTACATGTACCATGCATTTGGTAGACAAAGGAAACAACTCCCACAAAGTAGTAGCAAAAGTGTTTGTATGTATTTATCTGAGGTTTTGATTCTTAAAAAAACAACTTAAAAGCACTATTATATTTTTTAACTTTAAAAACAAAGTTTTTGTCTCTGAGTGTTTTCTCAGTTAACAGATAATAAACATTCCAGTTTTTGACATTAAAAAGAATTCCCTTAAATGCAAAGATGATAGGAACCCGTGGCCTTCGGGGTAGAGTAAGAGCTTTTACTTCCTCATATACCTGCTGGGATTCAACCTTTGCCTAGGTGCTAGCTTAAACTGCAGTTACCTTGCCCTTTCTCCCTCACACATTAAATCTACTTCTATTTACTTGGAAAACATTTTTCTTCTGCTCATTCACTACTCCTCTCCCACTACTTTAATTCTTGTATGGGTGGAGGAGTGCTTTGGAAAGCAAGGGACAAAAGTATGTTAATGACCAACTTAAATAATTTTGTTTTTTCTGGGGGCGCCTGCGTGGCTCAGTTGGTTAAGTGTCTGCCTTTGGCTCAGGTCATGATCTCAGGGCCCTGGGATCTAGTCCTGCTTTGGGCTCCCTGCTCAGCAGGGAGTCTGCTTTGCCCTTGCCCTTTGCCCTTCCCCCCACTTTTGTGTGCTCTCTCTCTCTCTCTGTCTCTCTCTCTCAGATAAATAACATCTTCAAAAAAATTTTTTTTTTGGTTTTTGTGTCCCTATGAATTTAAACTGTGATTTTTTAAAAAGGTTTTAATTCCCAAGGGACAATGTTTCCACCACATGACAATGGTTTCATTGAACTGGAAGATTACACCATCACTTGGCCATTTGAGGATCCTCATGCCACTGAGACAACAAGCAAAGCAGGGGCCTTGATCTCTATTATTAAGGGAAAGCAGGATGCTACTCCTCATTGGGCACAGGGCGGATTATGTCTAGACCCCAGTGGATTCTCCAGGGTGCCTCTTATTTCTTCTAAGTTCAGTAACACAGCTAATGGAAAACTAAAGCAACCCAACAAAAAGGATGACTAAAAACTTGAAGAACGGAGGTTTGAGTTACCTTACCAGGTAAAGAATCTTAACCAGATGAGGTGCTGCTTGAGGTCAAAGGGAACCTGGAGTGAGGAGGAGAGTGAATTACAATGATTACCATAGACTCAAGACCAGCTAATCAACCATTTATAGAAATGATGACTTGTGGCAGTTACATATCGTTTCTTTCTTACATTCTTTCTTTCTACATAGTTTAGTATTTAGATTACAGGATATCCAGGGTGAGAACATTCCTGTTTGTATACAAAGTAGCTAACTGTGTTAGGTAAGAGTACCATATTGTTGCCATTGTTGTTGAGTGAAGTTTGAGGGTAGAAGAAAAGTGAATGAACACTGAATAACCAAGGGGTAGGGGTAGCCCATGGTGATTCTTTGTCTACTAATTGTCAGCTCTATCCCCACTCTTCAGTGCTCTTTTCTATAAAACTGGAAAAAATGGCAGCCCCCAAACTGTATTTCCCAGGTTCCCTTGACACAAAAGGAGGTAAGAGGAAAGCCATTTTATTTTCTGTTACGATGGCACATCAAGAAGTGGTTGCAACATCAGTAGGAGTGTAATCTGAGTTCCTGCTTAGCTCGGAGGTGTGCAGGCAAATGGAAGGAGCAGCCGTGCGTTCAGCAGCAGCAGGAGGATTATAAGCTTTTGCATTACTGCTCAACTGCAGGGGCCAGTTTCAGCATCAGGGGCAGCACCTCTGGCTCGTGCTGTAAGAGCAAGCTAGGCTCCAGGTCAGGTTCAATAGCAACTTCTAGTTTCTAGGTAACCCTCTTCTCTCTTCTGTTCCTTCAGCCCTTTTGAGAGCATTGCAACCAATTCCCTGCATTAAATACCTCTTTTAAATATTTAGAGTAGTCTCTGGCGTCTGGGCATGACACTGACTGATACAGATATGAACCTCCAGTTTGTAAAATTTGTGAGAAAACTATTTTCCAAAGGTGTCTGCTCTTTCTAGCCACTATTTCCTATCCTAAGTTGGAATCTTGTTTGGGAAATTGGGCTGATCATCTCAGCCAGGGGAAAAGTGTGGTGTGGCTGAAGAGGATGGCTAAGCAAGATATTGGTCCATGCTGAGGGTGAAGGATCAGGATCCTATCCAGAGATGAAACTGCTATGTTGATGGATCCTAGAATAGAACTACCACTCACTCCCCTTCTTTCCTCTACTAATGGAAAGAAGGAAAGAGCAAAGGGGTATAAAGTCATATGCTGGGTCTGTGAGCCAATACAAAGAGAAGATGTCAATCTGGGGAAGGAAGAAGTATACAGGAGATGCTCCCTTCTCCTCATCCAAAGAGCCCCTACCCCTACTCCTACCCCTACCTGTTCCCCTGACAGCTACTGCTAATGGGAAGCCTCTTGTGAGTCCAAAGGTGAAAGTGCCCAGACACTCAACCTCCCTAGGCTCCTCCATGAGACTGCTGCTGATCACAGGCATAATCAAGCAAAATGTCCTGAGCCTGGAGGATTCCTGGATGAGCTACTCCTTCTGTTCAATAGATGAAATTCTCAACACCCTAGGATAGGAGAAAAGGTCACTGTCCGTGGAAAAAGAAAGCACAGCCATCAAAGGAGACAAAGTCTATGGATGGAGGATTGATACCAATTAGCCCCCTGCCTTCTGTGTAGACAGCAGTGAGAACAAGGCTTCTTAGAGGTCAGAGGAGAGAAACATGTAAGGCCTGAGAAACATACCTAGGCATCAGGGCAAGTTGTCTGCAAGGAAAAGATTATCACTGTTCTCAGATATCCCTGTGCTAGATTTCTCAACTGCTTCATGCCCCTACTACCAAATCCTACCCCAGTGTAATGGATGCCCTTACTTCTCTCATTTCTACCTTCCTCTGATCTTGCCTTTGTTTTTACCATGTGTAGCTAGAGTTCTCTTGTAAGACAGTGAAGCATATCGTCTCTACCAGTTGTATCTATGAGAACCAAAAGGGGTATTTTGCCCACCTAACAATGAAGGAGGCTTATTATTTATGATTTCAGAAATCTAGATAGAGTTTTCCTCTCGGACATTCAAATAGTTAATGGCCAGAGGTTACTTACCTGATACAAAATACTTTCAACCAAGCATAACAGAGAGGCTGGTATCAATGATGTAAGTTTTAAAAGAGAGAAGAGGTAAAATTTGGCCTATTTTAAGGAATTTGTGTGAAATACTCTGTCACTGGAGCAGGCAGAGACCAAGGCTGGGACAGAGAACAAGGCTCCCTAACACTCAGCACCTGCTTTTTCATGACAACACTGTCTGGAGGTCATTTACAGGTGCTAGGCAAGGAAGTAAGGAAAAATTCAGCACTATAACAGTATCCTTTTAGCAATGAGAAAGTCTGTGTTTTGGTCCTAGGAGAAGAAATTGTGAACTTCCCTAGAATGGATGGAAAGAGAAAGCAGGAGCAGACACCTCTCCAATCTGACCTATGCACCCTTGAGAGTCCTATGTTGTCTGACAGAAAAGCCACGTGGGAAGACTTGATGCTCTTTATGATGCCTGGTGCAGCCCTGACACTAGCCACTGAGGTTACATGTAATTATCCACACATCCTTTCAGAATAAGGTAAATTTCAGAGCTCACTTGTTTTTCATTCCCTGGAAAGGAAAACCAAGAGTTGGGAGACAGACAGAAATATCTGCCTGTGGGGCATCTGGGTGGCTCAGTCATTAAGCGTCTTCCTTTTGGCTCATGTCACGATCCCAGGGTCCTTGGATCCAGTCCCGTGTTGGACTCCCTGCTCAGTGGGAAGCCTGCTTCTCCCTCCCCCACTCCCCTGCTTGTGTTCCCTCTCTTGCTGTGTCTCTGTCTGTCAAATAAATAAATAAAATCTTTAAAAAAAAAGAAAGAAAGAAATACCTGCCTGTATCTTCCTGGACTTCTGATCCCCCCCCCTTTTTTTAAAGATGTTATTTATGTATTTGAGAGAGAGAATGAGATAGAGAGAGGGAGCATGAGAGGGGGGAGGGTCAGAGGGAGAAGCAGACTCCCCGCTGACAGCAGGGAGCCCGATGCGGGACTCGATCCCGGGACTCCAGGATCATGACCTGAGCCAAAGGCAGTCGCTCAACCAACTGAGCCACCCAGGCGCCCCTGATTTCTCCCCTTTGACAGTCACAAAATCACCACCTAATTCCCCCTTGGAAATGAAGGAGTAGAGAGGTGTGTATACTTTAGTTTCTCCCCCTGATTGCCTCTACACCCCAGAAACCAGTTAAGCATACTTCAAGATAATCATTTGAAATTAGCTTCGAGGGCGCCTGGGTGGCTCAGTTGGTTAAGTGGCTGCCTTCGGCTCAGGTCATGATCCTGGAGTCCCGAGATCGAGCCCCACATCGGGATCCCTGCTCAGTGGGGAGTCTGCTTCTCCCTCTGACCCTCCCCCCTCTCATGCTCTCTATCTCATTCTCTCTCTCAAATAAATAAAATCTTTAAAAAAAAAAGAAATTAGCTTCGAGTGGGCAAGTTTTGCTAGGATGAGTTGGTCCCCCTGAACTGGGAAAGAACACTTTAAGTGTGAGAAAAGGAAAACTGCAGGTGTAAGGGGTGTTGAGGATGAGACTGGCTAGGGTAGGATTTCCCAGGGCTGAGATCATACCAGTATTATACCCACATGACAGACCACTTTTTAGTGTTCCCCTTCCTCCATCCCAACTAACTCTCCAATTCTCTTTGCCAGGTCTCTGGTTAACCTAGGCACTCACCTGACCCAGCTTGTAAATCTTATCTTACCGTTTAACTTGCTGTTTTCTCAACATTTCTGGCTGCATGTATCTTTTGCCCCAGGCAGGCCAGGTTTTAGACATGTCCATCTGTCTCCCCAGATCAACTTAATTTAAGTGGGTACATCCTCTTTGCTGCGAAAAAGAGGGTTTTTTTATTGATGTTTCAGGAAAATGGGAATGGAGTCACTTCCCCTAAGATAGAGTGCTGCATTTCTTTACTCAAAGCCCCTGGGAGAGAATAATTGATGAGCCAAGGTTTGCATTTCACCATATGTAACCAAAGGAGTCTATACTCAGTGTGTACTGTGCCTTTCAGTATGTAGTCAACAGAAAATATTTTTTTCCAGCTTTTTCTTTTGGAAAATATATTTGGTTGAAATAAAAAAGAGCTATTTAAGTGGCCTCTTTTAGTATTAATACTAGACCACAAATGAATCAATTTTCAATATGAAAACTGGTATTTTAAAAAGTCATTAGGTAAATGACTTTTACAAAATCACTAATTTTCAGCATTTACACCAAGGATGATCCATATATTGAAGCATATAAGAATTTTAAAAATCAGAAATACTGACTCTCAGGCCTAAAAGACTATTATAAAAATGAATAAGAGTTTCCGGCTAAAAGACTTCTTTCTACACATTGGTGTAGCATGTTCTATACGGTTATCTGGATCCTGCAGTAAACCTATCCTAGTGGTAAACTTGTTTTTGCCACGTTTGCTTACCTTGACTGTCTGATTAGTCTTCTCACCGTCCTTTTTATGGAGGCTATTTTCCTAAATGACTAATTTCAGGGAACTCTCTCCCATTCCAGAGAATGTACTCCTGATGCTCTTTACTGTACCATACTTGAGGTATTTCCTTTTAGCAAGGATGGGCGGAGAATCACATCAGTGCGCAAGCAGTCAGATTTGTGAGAGGCGGGGATGGCAAAGGCAGGGTCTGGTCTGTCTGTTTCGAAACTCCCCTACATAAGCAATCTCTATTGGGCATTTGAAATGTACTTCCTTGAAGAATAACTACATCATAAAATTGATCAACAATGAAAATTGGTACTGGACTCGGTACAGGGCAAAGAAAATCCCCCAGCCATTCAGCTCAACTGAGCCCTTCTGTCATGCAAGAGCTATGGAGCAGGACCTCAGGAGTCCAGCGGAGGAGACAGTATTTCATTTCCTACCTCTTCTAGCTCCTGCTTTACTCATTTCCTCTAAACTAAGTGTGCATTTTCTTTATTCAGTCTTTTACTGACTGACTTTATCATTTCGGGAGAGTCAACACATAAGAGGAAAGGAACTCTGAAGGAGAAGGAGCTTTTCCTTAATATTTAGGGCCCTGTTTATTCCAGAGCCTTAGAAAGTGAATTAAAGAAGTTTCTCCTGATGATACCAAACCCTGGGTTGATTTAAGCAAGATAAATAGTCACATATAAAACTTTCAAGCATCCCCATATTTAATATTAGTCCAGTCTTTGGGCAGAGGAGGGGATAATAGATGCCTATAAAGGCACCTCCTGATTAAACATTTTGTGATTTCAGTGTAGTTAAAGTATATCCCTGAGTGCAACCAAGAGGTCTGGTAGAAATTCTTGGGGAAGTAGGAACTCAACTCGGGGCACAGCATTAAATCTAAATATTCCACTAGGGATTGACATGGGAATAGGGTTTACAATGCATCTCAAAGCTTAAGAAAACATGAGCTAGACTACAAGGGTCCAGAGAAGAGAAGAGAAAGGACAAGGAATACATGGTTATGTCATGATAGAAATTAAATGAATTATAAATGTCTGGATTCAGAGACATATTGTGAAATGTTACTTTTCTAAGAGGAAGAACAGAAGGAAATGAAGCTTAAACATGTTTTCAGTGTCAGCTTCTCAGGGTTTCTCCTTGATGCCGGAAGCCTATTCAGGGCAGCTCTATGAAGGGGACATTTGATTGGCCCATAAGGACTGCTGGGAGGGAGGGGCCCAGAGCACTGTTATAAATTACCTCCAGGGAGAACCCTTAACTCCAGCCTCTAGTGCAAGTGATGCTTCAAGTGGTTCAGCTGTGAAGGCTGAGAGGAAAAAAGATAACCAATAACAGCAACTGATTTTAGGGATTCAGCTTGAATTTTTGGTGTATATTGATTGTTTTGTTTTACATCTCACTTTCCTGACAAATAGTAAGCCCTCCCTAAATTAATGAAGAAATAACTAGAAGGGGGTACCTGGCTGTCTCAATCGGTGAAGCATGTGACTCTTGATGTTGGGGTCATGAATTCAAGCCCCACAGTGGGTGTAGAGCTTTCTTAAGAAAGAAAGGAGGGAAGGAAGGAGAGAGGGAGGGAGGAAGGACTAGAAGACTCATTCCTTGAAGGAATACCAGGGACATAAGTGAGACGGGTGTAGAAATGAGTGTCCCATTGGACTCAAGTCTCACCCTCCATCCTGGTTTCTCAGATATGCTCTGGGCCCCACAGACAACACCCGACAGTGCTGGAGAGCTCCTAAATGGCTTTATGAGGCTTCTCCTTTCCTTGTTCTCCTAGGCCTACCTATACCAGATCCCCACCACAAAGGAAGGGCAGAAATAACAGAGTCAAAGGGTCTGACATAAAACCCAGCCTTCTGTTATACTCCTCTGATTCCATCCATGCTGAAACTAAGAGCCGAGGGAGAATGGAGAGTATGCACTGGAAGTACACAGAAAACTTTATTCCTGCTGCTTTCAAGTGAGTTGATTTGTTGCCCACACAAGGCTATGACCTACAGGAACTGTCCAGGAGTTGAGGCCCTTCAAAGGGACAATAGAGAAGAGACCCTGGAGAGTTCACTTCTTTGTGGGTGACAGAAGATAAAGTCCCTTTTCAGAATTTTTTTTTTTTTTACTGGCCTATAAAGACCCTTCTTAGACAGCTATTGGGGAATAAGAAAAAGCTGCATGAAATCATCCTTTTTTGACATCCTCTCAGTCCATGAAGCCAAAGTACAGGAAATTCTGGGAAATGAAAATGATCCTTCCCTTGCCCCTTCTTGTTCACTAAGATGCAGCACTATAGCCAGAGTGAAGTAGTCTGGGAGAATGCAGAATACTTTAGGATATAGAGTATGAATCTTCATTTCTCTGACATTCAGTTAATCCCTTCCCATCATTCTGACTGTTAAAGCATTTCCAAGGTTTTCATTGTAAAAGACTGTGTTCATTCTAAGGAGTTAAATTTAGCCCATCCCAGGAGGAAGGGGTAGAATTAGACAATCTCTAAATGTCCCTGTCTAACTTTGGAGATTCCGACTTGTCATGGCTACCCATGGTGCAGTGACGAAACCTGAATGAAAACCTGGCAGACAACGGCAACGGCAATAATGGGGTATCAGGCTCAGACTCGGACAGGATAATTTGCTTTCTTTTAATTGAGCAACAGAAAACCTGGACATGTATACCTTCTTAAAGTATTCTTAAGTATTGTTAAAGTATTCTTCTTAAAGTATTCACAGACTGGGTCTCTCATGCTAATAACCAGGGCAGGAAGACCCCTCCTAGATAGATCTGACAGACTTAGCAGAGGTTGCAAGAAGCAATCCCTTCCCCTGATGTCTCCTGACTGCATTTCTCTGCCATTAAGCATGGCTATAAAGTAGGTGAGAATCTCGAGGAACAAGGACATTACCTGAGGCACAGAATCCTGTTCTTTCTTGCCACTCTTCTCTACACGTCAGGGCTTGAGACAATGGGGAAAAATCCTTGGGAAATTATGGAGCACAATAGAAGATGCAATATGAAGCTTTATCCCTCTCAATTCTGCATTGCTGAATTTGCTGTCAAACTGTACCTATAAAAGCCCACCTCAATTCTTTGGTATTAAACAGAGCACACCACACAGTTTGCTGATTTATAACTTGATGATATTCTTCCAGAAGGCATCATTTATTAAAAAAATAATAAACATCTCAGCCTTGAAGGTCAAGTTTGGAGACACTTGGTTATGCTATTGGGAGGGAGAGACACTCAATATGCAATGGAAGGATCTTACATCTAATAAAGTCTAGAGAAAAGAAGTAGATGATTTCTAAACAGTCTTCCCTGGAGAAGGAGCTTATGATACTTGATTCTCAAGTAGAGTCCCAACACTAATGCTGTGAAAAACTTGAGAATTTTATAGAAACTTCTCACCACAAGAATAAAGCATATAGCTCATTTCCTGTGGGATGAAAGTGTCCCTTCCAAGAAAGGACACTAGGAATTTTGAGCACTTATAAGTGAGAGTTCTGCCTACTTAGGCAGCAACATGAAGCTCCCCGTCCAAGGCTATCTCTCATACTGAAGTATAAATCATGAAGACACCTCCCACAAAGCTCTGAAAGCGTAAGAGACAAGGAAGCACTGTCTCTCACACCTTGTCTTCACCCTTCAATACTTTGATTTGTGATATTAGGGCTGGGACTATGCAAATCCCATTGCTGCTTGACCAATCAGCCAATTCTGCAAATTCTGCCAACTGGGGAGTGCTAGAGGGAGACTAGGAGATTGTAGGAGAGAGAAGGGACTTGTTCTTTTCCATTTGCATCCTGTGTACTTGAGGTTCTTGTGAGCATCACTCCAGCAACCCTGGGAGGAAGAGAAGAGGAAGGGGGAAGGAGAAGGGTAGAAAGAATCAGAGGAGAAAGAGGGGGAGGAAAAAGAAAACTTACAGAGATAAATTCCAGACATCATGTTCTTTCCCCTAAATCCTCCTGTGCATATTTTCTAAAAATAAGGACAATTTCTTTCCTAACAAGAGTTCAATTATCAAAATCAGGGAATTAACATTAATATAATTATTTCTAATCTATATACCTCATTCAGATATTGCCAGTTATTCCATTAATGTCTTTTATGGCAATTGTTTTATTTTGTTTTGGTTCCCCAGGACCCAGTCCAAGATTCCACAGCATTTAGTAATTATCATGTCTCCCGTCTTCTTTAATCTAGAAGGTTTTCTCAGTTCTGTTACCTTGTCTATTACCTTGACATTTTTGAAGAGTGCAAGTCAGTTATTTTGTAGAATATCTCTCAGTTTGGGTTTGTCTGCTGTTTCTTCATGGATTAGAATTGCTACGTAATGTATTTGAGCAGAAATACCATCAAAAGTGATGCTGCATTCTTTTCAGTGAGTCATGTTAAAGAGTCACATGATTTCTATTTGTCCCCCTCTTGGGACTTTTAACTGTAATCACTTGATTAAAGAGATGCGAACCAGCTTAGCTTTCTTCACTGCAAAGTTACTATTTTGCCTTTTGTAATTAATAGGGATCTTGTGGGGAGATAGTTGGAGACTCTGTAAATATCCTCTTCCTCATCAAACTTGCACTTATTAGTTTTAGGATCCATTGATGGTTCATGCCTAAACATATTGTTATGATGTTTGCTAAATGGCAATTTGCCAAATGATGGATCAATCATTCTCTGTATAGTTATCAGTTGGCATTCTACTACAAGAAAGAGCTTTCCCTTACTTCCCTATTATTCCACTTTATTTATTTGTTTATAATAGTACGGAGTCATGGATTCTAATTTTATTGCATGGATTATATTCCATTACTACTATTATTGTTCACTTTTATGCTCCAACTTTCCCATATTGTGCTAATGGCAGCCCTTTCAAATTGTCTCCTTTGACTTTTGAAGTGTCCCATGATTCTTTGAGTACTTCTTTATTTTCTGGGATGGCAAGATGTTCCAGCTCATTTTGTACTTTACTGCCCCAGCCCCAGAATCAGCCACTTCCCCAAGGACCCCTGGCTTTTTTTCTTTTAATGATATTTAGAAATCATGATTTGGATACTGGTGTGTTATTGCTGCTAGGCCCTCTCCACCCCTCCACCCCCCACATCTCATTATCAATTGCATTCACACAAGCAATCTATGAGAGTGTCTGTTTCACCACAACCTCATCAACAGAAGTTGTTTTTATAATAATCTGATTTCATAAGATAGTTTCCAATGGTGTGTTCTGGTCATAAAGGCCAGACTCCCAAAGATCTAGGAAGGGGCAATGGTCATTATGCCACTTAAAAGTGTATGCCTTGGGGGCACCTGGCTGTCCCGGTCTGTGGAGCATGTGCCTCTTGATCTTGGGGTTATGAATTCGAGCCCCACGTTGGATGTAGAGATTACTTAAAAATAAAAATCTTAAAAAAAAAAAGTGTATGCTCTGCCCCAGCCTGGAGGCACAGGGTGGTTACATGTCACCAAAGGACTCCTCTCGTTGTAGCTGTCTATGACTGAAGTTCTGCCTGTAGCTTTCAGTACAAGACAGGGTAGGTAATCTCTTCCCCAGTAATCTCTGTCTACCTATCCCCTTGTATATGGGAGACATGAGAAGGGCCAACGTAAATCAGAGCACAAATTACAGGAGGTTTATGAAGCCCTGTCTGAAAGGCTTTCCCTGATATTAGACTTGGATTATTAAGACTCCTGCTGATTCTGGAGTCCTCAGGAATACCTCAGTGAAAAAAAAAAATCCTCTCTTTTGGCTATAAAGGCAACACATAAAAAACAAAGACAATTGAGAGTAGAAAGAAATATTGGGAAGGTGAGTACATGACATAAAGCAAAGGGTTGTATTACCCCTTTTTGCCCTCAGTGCTAAGATTTTGGCCAGAGTACAGTGACTGAAAGGAGAAATAGAATAAGACAGTTAGCACGAGGGGCGCCTGGGTGGCTCAGTCAGTTAAGCGTCTGCCTTCAGCTCAGGTCATGATTCCAGGGTCCTGGGATGGAGCCCAGCATTGGGCTCCCTGCTCAGTGGGAAGCCTGCTTCTCCCTCAGCTACTCCCCCTGCTTGTGCTCTCTCCCTTCCCCACCTCTCTCAAGTAAATAAATAAAATAAAATAAAATCTTTTAAAAAAGACAGCATGAAGCTATATTCCACTTGATTCTGCCGTGGCAAATTTGTTCACCAGAGTATATGTGTGAAAACCAATCCCAGACTGTTTAGTGGCGTAGGACACAGGATAGATCCATGACTGCTCCATGGTTCATATGAGGTCCTGCCAGAAGGCATGACTGAAAAGATCTTGGTCTTTATGGTTAGACTGAACAAGTTCTGGAGATCATCCTGGGGCAGGGTGATATTCAATATTTTATTGATGAATTTCTAATCAAGGCAAGACGGGAGGAAGAGTTAAGCAAGATGTGTTTCAGTGAAGAAGTCTTTTCACTGGAGAAGGAAAGGTACATTTCTGGTTTCCAATTGCAGCTGCCATGCACAGCCAGAAAGACTAAGGGTCTTCCAGGGACCTTGATAACAGCTATGGAGTCACTTCTCTATTGAGCAGTGAAGGTGGAGGGGAGATGTGCTACTACAGGACACTAGGAATGCTGGTGGCTCTTCACTCCAATATGTCTTGGAAGAAAAGAAGAGAAATAGCATCAGGAATCCTCTCCAAGACCAAGCTCTGGACTAAAAAATTGTCATCATGTACTTGGAATTTTCAATCTCAACCATCTTCTCATCCACCATTTTATACATGAATCTGTCTGACCTGAGAATAGGGAGCAGAATGGAGGAAGGGATGGAAGAGAATTGAGGACATTGGATGAACCAAACAGTTGTTTGGTGCTGTATTAGCTAAAGCTTAGATTAAAGAAATCTGGGGAGCCCAGGAGATGTTTGTAGCCAAGTATGAAGCTCTTTTTTCTTGGTCTCATATCACTTGCTCCTAAAATCCTGATTATAGAGACTTACCCAGGTTGATCTGAGGAACTGAGGCTCAGAAACTAATACTCATTCCAACTTTTGGTCAAGAGATAACAAAGATTGTCATGATGACCTACAAAAGGCCAGGCCTTTGACTTAGTCTAATTTAGGTCACAGGGGCCAGTTAGACATAAAATATTCTCCTGGCATTATATCCCATACTGAGGTCTGGGAAATGAAGACTTCTTCAGGGAAGATATAGGAAACAAACCTACACTTGTTCTACAATATCTCTGTACCGATCTCTGCATAAAGTCAGACCCAGGTCATTTTCCAGAAAATTCTGGGAAATTAGGGCATTACATGACATAAAACACTTTGCTCTTTCTCTTTGACATCTTCATGCTATTATGTCTAAGGGCCAAATTAAAAGTGGTTGGAAAATGGAGAAAATATTGGGAGCCTCATTACCTCTGATTCACAGTAGGTGTTTTAATCCAAAGTAATTAAGTATTAAAACCAGATAGTCACTAGTCATTCCACTGTATCAAAAGAAAGAATAAAGTTCTACTCTCAATTATGAAGGCTAGACAAATCTTAAGAATTACAGAGGAGGACTCCTGGGTGGCTCAGTTGGCTCAGCGACTGCCTTCAGCTTAGGTCATGATCCTGGGGTCCTGGGATCGAGTCCTACATCGGGATCCCTGCTCAGTGGGGAGCCTCCTTCTCCCTCTCCCTCTGCTGCCCCCCCTGCTTGTGCGCCCTCTCTCTCTCAAATAAATAAATAAAATCTTAAAAAAAGTTACAGAGGAATTTGTATGAAGTTCAATATGCCACATCTCCTTTTGCTCTTGTATTTAAAAATTGTCCCATGTTACAAAGGCCAATTACAGCTTGCTGGGAATCTAGCAAAAATAATCACGAAGCAGTGTGATCTATTCCTCTTGTCTGGGTCTCCAGTTACTCAGTGACTATGGATAAAATAAAGAAGGCTTGGAAATTGAGCTGTTTGGAGATGTAGAAAGAAGGGACATTTTTCTCACTCAGTTTTAATTTTCTCCCACTATAATGACTTTTAAAGTCTCATCTCAGATGATACAGTAGCCTGAAATTCACTATTCGTGGCGTTCTAATGCATAACCCTTTCACAAGATATGAGGATGGTCTAACAGTAATACAGTCTTGATTCTACCACTGATCCTCTGCTCTCATATTGAAGGCCAAACACCCAAAACTTGGGGAAAGGGTCTGGCCCAACTTTCCATAGTATTAATGTAAAATCTAAATCTACCTAGAATTGGGATGATGTAAGTGACCCCTCAGGGGTTCTCGGAGGTGTAAAACCCATGGACTGTCTGTAATGCCCACAAGTGTGGCTATCAGAACTCTATAGGAAACTGGGGCTGCATTTGTGGAAGGCTTCCTAAGAGGACCTTCCATTGGAAGGGGCGCTAGAGAAGTAGGGGCCACAGAACTTAGAGTTCTATGGAACAGGAGAGGCATGATGTTCTTTCTCCTGGCTTGGTTTCTTACAGTGACTCTGGGCTATGAAGGCCTCTGCCAGACCACACTAGACAAATCAAGGGAAACTCATGAAGCAAAAATCCTTCTTTTCTTCCTGTGCCTTCAAGAAATTCTTTTTTATGAAGACAAACAGTGAAAATAATAGGTGGTTTGGGCATGAGCAACTTCTCTGAGTAAAAATCTGTGTTTTTCTACCCCTGTCCTACCACACTGTGTTATGGAGGTGAGGAAGCATGAAAACTCAGACAAATGATGGGGACATAGCATGATGCTGCACTTTGTGTCTGTAGCTCACTCTCAATTTACCTGACTGCAAGGAGGATATTAGGGGTTGGAGATGAAACCTAAAAATAGCTGCTTGTTGTATAACCAAGAGATCCTGAACCCTGACTTGCCTGGGTGAATGAATGAGCCCTGACATACTCACACTGAAAGGTAGGTCACATTCCTGCCAAATACACTCCCTAAGCCCTCCACATCTTCTGTTTCAATATTTCTCTCTAAGTCACCAAAAGGATTAGTATGTGAGCTCAAGAATCAGTGTAGCAGCTTCTGGTCTTCCCTTCTCACAACTAGGTTTTCCTTGGTGTCACTAAACACGCAGACCCTGCTGCTTCTAGATGCTTCTAACATGTGGTCTGCTATGCTTCCCACCGCTTTGCATAAGGCCATGTCTCCTCCATGGAGTGGTAGTGTACCAGTTCACCCTGCCCACCGATGCCCACCATCCTTGTCAGGCAGACATGCTTAACAGTTCCTTTCAAAGTAGGGAGGGTTCACTCGCACCTCTGCCTTATGCTCTTTGAGGGAAAGAGAAAGCTCTTTTTCTCTCCATGTAAAGCTCTTTCAGTGAGGTTAGAATAATTTTCTCTGCCTCCTTTAGAAGAGTTGGCAAAGCAAGACTAGTTGGGCCCCAGTGCGCGGAAGTGTTGAGTAGGATGGATCTTTCAGTTTCCACACAAAATACAGAAGACCTGACACCACCCTCCTCCAACCCTAACCCACCCCAACCCCCAGTGTGGTGAGGTCCAGGCTGATGTAAGGCCCAGGGCTATGTTCCACCTGGAAACATTGTTTTCACCCATTCTCCTTTTTTATCCTATACTTTCTGTTATTTATCTCTCTGCCATAAATATAGTTATAAAATGGGAGGATTTTGTGAGAGATGAAGACATTGCATGAAATGAGAACCCCGAAATTTAACTTTGCCAGAAGGAGGCAGTGGGCAGACACAAGACATCTCGAAGATTTCCTTAAAAGGTTTTGTTGTCCTTGGCATGTTGTGACCCAGTTGATGAAGTTAAAAAATCATCTGATAAGACCTAGAGAGGTTAGGGGAAAGGGTATGACATTCCATTTCTTTGACTTTAGTATCAGACCACTGTGCCCTTAACATCCTGTGTGAAGTTTCTGCCCGGGACAAAAGAAGAGATTAATATTCATTTCATCTGTTGATTCAGGTGGTACAGGACTGGCTAGTATGACCTACAAAAGATCGACCAGAAGCATAGTTTATTCAGGGTCATAAAGATTAATCCTGTGCATAAATTTGTATCTCAAGGCTTAAAGTTCACATGAGACTGTATAAGTAAAACCACTCTTGTCGTCTCATTTCTGTTCTCCCTATAAATATCTAGCTTTTCAAATGCTCTTTGGGCCAGTTTTAGCATCTTATAGGTCCTCTGATTAATTAGCTAATTAAAATAAAATCATTGATGTGTACATTTTACATTTGCCTGAGGGTCCCAATTTTATCATTTTGAAAACTAGACATCAACAAGAGTTAAGAGATTTACAGATTCATTTGAGAGATGGTTTGGGTTTCGTTAAAGACTGAGAAGTTTATTATAAGGAGAAACAGATGCCGAGAAAAGTGAAGGAATTTGGAATTAAGATAAAAGAAAAGAGGCTTAAAAGAGTTAAAAGTAGGAAAGTGGCTTTCCCAAAATTGAGCTCTCCCTCTCTGGGTTTGACCTAGCCTCCCTCCAACATCCCTATGCTAGAATCAAGTCCACTTGGTCCATAATGGGAGTCTCTGGCTCTTCAGCTTTGAAAGGCCCCTTAGCTTGTACCAGGGGCTAGAACTAGGGGCCTGTTAAGCAGGAGTGCCTCAGGAGGAGGCAGTGGGCAGACACAGACATCTCGAAGATTTCCTCACAAGGTTTTGTTGTCCTCGGTGTGGGAGTGCGGGGAACCCACAGAACTCAAATTCCTTCACTGTGCATTTTTCTAACATGGAAGTGTTAGCAAGCTCCAGGCTCCCAATTTCACACTTCAGATCAACTGTAAGAAACAAATCGAATAGTAATAAAATGTAAATATTTAAAGAAAGTTGGCTCATAAATATGAGACAGACCAGGCAGTCTGTAAACTCCACTTATAGACAACCCTTTTCTCTTTTCAGTGCCTCTGCCCCTAGCATACCTGCCAGATGAAAGTAAGTCCTGTTTGAGGTATCTAAAAGATAATTTGGGAGGGTTGGAGGTGGGAGGGAACATTTTCTAAAATTTGAGATCTGTGGGCAAATGTTTGGGGCTATAAAGGCTTTCATAAGAAATGTTCAGCTGTGGGGTTGGGTATAACAGAAGAGCTAGAACTCACAGAGACCTGTCTACATGCCAGTCATGTGCTAAGGTTTTTATAAACATAATTCATTTAGATCTTCATTTAGTAGGCAAAGGCGATTTCTACCCTGGCTTCATAGAGGAGGACATTGAGGCTGAGGGAGGATATGGTTACAGGGTCTCACGGTTAGAAGGTGGCAGGCTTGGGACTGTAACCCCGGAAGAAGCCAAACTAGTTGTGGAAGAGAATATGGTTTAGATGTTCAGGAGGCTCAGAGGAGAGGAAGGCCATTTCTTTTCTAAGTTTTTATTTATTTTTTTTATCAGAGAAAGAGAGAATGCGGGCACGCACAAGCAAGGGGAGCGGCAGGTAGAGGGAGAAGCGGGCTCCCTGCTGAGCAAGGAGCCAGATGCGGGACTCGATCCCTGAGCCAAAGGCAGATGTTTTTTTTTTTTTTTTTTTAAGATTTTATTTATTTGAGAGAGAGAGTGAGAGATAGAGAGCACGAGAGGGAAGAGGGTCAGAGGGAGAAGCAGTCTCCCTGCTGAGCAGGGAGTCCGATGCGGGACCCGATCCCAGGACTCCAGGATCATGACCTGAGCCGAAGGCAGTCGCTTAACCAACTGAGCCACTCAGGCGCCCAAAAGGCAGATGTTTAAACGTTTAACCGACTGAGCCACCCAGGCATCAGAGGAAGGCCATTTCTTTCTTTCTCTTTCTTTCTTTCTTTCTTTCTTTCTTTCTTTCTTTCTTTCTTTCTTTCTTTCTTTCTTTCTTTCTTTCTTTCTTTCTTTCTTTCTTTTTCTTTCTTTTTTTATTCAGATTTCTTTTTTTTTAAAATTAACATATAAGGTATTATTTGTATCAGGGGTACAGGTTTGTGATTCATCAGTCTTACACAACTCACAGCGCTCACCATAGCACATACCCTCCCCAATGTCCATAACCCAGCCACCCCATCCTTCCCACTCCCCCTCCACTCCAGCAACCCTCAGTTTGTTTCCTGAGATTAAGAGTCTCTTATGGTTTGTTTTCCTCTCTGGTTTTGTCTTGTTTCATTTTCTCCTCCCTTCCCCTATGATCCTCTGTCTTGTTTTTCAATGTCCTCATATTGGTGAGATCATATGATAATTGTCTTTCTCTGATTGACTTAGCATAAGTTGCTTAGCATAATACCCTCTAGTTCCATCCACATTGTTGCAAATGGCAAGATTTCAAATTTTTTGATGGCTGAGTAGTATTCCATTGCATGTATATACCACATCTTCTTTATCCATTCATCTGTTGATGGACATCCAGGCTCTTTCCATAGTTTGGCCATTGTGGTGGACATTGCTGCTCTAAACACTGGGGTGCAGGTACCCCTTCAGATCACTACATTTGTATCTTTGGGGTAAATACCCAGTAGTGCAATTGCTGGGTTGCAGGGTAGCTCTGTTTTCAGCTTTTTGAGGAACCTCCATACTGTTTTCCAGAGTGGCTGCACCAGCTTGCATTCCCATCAACAGTGTAGGAGGGTTCTCCGGGAAGGCCGTTTCTTGATGGCAATCCACTTCTCCAGATCTGGGGGATTTTCTGAATCAAAATTATGGTATTCTTCCAGGCCTCATCTGCCCTTCTCAGCCAAGTTGCTTCTATTGCCATGAGCTCATCAGTGACTTGTCCAGCACATGGACTGGTGGTTAATGCCTAATTCTCCAGAGCACTAGACCTGGGGAGGGAGGGAGGAAAGGCCCCTGAAAGTGGGGCACTTAGAACCCTTCATGTTTCCCCACACTTTCCCAGAGTCAGAGTGCTGAGGCCTTTCCTCCCTATAGAAGGGACCAGCGTGACCTCTGAAATGGAAGAGTTGGCTGTCTACTTAGAAACGATCTTGCTATCTCCCTCTCCTTCAGCTCCAGCATCCAATCAACCAACAAGTCCTCACAGTGCCACCTCTCAAATGTATTCATTCAAAATAGTTTAATTTTTTCTATATCCACTGATACTACCTCATATAACCAATATCACCTCCAGCCTAGATGTCCACAGCACCCTACTGGCATCCACTTTTACCCACTACCAATTCCTTCCCCATAATACTTTAAACCGAATTTAAAATCTTCAATGGCTCTTCACTACATTTACAAAAGAACTCCAATTACCTGAGAGTGGGCTACAAGGTGCTGCATAATTTGGTTCCTGCCCACCTTCCCAACTTCCCTTCTTGCCACTTTCTACCACACTCACCATTTCCAGCTATACTGACCATCAAAAGTATTTCTTATTCCTGACTTTCTCTCTCCTCAGAGCTCATCCTTCCATGTGAACCTCTCTTTACTCAGCTCCTACATAACTGCCATAATCCATACTTCATTTCTCAGTTTAAATGCCGCCTCCATAGTGAGTCATGCCCATTCTCCCCACCCCCATTCCTTATCTTCCTCTCTGGTTCATTGCTTCATAGCACTTGTGAAAATTTGCTATTTTTAAAAAAGATTTTATTTACTTATTTTGAGAGAGAGAGAGAGTGTGTGTGCCAATGAGTGGGGGGAAGGTCAGAGGGAGAGAGAGAATCTCAAGTAGACTACACACTGAGTGCAGAGCCAGAGGTGGGAGTTGATCCCAGGACCCTGAGATCATGACCTGAGCAAAATCAAAAGTTGGATGTTTAATCGCCTGAACCACTCAGGAACCCCATGAAAATTTCCTATTATTTTAGTGGTTTGATTTCTTGTTCTTTGGCTGTCCCACCCGCTAGACTGTAAGCTCCATCATGACAGTTCACTCTGGGATGCATGTGCTTTTTGTGTTACGTAGCTTATGTTCTCCCCTCTCAGTGCTGTGTGTAATAAGATGTTTTGAGTTACTAGGCACTATAAGAATTACGGAAATTATGGTGCCTCCCATAGACAACTAAAAGTAAAAAGTATGCTAAAATTAAAATGAAACTTGCATATATTCTGAAATCAAACCAGCTTATTTGTAGATTTTCTGATTGCAAAATCTTGGAAAAGGCCACTGAAATGGAAGTTTTCTCATTTCTTTGGTGTCCCTGATTTGCTGGTAACCTAAGTCCATGTGTTGTCTGCCAGTGGGTAATATACAACTGCCCTGGACCTGAAGGGGAAAAACTACCTCACGTTTCAATATCAGAGCAAAAGGTTTGTATTATCATGTAAATCTTACTTAATAAATCTGTACTGGAACAGTGGTCGCTGTTAGCATTACACCTCTTTTTCTACTGTAGAAACAGTTAATCTTTTGGCCTCCCATCATTCCTTCTCATCCCACACAGCCTGTCAGCTCCTTAGCTATTGACAAACTCTAACTCTTCAAATAAATTAACAGAAAAAAACATGATGGAAAGAAGTTGTGTGCTTATGTGTGTGAGTGGTTGGGGGGAAGGAGGCAAATTCTTTCAACAAACACCTAAGTGCCCATAATATGCACAAATACTGTGCTAGGTACCAACATTAAATAAAATGTGAGTAACTTGCAAGTTCTTGCACATTTCAGCACCTGTGTACATTTCCTTTCTTCTGAAACCAACTGCCCCTACCCTACCCTATTATCTCACCGGTAATATCTTCCTTGGCTCCTAAACTCGGTTATATCTTCCCTTTATATGCTATCAGAACTTCTGATGGTTCTCTGTTGTAGCCTTCAACATAATTTAATTACGTGTAATTATGTAATCTGTCATTCCTTTTAGATTATTAGCTCCATGGAGAGCGTGTTCATGTTGTCTTAGTCACAGCTATATCTGTAGCACCTAGGACAGCACACAGTAGCAGCTGGCAATAAATATTTGTTAGGTTGGCATAGCAATAAATGAATGAATGAACAGTATATTCCTGACCTCAAAGTGCTTACAGTCAAATAGGAAAGAAAGACAAAGAAAAAACTATTTGCCATTCAACATCATGAGGGCAGCAATAAAGATGTGACAGGGGACAATGGGAACATCACTTCTAATCCTAATCCTGGTATGGTTGTTGAAGACTCCCCAAAGGAGGTGATGGAGAAATCATTAAGATTGAAGAATTGGGGCAGAGAACAGGGTGAGCAAAGGCCAGTGTGTCCACCTACTATGCAGGCAGTCATTCATAAGATGGTTGGCTTTGGGTGTATGGAGTTCAGGGGAGGGTTCTAATATTTTTGCTTACTGGTAGTATTTTTTTTAAGATTATTTTCTTTTAAGTAATCTCTACACCCAGACTTACAACCCCAAGATCAAGAGTCACATGCTCGGGCGCCTGGATGGCTCAGTCGGTTAAGCGACTGCCTTCGGCTCAGGTCATGATCCTGGAGTCCGGGGATCGAGTCCTGCATCGGGCTCCCTGCTTGGCGGGGAGTTTGCTTCTCTCTCTGACCTTCTTCCTTCTCATGCTCTCTCTCTACCATTCTATCTCTCTCTCTCAATAAATGAATAATAATAAAAAAAAAAAGAGTCACATGCCCTACCGACTGAGCTAGCCAGGTGCCCCATTACTGGTAGTATTGATAAAGGATATGCAGTGAGGTCCAAATGATGTGTTTTTTTCTTAACGAACTCATAAAGATCCTGACAGCTTACATTTAATGTTCTCTGTAAATACATAATATGTCAATAACCTCTTACAGAGTAGACAAAGAATAAACATTCACTTCTGACTGGGACTTCTCCCTTTTTGTCCCCTTTTTAGGGAAATCAAGACATTGGCCTATCTCTGAGGTAAACATCTGTAGAAATCCTCATGGTCTGCTGAAAGCCGGTCTGCAGTCATAACAAGTTCTTAGAATAACCTTGAGTGATTTGAGTGTTTTGGAAACATCCAGAATAATATGCTATGCATAACCATAGTTATTTAAAATGATATTTATAATGGTGTGAGCTACATATTATCTATTGTTTATTATATGCCAGGTACTTGTTAGCTTTTTGCAACAATAACTTGGATCTTCAGAACAATCCAATGAAGTAGGTACTCCTAGCATGTCATATAATGAAGGAACTGAGGCATACAGAAATTAAACAGCTTGCCCAAGGTCATTCAGAAAACAAATGGTGAAGCATGAACTCATTCCAAAAAGTCTGTCTTCAGAGCCTACACTTTGCAGCTTCCTCCCATTATGCTGTGGTTTCTCCTGAAAATTTAATGCCGCTTTTAGAGCCAAGACCCACACCCTGTACTTTTTCAGACATCTCATAGAATCCAGAAGTCAAAATTGGAAAGGTCCCAGAAGAGGTAGACAGTCTGCTCACTGTTAGTACTACTGGAGAAGACATTCTTAGAACAAAATCAGTATTTCTGAACACCATGCATACTACCGGCGATATGCTAGATGACTTTGAATATGCATGAGCAAACGTTTCCATTTTCATAACTATGTATATTTAAAATATGTATCAGATAGACATTATGCTAATATGCATTATGCTAATAAGATAATTTGTGTAATTATCTTAGTTTTTAATCTTGAGAAATATCAAAAATATGTAACTGGACAAATAATATTCTAACAATAGCTTATATAGCCATGATTCAATGCAGAAGTTGTTGATATTTTATTTATTTACTGGTTTATTCATTCAACAAATATTTACGGATTAATATTTGTTACAGGTCAGGGACTGTTCAGAAACATAAGCAAACAAAAATCCCTGCCCTTTCATAGCTTACATTCTAGTGGAGAGAAACATAACAAAATATGTAGAAGCACAAATAAATAATATAGTATAATAGAAGATGACAAATACCATGGAAAAATAAAGCATGATTAAGAGGAGATGGCAATGGAGAGCAGGAATGAAATTTTAAAAGTATAAAAAAATATTACAAATAAAGTTAGTGTCTGTTTCAGCCCCCCAAAATGTATGATTTTGCTTTAAGTTCCTTTCTCTGAGGACACTCTTTTTACCATGCTTATTTTTATTTATATTCTACTGAAGGCAGAGACAAATTTCATTTTAAAATAACAAATAAAGTAGATTAAATAGTAAATAATTAAGTATTTTTTAAAAAAACTATTGTAAAATAATAAATACAGTGCTTCATGGATATGGTAAAAGGTGGGAGAGCATTTGAATGACTAAATTGTTTGAACACCAAACACTGTTTTCTCCCCCAGTTGATTCTGCCTTTGTTGATGGGAGGAGAGAAAACTGGAATGGCTCACCCCAACCAAGTCAGCTCTTGGTGTGAAAGATGACATGCTCCCTCACAAGGCTGGTGGGGAGGGTTGTGTCACCCAGACATGCCTGAGCTTCTACAGCCTGCAGCTTTCCTTTCTGCTTACTTATAGAACCATCTCTGTGGAGACAACAGAAGGTGAAATACAGAGGAGAACACACACAAGAAAGCAAGACAACCCATTCCTTTCTGTTGCATGACTACACTTACGTGATGCTCGTGTGGAAGTATGTGCAGACTACATAGTGGCTCAGTCTCTGGGGGGAGGCAGGAGCCACCAGCTGCACAGAGTAGGATGCCGGCTTCCCTTGGTAGAGGACCAAGAGGTAAGGCCAAGGATGGTCATGGGGTTGACTGCAGCCCTTTCCTTGACCACCTAATTATCTTCAAGTTAGTTTTGTTAGAATAAGGCCCTGGCATCAAGAGTGATCCCATCTAGGAAAAAAAAAATCTTACATTTTAATATTAATTACTTAAGAATGAGTAACAAATAATCATAGCTACCATTTATTGAACAGTTACTATGTGCTAGACACTGTGTTAATGCTCTGCATACATCATTCCGTTCAATTCTCATGGTGACTCCATGAGGTTCTATGATTATTTCCAAAAACATCGGTTCAGGGAAGTTAATTATTGTGTGTCAAGTCATATTTATAGTAAATACTGGCACCAGAAATGGATCCCAGGCTGTCTGACTCTGAAAATTACCTTAATCCTATTTGAACTTATAAATAACCCTATAGGTTAAGAACAAAGGGTATCTCCATTCCATGGAGTAGTGGCAGAAAACTGTAATGATTGGGGGGAGCAAATGTTAGTATTAGAAGGGTCAGAGTTTTCATTGTGGCCATATCATTAATTAGCTATATGAATTTGGGAAATTTATCTAAGTCCTTTAAGACTTAGAATATCCTCGACTGTCACATTTTAGAGAACTTTTCTTCTTTCAGGATCTCTCTGTCTTTGCCATCATCATCACCAACACATCTGTCATGTATTGTTTTCTCGCCTTGTCTGAATTTGCCATGCTATTTCCTCGAGCCCTTGAATTAAGTACAAGGTACTACTACTACTAGTAAACATTTATTTGCACGCTTACTACATGCCAAGGGCTATTAATGCATTATTTCATTTGCTCTTTACAACTACTGCATGAGACAAATACTAGTGTCATTTATAATTTATAGTTAGAACTAAAGAGAACTCACAAAGAACTCAAAACACTGCTGATTTTACTTTCTTTTTTCTACCTACCATCCTGACTACCAGCTGGCTTGGGAACTCCAAGGCATCCATGAAAATGGCGTCCATGAAAATGGCTTAGAATTTTCTGCAGGAAACTTAACACTCCAGGAGTTTGACATTCCAAAGGTTTGGAACTATCCACCAACTGTTGGGTGTTCCTGAGAACCATGTGGTTGCTCAAGAAATTTCTGTTCCCTCTGTGCCAACTTCCTTTTCCACAAGGGAGTGCCATATACCTCCAAGTCCTGTTCAGGGAGAGAACTGGAAAAACAGTGAGACCAAGTGACTCACTTGAGAAGAACAAGCAGAGGGTAGTGCTAAGGAATCAGACTCTTACTTTATTGTAAAGTCCAGCCACTTACTTTGCTTTTTAACAATCTTGAGTGACATTGAATAAAAGATACCATCAAGGACAAACATGTTTGGAGTAATTATAATCTCCCAGTACACGATATGATTTTCCCCATTTGTTATTATTTTTTTCTGATGGCAAATTTTAATAGGTTGTGTTGGAAAACCATAGTAAGTGCAACAAATAGCTAAGTTATTTTGTATGTTTCAGTCTTGATTTGGACTACATTTAAATGATTCTCTTCCTGTGTCTATACACCTTTGCCCCATTTTTAAAGACCCAGAGTCCAGGTAGGAGAGACCAAGAGCATCCCAGAGGGCAGCAGCACAAAACTCACTCCCCTCCAGCCCCTGTAGCTCATTTCACCCATCTCCCCTCCCCCTTAGTCTGGTGGCTCACCATTGGTCGTTGCCATGACAACCAGCAGCGGCCGGGACCGGCAGCCTCTACCGCAGCAGGGGTGGGGCTTTGGGGGAGGGGGCAGGAGAGGAGGAGCCAGAGGAGGTGTCTGCTGCAAGTTCCTGGCTGCTTCTGAGCTCACCCCATCCTCCGAGAGGGAGGAGGCAGGTGGTGATGCCGCTGCTCCGCCGCCTCGACTGCTGATGCTCTAGTGAGGCTGGAAGGGTGGTTCCTGTTCGCACCATCGCCAACCAGAGAGCGAGGGAACAAATTCCCAGCAGCAGCTGCCGATGTTGGGTTCGGAGGCTGCATCCGACTCGGTCACAAGGAAAATGGATTCAGTTTGCATCTTTCCCTCCTTTCAGCAGCTTCTCCGGGTCTCAGCATGGTGAGTAGGAGACTGTGGGGGCTATCTTCTTGGTTTAGCTGCCGGTTAATGGACCTGAGTGTACATTTGTGGCCAGCACTTGAACAATGACTCCCTCGGAGTAGGGGAGGAAGATGTGGAGACAGAGATGGGGATGGAGAGAGAGGAAGGTTGCCAGGAAGAGAGAAGTAAGAAAGCATCCGCTGTGTTTAAAAAAGAAAAAATGGTGTTCTGATTTTATCTTGAACTGGCTCAGAATGCAGACTGAGCCACTTGGTTCCTTTCCTTCCAAGCTTAGCAGCAGAATCAGGGGGTGGAAAAAGAGCTAACAAGAAATGGGTGTTATTGAAAGGACTGGTTTAATTTGCAGCTCTCACATACAGGGTTGGGCCTTCCTCAGAAACCCATTTGAGTGTCTCTTAAGCTTCCTGGCCTAATTATGAGGTGATTTTGCTTATTTCCTTTATCGCTAAGAAAAGGTGGCCTCAGAATTTAGCATTCTATTTCATATTCTAATGTACTCTTGTTGAGAAACCATTTGCTGGATGGAGTTTGATTTTTAGTAGGTAGATGTGATTGTGAACATACAAATGTATATCCTATGGGTATGCATATCATATATACACATGTTTCTTAGCATAAGTAGTCATTTATGAAATATATTTATATGCTTACTGCGCTCTGCAATCATATTTATGGGTTATAAATGCCCTTGCATGCTTGGAGGTAATTGCATATTTTTGAAACTGTGCTTCTGGTTTGTATTATTCATTGGCTTCATTTGGATTAATGTGAGATTTATTCTTGTTATTGTCCCTTAGTTTCATTGTGACCAATTAGGACAGATGCCTATCATTTAATCTGTATCGTAGTACTAGATGCAAATTCATAGCCTGCCTCTTTTCTTTATTTTTAATTGGTTTTGCCAGGGTGGGGGGGGGTGACTTGAGAGCCCTGAATTTACAATGATGGGAAAGGGAGGTGCCTTGAGGTGTTATTTTGTGTTCAGCCTCTTGCCAAGTGAATGTTGAAACAAATCAGTTTTCTCGAAATTCTGCTCCATCCCTTTCATGTTTGTGCCTTGTGTCCCAGGAAGCACACATGAGCTGGAAGGTGAGATGCATTCATTTTATCTGATAGTGCTGCTTGCTATTTGGTCTTCATTCCTTCAGTATCCAGGCACCATTTTACAGTTCTCTCAAATGTTGTATTATGGGTCACTTCTTTAGGTGGTTAAGTAGGAAAGTGGGAATGTTTTGAAAATCTAGGTGTTCCCAAGTACCTTAGCTATTTCCAAATTAGCCTGCTTATACAATGAAATGAAACAAGAGAGTGAGCCCAAAATGGGGGGCTGTTGTAGTTTACAAATGCTTACTAGGATCTGCTTGACCTTTTATTATGTCAAGGCTTTAAGGCAGCTCAGGAGACTGAAGATGCCTAAGATGAGTAGGGTACAGGACTCCACTACTACCCAGGAGAATGGATTTAATTAAATTAAAGCCAGAAAAATCCTTGCAGGTAAAAGTGTATTTATTACATTCATCATATGGACTAGTTTTATCCATCGATCTCTTCTCAAACATATCATTGTCAGTGCAAACATTTTTTATAATGTAAAGTAACATTTTTTATCTTAATCTTGCGTTTTATTTTACACACTGCCCCTTCTTCATTTTAAATTTTTACATGTATTTGAATGAAGTTTATAGTTTTAATTTCTCAGAGAATAGATGTTCTATTTGGTTTATATATAGGAAGACTTAATGGGAAGAATGGATTTAATATGCTCACGGAATATTGTATATTATATAGATTGACAACTCTGTAAAGTCATGCCTAATTATAACTAAATAAAGTAGAGCAAGGAAAGAAGTACTGGGCTTATATGTCACATAAAATTTTTATGACACACTGCATCCTAAATCTTTTAATGATTACTTTTGACTTCCAAAAATTAAAATTTCAGATATATCTATAATAAGCTTTAAAAAATAAAGACACATTTAGTTGACCCTGTTTCATGCAATGAATACAGCTATCTTGGGGCTTTGTTTTATTTCCTTTGTGTTGAGTTTTCATTGGGTTGTGGTTTTATAGGTGAAGTTGGTACAGTTTAGGCAGAGGCCAATGACTGTAGGCTGTCAGCACAGAACTATCAGTAGTAGCATGTTTTACCTATGTGGTCAGACCCGGATGGGAATCTTAGACCTAGTGTTGGATCCCACAGCTTAAGACAATTTTATGGCCTTTCCTAAGGGGCCACACAAAAGTGAAGTGTGTTTAAAGGACGACAAGTTGTATTCTCTAACAAAGGATAAGGAGACTAGAATTATTTCATTAGGAGAAGAGAAAATTAAGAGATGACAATCATTTGTTTCAGAAGAGCTGGGGGTTGTTTGGAACCTAAAATATAGTCAATGCGCTTCAACTTCATTAGGAAGAATGAGGACTACAGATACAGGATGTGGAACTTCCTGATAGCAAATTTGTGTTGTCAACTGGGCAACCAGATAAAGCAGTGCATTCTTCTTTCATCAAAACCTCTGAGAGTATGACCTAGACATGCATTTATTTGGGATGGAGTAGGCTAGATTCTTTCTCAAAAACTTCTCTGGCTTTTTCCAGTGTAAATTGCCCATTTTAGAGTGTGCTTTGGTTGTTTAATATCTGGTACTTCTAGATCTATAACAGTAAGGCTCTATTTTGCAATGGGCTTCTAAGTTACAGAATTTGGATATTTTTAAAGAATTTCATTGACCATCTGCTTGGAAAATATATGTTATCTTGTCACGATGTAGGGAACTGAACACTGGCCTCTTCGTAAGAGTCCTTTTTCAGCAACTTTTGGAATGTGATGTTTAACAGCCCTATTAAAATTATTCCCTTTTGTATGGCTAATTTTGAAAACTAAAATGGGGTTGAGTGGGGTCTAGATACAAAATAATTCAAGAGCCATAAGGTGATGTCAGAAAGAACAAAGTATATGAAGGATACTTGTGAGTTGTTGTTTAAATGTATTGTTTAGCAATATTCTAATTTAATTAATTCTCAATTTCTCAAACACTGTCTTGGAAATGCCATTCTTATTGGAATATTAAATATTTTGACTGGCATTTAAACTTCAGTAAAATTTGTTTTAATTGAAGTAAAACATACATTATCTAATTCCTCACTTTGTGATAGGATGTTCCTTATTTCTTCAAGTGACCTCAGAACATATTTCAATTTCATGTACATGCTTCTACTCTCCATCAGGATGACTTAGAAAAGACAAAACCATGTTCTGCATTTCTCATAGGTTCATCAAAGGATTAGTTCTTTGTTTTCCATGATTGTAACCTAAAAGAAAACCGAATTTATCATGGAAGTTTCAACATAACTCAACATTCTGTTTTTTTCTGAAATAAATAAACCAGATTTATACTTGAGTGTTACTATGAGAGGTCAGTTATAATTCCTCCTGTTTTATACCCCAAGTATTACTCTATCAATTAAAAATGTATTTTTACACAAGAGCAATCAGTCATATAATCAAACTATTTGTAGAGCTCTTATATGACTAGAACAATTTGCATATCCTAGCAACATAGGATTTCCTTGGGGTATATAAGATATACAGATGTGAAAACAATACAGTTGTAATAAGTACCACCATTATGCCTTATTAATATAATCTTTTGTAGTTCTCAAAGTCATTTTACATTCTTTCTTTCTCATCCAATATTCCCCCAAATTCTGTCATGCCAGGAAAACTGTGTCATCATAACTATTTTAAATAAGTGGAAACAGGCTCAGAGAAGTTAGACTTGTCCAAGTTTGGGTTTGGTAAATGGTCTAATTGGACCTGGATTCCAAATCCCATGAGCCCAAATCTGCCATGTTAGAACATTTAACATATTATCTTGCTAATTAGAATTTTAAAACATCAAATATAGTAAATCTGCATTAAATGTGACTCATTTTATTTGAATTTTTATTTGAATATGTCAGGTGTCATGATTTGCTCTTTGATCGTGTTGAATTGCTAATAGACTAAATGTATGCTTAGGGTATCAACCTCTGCCCCCCACGCAAAAATGCTGCACACAAAAATTTCGGAGAAAAGTTGGGATTCTTGATATTTTGGAAAAGCACAGAAGCATTGTCTGGGAAAAATCAGAACTTCGTTGGATTGAGGTGCCCTTATTTTACAGCTAAGTATTGTCTTTATTTTTTGTGACGTCCAGGTTAGGAGGTAACATAATTTTTTTCTGTGCTTAGGACCAAATTAAGATTCCTATAGATCCTGGACCTTGAAAAAAACTCAGCCATACCTCCTACCTATATGTCCTAAGCATCTTTTCACCTACATGTTCTTAAAATTAAAAATGATATTAAATCATTAAATAGTATACATCAGGGGGTGCCGGAAACCTCTTGGTTTGATCTCAGGTTCTGAAATTGAGCCCCTCTTCATGTTCTATGCTTACTGGGAAGTCTGCTTCTCTCCCTCTCCTTTTGCCCCTCCCCCTGCTTGTGCGGCCCATACTCACTCTCTCTGTCTAAAATAAATAAATAAATCTATAAAAATAAAAAAGTTGTACATCAGTTCAGCAACTTTCTAATATTTTCCCTAGGCAAATGCTTTTACACTTTTCTGAAATTTCAAAAAGTTTAATACTTTTCTCCAAAAATATTCTTTTTTTTTTTTTGGTGTCTTTCTTGTTTTGCTAATGCGCTAGGCACATACTCTGTGTCTGACTATTTGGCAATTCAGCACTGGCCAAAGAGCAAATTATGCCATCTGAACTATCATTCCACATTTGGGAAGTGTCCTTTAAAATTAATTAGCTTGCAGTACACATGAGATCTGTCACACTAAAGACATCCTGCTTTAAATCAATATTCACCAATACAATTAAATTTTATCTTTTAAAGGTTTTTTTTCACATTTAAAAAATACATCATTGTAAGAAACAAAAAAAAAGGTTATACAGAAATGTATAAAAAGAAAAGAAAAAATCAAAAAGGAAATCACGCATGAGCCTGCCATCAAGAAATAATTACTGTTAGCATTTTGGAAAATTTCCTTCTAGATTTTTTTTTACATGTGAATATAAACACACTCAGACATACAATTTCATTAATGGGAGCATACTCAAAGCGTTGTTTTGCAGTTCTTTTACTTTATATAAGGTGACTGTCATTCCATGTCAACGAAATATGTCTCTACTAAATTTTTAATCTCTTTTTTCCCTGATGATTCAAGATGTTTTTTTCCCCACTTGGGGGTCTTTATACTTTGTTTTAAATACTTGTCATGACACAGGTAGATCCTGCTTGGTTTACAGCAGCTGTGGGTCAAACATTATTTTCAGGAAATCTGAGCTCTGTTAGCCTGACCTGACACTACATCTCACAATGGGTATTAAATTAACCTTGGTTATCTCTTGTATGCTCATAATGAGTGAGTTTTAAGCCCAAGTCAATGAAATCTTTGTCTGAATCACAGAAAATGTCATCAAATGCATGCATAAGCACACAAACAAGCAAAAAAACAAAAATAAATTTCTTTCAGATTTTTGTCATTTTTCCTCAGTATGGTAGTGGCATCCTACAGCCTTAACCTCTGTGTCCCAGTCAAATCCTCAATGAAAGCATATTTATTTATTTTATTTATTTATTTTTATTTTATTTTTTATTTTTTTTTAGAGATAGAACGAGCACACGAGCGGAGGGGCAGAGGGAAAAGGAGAGAGAGAGAATCCCAAGCAGATGCCACACTGAGTGAGGAGCCCAAGGTGGGGCTCTGTCTCACAACCCCTCCCCAGCTCACACATCTTGGCAATCTCCCTCAAAAAAATAAAATAAAAGGCCAGTCATCTGACTCTTCCCCTTTTAATATATGAATGGTTGGAATCTCCTTATACTTTAAGGAGAGCTTTAAATATAACTCTTTGGAGAGGTTTTCTTAAGTGTATCTTCATTATTATCCTCTGCACCCTGTGGGTTTCCTTCATAGCATTTATCAAAGTTGTAATTATAGAGCTCTTTATTTTCTTACTTGATTTTCCTTACCCTTCAGTAGTTTGTAAGCTCTATGAGGGCAGAAAATGAAACCACTAATGACAAATCTCATAGCACAACATATATGCTTGATTAATGTTGGTTGACTGGATGGATGGATGGATGGATGGGTGGATGGATGGTTGGTCTCCTGAAGGACCTCTGCCCTATGGCTTTCCACTGTTAGTTCTTTGGATAGTGATTATTCATCTTTTTATTTTGGCTGTAAAAACAAAGTGGATTGTATTCATATCTGTGACATTCTCAGGATTCTAAGATTCTGATAAAGGGAAATCAAATTCTTAAAGGCAATAAATCACAACACTTTAAAAATCCCTAATTAAAACTTGTTCACTACGTGCTATGACATAAATAAGAAAAGCTGGGAACATTTCTGTGGCTCCTTTTATTCCCTTTCAAAACTAAATTGCAAGTCAGAAATAATGACACCACCGGTAAGGAAATACCTTTGGATTCACTGAATTTATTAAAGTAAATTAGTAATTTATTTATTATTAACATCAAATTACATGATCCACACTCACAGTTATTTTGCTATTCTGGGAATCCACTCTAGTAAATTCACTAATGGTAAATAAATCATCCCTTCATTTCTGTATCCAGAAATTAAGACTAAACAGAAATGGAAGTAATAATCTTACTCAAAAGATAAATTAAGGCAGCATTTTGCTTTCATGGAAGTTCAGAAACTTAAGTATGAGGTAGAAGTCTTTGTTCCCTTTCTTTGTTTAAATCTAAATCAAGGTCATTTACTGCAATGCTTGAAATTCTGGAGTCTAACTGCAGCAAAAATATACATTGAAAACCAAGTCTGACTAAGTTTAGTTGACACTATTTGGTCAGAAAACAATTCGCTGGTTATTTTCAAGAAGGAAATTTGCTGAGATCATTGGGACTCTAAAAAAGCTTTGTGAGCATGTGCTCAAGAAAAAAGGGTGATATTTTCCTCATGGCTTCTGTTCCAAACTGGAAATATGCCCCTGGAAAATGCTACCAGTATAACGACAATGGAAAATGTAAACCAAGCAAATGTTTCTTACCCACATTCCTTATCTGGTCCTTTCTTGTGCAGCATTTCATGGAGAGAGTTACCTTCCAAAAATAAGCTGAGTTCATACTCTGTGGTCATTACTGATCCATATTGTGTCCCATAAACTATTCTTAGGTCAGATATACCTACTTTAAACATATTTTCCAGAACAAAAGCCACTTTTTTTAATGCAAGGATGCTGATGAAAACAACTAGTCAGAATGCTTATTAAATGAGTACCATTCTGTACTCATGGGTGCCATTCTACCAACGAGCCATTAAAAGAATAGCAAGACAATTGACAATAATTTTTTATATGACAAACCCCAACCTGGAGGTGTACAAAAAAATCAACACTCTGAATTCTCATGAGAATTCTCAAAATTCTGCTAATTGGTACTGATAAGACAGAGAGAAGGATCTAGGTGTTTTGAAGATATTATAGATCCCAAATTTGCTTTCTTATGAATTTCCTAGCTAATTCAGATTATGAAGATGCGGACTCTGGAATTACTGGGGTTTCTCCATCACCTGCTCTGCTCTGGTTACCTAGACCTAGAATTACTCCCACTCCCCTAGTTCAGTCTCTGTCGCCTACATTGTTAAGGAGGAATTTAAGTGGCAATTAAGTTAACCATAAAATGAATTTTACATTTTAGAAAATATATGATTTTGATTTCTTAAGGAAAACATTTGAATTATGATTTACTTTTATTTTTAAAACACTTCATTGAATAAAAGCATCTACAAAGTATAGAATTTATAATGTTTTGAGCCAGATGCCTAAAACATCAGCAATCATTAAAAATAAACCCTAGCTTTTAAAAAATGAAGGAACAAGGAACCCCTTACCTTAGTTAGTTTTACGTAGAAGGAACATTTTAGTCACCTTGCTCTCTTCTTACCTAGACTGTGCACATTTGGGGATCCACTAGGTGCAGTGCTACACTCTGAAACCAGGAAAATAGCCTGGTATATGGGAAATTGATTCTTCCACCATTGTGTGACCATTAGGTTTTTATCCCTATAGATTTAAATGAGTCCAGTCTCTAAATGCATGCTTAAACATGCTTGATTCATACCAATGCTTTTGTTTGGACAAGTTTGACTGCACATACTGTCCAATCTCTTTTAACTGTAATATATGATTTCATATTTTTCTCCTTTCACTTTATTTACATTTTTTGAAATCAGACCTAAATGGCTCTGGAAGGTAGTAAAGAGGCAAGATTAATATTGCTAGTCAGTCACTGGTCATTTGCTTACTGAACTTTCACTAATATTTGTATAGTTGGAAAACATTAACTGTCTAAATTTATTTTATGTGATCGTCTTGCTTTGAAACATCGATCTTTAGCTGTATAGTTAACTGTAATCTAAGCAGAATTGATCCATTCTTAGTTCATATGGTGCCATCACTTACCACATTCTTGATGTCCTTAAATGCTGTTTGACTAACAAAAGGATCTTTATGACAGAGAGGAGTAGATAAAATAGTGGAAAAGCATTTTGTTCGGGAGACTGTCGTTTTGCAAAGAAGCCTGAGTCAATCTGAAAAAATTTTCAGACTTGATGCTGACTCGTCTCTATTCTTTAGAATTGGGGATATCCATCATTTAAAATTTTCTTTATAATTCAAGTAAAACAGTTTATTCCAGCAATGAATGAGATAACCCTGACCCTCTTAATAACATGCATATCTGACATGCTCTGAGTAGAACAAGAATGAAAAGGAGAAAACAGAACAACTTACTTTTTCTAAGTCATCCACAAAAAGAGAAGAGCTGTATTGAGTACCTATTCTGTATCTATTAGACTGTTTTCATCCATGTCCATTTTTGCAATCCTCACAACAGAGGCATTGTTCTTCCCACTTTGCAAGAGGAAAATGAAGCTTGGATAGGTTAAATTTCTTAGCCAAAGTCATTCAGTTAGTGAGTTTGGAGTTGAGATTGAAGTAAGATCTATCTGATTTTATAGCACAGTAGTTCAAAGCTGGAGCCTGTGGACTGGTCCCAGCTCAGGGAAGTGTTTGTAAACATGTGTAAAGTGCTTGTAAACAACAATCTGTGCTTCCAGCCCAGTATTTTTAAAAACACACTTTTATCCTCAGATTATATTATTTTAACATTTTTAAAAACACCTGAGTATCTGCCTCCTCTTAGAAAGTAAGAAAATCTGGGGCACCTGGGTGGCTTAGTCGGCTAAGTGGCTGACTCTTCTTGATTTTGGCTCAGGTCATGATCTCCGGGTCCTGGGACTGAGCCCTATATGGGGCTCCACACTCAGTGGGGAGTCTGCTTGAGGATTTCTCTCCCTCTCTCTCTGCCTCTCTCTCTATCTCTCAAATAAGTAAATAAATCTTTAAAAAAAAAGAAAATGTGGCATCACTAGGTCCACATCTCCTCATGACAAACACATCTGGAGTTGGGTAATGGGTGTTCTTCCTGGTGAGTCTTGTGCTCTATATAGTGTGTGCTTCATTGACCCCCAAGCCTCCTGCCCCTTCACTTGATTCACTTTAACTCTTTGGCACTTGAGACAGTTGGGGTCTTAACTCTTATTTAGCCCATTTTCATTTCACTACACCATGTTGTTTCCAGTAAAACATGGTTTTGTTCTTCAGGGAAACATCCAGATTTCATTAATATAGAAGCTGAAAATGTAAAAAATGACCCAGCAGATAAGCATTTGATAAAAATAAACTATCTCTGTGAACTTTAATGCTGGTTTTTGGGCAATCACAATAACACAATGATAATTTGCAACTTCAAGTGTTTCCTTTTATGCCCCAACAATTATTCAACATTTTTATAATTAGTAAGCTAAGGCATTTTTTTCACAATATGTATTTAAAACTTTTATAAGTTACAAAGAACTTTTGATACTTCAAATTCTCACAGACATACAAGTAGAGAATATGTTGTATATTATGTTACATTATTTGATATTATATTATATTATTTATAATCATCCTAAGAGTAAAGTTCAAAGTGTCTACCTGTGCTTAGTTAGCATCACCTAATGACTAATTGAAAAGTATGGAGCTCAAATCCAGATTTCTTTACTTCAGAAATTTTTTTCTGTTAAGATCCATCCCCAAACAACCAAATGATACGTCAGTCACATGAATCAGGGCCAAAGAATTATGACATGATCTGACTTGGCCTCTAAGCCCTAATTCAGGTGCTAAGTAACTTAAGGTCTTTTGGTTCTTCCTCCCAGGTTCTTCTTTTCACATATAATCCTAGGTGTGTGTGTCTTTATCTGGAAACAACTAAATAAATCAAGAGCTTTGGGCAGGGGTATGAATAAATAGTTCCCACGTGTGTATCATCATCACCATCATCACTAACACTACAAGAGCTTAAGTGAAGTTCCTCAAAATAGAGAGCATTCAGAGACTCCAATAATTAGCCCTCATCCCTGTCCAAAAGGAACTTACATTTTTATAAGGAAAAAGGGTCAAATTTAATAGAATGTTAGCACCTGTTAACACACAAGAATGTATAACTAGCCCCACCGTTGCCAGCAGAAGTCTGCTCTGTTTTTTGTGAAGTGACTACTATAGCTTCTAGCTAATAAGCCTGAACTCTGGATGCACATGCTGATGAGGATGGTTTTGAATCAATATTTAATCCTACCTTTCTCTCCCAAGGTATATATCTTTCATTTGATGAGCCAAATGTAATAATGCTCCCATTAACAAATAAAAATTATTGAGGCATATTGATCTACATTTTAGACTGAATTTGGATTTAAAAATGTCTAAAAAATTTACTTTCAGAACATATTTTGACATTAACGTCAGTGGTTACTCTGTTGTTTTTTGTTTTACTACTTTGCCTAGATGCCAAGCATTGCACTAAAGTCATCCCATACCCCGCACCAACATGCTCTCTAGAAAGTAACAGTATTCCTATTTTATACAAAATGAAACTAAGGTTTACTGAGATAAAGCAATGTAACCCTGTCTCAAGATTATCTAACTAGTGACTGATGGAAGCGGACTCTGAACCCAAGTATGCCAGATTCCCATCCCAGGTCGCTCTTAACTGTTATGCTAATTAGTTCCCTTTTGTAATGGAAATTTGTGCTCCTGAAAATTAAAGCGAAGAGAAAGGCAAATATATTTTAATGTTATTGTTGTTGTTAAATATTAATCAAGACCCAATTCTTGCTAAGTAAAGGATGGCAACACTGCAAAAATGTATATTCAAGAACAAAGTCCATATAACCAGTTTCCTCAGTGAAGAAAGAAAACAAGGGAGGGATGGAATGAATCCCAGTCCTATTATAAACCATGTAGAGATTTTGTGTTTAAGTAACTATTTGATCATGCATGAGTTGTGTGTATGTGTACAATATAGTATGGGATTCTCTTTTTAAAGCAAAATTTTAAATAGGCATTAAATGTATTTTAATAAAAGAAAATTACCTACTTTTCTTTCCTCCTTTTTTCAAGTAATAAAGGAGCAAGAAAATATTTTGTGCTGTGTTTTCCACAGTTCTGTAAACTATGAACATTTTCTTTTCCTCTAAAGAGATTCAGAGAGCAGTTTTACAGGAATTTATCTCTGGAAATAAAATCCCCAAGTGCAAAATAGACTGAGCAGCACAAATCTCAGAACTTAATGCTATGAACAATACAGTTTCTGTGCTTTTATAGTTCATGGTGCTAAAATTCATGCAACTGAAGACTTTTTTGTTTCAATTTTTGCTTATAGTAAATAGCAGGAGTTTTGACAAGAATAGGTTTGGATGACAAAACACTGAAACCTTGATTTATTTGTCTCTGTATAGATCCAGTATATGACAAAGTAACTGTGACCTATCCCAGCTGTGGAATACAATGAGGCCCTTCAAACAGTATGTTGGAGAAAAAGGTTTAGTAACATAGGACAATATGTAAGATATGTCTTTTAAGTTAAAAGCTCAAAAATCAAAAGAGGGAATTTGATCCCAATTTTATGAAAAGAGAAAAAAATATGCAAACACATATATGTTTTTTAAAAGACTAAAATAGTGTACATCAAAATATTAACAAGAATGAATTCTGGGTGGTGACTTTATGAAAAATTTCTTCATTGAGTTTTTTATGATTTCCAAATTTACTAAAATGTATTTTACTTATTTAATTAGCAAAATGTGAATTTTTTAAATGACAGATTTTGTCATCAAAATCGGTAAAACATCCATAAACCCAAATATTTAACTATCTGAAGTGACTCTGCAGGGCTTCTGGAACATGGAAAATTTGCTCTCTCTGCGTCACAGGTTCCAAACTGGTGTCCACATACAACAACAATGTTCTGGTGAGCCGCAGAGAGAAGGGAATGGCTAAGAGAACGGGATGCAGGCTCTCTACACAAAATACCCACTGCGTGTCCTCCTCCTAAAGTTTTGAGAACAAGATCGTGTCACAAAATAGTTTGAAAACTCAGTGATATAATTGATAAAGTTGATATTCTATGTGCCAAATATCTAATTTCTTTAAGAGCTAAATTTTTCAATTTTCACTTGGATATTCATCATCTTATTGTCATAGCCTTGAGTGGTTTTAGTTCACAGTAGTTTATTAGACTCAGTATTAATAGGACAGAACTCCAAGCTTAACTCCATGTGATTCAGTCATAATTCATTTTTATTGGAAACCTTGAATAAGGATTATTATAGCATTCTTTTTTTAAAGATTTATTTATTTATTTATTCTAGGGAGAGAGAGAGAGAGAGAGAGAGAGAGTAAGTGAGAATGTGAGCTGGGTGAGGGGCAGAAGAAGAGAGAGAATCCTCAAACAGACTACCCCCTGAGTGCGTAGCCCGACGCTGGGCTCCATCCCAGGACCCTGAGATCATGATCTGAGCCGAAATCAAGAGTGGGACGGTCAACCGACTGAGCTACCTTGGTGCCCCTAGATTTTGTATTTTAATATTATGTGAGCAAACCTATCTCAGTGATGAATCTTAAGGTAACTCAAATATCTTGTTTCTTATGTGAATTACTAAGTAATGGTTACCTATTTTTCTTCATGACATCACCTGGTAAACCTGTTCAATTAAAAACTAGGGATATATTTGAATATTTTGAATTAAAATGGAACTTGAATATTTTCTTCAAACTGAATGCAAATGAGTGTTCTTTAGATTTGTGATCAGGTTTTTAATACAAAGAAATATTTAAATTTAAAAATAATTCTAATACCTATGATGTATTCTCTCAGTTAGGTGTATATGTGGAGGAGTAGAGAGTGGGAAATCTACAAAGATGAGTACGACTCATTCTTAAAAGTATATAGTAAAGCAGTAAGCACTTAGACACTAAAATCATGCCAAGAGACACAGCGACTTTATCAGAATATAAGAACATTTGCAAATTGGGTATCAAACATGTGAACATCTAACCAAGAAAACTTGGTTAAGAACATCAGTCAAGGAGCACAAATGAAGAAAGGCAACAAATTCATGAAGATTGAGTGTATGGACCTGGAAGTGTGGGAGGGTCATCGTACTCTGCCTTTTCCTTGAAGTTAAAAAAGAATGTTACAGCGACAGGGAATCAAGCCACTACTGGCCTTTATCAGAGAGTAATGCAGAGTGTGGATTTTCAAAATGAAGCAAAACAAAACCACATAAACCAGGCACTTTGCAGCAAATATTTTCTTGCTGGACTCAGTATTCCAGCATACCTGGAGCTTTTTCACTTGGGATGTATCAGGAAAGAGACCATAAGACAAGTATAGAATGACTGTTAAATCCTGAAGAGAAAATTATGAATGGCTTTCTAAAGTTTTTTTTTTTCCTGTTTGAACCCTTCCTGGCAGTCAATCTAATGGGGCGATGTGCACAGTAAGTATTGGGAAACATGTTAGATACACTGATTCCAGTTACAGTCAAGGGGCTCTTTTCATTATTATCTTTTTCTGTATTTAATGCATAAAAACCATCCCAGAAAATGAGGAAAAATATAAATCCAGAGGGGAAAGGTCATTGAGTATTTGATGAGAGTATTGATTCTGATTCGCCTGCCTTCACATTGGTGTTTTCCCTTTTTTGAGCTGTGATTATTGCTACTCCAACCTCTGTATTAAATAATCTGTAAATTTTCTCCCTTTCTGTGTGTAGTCAAATGCCACTCAGGCAGAAACCTATAAAACCCTAGCAAATCTCTTAAACTCCTTATTTCCCTGTAAGTAAAAGGAAAGTCATGGGCTAGATTACATGACTATTCTAGCTGGAAACCTAAAGGTTTAGGAGTCTGTGACTGCCCATCATGTTTTCTTTCAGTCCTGTGTCATAATGAATGCTTCCCAAGATAATATAGCAGTATTGGCTTTTGATCATTCTCCTCCTTCAGTGTGTGTGTGTGTGTGTGTGTGTGTGTGTGTGTGTGTGTGTGTGAGAGAGAGAGAGAGAGAGAGAGAGAGAGAGAGAGAGAGAGAGATGTTGACATTCAACTCAGGAAACAACTCATTAAATCCAAGCCATACAGCTTAAAAGACATATAATTTGGTATGCTGCCGGACTAATTAGTCAGTCCAGGGCATAAAGGCACTGTGTTTACTTTTTCTTGATTTCAACCCAGATGCTTCATCCAATAATTGCCAATATTCAAGCACAAGGTAAATGATTGATTGACAGAGATGTTATTGAGAGGGTTTCTAGCTTATTTAAAGGGTTATATTTGATTATATTTAAGGTCTCTTTCCATTCGACATTATGAATGTGTGGTAAATAGACCCCTCAGGCAGGAACATTCTCTGGTGCGTAAAATATTTGCTCTCACACATTTGGAAAGTCACTTTCTAGATTTTTCTTTTTAGAGACCATGTTGGAAGCCCAGTTGGCTTTTGTGTGGTATTTATTTTTTATCTTTATTTATTTATTTGTTTGTTTGTTTTTTGTGGGCAGCAAAGCAAGGTTTATTGTACGATAGCAGAGTGTTAATACAAAGCTCCCAAGGAGGGAGGGGACCCAAGAGGGTTGCCCAACATTTGTGTGATATTTTAATCAAGGTATAAATAGAGCTGTACTTGAAAGAAAAAATCAAATGAAAGGATACAGGATTATCTCTTTTATTCCCTTCCATTTTTCAGGACATGTTTTGCTGTTGTAAAAAAATTAGAGAATCCCTTGACTTGACAAAGATTCTTTTCCCACAGTTTTGTATGCGAGTATTGTTTAAGTATTTTTTTAGGATGAACCGTTGTGCCGCTGTGAAAGCACAAACCTGGGATTCAGAAATCCCAAGTCTAATCTCTGCTTAGCTAACAACTAGCTGGGTGATGTGAACAGGTATCCTGTCCATTAGCGATTTTGGTTTTTCCAATTGTAAAAAGAGAGAGAAAGGATATCACCTCCTTTTTTTTTTCCTGTTGCTCCCCTTGAAAGGAGAAAAAATAAGTAAGGAATAGAAGGGTTTTCTTAATTCCTTTGCATTCAGGTGTGTCAGTGTATTTGCAGACTGAAGGAATCTTCTTCTGAATTTGGAAGTCCTTCTATTTGCCCTTTTATTTGCCTCTAGTAGTGATTACAGTTATTTATGGACCCGACTTATTTCCCCCACTAGCCTACAATTTTCTTGAGGGCAGTAGGGGAGGAGACAGAGTGAGAAAAGAAGGGGGACACAGAATCCTAAGGCGTAAATCAGAATTCAGGAAGGGGTGACGGAATTGCAGATGGCATGAAAACACAGCTTAACCTTTGAGTTTGTAATATCTGACTACAAAACGTAAAACTGCCTTCACTGGCTGGAATATAGTGAAGGTCTGGTGAATGAACATTGCAGATGGCGTGTGTTATCAACGTTTTAAACATTACAGATTAAACAATTTTTTTAATTACATGGAAAGATGTCTAGAGTACGTTTAGTAAAAATGTAGACCTAACAGCACTGTGTCTGTTAAAAATGTGTTCATATGAGCATGGAGAAAAAAGTCCTGCAGGAAATAGAAGAATATAAAAAGTGTTAAGTGATAGAAATATAGGTGAATTTAATTTTTAATTTTAATTTTCTGTTGATCAAGTCTTCCTAAGATTTTCCCAATGAACACTTATTACTTGGTTAATAAGAAAGGAGGCAAACCAAAAAGACTTTTTGAAGTTGCCTTTACCTGAACACTTTTGGTAAGTTCCTGATGGACATTAGGTAGGTGAAAAGGAGAACTCATATTCTTTCATATTAGGGTGAATGATTTCATTGTTACTATTTTTAAAATGTGAATTAAAATAATTATCAACTGGGGTACCTGGGTGGCTCAGTCGATTAAGTGGCCAACTCTAGGTTTCTGCTGAAGTCATGATGTTAGGATTGTGAGATTGAGCCCCAAGTAGGGCTGTGGTGTGCTTAGCTCTGAGTCGGCTTGAGATTCTCTGCCTCTCCCTCTATCTCTGCCCCTCCCTCCTACCCCTGCTCTTGCACAAGCGCGCACTCTCTCTAGGATAAATAAATAAAATCTTAAAAAAAATAACTGTCAACCATAAATAAATGCAGGGAATGAAAACCCTAGGAATTAGACGAGCCAAATGACCAACAGGAGGGTCCTGTCAGTATTAAAGTGGAGTGATACTGAAGGAACAGCCCCAAGAGCATGTCAAGCAAAGCAAAGTGATTATGTCATCACCAACAATTAAAAAAAAGAGTTTTCTTGATGTTCTTTGTACTAATAGTTATGCAAATTATTATTGGGGTCATTTCTTTTTTTGAAAATATGACCAATTGGTTTATATTCACAGATCGTTTCCTTAATTTAAAAAATGAATTCTGATAAACCATTACTGTCATCTATTAGTATTTATTCAGTACATATTCATACTGTGATTCTTCTTAGTCATTCTGCTTCTTTTTTAAATGTATCCACTATGAGCATTGCTCTTTCCATAAATTATAGATCAGTTGCTTAGTTTCGTTTGTCATTTTTGCTTAATTTTATTCAACTTCTCTACCATTTATTTGTGTCTTTGCTTCCACATCACATCCTCCATCCCTCCCACCCCCTTTCAATGTCCTCTTTCCTCACTTTGCTTCTGTGACTTATCCTAGACATCCAGTGTGTAAGATCCAATAATTAGGCCAGTCTTTCACCAGCAGAGTAATCAGGAGCACTCAGATCTCCCCTTGTCTAAATTCCTATCCTATCTGTGATCACTACCACACTGTTTAGCACATAATTGTTCTCCTTTGTTTCAGATGTTCTCATTTTGTCTCCGTGTCTAAATTGAAAGGCTGTTGAAGAATTTACAGTCCTCCTCCTCTTGTCAGAAGTGGGGGGAAACCTCTGTTTTATGAGTGAATCCTGTATGGCATATACCTGTATGGCATCCTGGGTGTTTTGCATGTTTTATCATTAGTGCCTGATAACTACTCTATGAAGTGGGTATTAATATCCTCCTATGTTATGGGATGAGAGTGAACCTGAGAGAGGTTGACTTTGCTGAGGCCACACAGCTGGTTACAGCTGTCTGCCTCTGGATCTCTAAACATTTTGCATTCCACCATATTGTCTGATGGATAACAAGTCACTTTATGGGATAGATCACTTATAATTTTATTTAATTTTCTACTTTTCCATACTCTTGCTTTGTTTGACATAAGTGAGGGAAAATGTAATGATAGAAACCTTAAATATAGTTAGCTTTCGGTTATTTGCTTTTAAATAGCCTTCCTTCTTCCTGCCAAATTTTTCTTTCCCTCTTCCATGATATTTTTTCCACTCACCAAAACTACATTCAACCTAAAATGCCCAATTCATTAACTGTTCCTCTAGCCCAGGAACCATGTTAAAGACATGGTTACATGGATAAGCTCTCTCTATTCCCTGCATGTAAGAATGACCTTCTCTCTAGTTCATTTTGAGATTCCTTTCTGCCTCTAAATTAAAAATATTCTCCAAGCTGTGGAGACATCAGGCTCCAGAGACAAAAGGCAGTGAAGAGGAAGCAGTGATTCCAAACTTACTTCCTGCAGTGCCTCTCAGAAGCCTGTGGTAACCTGACCCCAGCAGGAGACAGCAGAACCAGAGTATTTATGGAGAGAATGCTGAGTAGGAAAGGGCTCCCCTTCAACTGTGTTAGCTTAGCAGGAAGCTAGACAAGACAGCCTCGGAGCCCATCCCAAATTAACCAGCACTTTCCCCCACCTCTTCTGCCCCGCTGTGTTCCTCTTTTTCAGTGAGATAAACTGGGTTTCCTCTTCCCATTAATGCAATGTGAAGAACTGAAAGGGAGTAATTTAAAGCAAGCAACAAAGATACTAAAGGAAGCTGTCCGAATGCATCAATCCAGGCTATTCTGTCTCTGTTTTCACGAAGTTCTCCTTCACTTCCCAGAATTCAGATGGAATTGCAGGAGCAAACAAATGGCTGCCAGTAATAGTCTGTGGTCACTTGCCTCTTGTCACAGGCAGTCAAGACATGGTAGAGCTAAGATTTAGTTCAGGGCTAGAGATTTTTACACACATATATTACTCTTTAAAATGGTTGTGTTTTCATCCTGATACTCTACTGGCAAGAGTTTTCGGGGGAACACATTTCTAGAAGACAACTTGGCAATTAATATCAAAAGCCTTAAATGACATACCCTTTGACCTAGCAATTATGCTATTAAGATCACTTTATCATTTGTCATCAGCATGACTTATACTACCAAAAAATTGGATACAACCTGGTATGGACTGGATTGTGTTTGCCTCATATCCATATGTTGAAGCCTTAACCCCTAATGTGACATATTTGGAGTTAAGCCCATTAGGGAGGTACTTAGAATTAAAGTCATTAGAGTGGGACCCTAATCCAATATGAGTGGTGTCTTATTAGAAGAAGGGACAAAGAGGAAAGGCCATGTGAGGACACAGTCAGAAGGTGAGGATTCTGGCATCAAAGTGCCTTGGTTTGAGTCTTAGCTCTCTGAATTAGCTGTGTGGCTCTAGATAAGTTACTTAACCTCTCTGTGCCTCAGAGTCCTCATATGTGAAATGGGAATGATGCTACCTACATAATCAATCTTATTTGGGGAGTTAAACATGTTAATATTTATAAAATTCTAATAACAGTACTGGTGCATAACAAGACCGTATAGGCATTTATTAACTCTAAGAAGAATTAATACAGTGGCTGGTGTACAGTGTTTATCATCAAGAGCACCACACTGTCAACATATAGTGGTCCAGGTGTTTTGTATATATTGGAAACAACTGTATATTTGTCAGTTCTTTTCTTGCTGTATAACTGGTAAGAACGCCTTGATTTAGGAGCTTTTTTGAGAACCTCTTACATGAATTTTTTTTAAGATTTTATTTATTTAGTTGAGAGAGAGCGTACATGAGAGAGAGCAGGAGCAGGAGGAGGGGCACGGAGAGGGAGAAGCAGGCTCCCCCCCTGAGCAGGGAGCCTGAGGTGGGGCTCAATCCCAGGACCCTGGGACCATGACCTGAGCTGAAGGCAGATGCTTAACCGACTGACCCACCCAGGTGTTCTGAGAACCTCTTACTTTATAAAATTCTGTTTACTATAAATACAGATACTAAGGGACACTAGAAGAAGATTCTCCCTAGTGCCCTTATTTAACTCTTTAATTACTCCTATTTCCTTCCCGCCTGCCTAATACTTACACGAGGTCATAGTTCTACCATATGTATGGGCCTTCTACCTTTCACAGTCGAAGGGTGCCGGTACCTGTGGAGGCCAGAGTGGAGCTCCTCTCCCCTTCTCAAGGTCTTGGCTCCTGCAGTTGTGTTCTCTTTTTCTTGAATCATCCATTTCTTCCTCTCAACTGTACTACTCACATCAGCATACAATACGCTCTTGCATCTCTTTTGACTTCAACATCTCCCTTAATCACTGCCTCATTTATATTCTGCCCTTCCCAGCAATACCTGTTGAGAAAGCTGTTTCTCAAGGCTGCCTACACCTACTCATTGCACACCTTCTCCTTAACCAGCTCTAGAGGGGCTTCCAATCCCATCACTCCCCTGGGACTGCATTTAAATTCCAGTGACCACTGAGATGCCAAATTCTAGTCATTTAGTCCTTTTCTTATCCTGACCTTTTTATATCTCGATGTCTCAGGTAGAGCTTTTGACCTCTCCGATTAGATTCTCCAGTCCCTTAATGGATTTTCCCTTTGTGGTTTCTATTACTACACACTCGCTGATTCTTTCTCCCGTTTCCCTGGCTCCCTCTGTTCTTGCAGCTGGTCCCTTTTCTACTTCTCACCTCTAAATATTGGAGTTCAGGCTCCATCCCAGATCTCCTCCAGCTGTCTAGCTACATTCCCCCAGGTCGCTTCACAAATTCTCATCTGGAGGATGACAACACCATTTCCGGGCCTACTTCCTGGAAGTCCAGATTCAGTCACCTATTTAACATCTCCACTAATGTGTTTACTAGTTTTTCGTATTTAACAGGGACAAAGTAGAACTCTTGACTTAAGTGCATGTCACTCTGAGGACAAACTCATCCTTCCCCACCCTCCGTTGCAGTAAATGGCATTAATATGCTCTCAATTTCTAAAGCCAGTTTATGGAGCTGCTTTTGGTTTCTTTCTTTCTCTGACACCACGCATCCAATCTATTAACATTTGTACAATTTTACCTCCAAACATTCTCTAAATTGGCTTAGTTTTCCATCTCTGTTTCTTCCTAGTTGAAGCCACCAGCTTCCTCCTGGAACCACCTCGCTAACCCACTAGTGGGATTGCCTGCCTCTCTCCCCTCCTCACAGAAAGCAGAGCAATCTTTTTAAACATAAACCAGATCACAATTTTCACTTTAGAGTCATCGAATAAAGACAACCTCCTTGTCAAAGTTTATATAGTCCTAACAAATTGACCTCACACACCTCTTAATTGTCAAATTCTACTAGTCTTTTACTCATGCGCTCCCCTTTCTGTTTCTTTTTTTTTTTTTAAGATTTTATTTATTTATTTGAGAGAGAGAGAATGAGAGCTAGAGAGCATGAGAGGGAAGAGGGTCAGAGGGAGAAGCAGACTCCCTGCTCAGCAGGGAGCCCGATGTGGGACTCGATACTGGGACTCCGGGATCATGACCTGAGCCGAAGGCAGTCGCTTAACCAACTGAGCCACCCAGGCGCCCTCCCCTTTCTGTTTCTTAGACACGCTCTTGGAATGCTCTTCTCTCTTAATTTAAGGAGGGGTTAAAAATATATGCTGGATGAATGCCCTAGACTAGGGTTCACAGAAACATTTCCTCATGTGACTGTATGGTCTACAAAACTATCTTAAAAACGAATCATTAATTTCATTGATATACTATCTCACCCAGGCAACCCCGAATAACATTTTAATAGGTAAATTTGTCCTTAGAAGTTAAGTAACACATGATATAGCTTATGCATGAGTTAAAAAAAAAATGGCTTATATTTTGAAAAGAAAAACAAGTTAATCACTATTAGTATTTGATACATTCCAGAAAAGAAAAAGACAAAGCAGATCTTGTGGGTTATGGGTTGATAAGTATATATAAACTTTTACATTAACTGATATATATAAATCAGATATATTTACGTCAAAGTCATGTCTATTTTATAAAAAATCATGAGAATGCATTTCAGAATGGTATGGATGGATACTGAGCCTCACAGTAAGGTCATTATCATCCCAGGATTTTTAAAAATTGCTACCAGCATAAACTAATATATGTTGAATTCTTACTACTTGGTAAACACTTTGCTAAGTGTCCACATGCCTTATTTCATTTCATTATGACAGTTGCCCTGGAAGGTAGATATTATAGATGTTATTATTATTATTACTCATGTCATAAAAAAGGAAACTGGGCCTAGAGAGTACATAACTAGATTACAGAACTAGACCCAGGTTAAGTGGCAAGGGCTGGATTCATACCATGGGTATGTTGTCATATCTGACACCAGAGCCACTGGGGTACTATACCTGACTTGGTTGACTTCAGTAGTTCTCTTGTCTTGTGAAAGCTATAATTTTTCAAAGGTCTTCTTCAGATTTTTATGAAGATCTAAGAATGAGTTTAATCTTGTAGGTAGAGAGAGTAAGATGTCTCACTAATGCCACATCACAGTCTCTGCTCTGCTTTCAAAATCAGGAACTAAGGCAATGACTTCATTTATGAAGACTTTCCCTACCCTGACTAGTCCACTGCACTAGAGAAGAGATTTGTGTATAATTGGTATTCTTCATCCCAGTGGCTACTTCTGTCCCTTATCCCTTAGGTTCTTCATTTTTGGTAGTAATATTTTCTATGAATGGAATGGATCTTACCTGGGTGTAATCACTTTACACAGCATATAAGCCGACCTTGACCCAGCACTGTGCCCCCTCTTTCCTTCATGCCTCCAAGTACCGATAAATAAATTAGCTTTTTTCATGGTCAGCAGTTGTAATTCACAGAAACTCTCTTCTTTTTCTCTATAAAAACCAGTTTCCTTAATCAAAAAGAATAAATTAGAGCATTTATGTCAAATTCTGCTAGTCTCTTCCTCATGTTCATTGAACATAGATAGCATAAATTAGGGATGAGACTAAGTATTTACGGAGTACGTACTATAAATGTGACAGTCTCTAGCACAGTTTGCTGAACACATGAAGCACTGTCATTATTCTTTCTTGTCTTCCTTGTTCTGCTTCCCTCCCCTGTGCATTTCTGGTGTTTTGTTCACTGTTGCTCACCTATTAACAGATGGCAAAATCTAGAAGTAGCAGCCGTCACATGGGAAGGGTAGAGCACTCATTGTTTATGTTGACAAGTCCTATTGCAGGACAAATGTGTGCAGCCCTGGGCTTCTTTGGAGACTTTAGATGACAGCAGGTGCCTGTCCACCCTCCTTGTCTCCTCTCCGTCTCTATTCTCCCTTTACCTGTCCCCAGCCTCCATTCAGGGGCGAAGAGTTTCCACAAGCAGCTGCCTTAAAGAGATTTATTAGGTCTTGTTTGCAAAGCTTTTTCAAATCCTCAAACAAAAAGAAAAATAAATACAACATATCATGTTGGACAAGTTTTTTTGTTTCATGTTTTATAACCATGAGAACTTTTCATGAACAGAGCCTTTCTGAATAGCTCAGAAAGTAAAGTATGCAGTAATTCTAAAGCTAAGTGGTTAGAATGTTCTAATCTCTGCACGTACCAGGGTAAGGGGTGAGGGCAAGAGCCTCCCTGTTGTTTTTTATTGACCTTTACTGACAAATGGTTTCTCCTGTAAAGACAACACAAATGCAAATTGTCTTTGATAGAATTCTTCTATAACATGCTTTAAAAAGTAATTCTTTCAAAGCATTGTACTACCATTTAATTCACTCTAGTTGAAATATTAGTAATCACAGTGACTGTTCCTTTTTAAAAAACATTTAAATATTCATAATGGACCCTTCCCTTTGCAGTGATACACTGATCTGTTTATGATACTTTCATATGGACGTTTGTAGGTAACCTGTGCTCTTCTTTGTTAAAGTAGTATATAGTATATACACATACATAGATTCATTAAATGAGCGAAGTTCTCATTGTAGATTAGAATTAGAATAGGTTCAATACACTGATACTGGGGTATCAGTCGTGCTCAGATCTGCCAGCCATTAAATGCTTGTACATGGACTAGTCGTAAAAAGAAAAGTTACTCAGGCTTGGTTAATTTCAAACAATTAACAAAAACAGATTACAGAGGCGCTGGGAAGAATCATGTTTATTGTCAGGTTAAACCTTACCGCGAACATCCATGCATGAGTATAACTGCTGGCGTTACTATTAACGTCCTCCTTTTCCTCTCATTGTCACACTTAGCCTGGGTGCAGGGGATCTCTCCCTTTTTATGGCTCCTAAATCTATGTTTTCAAGAAAAGATTTTATATTACCAATTATTTGGTAACGTCCATGGACCTGCCCCTTATATCTCAAATTTCACATCAATACCTAACCAGTTATTCAAGCCAGATTCCCTAGTGTCATCCATGGTATCTCTCCTTCATCCCTCCAATCAGCCATTCTGAAATCATGTTGATTCTCCCTCCACAGCATCTTTATACATCCTTGTCTTTTTCTTTGTCATCACTGCCAGCACCTGCGTTTAGACCATCATCATCTTTTGTCTGGACTATTTCAATAAACTTTAAGTAGCTTTTCTAGCATTTGGCTTCTCCAAAGCTGCTTCAGAGCTCCTGGGTTTATCTAATGAGTTCATTCTTTATCACATTATTCTGGCCCTTTCAGGCATCCAGAGCCCTTGCTTGCCTGTGGAGTAAAGCTCCAACTCTGTAGTCTTAAAGTCTGGACCCAGTTTATAAGCCTTATATTGAAATTTTCCCAGCTGCTCCTTACCTGTACCTCCCATCCCAACACACATGAAGGCAAGCTATCTTCTACTTATAATGGGCTAATTGCTAATCCTCACACACTTTTATTTTTTGTCTACATGCTGCTTATCCTGCTTGGTGATAGAATATAATGTCTAAAAGCCCAGGCTTTCAAGTCATACAGACATGAAATAGTCTGCAAGTTTTGTCAACAACTAGCTGTGAGGCCCTGGCTACGTGATTTTACCTTTCTGGGACTCAGTTTCTTAACCTGAAAAATGGGAATGTAAAACAAGTTTAATTTATTGGATAGTTATGAAGAATGAGGTGTAACCGCTCAGCACAGTACCTTACTCATGGTAAGTCTTTGATAGCTCTTGCTTGTATTACCCAGAATGCACCTATGAACTGCCAGCCATCCTTAAAGTTAGAGCTAAGTTGTAACCTTTCCTATGTAGCTTCCCTTGACCTAGACTTCTCCCAGTTCTGCCCCCATGAAGTCATTATTAATCATCCTTTTATTTAAGTTCCCAGAGCATTTTGTAATCCTTCTGTGATAGCATGTGTCTCAATCTATTATTATTTCTGAGTCTGTTTCCCCCACTGGAACATGCGTACTTGTGGGCAGGGGCAATGGCTTGTTCATTTCGTATCCTGGGACCTAGCACAGATCCTGGCATATATTTGGCAGTCAGTAATTTGTTCACCAAACTGAATTTGTTAGATATTTTAAATGCCTTATTTCCCTCCTTGTTACACTATGTGGAGGTGGTTGTGCTAAAATTGAAACGAGAAGCCAGTGATGGCATTTTTTAATCTCCTACTTTTATGAAATTTAATTAAGTTGGAACCATCAACATGATACCCAGTGTCCAAAACCCAGACTTTAATAACAAGAAAGGAATCTTAAAAAAAAGGAAGCATTTGGTGTCTTTAGTTCTAAGATTGCAGGGCTCGTTGGCACAGTGAGGTAGGCATTATTGCGTCATTGTGTCAGGAAGACTACATGAATTCATTAGCCACTTGCACAGTATGATTTGGGCTTTCACTGTAGTCATCGGGCAGATGTTCAAACACCAGAGAATGGCTACAGTGTTCCAGACACAAAAAGCAAGTGCCTAGTGCAACCCTTAGCTAGTATAAGAAACATCTTCAACAAAAAATACATTTGGCTGAGCATACAGGGACAGTGTGTTATACCAGATTTACCAATAATATTTACTAAGGAGTAGGTGAGCTTTTTTTTCTCCCCACCAGAGAGACGGCACATAAAGGAAAGTGTAAGGGGTGCCTGCTAGGACTGGATTTTTTTTTTTTTTAAGATTTTATTTATTTATTTAAGAGAGAGAGAATGAGAGATAGAGAGCACATGAGAGGGAAGAGGGTCAGAGGGAGAAACAGGCTCCCCAAGGAGCAGGGAGCCCGATGCGGGACTCGATCCCGGGACCCCAGGATCATGACCTGAGCCGAAGGCAGTCGCTCAACCAACTGAGCCACCCAGGTGCCCCTAGGACTGGATTTTTTAATGCTTGCTCCAGGACATTGTCTTTTTTTTTTCCCCTTTAACTGAGAGAGTTTACATTTATGAAATAAACTGGATTTCCAGCTTCTCTTGGAAGATCAGACCTGGCAATATTGGGTGACTGTTTTTTCAAAGAACAATTCTTGGTGGAAGCTAAGAAGCAGTTGGGTGGATGGCATAAGGAAAGATGTCATTGTATTAGTTCCCATTAATCAATATATGGTTCCTTTCACCCATTTTTGCCTCCTAACTCAACTCTGTAGGGCAGGCATTCATATTTGCGATCCCTTGCTTAAGTCTCAGTTCCTAATTTGGTAGAATTGGTATATCAGCAACTAGCTTGTGGGATTTTTGTTAAGATTTTATTTATTTATTAGAGAGAGAACATGAGCAGTGGGGAGAGGCAGAGGGAGAAGGAGAAGCAGACTCCCTGCTGAGCAGGGAGTGTGATGTGGGGCTCGATCCCAGGACCCTGAGATCATGACCTGAGCCGAAGGCAGATGCTTAACTGATGGAGCCACCCAAGCGCCTCTAGCTTGAGGGCTTTTTGTAAAGATTACATAATGTAATTTTTGTGAAGTACTTCATCAAGTTCCTGATGTTATAGTAAATGGTTGCTGATTATTTCTTCAGTTCACTTTGAAAACTTGTATTTCTTGAGCTCCTACTATGTGGCAGCTACTGCGCTAGGCATGGAGATACAGTGGTGAGGAATACCGGCATGGTCCCTGCCTGCAGAATGTTTATAGCTTAGCATCCGAGGAAATGTCAGTTATTATTCTCCTGGCCATGTGGCTTTTGTTTGTTATAGAACACAGAAGGAGAAGTCATTCGGTTATTTTGAGAATCCCTGCACTGGGTTGAAAAAGCAAAAAAGCAACACTCAGACCTCATAAAAAGGCATTTCCCTTTTTGAACTAAACATTCCCCAGTAGCTCTTTAGTCTCACCTGCCCCACAAAGCTATCCCCCTCCCCCGATCCAAAACCGCCTAAGGCAGCATATGACCTTCTTATCCACTCCGTTGCTCATGCCAAAAAGCTAAGAATATTTTGGTTCCTCTCTATCCTCTCCTCTCTACCCCACCGTGTTTCATCCTTTAACAAATTCTGTCAGCTCTTCTTGCAAAGCATGCCCTAGATCTGTTTACCTCCCTACCTCTGTACTGCTACCAATCAGTCTGGTCCGAGATGTCATCAACTCTCCCGTGGATGATGCACAGGCTCTCGAGAGCTCTCCCTGCTTCTGCTAGACCAAACTTTTTCTGTAAAGGGCTAGGTAGTAAATTGATTTTAGGTGTTGTGGGCCATACAGTCTGTTACAACCACTGAGTTCTGCGCTTGTACACAAAAGCAAGCATAGACAATACTTAAGTCACTGGGCCTGGCTCTGCCCCAGACAAACTTGATTCACCAAAACAGGCTGGAGGCTCCATTTGGCCTATGGGCCATTGTTTGTAGTTAGACTAACTTACCTTAAACTCCTGCTGTGTTTTCTCAAAGCAGAAGAATACCTCCTCAATGCTCCTGATCAAGTTCTGCCTGGCTCTTTGGATCTAGTGCCCCTTTTGACCCCAACCATGCCATCCTTGTCTTTGATTTTCAGACACACAGAACTGCTTCCTTTCCCAGAGCCTTGGTACCAGTTGTCCTGGATTTTCCTCCCCCCATCTTAGTGGATTGCAATTCAGACTCACTCCACATGACAACTTAAAGTCATTCATTACTCTTCTTTATGATCTTTTCAGCACTTTCCGTCATCGGTAAATGCCTTATTTATTAATTTGGTTAATTTCATACGGTAGTCTGTATTTACATACTAGTTTGTAAGCTGGTGGCAGACTAGGGCTGTATGTATCCCCAGAGCCTTGTCTGGTACCAGACACAGAGAAGGCCCCAAAAGGTATTTTTTGGAAGAATGAATGAATGAATGAATGAATGACTGCTCTCAATCAGTATAAGCCACAGCACCTCTTTAAGCCTGCAGTTCTAGAAGGTTAGCAGAGCCTCTTCAGTCTCTGCAGGCCCTGGCTTTATTCTGCCTTCTTTGACCAAAAATTACCAAGTGTGACTAGCCTAAAAAGACAGAACTGTAAAATTTCTTCCAGCCAGAAAGAATTTAAATTTCAGAAGGACAAAGGGTAAAATCCATGTAACAAAGAGCCTGTATCAGCTAAGTTTATGCTGATTTCTGCTGTGTGACTGGTCTTTGTTTCCCTGTGGAACTTTGCCTGTGTTTCATGTCTGGAGGGAGGTACTTAGGGAAGAGATTCCTAATAAAGAGATACTTTATAAAACAAGTGTTATGTGTGGGGTGTTAATATTTTTTTCTTTTTATCTGAAGTGTGAAAGCTAGAAGATCCAAACTACAGCTCCCAAATGGACTCCTTGACTTGAAAGAGACACAAAAGTCCTTTATCCAGTAAGCCATCTTGCCTCTTCATTGGAAAAATATAACCATTATTTTTATAGGAGGACAGGAAATTGTTTAATACAAATATTAGTATATGGGTCTGCTTGTGCTATCATAATAGAATACTACCGACTGGGTAGCTTCAACAACAGAAAATTCACTTTCTCCCAATTCTGGAGGCCCTAGACCAAGGTGCCAGCAAAGTTGGTCCCTGGTGAGGCCTTTCTTCCCGATTTTTAAAAGGCTGTCTCTCACTTTGTCTCACATGTTCTTTCCCCTGTTATATGGAGAAAGACCTCTGTTGTCTTCCTTTTCATGTAAGGACACCAGTCTTATCAGATTAAGGTCCCATCCTTATGACTTCATTTAACCTTCATTACCTCTTTAAAGGCCCTATTTCCAAATATAGTCACATTGCAGGTTAAGACTTTAACATATGAATTTTGGGAAAACACAGTTCAGTCCATAATAGTCAGGAATCTTTAAAACTGTAATTTCATGTAATACAGACTTCCTTGTTGCTTAAAGGAATATATCTGTATCTATATTTGCATTTGCTGGCAATACGAGTGATATCTTCCTTGGGAAATCTGTGCTTACTCTTTTTTTCTTATTGGCTCTAATACTTTGCACACAGTCTCAGTCTTGCAACTCTTAGTAAATTAGAGATCAGAATTTACAAATAAATGGGTACTACAGTGAAATTCACTCTTTCAGTGAGACTAGAGAACAAAGGGAAACCCTCACCGTGGGGCCTTCATGACACATCTTAACAACACCAAGGTATCCTCTGGAGACTGTGTCCCTTGGGTTAAGAATGAAGCTGTTTACCACCAAATGGCCTGCTTTCCTGCCATTTCTCACATGCTTGGCCCTTTCAGGGTACCTTTTCTTGGAGAGTTATTTATTTTCTCTTCTCACACCTTCACTCAAGTTTATTTCATAATATTTGTGATCTTCCTTCAGGAAGATTTTAGATCTAAGCAAGGAGAGCAATTTGCTTGAGTGATCAAGGAGCTATTCTTTAATTATTTGACTTTTAAAACAATTTTTAGTTATCATGTGAACCTTGCTGAGTGCTTACCATGTATGAGTCACCATGCTAAGTAGCTTTCCTGAGTATTTTCATTTAATCATATCAAAAACCCTAAGGAGGAGGTATTATTCTTCTATTCAAAGATAAGGAAACTGAGGTTTGGAATGGATAAGTAAAACAAGCAAAAATATCAATAAGCTTGGGTCTTGATTCTAGCTCAATCCAGTTTCAAGCCTGAGCCTTTCAACTAATGTGAAAGTTGTCTCTCATTCATTAGTCATTCTTAGAGGAACTGAATTCAAGTCCTTTGTCATTATAATTTAAAGTGTCAGCATATATGCAAAATATTTTCTATGCAACATTTGATTCTTTATGATCCAAGTTCCAACATGAAGTTCAATTCAGTCCAAGATTTCTTAGGCTTCTACTGCTTGGAAGATACTGTTCTGCAGGCAATGTGAACGGGGCAGGGTCTAGCTTTTCAGGTGATTGACAGGTTGGCAGTGGTGTCACATGTGAGCACAACTAACCAAGTGCCCAGTGACAGAGAAAATAGTTTCTGGTAAGAGAACTGGAAGAACAGAGAAGGAAAGGAATAGTGCAGCTAAAAGTAAGGCAGAGTATCATTTCAGTAAGAGTCTAAGTTTGAGTCCTAGCTCTGTCACTTATAAGCTGTGTGACTGGACCAGTTTCTCTAAAGCAGTTTCCTCCTCTGGAAAATGAAGATAAAAATGGTCGCCAGTGAAATCAGCTGTGAAAGTTAATGAGCTAATGCATGAAGCATTGAGTACCGGTACCTGACACATACTCCATAGTGAGAATTCAGTAAATGTCAGCAAACATGGTTGTTATTGTTTAACTTCCAGTCAGGAAAACCACTAGATTGAAACCAAAGACAGCTAGTCTGCCTGCCTTACAGAAAAGATCAAGGTTTACCGTTGACAGATTTGTGTGTGTACGTTCTGGATCTGTCACCTGTTAGCTATGTTACTTGGGACATGTTTTCAGCATGAGTGAACCTCAGTTTCTTTATCTCTTAAATGGGAATAATGACAACATCTACCTCGTAGCATATTGTGAGGTATAACAATAGCAGGTTCAGATATTTATATTGTAATTGCAGTGTGCTAGGAATTGTTCCAAGGGCTTTATATGTGTCATTTCACATAATCTCTATAATAACTTTATTAGTATTAGCTCTATTATAACTGTCTCCTTTTTGTACATGGCAATGCTGTATACACAGAAAGTAAAGAAATTCCCAAGTTCATCAGCAAATGATCTGTAGAGCCAAGATTTGAACCCTGGCATTCTGCACTCTTCCACACTGTTACACTTTTCTCATTTGTTACTTAAGTCTATGAAATGTTTAGTAGAGTGCCTAGCACAATAAAAACATTCAGTAAATGTTCCCAGTTTTTGTTATAAATAATAATGTATGGGAAAATGGCTCCTCCCAGGAGGTAGCATATATAAGATACACTTTGAAGAATATATGTCAGCAAATAAACAGTTAAGCAAACCCAGGCTTTGAGGAGAATTTTTGCATTTAGACATTCTAGACAGAGTAAATAGCTTGTGCAAAGATACAAAGGCAGGGTGTATATGGAGAATAGCGAGAGCTCAGTTTGGTTGGAACAAAGGATGAGGGAAGAGTCTGGGACAATAAGCCTGAAAAAGATCATCTGGAGTTGAACTTTGGAGCAGTTTAGATAAAACCAAGTGATCTGATAAGGGGAAGTCACTTCTGATTTTGAGTAGAAAGAGACAAAGTCAGGCAATAACTCCATGGCCCTTTGAAGGTGGGTTGCAGGAAGCAGAGGCGGGAAGAGAGGAGACAAGGGGAAGTCTGCTGAATCAGTCCTCGGGACATATGATAGGGTAGACCAAGGGGCCATGAGACCACATCAGAACAAAAGTCAGCCTCTGTCTGTTTATTTACATCATTGGTAATGACTAGTTTTTATTGCTAGCATCCTCATGTTTTCAGGACAGCTGTGTTCATTGTTGCAATTTTTGTTTTTCAACTTGTTTAATTTGCCTGTGTAACAGAACCTGTTGGTGGTTAGATAGAAGTGATGTTTGAAGTAATTTCTCTGACAGTGATGTTTATATATGTCCTGATTCTCGGCCTTTATCCCCAGCCGGGAAATAGGGAGCATTTCATTTTCCTGCGCTTGGTTACACAGCCTTCTCTGGTTGCACCATGGCACCACTGAAATTGATAAGGACGTTGTTTTTTAAAAGAACTTGTAATGACTCTACTGGGTACAGAAATGCCAGCTCTATGGCATGTGGGCAAGTAGGAGGACATTTGTACTTACCTGGAGTCTTTTTCACGTCCTTGGAATCCTAACGCTGCCTCATTGTTAATGAACGTTGAACACGTAAGACAGCTTTTTCTGCATGGAGGGTTGGTCCTAGGAAAAGCTATTATGAGAAAAACTCAATCTTCTGCCTTAAAGCACTAATTTACGGGCCCTGGCCCATTCAGTGACTTTATTTTTTTATTAGCAGAATAATTGGCTTATAAATGTTTAAAGACATAGAAATCACAAAATAAGCTATGCTGAAGCAAACCAACGAACTGCTGAGTTACCTATTATAAAGCCAAATATGTGAACAGCAGGAATGCCTCAAATGTATGTAAGTGAGAATTTCTGAGTAATATCATTTTTACAAAAACAAAAAGTGTATATCTTTATACTAGTGAATGAGTGAATAAAGATGCATGTACAAAAGTAGTTGTATAATTGGTTGATATTTTGGCAGATAATTCTGCAATAATGGGAATAGCTAATTTTTCATGAATACTTTACATGTTTCAAGCTCCGTGACAAACGCTTTGCATATACATTTATAAATTACATATTTTCATTTCATACATTTATTGTTTTCTATATATTATATTTACATATATTTATGTGTAAATAAATAGTTCTTAAATCATAAGAACATCTAAAGTCTCGGATGAGCAGTTGGCTTCATAAAATGATTCTTCTGAGAGATTCGAGGTCTATTCTGATTAATTCTCCTCCTATTTTTAATCCATAGGTAGAACTTAGGTCATCAGGATTTTCTAGGGAGAATTAGATGAGAAAATACCTCTACCAGACACATCTGAATGAAGGGCCATTAAAGAGTGCTTGAAGTTTGTTAAAGCCCTGCTATAGGATAGCTTGGATGCCCCAAAGAATCCTAAGAAAGTGTATCTATTTCCTGTGGCTGAGTCTGATAAATGCAAACGTCCACTTCTTTCTAACCATATATTTATTTTGGATTTTCTCAACTTGGATTGTATACCCTCAGAATTTCAAAATCTGATATCACTTCCCCAGAATTCAGCTCTCTGGCAACCTCATCTATCTTTAACACAACTAATAATCAAAAACATTAATAACTATAAATGCCTATCTGTATTACTATAAGGACATGTCATCTATCTCTATTATACTATATGACATATTAATACTTACCTAAATTGTGTGCACAGTTTTACGGATGATGAATCTGAAGCTCAGAGAGCTTCTGAATAGGCAAAAGAACAAAAATAAATTCACCAAAGTTCAGGAACTAAAGTTAATGTCCTATATGTGGAATTCATAATAACATTACTCCAGAACTGTGTTTTTTATTTTTGTTTTTAAACTCAGCCATCAAAGTTGGTTCTTTAGTCTTTAAGCTCTCAGGAGAAAAACAAAGGGACAGATCAGAGGAGAGTCTGTTATTTGCAGGTTCAATAGCAGATGTGAGAAATACAATTGTTAACAGTAAAGGGGAGAGTACAGAAGGCCATAAAAATCAGACATAAGAGCTGAAACCTCTATGTCGGTCTGTAGTGATGAAGGAAGGATGGACATTCTTATCCTCTTGGGTGGACCCTAAGGCCACAGCAAAGCCAGTCAGTCACTAGTCATTACAGAGAAGATGCAGAGACTGCAAGCCAAAACTGCTACTCTTGGTAATTTCTGTTTAATAAAGCAAAGAGTAGTCAATCAAGCAGAATGTAACAAATGCAAAAGTTTGGGGGTCTAAAAGAAGAGATCTTGAGTGGTCCAAGTCATTTCAAGACAGTTTTAATCTTCATTTTCCTGCACTGGCAAACATTTTTGCTAATGTGCTGTTCTTTTTATTAGTATATATCCAAGTTTCACCCCTCAAGGTTTGTCTGTCTGTGTTTTTAACAGACCTGTTGTTTGGGGAGTGCCCAGTAGGCCTCTAATAGGTGCTGAAGGCAGATCTCGTTTCCAAAGAGAGTCTCCCATTTAAACTTTGATGTTATGTCCAAGTAAGGATCTATGTACAGTCAGAATCATACCTTGACAGGATGGAAATACATCCATCATAAAATCTAAAAGTTTTGTCTCATTGCAAAACCTTAAGGTCTTTAGTGAACAATGATTAATTTTATAAAATAAATACTGTAATTATTTTTGTAAGCAGCACAGTTAGTTTGCTTTGCATGTTTTACTTTGAAACAGTATTGATGGTTTAATAGGTTTAAAGTATATAACAAATTTTGGACAACTATTTTGGACTTTTATTCATTTTTTAATACAACTGGCCTTTAAGAGTTTATTTATAAATGTCATAGAATGTTTCTTCAGTGAGTGTTTAAGAATCTGAGCATGTTCTTAATAATGTCATACCAAGGGTCAAGTTGGAACCTGGTGGCTCCTTATCATAGGCATAGTGTCCCCTGTCATCACAAAATATGGCATGACAGGCTGGGGATGACTTGGTTTGCTTTGCCAAAAGTAATGGGGAAAAAATTTCATTAGCCATCCTGAGTCTTCTTGTTATCTCCAGCTACCCTTTGTAGACAGGACAACTCTCTGTGTTGGCTCATTTGTTTGTCTTTTTTCTTTGAGAAACAAGTGAGGCAGCTAGCTAGGAAGGAAGGAGAAAGGGAAAAAGAGAGAGATAGAGAAAGAGGGAAACAGCTGGGTGCTGCAGGGAAGGGATATTGAATTCAGGCTTTGATTAACCTTAGAAAAAGCCTCATCAGAGGAGCATGAGTTTCAGTTCTGTTTTTCAACAGAGCCTTTTGGAGAAGAACATTACTACGTGGTTAAGCACTTCAGGGCCCTTCTGGTAGCTCTAGAGAGTTCACAAGTAAACGAGAGCCAACTAGAATGTAATATCCTAGACCAAAAACAAGAGAAGATAGACCAATCCCCTAGACAGATTCCCTGCATCCATTAGATTCTATGGAATATTCTCAAATAAAAACTGAATAGCACTAGACTCTCCAATCAGGTAGTTCATGCATGGACTATTTTCTAGGATAATGGAAAGACAATAAGAATAATGTACTAATCTGGGTTTCTGTCTTGCCCAACTTCAACTTCATCTTATTAGTGAACAGACAGAGATTTTTAAAATATCTGGGCTGTTAGTTTCCTTTGAGATCAAAGTCTAATGTTTGCATTTTATCATGAGGAATACACAGATTCCAAGTAGAAGAGAGCATTTCTCCTCCATATAAACACCCGCTCAAGTACTGTTATTCAAGTACCATGAGTAATTTTTGTGCCTTTAACAGGTAAAACAGCCTTCTACATAAAAGCTATTTCAAATTGAATGGATAACATAAAGTTTATTTAGACAATGCATGTGAGTGATGAAGAATGCTGGCTCGGGTCAAATCAGATAGCCTTGGCTCCTAACCTTTCATACCTCATACAAGCTGTGTGATACAGAGCAGGTCACCTAACCTCTCTGAGAATGTTTCCTTATCCATAGAAAAAGAGGATCAATGAGTGTGTCCTTCATAGTATTGGTATGAGGATTCATAAGATGATAATCTAAAGAGTTAACATAGCAACTCATTTATTTATCACAATAAGAACTCAATAAGGTCGATTATGCTTACAATTATTATCTGAAAAGTTTCTCACAGAGAGAGGATTGGGATAGTGTATGGAATTCTAGAGGGAGAGTCAAAATTCAGTTCCATTTCAGGTTTTCAGTGAGGTAGGTCAACCAGCTTTGTAATATATACCGTATGCCAAGCATTGTGCTAGACATTTTTCTAAGCCATTAATATTTATGTTTCCACAATTAATTTGCTCCTAACATAAAAATCGTGTAGGGATGATAATTCAGAAAGTTAAGATGTAAACACCTGGGAGAGAGGATAACAGAGTTAAGCACAGGACATCATTTCTTGAAGAACCGACGAACTGAACAAATGGAAGACAGTGTATAGTTGCACTCATTCACTTATGCAGTAGGCATTTATTGAGCACCAGCAACACACGTTCTTCCCCATGCTGCACAAATAAACCCCCATCTCTCCCTCCCTCACCCTGCTTTACTTTTTCTACTTAGCACTTATCACCACTGCATACATAGTTTTGTTTTGTAACTATGTGTCTGCCCTCACAAGACTGAAAGTTCCATGCAAGCCCTGCTTCATTTGTTGTTTCCTGGCACATAGTAAATATGCAATAAGTACTTATTTTTTTTTCCTTATTGGAGTGTAGCTGACATATAATAGTATATTAGTTTCAGGTCTACAACATAATGATTCAACATTTATATAAATTACTGGGTGATCACCACAATAAGTCTAGCTACCATTTATCTCCATACTCAGTTGTTAGAATGTTATTGACAGCATTCCCTATGCTGTACATTATATCCCCATTATTTATTTATTTTATAACTGGAAGTTTGTACTTTTTAATCCCTCTCATCTATTTCACCCATCCTCCTGCCTCTGTCCCCTCTGGCAATCACTAGATTGTTCTCTGTATCTATGAGTCTGTTTCTGTTTTATTTTGTTTGTTCATCTGTTTTGTTTTTCAGATTCCACATATAAGTGAAATCATATGGTGTTTGTCTTTCTCTGTCTGACTTATTTTACTTAGCATTTTATTTAGCTTTACTTATTTTACTTCCATCCCATTTGGTTGCAAATGGTACGATCTCATTCTTTTTTATGACTGAGTAATATTCCATTGTTATATATACCATATCTTCTTTATCCATTCATCTATTGATGGGACACTTATGTTTCTAACATATCTCGGCTATTGTACATAATGCTGCAGTGAACACAGGGCTACATTATATCTTTTCAAATTAGTGTTTTCATTTTCTTTGAATAAACACCCAGAAGTGGAATTGGTGAACTGTACGGTAGTTCTATTTTTAATTTTTTGAGGAAACTCCACACTGTTTCCCATAGTGGTTGCAACAGTTTTCATTCCCACCAACAGTACTTGCAGATTCCCCTTTCTCTACTTCCTTTCCAATACTTGCTATTTCTTATTTTTTTGATAATACTCATTTTGACACATGTGAGGTGAGATAGCTCATTGTAGTTTTGATTTGCATTTCCCTGGTGATTAGTATTGAGGAGCTTTTTTGCATGTCTCTTGGGCCATCTGTATATCTTCTTTGGAGCAATGTCTATTCAAGTCCTCTGCCCACTTTTTTTAATTGGATGTTTGTGGGTTTATTTTTTTTTTATATTGAGTTGTATGAGTTCTTTATGTATTTTGGATATTAACCCCTTATGAGATATATCATTTGCAAATGTTTTCTCCCATTTGGTCTGTTGCCTTTTCATTTCTTTGATGGTTTCCTTCACTGCAAAAGCTCTTTAGTTTGCTATAGTCCTATTTGTTTATTTTTGCTTTTGTTGTCCTTTTCTGAAGAGGCAGAGCCAAAATATATATATATATATTGCTGAGACTGACGTCAAAGATTTTACTGCCTTTGTTTTCTTCTAGGAGTTTTATGGCTTCCATTTCACATTTAAGCCTTTAATCCATTTTGAGTTTGTGTGTGTGGTATAAGATAGTGGTCCAGTTTCATTCTTTTGCCATGTGGCTGTCCAATTTTCCCAACACCATTTATTGAGGAGACTTTTTCCCTTTGTATATTCTTGCCTCTTTAGTCATAGATTAATTGACCATAGATGTGTGGGTTTATTTCTGGGCTCTCTATTCTGTTCCATTGATCTATGCTGTTTTTGTGCCAGTACCATACTGTTTTGATTACTACAGCTTTGTGGTGTATTTGAAATCAAAGAGTGTGATACCTCCAGCTTTGTTCTTTTTTTCTCCAAATTTCTTTGGTTATGTGGGGTCTTCTGTGATTCCATATAAATTTTGGCATTTTAATAAATATTCCTTGAATAAGTGAAGGAATGAATGAATGAAAATAAGCTTGCTCTTTACCACAGAAGAGCTCAAGAATGAACTGACTTAAGAAGAGGGCAGGATCTCAGACGGCATGATCCTGGGAGGCCAAGGTTGAGAGGGAGCTGCTCTGCATCTTGGTTGCATCAAATAAACAAGCATCAGGGTATAATATGCACATTTAAGCAAGTAGGTCAGTATTATATAGCCCTCTTTTTGTGACAGCTCAGGGTGTCTTTATCTTAATAAACATGCTGTAATCCCACCAAAGGTCCACAAAAAAATTACCAAAAAATACCATACAGTAATGTACATATGTATGATCCACATGGCTTGTGGGGAAGAGACAAGGTTACAGATAATGCTATATTAAAGTAACAATATACTGTTTGGCAGTATGGTTTGATAATGGCAAAGCTGTTGTCTTTTAATGTTGTGTGTGTGTGTACATGCACATGTGTGTTCAAATGAAATCTTGAGCTGAACCTTTTCTTGGTCAACATTAATACTGTTGTCACCTTGATTGTTAAGGTTAGGTGATCTGGAACAGCAAATGGAATTTATCTTGAATGCTATAACTTTTCAACAGTTTTGCTGATGCCCATACTCACATTTCATTCAAGCTCAGGTATTGATTGTACTATTAATTCTAAACTAGTGGTGTTAATTCAGTACTTAATTATAGCTCACAAGCTTTCCCTGAAGCTAGAAAGAAAACACTTTCTTGTATATTGTGGAAGAAAAATTATTTTTCTTTACGTTAAAATCTAAAATGAATTTGCTCATCTCTATCAGTTTTCTTTATAAGTATTTTCTTTCACCAAATAACAAATATGTTACCAAATTTTATGCATAATTACAAAATAAAGCAAAGATTTCTTAATTTTCTGGTGGATTAATTAAGGAGGTGTGCAAACTTCCTTGCTTCTAGGAAAAAATGTATACTTATATTTATACCTTTGACCTTCTTATATATTAAACAAGTTATATGGGTTCATTTTAGAAAACATAGAAAGTAAAGTAATAAAATTCCAAGGAAGAGATACGTAATAAATGCCACCCACAATTCCGTTGTCTAAGACATAGCATTTTGACATTCACATTCAAAAGCTTGAAAAGGTGTATTTTTTGAAATTATGTCTCTAAGTTTTTTGCCATGTAGTTATCATCAGAATTATTTAAAATATACTCTGTGCAAATGCTTTTAATTTACATTTGGAGAAGTACTGAAATCATTTTAATATTTAGGTAAGGTAAAAAAATTTTCAGGTAGTGATATCCCTACACCTAATTTAGCTCAACATGTTTGTATTTTAGTTAGTTGGGTTGTTTTTTGTTTTGTTTTGGTTTTGTTTTTGCAGCAGAATTTATCTGTAATGTCCTTCCAGGTCTGAATGGACAGGGCCCTGTGTACTGATCAACACCATCCTAAGAAGTGCAGCCCATATGAAGCGTTAGCTGTGTAGGATATAGTAAGGTGTTGCAACAAAGCACCTCCTTGGGCCTTCCAGCTCTAGTGATTTATGATTATATTACACTGCTTCCCACCTAAAAGGAACCCACAGCTCATTTTGGAGACAGTGTTCTAAACCAACCCTATAGGTGGGGTTTGTTCTTTGACAGGGATTGCAGTAATGATAATGACACACTCCTCTCCCCCCAAGCCATCATTTATTGAGCACATACATAGTGCCAATCATTGTTCTAAGTTCTGGTAGTAGAGGCAGAACCTGATATTGGAGCTTTAGCTTTAGCCTGTTTATTATGCCAGGGGTCCTGGAAGATGAGAGAAGAACCTGCAAGACAACAATTTCAGGACTTTTGTGAGCATCCCATACTGCTTCTAAGATGTCCAGATGTTTCTGCAAATGCAGGCATGCCGAGCATCAGTGGAGAAAGACCTGGCATTGCAGAGAAGGTTTATTGAGACAACTACTAGGTTCCAGCATGGGAAAAGCTCAAAGTCAACCAGCAGAAAAAAGAAATCTCATGAAATTGGCTTATTCCTTAGAAACAAGTGTGTGATGAGACCTGCTTATTATCTGCCATGGTTGCTAGCTCCCTAAGCCCTATCCACCCCCAGCAATGTCCAGTCAGGCTTCAGGGTGCACTGACAATAAAAGTGTATTTTTTATGTGTGTAATGCCTATCAGTCCTTAATTTTTTTCTTTATATCTGAGAGATTAATGTATTGCTTGCATTCTGAATCTATAATTAAGCATCAGGTCTTAGTGCTACGTACATTCGCACTCTACATGTTATTTACCTTGCATAACATTTCTCTGTGTATATAAGCACACCTTCTCCATGGTGGCATCTTGAGTGAGACTCATGAAAAACAACCATGTAATTGTATGGATAAGAGTCTAGTGTGCAATAAATAAGGTTTCCCAGTGTATTAAAAGATTTAAAAAATTAAAAAATTTATACCTATAACCAATTGTATTTTGAACAAGTATAGCTCATAGAACATAATCAAAACACTTTAATTTTTTATTCCTTTAAAATTTGCCTACTAGACATAGTCTTTCTACGACCCTGGAAAGCAAATGGACAGGGGCTGTTGTTTTTCTGGTCAGTTTCAGTCGATAGAAAGTCCTACAATCTTTTAAAATCACAGATAATCTCATTTTAGGAATTAGGCTGTCTAGTCCCAGAGGATGATCACGACTCTGAAGTTGATTTAATGTTGGCTTTTCTCCCACCCACAGTGAAGCCTAGCCTTTGCTGTGTGTGTGTGTGTGTGTGTGTGTGTGTGTGTGTGTGTGTGTGTAGGGGTGTTCTTATCTTTTTCTCACCCACCACTTCCTCTGTGGTTGGAGCTTTGGAAAATGGAAGGGCAAAAGAGGATATAGAAATTGATTTCACTTGAACTGATACTGTTTCAAAATGGTTTCAGGCTCTCTTCTCTTATGGACTGTTTCTCTTTTTTCCACAAGAGAAGAGAGTTCAAAGCTGACTCTTGCCTTGGACAAGAGTGGACATTTTTGAGTTTTCTTCAGAGGCTCTTCTGTGGCCCCTGGAACTGTACTCTCATGAACCACCCCATCACTCCACTAGTGGTTGTCTGGGAGGACCCTCCATGTGGACCCTCACAGTTGGAGTCCCATTGCTCCTTCCAGATGGTGCTCCTGGGTATAAGTAAAAACAACCTTGGCCAACCCTTGGCCAACTTTTCCTCTCATGTGACTTAAACTTGAGTGTAAACTCACATGTTCTTTGATCTGCTGTTAGAGGGAAAGCTATTACAGAAGGAACTCTCTCCCCTGTTCCAGAAAAGCAGCTCGCCAGGCTTTGCTTCCCTCCAAATTTCCTTGGTGGGAGTCAGACTCAAGTGCATTGCCTCTAGAGTTCTGGGAGACTGATATAAAGCTTTCCCAGTGGTTATGTTAAAGCCCTTGATGAGCTTCAATGGAGAGGAAAGGCACTCCTGCATGCCTTCTCCTTGGGGAGGGTTAAGGAACAGGTGTGACATGCCATCCTCTGAAGCCTGTTTTCCAAAATCAGCTAAACAAAAGCCCCCTTTTCTCCACCTTCAGATATTTTATATCCTACCTTTTGTTTTAACATCCTTGGGTGAAGACCTAAGGGTCATAAAACTGGTTCTCAGGACGCACACTGAGCACTTATATTTTAATCTGGAATTCCTCTTTGGTTTGTAGCATCTATTCTATCTTTGGCCTTAGTGAAAAGATTAACATTAACATTCTTCTACTTAAGATCATCTCATGATCTCATTCAATCCTAGTAACAGTCATCGAAGGTAGCTAACATTTTTCTGATGTGAAGATTAAAACTTAGAAAAGTAACTGGCTCAAGGTCACACATCTGGTAAGTGGCAGAGCCAGGATCTGAGCCAAAGTCTTTCTTACTCCAATACCTAAGCTCTTAGTCATCAACTTCATATTTACTAACACACTTACCATTATTAACCTAACAGTTCTAACACTTCTATAAAGAAAATTCAAAACTAGCCCTCAGTACTAAGGAATTGCTTGAACTATATATTGAATTTCCATACCTTGAATTTTCTTATAAAATGCACAGCTTAAATTTAACTTGTCTTCAAGGCATTGCTGCTTAAACCCATTATATTAACATTTTTGGGAGGAAAAAGTATACTTAATATGTATGTGCTCAGTAAGACACTTGTATTAACGGAAATATGTAAGTCAGTCACATCAATTAATCAAGAATTCTGGCTCCCTTTAATGAGAATGTTATTTTCCAATAGAAGAGTGAACATGTTTTATGAGCAGAATCTTAAAATCAATCAGCAGCTGTTGGAAACAATTCCTGTATAATATTTTAAATAGCAAAATCTGAAATTCTGTCACAGCTTGAATGCATTCTTGGTCACAACACACACCCCTTACAAAAGTAAGAGAATTGTGGGAATATCCTCCTCAGTGTAACATTTCCCACCTTTGAGGACCTCAATTCTAAATTTGTGTCATTACCATCTCAGTTAAGGGAAATTAAATTCTCAGTGCTATTTGTTAGTGAATTCTTTCTTCTTAATTTCTTCCTGTCTCTAGAAAAAAGAACTTGAATGTCTTGGTCTAAAAATGACAAAACAAAAAGTTATATCCTTCTTTATTTATAGTCCTGATTTATAATACTGCAAGAGCAGAGTTACAGCAAGGCCAGAACAAGGCACACAAAAAAACTTAGTGATAATCATATGCTTCAGCTCCATAATTAATTTCATTAGGAGATGTTTTGACAGTAAAGTGGGAAGTATTTTCATTCTGAAAGATCAGGCAATACTTAAACATAAGAAATTGAAATTAAATACAGCATCCAAAGTTTCCATTACAATAATATTTCTGAAATATTCTGGCTTTTTTTCTCTAAATTTATGTTCTTTAGTGCAGATTACTGGGCCTGACATCAAATAGATAGTCAGTTAATACCTTACCTAAAAAGACAAAGGCTCATCCCTGTAGTAAGAGAGATAAATGAACCCTTAGACAGTCTTAAAATTCACTTATCTCATGCAATAATAGTGACTAGGGACACCACAAATCTCTCCCTATCAGGTGCAGTGTCTCCTAGTAAACTTCTCTCTTCCCTTGGGAACTCACTTGGGAAATAGTAATACTCAATATTGAGTATGTGTGAAGTATTGACCTTAAATTTCCTAAATTGCTGGGCGCCTGGGTGGCTCAGTTGGTTGGGCGACTGCCTTCGGCTCAGGTCATGATCCTGGAGTCCCGGGATCGAGTGCCACGTCGGGCTCCCTGCTCAGCGGGGAGTCTGCTTCTCCCTCTGACCCTCTTCCCTCTCATGCTCTCTGTCTCTCATTCTCCCTCTCTCGAATAAAAAAAAAATTTCCTAAATTGCTACCAGTTACCTGAGTATTTCCAGTATTTTAACATTGAAACAATATAAGATTCACATAAAATATATGTGAAAGATACCTATAAATACTCAACATCAGAAATCTTTAAAATCCAGGGTTTTGATAAATGAACTCTAAAATACCCCTTTGTAGCTAATATTTTATAAAAGAAGTAGATTAATCTTCCTTAGAATGTTCTTGGCAATGATTGAAATAAAATTTACTTTTAATTAATCAGGAAATTAAATGAACTAGAAAACCCAACTCTTTTTCTTCTCAGATTATTTTATTTTTTATTATTATTATTTTTAATTTGAGTATAGTTGACACTCAATGTTACGTTAGTTTCAACTTAGTGATTTGACAAGTTTGTACATTATTGTATGTTCACCAGAAGTATAGCTGCTATCTGTCCCATTACATCTATATTACATTATCATTGACTCTATTCCTTATGCTCAGCTTTTTATTCCCATGACTTACTCATTGTATAACTGGAGTCCTGTATTTCCCTTCCCCTTCTCCCATTTTGCCCAAACTCCATGGCCTCCCCTCTGGCAACCACCAGTTTGTTCTCTGTATTTATAGTTCTGATTCTGCTTTTTGTTTATTTTTTTTTTTAGATCCCATTTATGAGTGGAGATACAGATATATGCCACATCTTCCTTATCCATTCGTCTGTTGATGGATAATTAGGTTGCTTGCATGTCTTGGCTATTGTAAATAATGCTGCAGTAAACATGGGGGGCACATACATCTTTTCGAGTTAGTGTTTTCATTTTCCGTGGGTATATACCCAATAGTGGAATTATTGGATCATATGGTATTTCTATTTTTAATTTTTTGGGAAACTGCCATATTGTGGCAGTGGAGGTGTTTTCCACATTTTCATTAACAGTGCACAAGGGTTCCTTTTTTTCCACATCCTCACCAATATTTGTTGTTTCCTGTCTTCTTGATTTTAGCCAGTCTGACAGGTATGAGGTGATACCTCATTGTGGTTTTGGTTTGCATTTCCCTGATGATTACTGATGTTAAGCATCTTCATGTGTCTGTTGATAATCTGTATGTCTTCTTTGGAAAAATGTCTATTCAGGTCTTCTGCCCATTTTTTAATTGGATTGTTTGGGGTTTTTTTGGTGTTGAGTTGTATAATTTCTTTATGTATTTTGGATATAAACCCATTATCAGATATATCATTTACAGATATCTGCTCCCATTCAGTGGGTTATCTTTTGTTTTCTTGGTTTGGTTTCCTTCACTGAGCAAAAACTTTTTATTTTGATGTATTCTGAATAGTTTATTTTTGCTTTTGTTTCTCTTGCCCTAGGAGACATAACGAGAAAAATATTGCCGAAAAACTCCGGCATATGCAGATCCACAAGAATGGCTGATGTCAGAGAAATTACTGCCCTGCGTTCTTTTCTAGGATTTTTATGCTTTCAGGTCTCACATTTCAGGTCTTTTATCCATTTTGAGTTGATTTTTGTGTCTGGTGTTAGAAAGCAGTCGAGTTTCATTCTTTTACATGTAGCTGTCCAGTTTTCCCTGCACAATTTATTAAAAACACTGTCTTTTCGCTATTGTATATTCTTGCCTCTTTTGTCACAAATTAATTGACCATATAAATGTGGGTTTATTTCTGGGGTCTCTGTTCTGATCCATTGATCTGTGTGTCTTGAGAATTGTAGGTGAGAAACAGTTTACTATATTCCTTTCTTAAGCCAAGTTACAGAATGAGTGATGGGAAAGGGTCTTTGTTTATAGGAATTGCCTTGTTTAATCTGCCTAGAGGCTCAGAGAGGAGAATGACTTGCCCAGAGGGTAGTAAATTGGACTCCAAACTGAGACCAGAACTATCAACTCCCGACTTCTAAACCAGTGCTCATTCTAGTCCACTGTGCTGATTTCATTATTTCATGGAAGTGGTACTTAACTGATTTACTAATAGCAATGTTTGCTAGAAAGTACAACAGCTAAAAACATTTAGTACTATGACTAATAAATAGTTTTAAGATGACCAAAGATTGACTAAGGCTAATCATTAGGAAATATGAGAATTCAGTTGGTGGAAACATTTGGAAGATGATGCCTATAATAATAACATGCAACATTTGAAGTGGGCTTTATAATTTGAAAATCATTTTCATATTCTGAAAGTTGTTGATTTGAGTTTTGCACCAGGCACTTTTTTTTCAAACAAGGGAAATAAGACAGTTAAAGTAGTTTGGTCCAGGTGACATGGTTGACAGAGGCAGGACTCAAACTGAGGTCTGACAGGAGAGAAACACATTGAAACAGGGACACCTGAATAGCAAGGATCTTTCTGGGTGCTGATTCCGGCATATGCAGATCCACAAGAATCTATTTTCAGGGGATTTCCACTCTTACCCTCTGCGTGGAAGCTTGCAAAACTGGTAGAAAATCTGTCTGGAAGGAGGGAGTCAACTCTCTCTCGTAGTAGAACATTTCCTTCTCATATGAGACGTCTGCAAGGGCCCTCAGGGTGCCCCTTTACACCTCCTCCCTTTACACAGAGAATAAATCATGCTCTGTGTTCACACTCATTATATACAGAAAGCAGTTTATTAGCAGTTTGTTATGATCTGCATGTAGTTTGTAAATCTTGCCCCCAAATCAATTTCTGTTGTTCTTCTTGGAAAGCAATCTGTTTTGTCAATAACCTTACTTACAAAGATGCTGAAACAGCAGCGGCAAATGCAAGGATGGAAAGTTCTATCACGAATAAGCAGGAAAACAAAGGATGTCGGGGGCAACATGAAAAATACCAGCACAAAAACATAATAATTAGAAAAGCCAAAAATGAGGTAGTGCCGTAACAGCACAACTATAAAAACACACATTCTCCTTTGTTCCTTCCTCCTTTGCCAAATTTTGCCAAACATAGAGCCTGGCTTGGGCTAACACTGCCCATTTCAGGTTTTCTATGTCTGAACTGCTCTCACAACTAAAGTGAATGATGTTATCATGAATGAAGTTTTTTTTTCCTTTTTATACACATGCATTCACTAAACATCTCTTGGTGACAACTACCTGTCGACCATCGTGCTCATCAATGGGGATAAAATGGTTGATACTATCTCTCCCCTTAAGAACCTCAGAGTTTAATGGATTAAAAATATCCTCACCTAGACCGTGATTTAATTATGAGTAATGGTTTTTGTACAGGTAATCTCTGTCAATTTTAGATTCTATAAGTATCATAAAGATTTTTAATTTTAGGTATTTCCTTGTGGGTGCTGGGAGGACAGAAGAATTCTAATATAACACTGTAAGATCATATGGCAGGATGGTGGTGGGCATTCAGAACTTCCTACTGTGAAAAAGAAGTATCATAGCATGAGATTAAGAGCAAATTTAAAGGTCAGACAGATGTGGGCTAAAATCCTGATCTCATGAAAAAGTACCAGTTATATGACACTGGGAAAGCTGTTAAACCTCTGTAAGCCTATTTCCTGACTCAAACAATAGACCTTACAGTACTTACTGCAGCAGGTTTGTAAGAATTAGTGACATGACGCAGGTAAGAACTGCAGCACCTGAAAAGTGTTCCATATACATTTGTTATTATTGTAGTAATATCCCTCATTATTGTCTGAAGGATCACAATAAGCCCTCTTTTTTCCAGTATCCACTATCAAGGCAGATGGGGAGAAATTGCCATGTTTAAATTCCAGCACATTCCACTTCTTACAAGAGATGGAGCCATCTCTTTTTTCTGTTTTGATAATAGCAGCTGTGAATAGAACACTGGAGGCCCCCCAAACACATGGCAAAAGAGAAGAACATTAAGAAATATTTCAGCAAGGTGGGGGGAAGGCCCCCCCCCAAACAGCAACAATTCCAAATGAAGCTACTAATCTTTTTTATAGTTATGTTGGGTGTTATGGGGAATACATGGAGTCACATGAGCTGCTTTCTTAGATGCCACTTAATCAAAGTTTTATATAGAGTCAGTTATGGGCTGAGAATAATTCACTAAACACGGACTGGAAACCTGTGATGGTAGGAATTCGGAGATGTAAATGAGGAGTCTATATTAACCATCTTTCTTAGAACAGCTACTCAGGGACAGAGGAAGAGATCACCCCTGCAGAATAAAATTTTACTTGCAAAGCTCGGCAATATTTAGTTTTAAAAGCCCATGTGTTACATGTTACGAGATTTTCTGTAGTGACGCTTTGTATGCACAACGCACTGATCCTAATTGAAATGCTGAGTAGTTTGTTTCTCCAAGGTTCCAATTCTTGATACATCTTCTGCATATCAAATACCCAGAACAATGCTGCTGCCCTGGCAGATGTGCAAATAAATGTGCTCTGTCGCATTTCTGCTGCACTGCCGAGAACAGCTCATTTCAAAATCATCCTCAGCCCCAGATGGCTTGAAACAAAATAGTTTTGAAATCTAGGTGACCTATTTTTCCAAACTATTGTTGGGATTATCTTGGAAGAAAATAATCTAGATAAAAAGAAGAGGTGAGCATTGCTATGTTCTGTGGGACTCTGAACCGAGGCTTTTTCCTGGTGAACATAGCCATGAATTTAAGAGGCAGTGCAGAACCACTGCAGCATTCAGCCCATGATTGGAGGAGCTGTTGCTTTCACTCTGTGGAAACCTCATCCAGAATCCCTCCAAGGGGGCCCCCTTTGTTGTCAGGTTTCAGAAGTAGGAGACTATGTGTAATTGTCCAGCCCTAGATACTTGGAGAGCACTGGGAATAGTGACCCTAGGAGAGCAGGTTTAATCAGGTCTGTCCTGAGCAAAATGGAATCTTACCGTTGCTCTGCTCAGAAGCCTGGGTTGCCTTACACCCCCCAAGGATCTCTTTCATCTTAATGATTTCTTTTCCTAAAAATTCTAAGCAGGGTCTTTTATTGTCATACTAGATCTTCGTTGTCCTCATTGACCTCTCCCGCCTAGTCCATTCATGGAGTAAATGATTCTTGTTTCTCTCTTGCGTGGCCTCTGTACATCTGGCCTGGGACCTTACCCTCATTCCCTGGTCACTGACTGTTCCAGTCTAACAAATTTGCTACAATTCTTCTAGCCCTTCTGTCCGCTTGCGTTCTTGATGAATCTAAAATGGCCTGAAATCACTCAGTTAAAAAAAAAAAACACAATATGAGTGTATGGGTAGGAAATCATCCAACGTATGGTTCTGCCGAGACCATTTATTGAGCATTTTCTATGTGCCAGACACAGTGCCAAACACAATACCAAGCCCTTCACATACATTATTTTTATTTAGTTTTTGCAACTGTATTTTCAGGTTATTATTATTCCTATTTCACAAATGGGATAGTGAGGCTTAGAGAACATATACAACTTCTGCAGTCTTGCAGATAATGAAATGGCCAAGCCCATTTCAAGCCAGGCACAGCTGACCTTGAAGTCTGCTTCCCTAACCACCACACTCCATTGCTTCCTCTTTAAAGACAAAATCTTGCATTTGGTCTGCTGGGAAAAGTTTTCAGGGAATAAATATTTCACAGAACAAAGCTTTTTATTTGACAGCATCTAACCTTGCCTTGGCCTTTTGAAATGGTAACACTTTAGAGATATCAGGCTTGGCAATTTTTCTGTCCTTTATTTTCCCCACTCTACCTAGGTTTTATTGATGATGCTGGAGCATCTTTGTCCAGTTTCCAGAGTGCTGGCTCAAGTGGCTTCATTTTATTCTCTTGAAAGTGAGTGGGTGAATTAGGCAAGGATGGAATTAAGACTTTATAGATGGCAAAACCAACATGGAGGGGTTAAATGTGTTGGACAAGGTCCTGCATCTGTGCCTAAAATTGATGTTGGCCAATTCTTAATTCAGGGACATCCTGACTTATTATGTGGGAGTGCAATATCTATCTATCTGTCTGTCTATCTATCTATCTATCTATCATCCATCCATCCATCCATCTGGAGAGTGATTAAAAAGGAAAAGAAAACTACTGATCCAACTCTTTTAAAAATCAGTTCAAAGTGCCCCAACTCTGGAAGACTTATTACAGAAGGATGGGTATGGAAAGATATTCCCCTTGTATCACCATCCCATATAATGGATGTGAGTTTGAGTTTGGGCTGAGCCCCTTACTATCCTAGTTAGCTCAAGCGATTTAGTAAATCACTCTAAACCTCAATTTCTTCTCATTACATTAAAATGATAATAGTTCTTACCTGATAGATTTTTTAAATTCAAAGCCTATAAAGCACTTAGTCCAATGCTTGGCACACAATAAGTGCATGATACATTGATGTTTTTGTTTTTCTTTCTTTCTTTTTTTTGTTCTTGTTATTGAAAAGCAAGAAATAAAAACATATTGGTGTAGAACACTTTGTCTCATTATATGAAGCTGCAGGTGTGATAACAAGTAAGAGGAAGGTGACATAAATAATGGTATTAGAAAATGTATGTTTGGCATGTTTACCTGAGCCTTCATTTATGAGCATGCGCCACATTAGCTGGTAAAAGAAAACTGCCTTGTGTTGTAAGTTCTCTAGAATAAAAAACTGAGTTAAGGTCAAGTGCCATGTATCCTCAGGACATATTTCAGTGCTTGGTAATAGTGAGGGTTCAAAAAAAGGGCAGAATTATGCATAAAGGAATAGTTTATTTAATTAACTTCTCATTTGTTTTTTTTTTTTTGTTTTTTTTTTTGTAACCCTATTATCTTGCAGTGTGCCTGCCACAAAATAAGTCCTCAATTAGGTATCTGGTGAAGTGAATTGTTCTTTGTGACAAATAGCATTTTCTAGACATTGAATTGCATTTGATTAAAACTCCTTTGGAGGTGTGAAAAGGCCTGCCCACAGGTAGTGGGAAATTATAAGATCATTTACCACAGTATCTCCCAGATACCTTATGTGTCTCTTTTTTCAGGTTTTGGTCCATTCGTTGTATTTGTTTTAAAGAGTTGCTGTGTTTGGGATTATTATCCCCAGGCTACTATGAAGAGACAACTATGTAGTGACAGCTAATAGATACAACAGAATGAGTACTTTTTAAGCCAGGTGCTGTTCTTTCCTGTAATGTTTAATGATGTAATGATGGCTTATACAGACTGCATAATGAATGAGACATAGGCAGAGCTATAATTACTAAAAATAACTGTCAAAAGGCATAGAAGAGTAAGAGAGAATCATCATGTGAATATTAAGGAGGGATATTAACTTTTTACTATATTTGGATCAGTGATTACCTGTTTTTAAAAATTGTCTGTGACTGAACACCCAGCAGTGAGAGAAGAGTTCTTTTTTTGAAAACAGTGACCACACCTCATCCCATGGCATTGCCCGCAATTAATGTTAATAACCCAAATGGGGCACTGTAATAGAATGTCCCACTTAGAATGTACAAAGTCGTTGTACTAAAATCTTCCCCTACCCCATTTGGATAACAATTAATTTAATTGCAAAACGTTTATTTTTGTTGTTCTACACGGTCTCCATATTTTAGTTAACATATGTGGGAGGCTTGTGAATTTGTTGACTCTAATTAATTTCATTCTCTAAAGATGAAATCATCTCTCATAGTGCTGAAATGGAACTCTTTTGTTTTCTAAAAGATTTATGTAAGCCAGAGAGTGGGTATTAAATCACTGTATCTTATGCTAGTTTATAAAATGTTTGGCTAGCATGCGAAATACCATGTAAATCAACATGTTTACAAAATACACATATATCTGGGTTTTGTTGTGTCTGATTACGTGGTACATATGATAGTGCTTTTCTCTAGGTTTAATATTAAATTGAGAGTAACAAGGCCTAAAAGGCCAAGTAGCTTAGAAAGTCCAACCCTACTGAAATGCAAAAGTTATGGATTAAATTGCAAAATTTCCGCTATTAAATAAAATGGAATTCCCACTATTTCCTTTATATTCAACACCATACTAATAATTTGTGGCTGCATTTTTCAAACTGCAAAATGTAATTAATGACACATTGTTTTTCCTGTCCCAGAAGTGCTTTGCTCCTGCTGTGTAACTGTAAGCATCATGAAAGGAGCGTCTCTCCTGCAGTACAACATGAAAGGGGCTGCAGGCCGAGAGAAAGATGGGAAGGAAAAGGAACTGTAGCGATTTTCTACCTTTAATTTTTTAAAAGCAGACGATTCTTTGAGAACATTAGGTATTGCGGTATCAAGAGAACAGCAAATTAGTTTTCTTTTATCCATCAGAACACCAAGCTTGACATCTTTAACATCAGATGAGTTAGTTTCTTCATTTTGCTGTCAAAAACTGACCTCTGGGCCCCGGAGCTGAAATATGTAATGCAAAGAAGAGTTTGGGCATAAAGAGGAACAATAGCTTTATTGCTTGGCGGGGCCAAGGAAGCTGCAGCAGGCTCAGGCTTTCAAAACCTGCAAGTCTCCCCGCTCCCCCTGGAAGGGGCTGGGGGCTTTAGAGGGAAGTACAGGATCCAGCCGGTTTTGACAGGAATTGTGTATGTGCTGTCAGCCTGGGCTGTCCTGTGTTTGGGGTGGTACCGGTTCCTGGAACAAAAGGCTAAGAATGGGGGAGGGGAGGTTTGCAGAAGAGAGGAGAAAGGATACTTAGTTTAAAATTGAGCTTGGGGGCGCCTGGGTGGCTCAGTCCTTAAGCGTCTGCCTTCAGCTCAGGTCATGGTCCCAGGGTCCTGGGATGGAGCCCCACATTGGGCTCCCTGCTGGGGGCGGGGAGGGGAGCCTGCTTCTCCCTCTCCCGCTCCCCCTGCTTGTGTTCCCTCTCTCACTGTCTCTGTCTCTCTCTCTCTGTCAAATAAATAAATAAATAATCTTTAAAAAAAACAATAAAAAATAAATAAAATCAAGCTTGGCTGAAGCATTAGTGCAGGTCATTTGATTCTTGTTCAACTTCTTGCTTTTAAGAGGTTTCACTTGCACTTCTGATGTAAACCAAATATGGTCACCATCCTTCCATGAGTAACATTGCCCCGTGTTATCCTTTTGTTGGCTGTACTTCGCTGGGGCTGGTCTTGTACTTTAAAAGTCTCAGGTCAAATACCCTTTATTCTATAGGAAAAAAAGAAATAAGAAATTTCAGTTTATGATATTCTGGAGGCTGCTGGTGCGAATTCTCAAAGATTTAGGAATTTGGGGAAATCATGAAGAGGAATTTTCAGGAAACAGCCACTCCTTACACAAGGAACCTCCCATGTGCAAAATGCATAATCAAAAACAAAGAAAAAATTAAAGGGATAGAGCTGGGAGAGAGAAGTGAAGAGTAAGCAGGGGTAGGGAAAGGAAGAAGGGAATAACTAAAAAGAGCAAGGACAAAGACCTGAAATCTGATAGCAGTTTATAACAGCATCCCTGAAAAAGTGCACAGGTATTTATAAAACCACAAGGGTGAGAATTGCAACCAGAAGCAAAATACTTGGATTAGTCATTTGCAGCAAAGTTGGGTAGAGTGCAAAGAGCAATAAGTTGATCTTTAAAATGTTACAGATGTGGAGGACCCTTTAGAAATCATTCAGTTCACTGGTTTTAAAATGTTGTACCTTCAAATACTTTCTGTATTATAAACTATTTATAAATACCCAGGATGACGAGGACTGATACCTGTTGACATGTAGTATAGTGTTCCATAATTGATCTTTTTATTTATTTTTATTTTATCATGTTATGTTAATCACCATACATTACATCATTAGTTTTTGGTGTAGTGTTCCATGATTCATTGTTTGTGCGTAATACCCAGTGCTCCATTCAATACGTGCCCTCTTTAATACCCATCACCAGGCTAACCCATACCCCCACCCTTCTCCCCTCCAGAACCCTCAGTGTGTTTTCTCAGAGTCCATAGTCTCTCATGGTGATTTTAAATACTTGTTTCTAAGGTGAAACCTTCCTGAGAGGTCCTCGTCCTGGGAAGAATAAGGAAGGTAACACCCATTCCCTCCTATACCCAAGTATGGAAGAAATAGGATTGAAAAACAATAATGTCATTAGATGGCTTGCAGGGGCTATCTTTTTTTTTTTTTTAAGATTTTATTTTTTTAAGTAATTTCTATACCCAGCATGGGCTTGAACTCATGACCCCGAGATCAAGAGTTGCAATCTCCACCAACTGAGCCAGTCAGGCACCCCTTGAAATGGCCATCTTTTACTCAGGGAGGAGTGTTTAAAAAAACAAAAAACTCCCACTATGATTATGGATTTTTCCACTTTAATTTATAATTTGGTCAGCTTGCTTTATGTTCTTTGAGGCTGTGTTAGGAGATACACACACATTTAGAATTTTTATATCTTTCTGGGGAAATTGAATTTTATCATTATGAATTTAATCTATTTATTCCTGTAAAATTTGTTTTTGTTATTAATGCAGCCAACACTTTTTTCAATTATGTTTTTATGTTCATATAATATATAACATAAATATGCATTTATATATTTTTAACTATTTTATGTCTTTGTACTATAGATAGAGCTCTTTAAAGAGCATGTAATTTTGGATTTTTTGCTTGTTTTTTTCCCAGTGTGCCAATTTTATCTTTTAACTGATGTATTTAATTTAAATTAAAGTAATTTGATGAAATAGAATGTAATTACTGATATTTGAATTTATATCTACTACTTCATTATATATTTTCTGTTTGCCCCAAGAGTTCTATATTAGTTTATTTTCTTCTCCTTCCTTAATTTCTTTGGGATTAATAGGAATTTTTATTATTATTCTTTTTAAAGATTTATTTATTGGGCACCTGGGTGCCTCAGTAGGTTAAGCATCTGCCTACAGCTCAAGTCATGATCCCAGGTCCTGGGATCAAGTCCTGCATTGGGCTCCCTGCTCAGCGGGGAGTCTGCTTCTCCCTCTCCCCGCACCCACCCGCTCATGCTCTCTCACATTCTCTCAAATAAATAAATAAAATCTTTAAAAAATTTAAAAAATAGATTTATTTATTTATTTGAGAGAGAGAGAGAGAGAGCATGAGTGGGGAGAGTGGAGAGGGGCAGGACCAAGAGGTAGACCAGCGGACTCCCCACCGAGTTGGGGGAACCCCAACATGGGGCTCCATTCCAGGACCCTGAGATCCTGACCTCACCCAAAATCAAGAGTTGGATTCAACTGACTGAGTTACCCAGGCACCCCAATACGAAATTTTTAAAATCATTTAATTTCTTCTCTCTGTTAACTTAGCAGTTACAAACTATTCTATTTTTTTAGTGCTAACCTAGTCATTGTAACATAGTCTTGGGTTATCAAAACTGACTTTAATCCATCTTCCTCCTAGTCCTTAAAACCATATTTACCCCTTTGGAATTCTAGAACTATGTGCTATTATTTTTGTGAATAATTATATGAAAAAATTTTTGGTCCATTCGTTGTATTTTTTTTTAAGAGTTGCTGTGTTTAGGATTATTATCCCTAGGCTACTATGAAAAGACAAACTATGTAGTGACAGCTAGTAGATACAACAGAATAGGGACTTTTTAAGCCATGTGTTGTTTTTTCCTGTAATGTGTAATGATGGCTCACACAGACTACATAAATATTCCCAAGAAATATTCAAATTTTAAAGTAGTCTGTGTTCATTTAGAATTGCCCAGATTTTTGTCACTTTCCTGTTCCTTATTTCTCCCTTGTATCATTTTTCTTTCTGCTTGAAGAATACTCTTCAGAATTGTCTTTAATATCCATCTGAAATGTCTTTATTTTACCTTCATCTTAAAGGATATTTTCAGTAGATACAGGATTCTTATTTGACAGTTACTTTCTTTTGACAGACTGAAAGTATCATTCCAGGGTCTTCTGCCCCTCATGTCTCTGTTGAGAAGTCAGCTATCAGTATAACTGCTCTTCTTCTGCAGGCTGACCATCTATTCTGCTCTGACAGCTCTTAAGATTTTTCTCTTTATCTTTGATTCTTGCTGGTACTTACTGGACTTCTTGAGTCTATGGATTGGTATGCTTTGTCAGTTCCAGGAAGAATTTAGCATTTATCTCTTTAAACACTGCCTCTGCCCCATTCTGTCTCTTGGATCCTTCTGTGGCTCCACTGAACATAGACCAGACTTTAATGCAGAATCCTCAATGTCTTCTCCTGCATCTTGCCACATTTTCCATTTCTTGATCTCTCTGTGGTTGACCTGTCTTTCATTCACTAATTCTTCTATTGCACTTAGACTGCCAGTGAGCTCATCTATTGATTTCTTAGTTTTGGTTGCTGTTCCTTCTCAGTTCTATAATTTCTCTTCTATGTCACTCTTTATATTTTAAGGTTGCCTTTCAAAACTTTCAAGCTCAATTTTTATCTCCTTGAATTAAGGTAACCATAGTTGTTTTATGGGACCTTTCTCGTGATTACAATACTTGAAGACTTTATGTTTCTGTTGTCTCTTGATTCTGCTGGTTTCTCACAAATGCTATCTTGTCTCCTCATGTCACCTTTGAATGTGTGCTGAGCATGGTATTTCAATAATCATTAGTAGAAATCATTTGAGCGTTCTGCAGCAATTTTCTTTTGCTTTTCCCAGTCTTCTGTGAGTAATAGCAATCTGGGATTACCTTAATCTAAGTTTGGAGTTTGAGATTTTCTGGGTCATGTAGATGACTCATAGCCAGGCTGGAGTCTTTATGAATATTCATTTACTTTTACTTCATCTTTTCTTTAAGTATGCAGCACTCTGAGGTCCCAGCCCAAAGCAAGGACAGTTTACCCAGATCCCAGCTTTTTCCTCTCTAGTCTCATTCGTCTATCAAAAACTCATTTCAGCTTCTTGGCCATCACTTCTGGATTAGCAAATACCATCAAACCAAAAGCCCTTGACTGCTCTGTGTTCTTGACTCTGGGTTCCTATTTCTCCCCACATCTCAGCCTAGGAATTCTTTACAAATCTTGTTTGTTCTTTAGTGCTTTTTTAAAAGTTGGATTTTTTTCCCAGACTTTTAAGTTGTCTTTATTGATTGAGGGTTAGTCAGAATTATCTGGTCTCCCATTAATAAATGAGAATCCTCAGTGTACTTAAACATTTACCGTTTTTCCTACTATTAATTTCTTTATAACTAAAGCAGGGATTACCTACTTCTTCAGACTGTTTCAAGTAAATTGATGCATGCAGAGCCCCGAGAATAGTATCTGGTACTTAGTGAATGTTCAATATAAATATAAATACTGTTTTTCCTAACATTATTGCTGTTTGTTAAAAATACCTCCTAAAAATGGGGTTCCTCGGTGCCTTAGTCGGTTAAGCGTCCAACTCTTGATTTCAGCTTAGGTCATGATCTCAGGGTCCTGAGATCGAGCCCCCCACCCCACCCCTTAGGCTCCACCCTGTAGGGAGTCTGCTTGAGATTCTCTCTCTCCCTCTCCCTCTGCCCCTCCCCCACTTGTGTGCTCTCTCTCCCTCTCATATAAATAAATCTTTAAAATGGTGAAAAAAAAATACCTCCTAAAAAATGGAACCTTGATATTAATGAAGGTTCACACTTGCAAAAAAGGCTTAGTTTGTGAACTATGAAAAAAGTTAAACAAACGTTAAGCAATTTTGTATTAGTATAATAGAGATATGCTAATTCTACCATCCTTAAAATGAAAACAAAGCTGAACCAGCTGCATTATATCACTCTTGGCTAGAAAGATTTTAAATATAAAATATCACAAATTTATACAACATATTATCAATATTCAGGATGGTGTGGTTTATTTTTGGAGATGGCCAGTTTTGATAGTTCCCTATACTCTCACTTTCCTGCCCTCCTTTTACACATATTTCTGAATTGCTAGCCATATTACTCAGAGAAACCCTGTCTACCTAGAACTACTTGGGTTTATGATCTCAGCCTAACAAAGAGTATTTATTCCAACATTCAGAATTCTCAAAAGAGTTACTGCTTAAGTTTTTACTTGAGAGAGAAAATGGGAAGTGTCTACATTTGAAGCTGAAATGTGTGCCCTTCCATTTTTGCTTTTAAACATTCATAGACATGGCCATTATTTTCATCAGAGTGGGAGGGGTGGGTGCTAGGTGCTGTGTGGTAATGGTGTCTAAATTAAGATGGATGGGGGAGCAACCGAGTGAAACATCTAATTCCTAGTTTTAAAATGTCTCCTCCCCCCTCCACTAACTGATATTGGCAAAGCAGTTTTTTGATGTGAGAAAGCCACACAAAGAAATATGCGTGAAGCCTTGTATAGGTATTATTAGTGAAAAGACTTTAAAATTTGTTTCCCATCCTGCATGTTCCTATTGCCTCAACAGTCATATGATTTCACAAGGGACTATATGCAAAACATGATCTTTTTCATACCAAAATTAAAATGAAAGAGAAACAGGACTTTATAAAATGATGGATAAAAAAGGCACTATTTAATCAAATCTTGTCATTTAACAGATACAGAAACGGATACCTAGGGAACATAAATTGCTTTATCACAAATAAACTTGACCAAATCCCTTCCCTGGGCTGGGGGCAAACCCAGTGGAAATCTTGGTCCTATGGGCCTTCCAGTTATTTCCTGGAGTAGCTGCAAAGCATGACTTCTGCAGATGAGTGTGGAGTGTAGCCAAAAAGGTCAGCCCAGAACAAGAGAGTTTCAGACATAGGGCTGATAGTAGGTGTGCAGTTGAAGAGCTGAGACAAAGCCAAAGGTCAGAACAGAGAGGATTTGAATCAGAAGACAAAGTTCAAAGTGAAAACATGGCATACATTTTTGAAATCTAAATTATGGAGAAAGCAAGTTTCCTTGTAGAATGTTCTAAATGGCGTAAAGTCTGCGCAACTAATTTTAAGTTTTATAGCTGGTAAAGATCTCTTTATCAACACCGTAAAGTCTACCATCTCATAAGAATTTACTGTGTGTTACACACTCTAATTTACATTCATTGTTTCATTTAATTTTCTAAAATACTTGCGAGGTCAGTGATAGTACTATTCCACTTTTATCCAAGAGGAAACTGAAGCTTAATAAAATCAGGTTGTCCCCAATTCCTACAGCATCTGTCTCTAAGTTGTCTGCATTGTCACCAATATGTCACCCTGTTTCCATGTTCCTTAACATTCGTTTCCCCTGCCTGAGTGAAAAGTCCGGGAAGGAAAGAAACCATCCCTTTTATTCACTACTGAGTCTCCACCTCCAAGCATAGTACCCAATGCAGAAGAAATACCTGTTGAATAAACTAATAAAGGAATAAATGAATAGAATATACCATTTTGTCATCACTCCTGTGGACCAGCAACCACCTCATCATTACTCTAGAAAACCACAGGCTCTGAGTTTGATGGCATGTTTCCCCTACTATTAGGCACAAGCATCTATTTCTTGGCAGTCATGGTCCTCTTGTCTTTCCCATCAAGCCCATGTTCTCAAAATCCCTATGAACATGAAAGTAAGGACAGTTTTTTTTTTAAAGGTGGATCCATTCATGTCTCTATCATTGTAAAATGCTGTCATTTAACGTGTTACCTTTTCAATAAAGTGAATAATTTTCAAAAAAATGTTAAGAGCCTGAGATTTTGGCTTTACAAAATAGTGTAAATGTTTTTATTCCTCTCTGTTCAGAAACAGTCATTTGTTACCTAGACATTTCACTCCTTGGAATGTGTCCCTATAACTGATTCAGAAATCTGCATCAAGATATAAAAGAATAGTAGTACCTTGCATTTGCATAATGTAATTAAGTTTTCAGAGCTGTACCCCATCACATCTATCATTTTATTTTACGTTTCTCTTCAGCAAAGCCTTGGTGCATTTTGAATTCATTGTGCCATAATAAAATAGAGTTGAAAACCATTAAAACATTGGTATTGAAGGATAGAACTACAACCATCATTTGTACTGTACTATATAAACTGCTTTCACATATATTATCTTAGTGGACCTCACAACAACTCTGAAAGGGGATAAAGCAAGTATTATAATCTTTATTTTACAGACCAGGAAATGGGGTCTCAAAAGGTAAATGACTTGTTTCTGAAGGTCATCCAGCTAGTAGGTGGCAAAGCTCAGACTAGATTCTACAATTTTTGACTTCTAACTGAAATAATCCCGTTGCAGAAGATTGTATATTGTATTTTTCACTTCTTTGACACTTTGCTGTACGTGCAATTCATACCTGTTGGTTTTAGATATTTTATTTGACTTTTCTTTTTTGATAGCTAATATATTTGATGGAAGAGATGATAAAATTGTGTGTCACCGCAGAATGTATGTATCTCTGTAATATTATAAAGCAGCGGCAATATTTTTTGAAAAAGTTTTAGGGGGGCACCTGGGTGGCTCAGTTGGTTAAGCATTTAACTCTTGATTTTGGCCCAGGTCATGATGTTAGGGTCGTGGGGATGGAGCCCTCCATGGGGCTCCCTGCTCAGTGGGGAGTCTGCTTCTCTCTTTGCCCCTCCCCCCACTCATGCTCTCACTCTCTCAAAATAAATAAATCTTTTAAAAAAATACAAGCAAAGCAAGAAAAGAAGGATTAATTTTTCCCCTCTCATTTACTTTATATTAATTTCAGAATAATTAATATGGGACTTGCTCTGTTAGTAGGATAGACCACAGAAACTATTTAATTGCATTTTTTACATAATTTAAAGGCATACTGTATACATTAGTATATATGTACATATTTAAATAAAGATTATAGATCCATGTGCAAATGCATAGAAATAATTACAAATATGTAATTTTAGGCATGGGTGCATATATAAATAATTATAGATGTTTACATAAACATTTTAAGGGAATGTGTGCATGTATATTTCCTTTTTTCTATACAATTAAATTCTTTCCAGTTTTATTGAAATATAATTGACATATGACATTGTATTAGTTTTACATGTACAACATAATGATTTGATATATATATATATAGCAAAATGATTACCACAATAACTTTAGTTAACATTTGTCACCATACATAGTGACAATTTTTTTTATTTTGATGAAAACTTTTAAGATCTACTCTCTTAGCAACTATCAAATATGCAATACAGTATTGTTAACTGTAGTCATTTACAGCCCGAAAACTTAATTATCTTATACCTGGAAATTTGTACCTTTTGACCACCTTCACCCATTTCCCTTATCCTCCAATCCGCACCTCTGCCAACCACAAATCTGATCTGTTTCTATGAGTTTGGTTTTTTTATATTCCACTTGTAAGTGAGATCATACAGTATTTGTGTTTCTCTGACTTATTTTACTTGTGTGTGTATCTCTTCATACACAAATACATGCAAGGTTGTATAATAGTTGCATAATGTAGGCCCTTAACATTCTCAGCAGATGTCTGAGATCTTCGCAATTCCCCTAATGTAATGAAGTTTTCCTAACACAGTTATAAAATATCATTTAAACGTAAGACAGCTCCACAAATCTAAACTATGTATATGATTCATTTAATACACCTTACTTGCTGCCACAGCTCAACTTGTTGATTTTTTTCAAAAGGCCTCTTTTTAGATACAAAGATCACTCTTGGGTCTTTCCATACCCACACCAGAGCCAACAACTGGCTAAATCTGGGGGATGATTTTCACCAGGAAACAAAATGTGCTGTTGGTAAGGTGGTGATGGTTGCTTCACTTTAAGGAAAGTCACGGCTGGCTTCAGCAGCACATATACCTCAGGAAAATCACTGCATTTCTAAAGAGTAAGGCTGCTTTGGGATGTGGGCCGTTGCCTATGCTCACTCACCAGCAGTAACCCGGGCTACACACTGGTTTCAGAGTGCCCACAGTTCAAACCTAGGAATCCACAGTATTACACCATGGCCTCATGCCATGGACCTTGGAGGTCACTCACAAATGTTGTATTTCTTTGATTAAGGTACAATTCACTGTATTTTGTAACACTGATTTACTAACATCTTTTCAGGAAAAGAAAATACTTCGATCGTAAGCAGCGTCTCAGTTTCCAGAATACTGAAGTGTATGGGGATCATACTAGAATGGAAGCAACAGAAGTTAAAATTGTGGATGACAAAGAACAAGTTTAAAGAGATGTTTAGTCTGTAGATTGATGATTAATCATAATTAAACGAGGAGTGTTGGTAATCATAATTCCAACTTGCTCCTCCTCCCACCTGATCAGCTGCCAGTTAAGTCTTGAAGTGTGTTGCAGGTCAGAATCACCTGGGAGCTTGCTAAAAATGGAGATTCCACGTCTTCACCTCAGAGCTAATTCAGAACGTGTAGAGATGGAGCCTAACTTTGATAGTTTTAACTGACTCCTCAGGTGACACTACATCTCTTCAAAGTTTGAGAATCAGTGTCTGAAGCCCATTGCCGAGAGAAGTGTGGATCTTTCTTTGGCCCACTTTACTTTTTTAAATCTTATTTTGATTTTCGTTTGTCTTACTTTTTTTTTTGAAATTGATACTATGCTTCCATTGTCACTTGAACCTTAGTTTGTTAGAATTTCATCATATGTATCTAAACGTGTAGAATATTTTCATACTCAATAATTTAACACTTCAAGAATATCTCCTAAGAAAATCTTTTAGAAAGTAACTAAGTATTTGTTGGTAGTATATAATATAAATTTAAATCTCCCCTCTTTCTGACTTGTACTCTTAGGAGAAAGTACTCAGGAATCATCCTCGGCTGGGGCACCTGGGTGGCTCAGTCAGTTAAGCGTATACCTTTGGCTTAGGTCATGATCCCAGGGTCCCTGGATCGAGCCCCGCATCAGGCTCCCTACTCAACAGAGAGCCTGCTTCTCCCTCTCCCTCTGTCTGCCACTCCCCCTCTCCCTCTGCTTGTGCGCTCTCCCTCTCTCTGTGTCAAATAAATAAATAAAATCTTTTAAAAAATCATCCCCAGCTTAAGCTTTTTTGTAACTGATTTTTCTCAGACTAGTCAATGTTTAGCCTACATCAAAACAGCCCAAGTTCTATGGAAACATCAATTCAGATCATGGCTTCTTTCCCACCTCTTGTTTCAATTCCCTTTTGCTAGGAAGACTCTTTACTTGCTATTTTGAACCTGATTTATGTAGCAAACATTGACTCACTGAATTCCGTGTCACAAACCCGCTGTTACATATCATATCAACAGTCTTAGTCAAACATTTAGAAGGAGAATGCATGACGGAAAATGTATATGTCTGTCAAATTCGGAGTGGGATATGTCACCAGGGAGGATGTACCAATGTTAGCAAAACTGGTGGCTACAACTGCATTTCTGTGAGGAATAGCATTGTTAAAAGTTGAATGAGAGAATCTCATGGATCTTGGGAGGGGACCCTATCACTCTACCACAATTTGGCAGTAATCCACTGTTTCCTAAAGTGTGATGTTAAATGGGACATGGAGGGATTTTTTTCCCCCTATAATTATATATTTATTGTAGCATTTAGTAGAAAAATATTACTAACACACTTTGGGCTTACAGGCATGCCTGCTTAGATGAAAGCTAAAATAGATGGACTTTAAGGAAAAAATGAATTGATTTAAAGAAAAATTAATTAAATAATATTATAGGTAGCATGTAACTATAGTGAAAATTGTGAGGGTCATATGAAAATGTCTGACGTTTGGAAAGTGGTGTATTTATTAATATTGGCTGTACATCCATCATGGGCATCCAGCATCCCTGGGAGCACGTGTTCATTTCTGTCCTTTCTGGGACTTTACAACTTGGCTGCACTTGCCAGGCACTGAGCACAATGCCTGGCACGTAGGATTAATAACTATGTATTAAGTCATGATGTCTGTTTAAACTGTTCAACTTCCTGTATAAAAAAAACATTCACATGTCCTCAAAGAAAAAATGGTCACATGTCCTAGGAGGACAACACAAAGATAAACACACATAAGCTTTGATAGCAGAAAGAACCCTTCACTGACTGTCATTCTCTGAGTAGATTATTAAGCTTCTCAGCATCTGTGTTTTCCCATATGACAGATTCAGGTAATATTTAGGTAGATTGTAGTTTTTAGGATAAATGGCAGAATTTACCTAAGTTTCTAGTCATACTACATCGCGCATTGTGGGTATTCAATACTATAACTGTTATTCTTTTTTTTTTTTTAAAGAGATGTCCATTATATCAGGTGGCCATTAAGGTGTTAAGAAAGAGAATTGTGAGTATTTATGACAGAAGATGTTAACACACAGGCATCATTGGGAAGAGGGACAAGACAGAGGAAGAGATCATGAATAGAATACCTCAGCCAGAGTCCCCATCCCCATCCTTACAAGTGCTGACTGCAAAGAGTTACTGGTCAGTTCTTTGTTAGAATGTACTTACCGGCCTTGAACCCATTCCTGATACTCAAGACTTGAGGAAGATGAAAAGAGCCAGAATCCCTTTTAAGCCTTTTTTTAATCAGGTAGCTAAAGTGATTCATTCCTGCGAAAGTGTTTTCTTATTAACACATTTTAAGACTTTTCTCTCTGCTCTACTCTTTGTCACAGCTGCATGATATTCCACTGCACAGGTATTCCATTGTAGAGACGGATATTTAAATTGTTCCTGGTCTCTTGCTACTACAAACAATGCTATAGTGACTAGCCTTGCACAAAAGTCTTTCACACATGTGCAACTCTACCTATAGTAGAAATTCCTAGAAGTAGAATGTCTAAGTCAAAGGGTGCCTGCATTTTCAATTGTCAAATATGTTGCCACATAGCTGTACAGGAAGACTGTGCTAGTTTACTCTTCCACTACAGTATAGGAGAGTTTCCCCACATCCATGCCAAAACGGCACTTAAAAAAATTTTTTTTTCTGATATATAAAAAACAGAATTATAGCTTTAAATCTCAAGTCCTTAGTTATGCATAAGATTGAACTGCTCTCTTTCAATGCTTTGTGTTAAACTAAATGAACCAACCTCCCAGCCACTTTATCCTGAAAATAGATGGTCAGAGCATTTCTGCCCTGAAATTGACCTTAGATTTCACTTAGCCCAACTCTGACTTTGCTGGTCTGAAAGTTGAAGCCCAAAGTGGAGAGAGTTTTGCCAGGAGTCACATAGCATCTCAAACATATCTTTTACTTAACAAGTGACCATTTACTGTCTCTGAGTTAAATGCTCTTCGAATTCCCTTCTGGCTCCAATAATCTACTGCTTAAGGTGCAGAAAAGATAAGTGACTATTAAAACTCTGGGGTTCAAACCCAGCTTGAGCAAGACAAGTTTTTCCATACATTCACGATGGGCTTGTCTGATTCAAAAGGCATTCCAAGGAATCGAGTAATCAGAGGATAATTATCCTTAAGAGCAAGGAATAGTCTCTCTTGAAGCACCAATGAGCAGATTCCAAAGAGATTTCGCTCACACATCCTCGCTATAGCAGATGATGAGATAAAATTATCCCGGCTGATTTGTGTGCAGATGTTTGCCTGTACCTTGTTATTCACACTCTGCTATGCTGTGAGTGCTATTTTTCTCTCTCTGGCTTCATCCAGTAAATGCTGCATCCATCAGAAAAGTGAACAAACACAGCTCCATTGGGCCTCAGGCTGCCTTTACACACAGCCACACTGCAGCGTTTCTGCTTCCGAGAAGATTCCTAACTCCACCTCAGATCCTTTCTTCAAAGTCAGAATAATCAGGGGCGCCTGGGTGACTCAGATGGTTAAGCGTCTGCCTTTGGCTCAGGTCATGATCCCAGGGTCCTGGGATCGAGCCCCGCGTCGGGCTCCCTGCTCAGTGGGGAGCCTGCTTCTCCCTCTCCCTCTGCCTGCCACTCCCTTTGCTTGTGCTCTCTGTCAAATAAATAAATAAAATCTTTTAAAAAAAAGTCAGAATAATCAGCCTTATCAACTACAAAAATTACTGACAGCTGAAGATTGTACAAGTTAAGGAAGCAAAACCTGTCAGAATTCACTGTCGAGTAATGGTCGTGCTGATTGATTATCAAAGAGGATCCATTGATTTTCCATGGAGAAGCTGATTGATTTTTAGTAGATAATTTCGTCCTGCAGGAGAGTGCATCATCCCCCCCGACTCCCCTGTTGGCTCTCTTCTTATGTTGGCCCACCTCCGATGTTGGAGATCCCTCCTCTCATTCTCTTTAGCACCAAAGGTCCCAGTAGGGGAAGGCAAGGAGACAAAGGGAGAGCACAACACCATCTCTTCTTGAGAGAAGAAAGTATGAGAGATCTGGATTTTATCACTAGATCTACCATTAACTAGCTCTGGGACTTGAAGCAAGTCAAAACATACTCTTTATCTCTGAAGTTCTTCTGTTTTGAAATTCTAAGATTGGCTTTGTTTATGCCTTGTGAAACTCCCATCTGTATCTAACGTGATAGTCACCATCCATTTAATTTTCAACTATACTTATTTTTTTCCTTCCTAAATGTTCAATTATTGTTACACTTATATAGATTCAATTTTGGTTATTTTAGAAATTCTATTTGTGTGATTATTTTCATCATTTTTATAAAAAATGTATATTTTATAATTAGTGCTTGTATTTAAAATCTTACTTTATTTTTTAGTATTTTTAGCATATATAACTTATATTCCGTGCCTGATGATTTCAATATTTGAATCTTTGTAACTCTGATTTTATTGTCTGCTCCTCTTTCCCAGTAAGATTTTCTACCTTGGAACTTTATCTGGGAGAATTTTTTGAGATCTATTTTGATGGTATGCTTCTCCAAATAAGTTTTCAGTTTGCTTCTGTCTGTTCACTTAGATCACTGGTTTTTCAACCAACATGTTTTCAACTAACGTAGGTAGTATATTTTCAGGTCACACACCATCATAAAGGATGGATGACTTGTGACAATTTGCCTTGGTATTCTTCTGGTAGAGTTGGCTGATATTTAGTTCTTTTTGGTAACCCAATTATATGCAGGCTCCTTCCTAAAATAAAAGGCCATATTCTTGATAGACACTAGGGTTTATTTCCTGTCCCTAGTGTCCAAGAGTCATCACATTTTGATGATACCCGTAGGATTGAATCATCTGTGGTGTTTGTTTACATTCCTGGAATCCTATTTTTGGTCCATTATTGGTTGTTGCTATTGTTGTTAACTGTAAATTTAGGTGTGTAAGTGGGCAAAATGTTCAAGAAAACTAAATCAGTATATTGCTGGAAAAGAAATTCTTTTCAATTCATCTCGATTTCCCAAGCCACTCAGCCCTATTCCCACCTCGCTTGCCTGTCTTCCTACCTTCTTTCTTCATGGTCTTGCTCGTATAAAACACTCCTTCTCTAATTATTTTCTTACCAATGTAGATAACTTTCAGGATCTGTTTGTTGATTACCTTCTCTCACCCTGGAAATCTTTCTACATCTGTCCTCTCTATATCCACCGAGTTAAAAGCCTAATTCTATCTTGTTTAACAATTGTAGTAATTTTCTTACTGTAACCCATTTTGACTTACTAATGCACAACTTTGTTCATGTCACACACCTATTCAAGCCATCAGCAATCCATTTGGCCTACTGAATAAGTCCTTTAGCTGGCCTAAATTACCTTTCCAGCTCTATTTTCTCTCAGTTTCCTTTACCTACAGCATATAATTGGTGTGCCTTAGTGTTTTCCTACTATATATATATATATAGTAGGCCCACACACACACATATATATACATATATATGTATTATCTGCACACCAATATCTATCTATCTATCTATCTATCTACATCTATAATCTGCTTTATGAGATTGGGGTCACAACATGAGCAAGACAAGAAGGGATGAAAGAGTATAGGCCAATTACAGGAAAAGGTGGGTAGCAAATAGATTCCTTATAGCCAAATGTTAGGCTACATAGATTGTGATAAATGAGATTTGGGTCAGATTGTAAAGAGCTTTCAATGCCAGAGAGGTTGTCTTCATTTTGTGGGCCAGAGGACATGAATGAAAGACCATATTGTATTTGTTTTTGTATCACCACTTTGCACAATTCTAGGGAGCATACATGAATGACATCTCCCAAAATTGTGCAGCGGGTTAGTCTCAGTAAACCTCATACCATATAAAAAAAAATCTTAAGCATGACTGGCATTTGGTACCTGCTTACTAAATTTTGTCCAGTCTCCACTGGGATATGTCTTAACATTATTTTTGTATTTACCTAACCTTGTTGAGTTGAGGAGAGTTAAGGCAGGTAATGATCTGTAATATTGAAAAGATCTCCACAGAATATTGTTTTGTTTTTGTCTCTCCTTTGAAACGGAAGCAATATTCTAATATTATGTTCACAGATTTTAGATACTGGATGTGCTGTGGCTTTCAAATGTATAATAGAAATATGTATTATTCTGCATAACCTTACCAGAAAAAAAATTTTGATTTATTTAACTTATATCTAAGTCAAGCAGGTATGCCAAACATTAGTTCTCAACTCCTATAAATCATTATATAATAAATGAGTATAAATGGGGGAGAAAAATCCCTGAACTAGCTAGCTCTCTGATGTTCTCTCTCTGTCTCTTTCACACACACACACACACACAGAGATACACCTTCGCTTCCATAACAGTAGGAGAAGAAAAGAGAAAAGCAAGCCTTGCTTTGCTGGTCAGAAGCTAAGGAAGAATAGAAATGTCTGGGCCAAGGGCACAAGCGAGGCCTGCTTCAGTTGGAGCACTGCTATCCCTGTGAGTAATGCCGTAAGAAGGAGTTCTGGCTCTCCCTAGAGAGGAAATATGGGAACTGGTGTAGCCAAGGTGCAGACTGAGAGAAGCCATCCTAAATTTTGCCTACGTTGGTCTTAAGGAAAGAAAACCTGGATCCTTGCGGGTCTTCTGCCTTCTAAAATGGGTGTGGAAGGAAACCCGGCAAATTGGTGCCATTTTCTTTTCCTTTTTATCCTGTCAACCAATGAATAGGCTTTTCTTTGTTTAAGCTTGTGCTAGAGAGCCCTTAACTTAGTTGGATTGGTAACTATCTATAAACTGCCAAATTTGGTACAAAAATCACTCCATAAGAGTCCTGAGTGTTAATACTTATCATGTCTTCAGTTTGGTTTGATTCTAACTTGATTGTGAATACTCATGTGTAGTCTAACTTTGAGAATGAGGGGAGAAAATCCTTCTGGTCCTATGTCCAAAAATGGTCACATACAAAACAGATTGACTTGCTTGCCTGTGCTTCTATTATTCTGTGCCTTCAGTTTATTCAGCCTCTAATTTAGAACCTCTAACACAAAATTTGTCACAATTTTATAAGCTTTGAGCCACATATATTCATTACCTTGGTGGAAAGGATGAGGCATAAGGGGCGCCTTGGTGACACAATTGGTTAAGCATCCGACTCTTGATTTTGGCCCAGGTCATGATCTCAAGGTTTGTGGGATCGAGCCCCATGTTGGGGTCTGAGTGTGAGTCTGCTTAAGTCTTTCTCTCTTTCTCCGACTGCCCCTCCCACACCCCCACTCGGTCTCTCTCTCTCTCAAATAAATAAATTTTTAAAAAAGGACAAGAGACTTAAAATTGGATTCCTATGCCTTTAAAAACAACTTTTGTTTTCTATGTTTTATTTTCTTCATTTGACAGTGGTTTCCATCTTTACTGTATTTTTTGCAAAGATGAACTCTGACTCTTCCAACAGCAAAGAATGAATCCAAACAATACTAATAGATAAGAAAAGTTTGAGAAATATGCAGTCTCAAAAGGAGAAGTAACATGGAGGCAAAATTCAGAGAGGCACAAGTGGCCAAATTGTACATCAGACTATGAAAGCTGCAGATGGAAATTGTCAGCCACAAAGATGGAGGGAGTCCGGGAGAATGACAAATAGCAGCTTTGACAAGCATAGCCTATCAATTTCACTAGACAATTATAGGACCTGTAGGGATCATTGGGGTGGCTCATTTTCCTGCATGGCCTGTCCATCTATCAGGAAGTTCTGGCCTGGGGTAATGACTGCTTGTGCTGTAGACAGCCCACTGAGGAGTGCTGTTTCTATTTTCGCTGCCCATCATATGATTGTGATCCCCAAATTAGCCACAGAGACAAGATTGGAAACACCCAAAAAGATAAGGAGCTGCCGGCATCCCTCTGGAAAATGAACTTTATCTTCTCTAGCCAAAATAGAACCTTAAAGGAATTTTTTAAACCTCAGCAGTTTTCCAGTGTAGGCAGTAGCACCTGCCAGCTGACTGGTCAACATTAAATCTCAGATTGGATGAAAATGATCCTATTTGACAACAAGAGCTAAGTTTAAATATATTAAATAATTGTCCCTAAAATTCGTTAAGCAAGTTACTGAAAATGTCAGTAGAAGAAAGTATTTCTTTGGGAAGGAGGAAACACCACACATATGCTTAATAGATTTGACTTTATACTGAAATCTGACATGTCTAATCAGAAGTTCAACCCCAAAATTAATTGGAATTCTGAATCTTTAAACCACTTAAGCCATTAAACGTGAGTTTTTAAAAATCCGTTGAAATTGTGACTTGGCAAGACTGACACTAAAGGACAAAAACTTGAACTTAAAAAATCACCATAAAAATAAGTTAATGCCTTAACTAGAATGGAAATAAGGTATTATAATTCCATATTTTTGGATATTTTATTTTATGCCCCCCACTCTCTGTCACCCCCCAAAACATTAATTAAACTTTCAGCATTTTTTATTACAGAGAAAAGTCTTTGCAAAATCTCTTTGCCATCCGTAACCCCACGCATCACTCACCAGTCTATTTTGTTCATCACTTTTTAATTCTGAAAGATGAAAAAGGAAAATGATTTGTAATTTATAGTTATGACATAAATGGATGAGATTATCTCAAAGACTCTTCACCAAGGTCTCATCAAACGTCAGATGTCTAATAGTAATAATAATGCTAAAATGTATTGAGTTTTACTGTGTGCCAATTACTCTTGTATGTATTTGCATATATTAGCTTTTTTCATCCAAATCACGACCCTATGAGGCAGAAATTAAAAGCTGGGTAGAGACAAGTTAAATAATGTGTCCAAGTCCAATGTAACCACTGTAGTTGATTAAAGCTGGTCTTTTCGCCCTGGGGTCTGACTCCAGAGCTCTGGCCCTTAACCATGGTGCAACATCATTTTTCTGTAATTTTTAAGATATATGGGTAAGTGACTATATTTATAAACAGCTAACTCTAAAGATAGAAAAAATATGTATGATTTTTACTGTTTTCATCAAATAAAAATAGTCTGCCATTTTAGAATGTATACAAAATTAATGGTACAAATAATTACTGTTGCACTGTTTGATAAGACAGAATGATAAAGAGTATCCACTTTCTCTAACTTGTAGAAAGAAATCGTTTGTTTTCATTTTTCACAGTTTTACAGTGTTTATCATCGGTGTTAGAGTTGACAGTTTTCCCTGATATTATTAACTGTCTTGTCAATCTTATCATTACCCACAGATTTTTAAAAAGACAAATATTCTGAATCTAACTTGGCACAAGCAAGAGAGAGAGACAGAGAGAGATTGAGAGAGGGAAGAGAGACAGAAGTGTGTGACAGAGATGGAGAGAGAGATCTTTGTTTTGCTTTCAGGTGAATGCTTCTCCCACAGCCTCAGGCCATAATTGCAAGCGCTCTGCTCTCTCCTTGCGTTCATCAATCTAATCATTCATTCAGTCTTTCTTTTATTTAAAAAATAACTTATTGCAGACTGTACTGTTTTTATGGTAGACTATAGTGAGCAAAACCCCACATCATCTGTTTTCACAGGGCTTCCTGTTTAGTGGGGCAATGAATATTGATTAAAAAATCAAACAAATATATAACCACATGCTGCGACACAACGCTATTTAAAAAAAATAGCCAGGGCTGTGAAAATGTACAGGAGAAGAACCTGGCCTGATCTGGAAAAAACAGGAAGACTTCCTGGGGCTGCTGTAACAAATTACCAAAAACTGGGTGATGAAAACAACAGAGATGTATTCTCTCTCAGTTCTGGAGGCCAGAAATCTGAAACCCAGGTGTCAGCAGAGTTGGTTTTTTCTGGAGGCTCCGGGATCTCTTCTGGGCCTTTCTCCAAGCTTCTGGTAGTTGCTGCCAATCCCTGGTGTTCCTTGGCTTGTCCACACGTGACTCCAGTCTCTGCGTCCTTCATCCAGGCGTTTTTCCCTGTATGTGTCTCTGTGTGTGTTTCTGTGCAAATTTTCCTTTTCTTAAAAGCACACTGTTCACTGGATTAAGGCCTACCCTAATCCATAAGACCTCCTCTTAATTGATTACATTTGCAAAGACCTTATTTTCAAATAAGGTCACATTCAAAGGTACCAGGCCTTTGGACTTGGCCATAATTTTTTAGGGAACACAACTCAACCTACAACAGCCGCCTTGAGTCAATTACATTTAAGTTGAGATCATTAGAATTTAAAGAGAGGACCCTGCAAGGGAAATGCAGTGTGTTAGGGAGCATTCTATTTGATAACTTGAAAGAGGATCCAGAAACAGAAACCTGTGCAGGGAAACACAGGAGCCAAGAGACTCAAGAGCGTGCACCTGCAGGTGTGGCCTGTGGGCTCCCATACAGATGTCCTCACACAAGGTGTGGACAGTTGCAAACCAAGTAGTCTTCACTCTGGCTCCTGGGCTCCTTCTTCTATATCCTCCTAATCCACCAGCACCCTCATGTGTTTTTGAGTAAAAGGAGGGGAAACACTCCCCTGTCCTGGGCAAGGCTCCTTCAGGGACTAAGCTTGGGTTGTGGTACATGAACATGTGTTTGGAAGAAGACAAATTAGGTTAATTCCCAGCCTTGTAACAATGCTGGTGAGCGACTGCATGCTCTGAGCCTGTTTCCTCATCTATAACATGGGAACACTGGAGTCTGCCTCAGTCTCATTGTGAATATTGACGAGATAAAGCATGTTCAAATACCTTGTAAGCTTATAAATAAGGAGAAAGCTCTTATTTTTAATGTCTTGAGGAACCTCCCGACTGTTTTCCAGAGTGGTTTCACTCATATGTGGAACATAAGGAATAGTGCAGAGGACCATAGGGGAAAGGAGAGAAAACTGAAGGGGAAGAAATCAGAGAGGGAGACAAACCATATGAGACTCTTGACTCCAGGAAACAAACTGAGGATTGTGGAAAAGGAAGTGGTGGGGGGGTGGGGTAACTCAGTGATGGGCCATAAGGAGGGCATGTGATGTGATGAGTACTGGGTGTTATATGCAACTGATGAATCATTGAACACTACATCAAAAACTAATGATGTACCATATGTTGGCTAGTTGAATTTAAATAAATAAATAAATAAATAAATAAGGAAAAAGATTATTCGGCAGCACTAGGAATAGGGAAGACTAAAATCCTTGGCCTTTAAGCCTAGCACAGTTTCTGTGAATGCCCTCCCAGTGACAGAAGGAGCAGGGCTGGGAGAGGGGGTTTAGTAATAGCATTTCCCAATATGTATACTGCGGAGGAGGTGAGAAGGTTAATAATAATCATAACATTTAATGTGTGTACCGTAGCGAGGGTGGGAGAGTTAATAATCATTTTAATAACTCAGTTTAAGTACAGTGGTTTATGGGTAACAGCTAGTTTTCTCATACACAATCTCATGCGATGCTTATGCCTCCTAAATCCCTTTTTAAAATAAAACTCATGCACTGGGGGGATGGGAGAGTTTGTGAACACAAGCCTTATCTGCTAGCACACTGGCAGAAGTGGTTTATCACACGTAGTGATCCGGGGGAGACAGAATGGAGCGAAGCACTGCTCGAGGAGATCGTGGCAGAGCCAGAGAAAGGAGGCCAGGAGGGGCCCTGGTCACCCCCAAGCCTCTGAGAAGGCCTTGGGAGACAGGAGAAAAACTGAAGAAATCTTGTCCTCACCCAGGACCAACCCTGTCCTCTTTAAGGGTCTCAGCTTTTTCAGAGTAGATCAAAGTATGTAATTGTCAGAGCTGTTGCAAGATGGGGCAGAGGACTACCAGTGTATCGTGCAGCGGCCTCAAAGCCACAGAGCTGTGGACGGTTGCCTGTGGACTGGCCCGTGTTTGGGAAAGCAAGGGTTGGAACTACATTCCCCGCAGGATTCAAATCTAGAAAGTCTTGATTCCTAAGCAAGGTAGTACCTTTCACCCTATCATCTATCATTCCAGAATATACTGTGGCATTATATTCATACATGTGTACATAGAGGGGGGTGTGTGTGTGTGTGTGTGTGTGTGTGTGTGTGTGTATAACATCAGGCTTTTCCCTTCACTCATTATCTTGCTCTTTATTATCTGTCTTAAAGTAAAATTAATCTCATTGATTCATTAGATTTACTTCTGTATTTTTAAACTGTTGCATACTAATTTGTAGACTGGACATACCACCTTATTAAGCCAGTTTCTTTTACATGGACATTACATCGGTCATAATTTTTCAGTATTAAGAGTGTTACACAGGTATGGGCTTGATCTTGTTGAAGTCCCTCATTATTGCCTTTTAGAATGCTGTATAATTTATATTACTTGCTAATTTTTTGTCTCACTCTACTAGAATATAAGCCCCATGAGAGCAGGGATCTTTGTCTATTCTATCCATCTATCTCCAGCACCTAAAACTGCACCCAGTATATTTATTGGAGGAATGCATATGGCCACAGTATGCCGCTGCTTATAGTCACGTATACTGTCCTCTTAATAGAGTTAAGTTTCTAAAGGGGAAGGGATAGTCACCCTCATCTCTTTCATCTGCAGTGCTTGGCCTAACGCCTTTCTTAGACTGGGAGCATTTAGTACATTTCAGAGACAAAGAGTATAGCACATTGTTTATTTTTTTTAAGATTTTATTTATTTATTTGACAGAGAGACAGCGAGAGCAGGAACACAAGCAGGGGGAGTGGGAGAGGGCCAAGCAGGCTTCCCGTGGAGCAAGGAGCCCGATGTGGGGCTCGATCCCAGGACCCCGGGATCATGACCTGAGCCGAAGGCAGATGCTTAACGACTGAGCCACCCAGGCGCCCCTAGCGCATTGTTTAAAACTTCACTCAGGCCTATGTGGCTTTGCATCTCAGCTCAACAACCAAAGGGTCGTAATTTTGGCCAGATGCCAATTTAAGAAGGCTCCAGCGCAGCTTATATCTGATCCTTCTCCCTGCCTCCGTAGCCTAAGCCACCACCACCATCTCAAAGCTGGATTTTTGCAGCAGCCTCCAAACCTGTGTCTGTACTTGCACGCGTGCCAATTCTTCTCCTCTTCCTGTTGCAGTCAGGGAAGCGCTAAAACCCGAGTCAGATCAGGGCCTCCTCCTGTCAAACCCTGCGGTGGGGCCTCACGCCCAGTAAAAGCCCAAGCTGATGTCAAGTAGCCTAAAAAGCATAGCATGGTCTGCACACACTGCCCTCCCGTTCGCGTCTGCCCTCAGACTGCTGTCCTCGCTCGCTCATTGCCCCCAGGCTCGCTGGCTGCCTGCGGTTCCTGGAACTGGGATGTCCGTGCCCACTGTGGAGCTCCCGCACTTGCCCCGCACCCCGCCTGGAATGCTCCCCCGCCCCGTCCCCTGCCACGCCACGCCACGCACCCGGGCATCCGCATGGCTCCCTCCCTTCCAGCCTTCAGCCAAATAGCACCTATTTGGTTAGACTTTTCCCTATCTAAAGTTGAAAAAATCCCACCTGGACGCTTCCTATCACTTCTGCGCTTTATTATTATTATTTTTTCCTATAGCACTTTGTCGTCATCCGGCGTAGTACTTCGGTCTTTATTTATCAGGCTTATTGTGCGTCTCTCCCACCTATCACATTAGCTCCATGAGCCAGACGTGCATGTTATATGTTTTATTGTATTTATTCAGGGCCAAGAACAGTGATTGGCAGCACTTAAATGTTCATTCGTATTTGTCAAACTGATTTTAAAGAGAGTGCTTATTTGACGCATGCTCTGCTAAACCCTTTACCTGCATTATTGCATGTCATTTTCACCCGCTCCCTATGAGGGCGGTACGATAGGGATAGAGCGAAGACAATGGGCTCTCTAGGCAAACAGCTTGGAGGACAGCCTCACCCCATTGCTTACCAGCTCTGGGCCGCAAGCCAATCGCGTGTCTCCACTAAGTCTCCGTTACCCCATCTGTATGAATACAAGGGAAATCTTAATGACTCCTATTTACCCCTATCGGTTGTGTTTTGTCAGTCTCTGTACGAAGCCTTGGTTTTTCCATCATAGCCCTAGATTTAGGCTTCAAATCCTGTCTTACCTAGTTATCTCTCTTATGTGATCATTTAAGACTTAAGAGCTATTTTGTGTGTACTTTTTTGCCAGAGTAAAATACTCCCTTGTCTTAGCCTATTTCACACAGGAAAAATATTAACTGCTAGATTATAAGTGCCCTGAAAAATGGCACTTATCAGTGAAATGGCCTAAGCCATGAACTCAGAGGGCATTCAGAGCATCGCTAAAACAATGATGCCCAGCTTTGTGTTAAATCTGTCATGCTCCGGTTGAGAAATGTGTTTAGTAGCCTCACACTTTGACTTCTATAGAATACGACTTGTTCTTGAGTCATCTGAGAATTTTAAAGATAATAATAAATGTGAGGGGCGCCTGGGTGGCCTAGTCGGTTAAGCATCTGCCTTTGGCTCAAGTCATGGTTTCAGGGTCCTGGGATTGAGTACCGCATCAAGCTCCCTGATCAGCAGGGAGTCTGCTTTTCCCTCTCCCTCTGCCCCTCTCCCTGCTTGTTCTCTCTCTACCCCTCTCAAATTTTATTTTTTTTAAGATTTTATTTATTTATTTGACAGAGAGAGACAGCAGGAGAGGGAACACAAGCAGGGGGAGTGGGAGAGGGAGAAGCAGGCTTCCCCGCTGAGCAGAGAGCCGGACATGAGGCTCGTTCCCAGGACCCCGGGATCATGACCTGAACCGAAGGCAGACGCTTAACCGACTGAGCCACCCAGGCATCCCCCCCTCAAATTTTAAAAAAAAATCTTTAAAAAAATAATAAATGTGAAAAAGAAAAAATATGGAATCCCTTTCTGATGCTAAGGGAGGGACAGGTGCTGTGTAGTGGTTAAAACAAATGTTTTCAAAGCAGGCTGACCCACTTTCAGATTTTGACACACATCACAGACTCTCGAGGAACAATTGAATGAATGAGTGCCTCGTAGACATACAAGCTGTGTAATGCTGGGCAAATTTTAAATTTTAATTTCTTCTCTTGTATAGTGGGAAAATGATATCTATCTCATGAATCTGTTTTTGTGAAATAATAAATGTGCATTGGTAAGTACTGTGCTTGACATACAGAAAGTTTAGTAGTTATTATTAAACAATTTTTCACTGTACAGATCAGAACGTGGAACCCTTCACCCAAAATTGAAAGTTTTACTTGAAAAGTAAGAATTCAGATGAGCTTAGCATCAGATACAAAAATGAGCCCTTTCCAAATTCCTTCTCCTTCCCCATCCTCACAACTCTGGTTAATCAATAGTCTCGGTACATCTGTGATTCTTACCAAATCTTATATTTATTCAATTCTTCCTTATTCCTTCAACCATATGACAAGTACTCTCTCATCTTTCAAGACTCAGCTCAACCGTGCCTTCTGTTAGAAGCAGCCTGAGTCCTCCCCAGGGAATTGGATCTCCTCTGTGCTTTGGTCTGCTTTCCTTCTCTGTTCCAAAACTCATCACATCTTCAGGCCTGCAGTTCATTATTTGAATGTCGGTGTCTCCCAGTGGGGAGTTGTAGAGAGGATTCATAAATCATACAGTTAGTTAGTGCTGGACTAGATGACTTTTAACACCCACCTCAGAGCACTGAAAAGATAATGCTTTTAAATAGCTTAGCACAGCGGCCGGCAGTAGTAAATAGCCAATAATAATAATGATGATGATGATTAGCAGTAGCAATAGCATTCATCTGTCACAGTATGAGGTGAGTAAGCAGATGAAGTTTAATAATTATCTATACAAATGCTATTATGATCTAGAATGCCAGAGGCCAAGGCCCCAGAGTTTTGGAAATATCAAAGATTGCTTACTGTACAAAGAGGAAATTTGGCTCTCAGAATCTTCCTGTAAGGTCCATGTGGAAAAAAACTGCTTTTCCTAATAAGACTGTCTGTAGAAGTGGTTTCAAACCATAAAGGAGAAATTATAATTCCTACTTTCTGTGTCAGGAAGTAATAAGTCAAAGAAAGTACTAGGGGAAAAAATGTGTTTCTTAGAAGTAAATTGCTTACACATTTGTAAGTATATTGCTTACATTTCTAAGTAGTTAGTACTATTAATATACTCCAGAGTTTAACATGGGGTGAAATAACATTATCATTAAGTCAATTGTGAATAACACTTCTTTCTGTAATAGTCCTTATTTGGGAGGACAACATTAATATTTTGTGGGTTGAAGGAGTTCTTTACTCTTGCCATTGAAAATTCCATTTTGGCTTCATTTACTTAACTCAATAAACATTTTCATATCTGAGTACCTACTGTCAGGCTCTATGCTAAGCAGTGGGGTTAAAAGTGGTGAACAGGCCCAGGAAAATCTCTGCCTCTATGAAGCAAAAAAGGATAGAGACGTTGAAGGAAGGAAAGTTAATTTCATAGGCAAAACAGTTTATTGCCCTGAGTGATCTGTATTCCTGAGTCTATAATAAATAAATTTTAATAAATAAATAAACAAACAAACAAACAAATAAATAAATAAAATCTTTTACATGGTACACGGGAGAGGCTGGTGGGCAGTGAAGAAAGAGAAAGGTAGGTTTGATAAAAAACAGTCTTCCCAGTGATTTCCAAAAATGATTTATTCAGGGTCCAATCTAACGGACTGTATAGTCCTTTCCTGAGAAGGGGCCCGGCATCCATTGAGAAGGAGACTGTTGTGATCTTGTTGATTTCAGCTGTCGATTTTACGGAGTGAACAAGTGTGCTCTGACTTGCTTTGCCTAACGGCTGGTTCACTCTTCAGCAGAGAGAAGGGGCATTTTAGAGTCCAAAGCATTTCAGATTTAGGAACAAAAATCTCTATGCTTGCATTAATTCCAGCTTTTCATAATGTGCTGTTGAAAGCCTGCCTGTTTATTCCAGCCTCACTCCCGGCTCCAGCTGGTTATCTACGCTTACTTTCTGTTTGCCCCTCTTTCCTCACTGAATTCTTCTTCATTTTCTCCCCAGAAACGTTATTTCATTCAGATTATAGAGGTTATATAACAATTATTATAGATATCTTGGAGAGGGAGAAGAAAAGCCTTAAGAAGTTTTAAATTAAGATCTCCCGTCATCTACTACTAAAGAAAACTATTGCGATTTAAACACCAGTCTCTAGATGTGTGTACACATGTACTGTCTACTTCATGTTAAATGTCTTAAATCTCATTATGTTGAAGTACATTTATCTGGTTGAGGCCTTGGAAATTGTTTTCAAATACATGTGGAGAAAAATTTTAAAAGTAGATAAGTAATAAATAATTAAAAGACGCTCTTGCGCACCCTGAAACATGATTTCTCTCAAAACAAACTGGAGTGTTTCTGATACAGCGTAGTCCCTGGGCAAACAGGCTCTGGAGTGAGGCTGTCCATGTTATGTCTTGACTTTGCTGTTGACCACCAACACACTTTTGCACAATCCATATTTCTTTTTTGGGCTTTCCCCCCTTTATCTGTAATATTTATAATGTGGATTAAATGAGAAAATGAATATATGTTATTTAGTATACTACCTGGCTTATATTAATCACCCTGAAAATATTAGGTCTTGTTATTTCTTTTTTTTTTAAGATTTTATTTATTTATTTGACAGAGACACAGCAAGAGAGGGAACACGAGCAGGGGGAGTGGGAGAGGGAGAATCAGGCTTCCCGCAGGGCAGGGAGCCCGATGCAGGCCTCGATCCCAGGACCCTGGGATCATAACCTGAGCTGAAGGCAGACGCTTAATGACTGAGCCACCCAGGCGCCCCTAGGTCTTGTTACTTCTAAGCACGTGTGTGACTCCTTTCATCTTTGCAAATTTGTGATGGTATCCACATTCTTCTAATGTCCCATGTGCAAGCACTGGTTGTCATCTTTGATCTTTCCTTCTTTCTGGCATTACTTCCCCAAATCAGCACATTATGTGGAGTGTTCAAACACCACACACCAGATGGAGAGAAGTATAGGAACTCACGTCTATAAGAAGCTTCAGGCTTACACACGCCTTAACTACATCATTTACCTTGCTCTGTGACTCTTAAGTGAGGGAATGGGTCTCCTATCAACTCAGTTCTCATTAATAAATGGAGAATTGTGACCTCATGCATCTCATAGCCTTGCTGTAAGTCTGAAATGGGCGGATACGCACAGGCCCTGCATTGTGCAGTGCTCAGCACATATGGAGTGCTCAATAAAGAGAAGAGGTGTTGAGTGAGGCTGAAGAACATGATGGTGGTGAGATGAGTAAGAGTTCTTTTAGCTTAAGGAAGAGAAAGCCCTTCTACCCTCCTACCCTTATCCAAATGTCCTCTCTCTCTCTCAACACCAACCATGGACTGCTCTCCTGACCTCTGACCTCTGGTTCCTTTCTGTTCCATTCTGCCTACACTCAACTTCAAGATTAATCTTCCTTTAAAAAAATTGGATCAGGGCATCTGGGTGGCTCAGCCAGTTGGGCGTCTGCCTTCGGCTCAGGTCATGATCCCAGAGTCCTAGGATTGAGTCCTGCATCAGGCTCCCTGCTCCACGGGAAGCCTGCTTCTCCCTCTCGCACTCCCCCTGCTGTCTCTCTCTCTGTCAAATAAATAAATAAAATCTTTTAAATAAATAAATAAATAAATAAAATTAGATCATGTCTCTCCTCTTAAAAGTGTTTATCAGATTCTCAGTAATTATTAATCAAGACATAAATTCAATATCTAGGCTGTCAACACACGCATAATTTACTCTCTCTTTATTTTTCCAATTGTCCATCCACCAGTTTCCCACGATGAACTTCACACATCAAACATTGTGATCTATAACTTATTCCTCACACTTACCTTCCACTTGTCCTACCTTCTTGTCTTTCCTTGAATCCTCCTGTTCATCCTTCATGTCCCAGCCTTAACCATAAAGGCTTCTCTTTGGTGAAGTCATTTAATTATTCAGAAATTTTTATTCCGCATCTACTTTGTGCCTGGCACTGTGCTAGGCACTGAAATTCAACAAGGAGCCAGAGAGAGATGGCCCTTGCCTTCCTGCTGCGCTTCCTGCTGTTGGTGTGTATGCACACGTGTGTGTGTGTGTGTGTGTGTGTGTGTTTCCCACTCCTTTGGCACAAAGGATACACAGCTTTGGTACCTACATCGTGCATCATCTTCAACTCTAACATAGTAACTGTGGTTCAAGAGAGAGTTGTTGATCTGTTTTTTTTATTTTTATTTTTTAAAGATTTTATTTATTTATTTGACAGTGAGGGGACACAAGCAGGGGGAGTGGGAGAGGGAGAAGCAGGCTTCCCGCCGAGCAGGGAGCCCGATGCGGGGCTCGATCCCAGGACCCTGGGATCATGACTTGAGCTGAAGGCAGATGCTTAACGACTGAGCTACCCAGGCGCCCCTGTTGATCTGTTTTTTAAAATTATTTTCCTATAGCATGTAACTTACATTGGGGTAGGTTGACAACCTTCCATTAGTCCTCCTTACGTACGGTCTTGCTTCCAAGATCCCATCAAATGAAAAAAAAAATGTAGTTATACATTGGCCTCTGGGACAAAATCCGAAACAGAATCCTAAATGTTAAAAAAGGAATAATCTATATTGCTCTGTAATATTATACTATATCATACCATATTATAACATAGGGGAAATAGTGATAGCCAGATTCTCTTCAGTCGAATGTGGAAAATTAAATGCAGTTCTAATCGAACCACACAGTATATCCAGAAGTTATTTTACTCAAACTTGATGTGCTTCTACTTAAGTCATATTAATCAGTGTAAATCTTTTTTTTTTTTAAGATTTTATTTATTTGAGAGAGAGACAGCGCAAGAGTGAGAGAGCACGTGGTGGAGGGTGGGCAGAGGGAGAATAGCTCAGCAGGGAGTCTAACGGGCTGGATCCCAGAACCCCAGATCATGACCTGAGCCCAAGGCAGACACTTAACCGACTGAGCCACCCAGGCACTCCACTGTAAATCTTAATACAGATATTGTTCTGCTCCCCCTCTTTTAATAGCAGGTACACCCCTGATTCACCTCCTATATATAGAAATTTCTGCTCATGTGTAACACTTTGCAAGTGCCTTTATGATAGGTTTTTTTTTTTTTTAAATTCAACATCTTTGAAAACAAGGGAACAACAGAATAGGTTATACTTGTTTCACTTACACCTAAAATAGGAAAGCTTGCTATCATTTACAAATATAATTATCAGAAGACCACTTCCTTCAGTGATTTGGTTATTTTTCTTTAACTTAATATACCAGTTTGTTTTTAATAAAAGTGTACATACAGAGTGAATGCCTGCCTTGGGAAGGGGCTTTGAGGCATGTTTCTTGCTGTCTGACCTTGAATTCATAATAGTTTCCTGCTGTGTTTGAGATTTCTCCCCCATGTCCAATGAAGTTGGTACTTCTCATTCTAACATCTGTGAAATACTTTGAATCCAGAAAGAAAGGACGATGCAAATAAGACAATATAGCACTGAGAGAGTTACTTTGCTTAACTAGTCCTTATGAAAGCCTTCTAAACCCAGACAATAGAGCGCAGTACAAGATGACTTACTCGGTGCTGAGGAGTGAGATTAGGCTCGGGAGTATGATGGATAGCAGCAAGGATTATGAAATCTCAATACATGGCTTAAATAAAAATTCATTTAATTTTTTTGTTTATTTAACTCTTACACCAAGCTTAACTTTTGCCTGAAATCAAAACAGTCATTCAAGGGCTCCTGCAAAGTAAGAGAAATTTCCCATAGTAGACCTTATTATAATTGATCTTCGTAGAAATTGTGAAATACATCCCTCCATCTCAGTATTTTCCTTGGATTTGGATAAATATTAATTCAATTGAACTTCGTAGTGGCCACTGTGACAGGTACTATAAGCACAAAGATGAATAAAACACAGTTTTACCCTTAAGTGGGACTCACTCGCCTAAAAATTAACTACAGTGTAAATGAATTATGGCCACAGCCTCCACACTTTCTGCATTTCTGTTCCATCCTCAGTTGCCAGGGGTTTGTTACCAAATTCAAAATGCGATCAAGCCACTTCCCTGTATGAACCTCTTGGTGACTACACATGCTAGGGGCTTGAAGTCCATCTTCCCAAAACTGCTCTCCACCAGCCGCTGTCTGCCTGCCTCTCTGAGCTCCTCTCTGATCTTTTCCCCTCCAAGCTCTTGCCTGTCTGTTTCTCTGCAGCATCATTCATATTCTCTTTTACCTGTAGACCTTCATACTCAGTGCTCTGTCCGCCTGGAATGTTCTTCTTTCCCCCTCCAGCCCTTTACTGGTTGATTCCTCCTCATGTTACACATCTTTTTTTTTTTTTTTTTAAAGCACTTTCCCTGAGTAGTCGTTCCTGGCCCACCAAGACTCCTGTGATTCCTATCTCCTATCATGTATGCAACTACCACACTGTACAAAACTGCTGATTCCTCCTTTGGGAAGGACAAGGGCCCTGCCTCTTAAGTTTAGCACCGACATCCCCCGCTCAAGATGCTTCATCAATATATGTGAATTGATGAGTAAATGAATTGAGGAATGAGTGATGAATACTTGAAGAAGTACCTTCAGAGTAAAAATGGAAATCCAGATGAGGGAATAACTGATTCCATTGGACCTGGGCCCTGAAAGATGCGTTGTGGGGATCCTCTGGGGGGCGCAGTCAAGCCTCCGACTATTGGTTTCCGCTCAGGTTGTGTTCTCTGGGTCATGAGATGTAGCCCCGTGTCAGGCTCTGTGCTCAGCACAGAGTCTGCTTGAGACTCTCTCTCCCTCCCCGCCACAGATAAATAAATAAATCATTAAAAAAAAAAAAAGGATGCATGGGTGGGAGTTCACCAGGATGTTGACAGAGGGAAAGGCATGCATGAGCAAAGCCAAGGGTTTGCAGAATAGAGCAGTTCTGGATGAATCCTACTTGTATTGGATCCCAAATTTGACATCACTTCTACCAAGCCTTCCTAAGAAGCCCCCTTAAAGAGGTTAGATGTCTCTTGTATGTGTGTTGAGAGTGCTTTCTTATTCTACACGTTATGAAGTATATTTCTGATGTGAAATTTTAAACCTGAGATCAAGAAAACACATTCATTGGGAGTAATAAGTTTGGGTTTTTTTGGTTGTGTTTTTTTGAGAGAGAGAGAGAGTACAAGCAGGGACGGTGGTGGAGGGAAGAGCAGAGGGAGAAGGAGAAGCAGACTCTCCGCCGAGCAGGGAGCCCAGCTTGGGGCTCGATCCCAGGACCCTAGGATCATGATCTAAGCCGAAGGCAGACGCTTAACCGACTGAGCCATCCAAGAGGCCCAGGTTTAGGGTTTTATTTAGCATTCTTTCATATGAAAAACTTAACAAAACTTTAAATAATTTATAATAATAATAATAATTACAACTATTATTAGGTGATAAAAAGGGCATTTCAGTGGAAGATGAGGGAGAGAGAGAAAAACAAACATAAGAAGACATATACGCCTGGCACCCTACAATCCTGAAGATGCATAATCGTTGCCATGCAGAATGTCAGCCTTTCGGATCCATTTTCTTCTAAGAGATGTGTAATGGGTAAAAAGTCTTTTGACCCCCCCTGTAGCCACAGCACCACATTCCCTTTATCTAGGGAAACTAGGACTCCTGGGTTGGACTGGCTTAAACATCAGCCCCTGTCCTTTATATCAAATTGCTGTGTCTGGTTCATGGGTGCACAGTGAGACTTTATGCCTGCATAGAGAAAGGTTTAAGAAGTGATAATACATCTCTGCCAGATCACCGGGAATCAAGCAAGCAGTTTAATTCATTCATTTTACACACTAACAACGTTTGACTCAAAGCATTGTCTTTAGAAAAAAAAGGGGGAAATGGCAGAAACAAACTCCCAAGGCTTTGGTAGAGTGGACATACCCAAATATTAATCACAGAGAAGTGGTGAAGTTTTTAGCTTCACACATATGAACTTTAGCCCTTTTGTATTACAGTTGCTTTGCAAATCATGACTCCAAGGCAACAGCCTTATTGGAACCTCCAAGATTAATAATGATTTTATTCAGTGTATAGCTTAGGGCAGAACCAACGACGAAGCCAAGACTCCTGGGCATACTGATCCTGTCAATGCAAGTCCCATTGTCCCAAAAGCATAAACATGAATTCCATTAGTCTTCCCGGGGATCTCTGGGCTTTTCCTGGCCTGTCTTTTTAACATGAATAGGTGATAAATGCATTTCTTCTTCTCTTAAAATCAAAGCTGGCTTTTTGTGGATAGTTAGAAAAAGAGAAAAATAATAGAAAAATAATAACCATGGTAATGATGATGATAATAATTTACTAACCATTTGACACACTTTAGCTCATTTATTCCTTGGAAGAGCTCACTGCAATAAATATATTCCTTTCCCCATATTATAGTGAAGAAACAGAACCTTAGAGAGTTTAATTTCTTAAGAATATACAGCAAGGAAGGTTGATTCAAAGCCAGTTTTACTGATTTCAGAGTCCAATCTCTTAACCACTGCATCCTATCATTCTATTTTGTAAGCCGTCAGCTGACATTTGCATAACACATTTGCCATCTCTTTAGCCTACTTACAACCAGAGCTGAACCCTGCCTGTCTTTCAAGAAAGTGTTAATGTAAGTGTTAAGAAGCTTTGGAAAGGGGCGTCCTACTAGATTTCTGCTTGGGTCATGATCTCAGGGTTGTGAGATCCAGCCCCCGCGTTGGCTCATGCTGGGTGTGGAGCCTGCTTGGGGTTCTCTTTCTCCCTCTCCCTCAACCCCTCCCCCACGCCCGTGCATGTGCATGCTCTCTCTCTCTCAAAAAGAAGAAGAAGCAGCAACAGCAACTTTGGAGACTGACAGATGTGTATTTGAGTTGCAGCTCTGCCATTTCTTAGCTGTGTAATTTTTGTCAAGTTAATTAACCTTTCTGATCCTCAGTTCCCTAAGAAATAGTAAGAGTAAATATCTGAAAGGGTGAATTGAAACAGTTCAGTGAGTTAATGGACCTAACATTAGTGTACCTTAGCACAGTGCCTGGCACAGAGTAAGAACCCAGTAAGGTACCCAGCCTCATTCAGGCTCAGCTCACATGACACCTTCTCTAACAAGTCTTTGTCTTCCTTAGTCCAAACTAAGGCACTGCCCCAGCATTTACCGACTGTATCATTCACAGCTTTCTAGAATTTGTTTTCTCTTTATACACGCCTGTCTCCTTTTATAGGCTGGAAGCCACTGGAGGGTAGGAATGATGCTTAGATTTTTTTATGTCTATGAAAAGCCGAGAACAGAACTCAGTAAATAGTGGCCACATTCTTAGCCAAATATATGGCCATACTTCTGACAAAGAATTGTGTGGTTTCCGTCTCTCGGGTTTTGTGTCAATGCGTAAATGAGTCTATAGAGAACCAAGAATAAGAATAGCTTTGTTCATATTTGAGGCCTTCCATAGTGTGACTCTTGAATTATTTTTTTTTTGCATATCTGCCATCATTCTTACTCAATTTAAGCATCTTGAGGACAGCACTTAGAGGCTATTTTGTTTCCACCACCTTAGCCAATAGTAGAAATAGAGAGCTCTTAATAAGAGGTAACTGTTTGTCATGAACTATATGAGACTATCACTTACACTTTTTCATTTAATTGTCAAATAGTCCAATGTCATAGTCCTATATATCTCCCTTCCCCTCTTCCCCATTTTGGAGATGAGGAATATTGAGGCCTAGAGAACTAAGCAATTTATCCATGATCCACATGATCTACTAAACACAGAGGTGGGACATAAACTCAAGTCTGTCTGACCTATAGCCCATACTCTTAACCAGAAATTCTCAAAAATGGCCTGGCATCAAAATCACCTGGCAACTACTACATCCAAATCTAAAGAGATGGAGCTCTAGAATCACTAAAACTTTCCAGGAGATTTTAGCACAACCAGACCAAAGATTTGGTAAGCTCTACTCCCAAATACTACATTATATTTCTTCTAAATGTCTGTTTGAATGAGTGAGTGAATGAATGAATGATGACTGTAATTCTTCCTTTGATAATCCACTTGTACATTAAGGTTTACTCTCAAACAATGATCCATGTTTTAAAAGGCAAGGATTCCCAAGAGATTATCTCATAACCTCAAGGATCGGCCCTTAGTTGAACAAGGCTTCTATTCCTCCTGGATCCAGATCATCTACTGGGTCAGACGTTATCATTGACACAGGCTCCTAAGGTGGTCCAGAAACATTCCCCCTGCTTGCAGTTATATCTTCATGCCCTCCTTTGTGCTTCTCTGTCTCTCAAAAAAAGGCTTTTTTTTTTTTTTTTTTTTTTTGCTGTGTCAGGTTCACCAATGCACAGTGAGACCTTTTGCCTGCGTAGAGGTCTTTGGTCTGGCTGGCAGCTTCTTTGAAAGGCTCGCCTCAGGCTACTTAAGCAGAGGCAGCACACTTGTCCTTCAGCTGATGGCTGGATAAATGAAATGCAGTTTTAGCCATACAGTGGAATATTATGCAGCAGTGAAAAGAAATGAAATATCTGTATATGCTATAATATGAATGAACCTTGACAATGTTATGGTATAGTGGAAGAAACCAGTTATATATTGTATGATTCCATTTGATAGAAAATGTTCAGGATAAGCAAATCCATAGATTAGTGATTGCCTAGGGCTGAGAGAGTTTGGTGAGGAATAGGGAATGACTGCTAACAGGTATAGGGTTTCTTTTTGGGGTGATAAAAAGTTCTGAAATTCATTGTGGTGATGATTGCTCAATATTGAGAATATGCTAGCACCACTGAATTAATACACTTTTAAAGGGTAAATTTTATATGTGAATTATATCTCAGTAAAGCTACCCAAAAAGCGGGGTGGGGGGTAGGCAGCACAGGGTGACAGAAGCACTGTAGTAAAATTATATACGAGAATCATGAGATTGCCCGATACCCATCACAACCGGAAAAGGCTTCACAAAATTCTCCTTCACCAGGAAGATGTACGGGATCATCCTTATGAACTGATGCTCACGTTACCGTATCCATAAGCTGACTCTATCAGTAACTTTCTGTGATGCTTTTTTCTGTCTTGGACATGTTTCTAGTTGGTTGTTTTGTTTTTTTTAAGATTTATTTATTTATTTATTTATTTATTTATTTATTTATTTATTTATTTGACAGAGACAGAGAGAGAGAAGGAACACAAGCAGGGGGAGTGGGAGAGGGAGAAGCAGGCTCTCTGCCGAGCAGGGAGCCCAATATGGGGCTTGATCCCAGGACCCTGGGATTGTGACCTGATCTGAAGGCAGATGCTCAATGACTGAGCCACCCAGGCGCCTCTGTTTCTAGTTTTTTAACCCTCTTCTTTTCCCTAGCCCTTATGGGACTAAGTTAAAAATAATTCCCGGACATAAAAAAATGCATGAAGTCAGGCACATAGTATTATATTTTTGGGGAAAGGATTATAGATTAAAATGTAAAATATGACTATGGCAGTGCACATTTCTGCTGCAAGCATTACCAGAAAGCTGGTACTCATTATTTACCATGGCAGAGAAGAATGTTCAAGCCAGTAATAATGTTTAAAAGGAAGACATGATTCCATCAAAATCTCCATGTGTCAGAGTTACTACGTCCTTTTTCATCCCCATGGCCATGGGTAGATTCAGGGCTGTCTTCCACTCACCTGGACCAGTGAGGCAGCCTGATTTCCTGCTTCCTGTGTGACCTACCCTGGGAACTCACTGTCCATCACACTGCCTGAGCTACCTCTCTAAAATGCAAACATGAGGCAGTGCAACCCAGGGCATCACAGCCTGGGTCCCAGTCTTGCATGAAGGCCTCACTGCCTACGACTCAGTCATTTTAGGTAAGTTAATTCATCTTTCTGTGAATCGTTTCCCCCTATTTTTAGGGAGGACAAAATGAGAGCAGTATGTCAAGTGCTTAGTCCAATGTCTAGCTCAAAGCAGTCAGTCACTCTAAGCTCTTATTATTACACTTATATTCAAATGCTTTGTTTCTACATAATGAAATGGAATCATTACCAATGAAACCTAACCATCAGTCATGCAGGAACCTGTACAATCTAACCCAGTTTGTCTTCTCCCTGTTCACAACCTTCTTTAAATGCGTCCAGCAAATTTGTGACTCCCAGTGCTTCTCAAGCTCTTTCTCTGTCATTCCTGTATCTCTAGTCAGAAAGGAAGACCATAAGGCTATGAAGTGACTGAAGTTTTTCTCAAATTCCTCCTTTCTCCATGTTCTGAGAGCACTGTAGGGGGCTGAGAGAAGTTGACCAAAGGGAATTATATTTTATAGGAAAAACAAACAGGACCCCTGGTGAACTAGAGAAGAGGAATGATGGATACAAGAAGAGAGGAGGGCTTCTAAGCTTAGATCTGCAACAACTGGGCCCATGGTGGTGCATTTATTGATATGGGAAAACCCAGAGAGAATGAAGCTATGAGGGGCTAGTAATAAAGACATCCATGTTAGTTAGATTAGGTTTGATCCACCAGTCAGATATCCAAGTAGATTTGGTAAGTAAGATGTTCAATATGTGAGTCGGGGTTTGGGGAGTGGTCAGGGCTATGGATATAAAATGGGGAGTCATAACCCTATTGGTGGGGTCACTGGAGATAACTTTGGGGAACCCAGGGGACCAGCAATGTTTAGAGCTCAGCTAGAGGAAGAGAAACCTGTTAAACAAAAACATGTGAGTTCACTTTCCTAGCACCTGCTTGAAATTAAACACTGTCTTATTTATCTTCGTGCCTAGTAATATTCATCATAAAAATCCAATAAATGCTTGTTAATTCATTTCAATTCTAAAAGCAAAGAATGGTAGCCCCTTTAACATCTCCCAGCTATACACTTCAATGATTTGGCAACATTTGCAAAATAAGCGTGAAGAAGGACTCCAACATCCAGCTTAGGGTAGAATATGGTGGACAGTTCCATGACTTCTAGAGACAGACTGGTCCTCGCTACCTCCTAACCTCTTCCTATCCCTTTCCCTAGGGTCACACTGCAAAGGGCATGGCCCCAGTGCTCATGTGGGGATGGCAGAAAGCCCAGGATCCCAGCATGGTCCACCAGGCTGCATACCAGGGGGCTTGAGAGAACAGCAGCTGCTGGAACATATGGGTGACCAGTAGGAATTCCCCTTAGTTTTGGACCGAAGCACCTCCATGTACACAATACCCAATTTTCTGAAAGGTTGTGTGAGAAACTTTCTCTAGTATCTTGTCATGTTTTTCCCATTGACTTTCACAATTTGGTATCCATATTTTTCTGATCTCCTCATTCCTGTGACACATTTAAGAATTTGTAAATCAAGACACATCCCTTTTTTTCCCTCTCTTGCTGATGCTGTTCTGTTTAGGGCTGCATCATCTTTCACCTTGGCGAGTTCAGTAGCCTTCTGTCCAGTCTCCCCACTCCCAGTTTCTCCCCACTCTGCCACCAGAATAACACCAAAGCATTTCCTGTTAGGGTATCCACCTGCCAAGAACTTCAGCAGCTTACCCATTGCTTACTGAAGAAAAAAAAAAAAAAAGGATTCCAAAATCTTAAGGTTGGCATTCCAGGTCCTCCACAATCTATCATTTCCAGGCAACCTCTCTAGCATTACTTCCCATCAGCCATACTCTGGGTCAATTGATCAAGCCCTCCTTTTCCCCACGAAATACTTGCTGTGATTTTTTTTTTTTCCTGTATCTCAGCACCTGCCATTTCATTCACTTGGGATGCCTCATCTGTTTCTACATCTGTTAACATCATGCTCCTTAAGTTCCAAGCAATGCCGCCTTCCTCAAGGAGATTCCTTAGTCACCTCATTGGAGGGAGGAGTCCTTGTCTATACTTCTGAAACAACTAGTGTTTATTTTTTTAAAGGCAGTTATCAGATAGGTGACGGTGATGATTATGATAATGATGAAGATAGACGATGATGATAGATAGACAGATAGAAAAGTTTTATTGTCTGTCTTGGGGCTCTTATTTTCAGTCTCAACATGGTGTGCCTACCATAGCACAAAGAAGGAACTCTAACAATACTGACTGAATGAATAAATGAGTCACCCAATTAACCCAGTATAACTAACCCCCCTCCTTTTAGTTTATCCATTGTATGATTCTAGGTCTTTTTATATAGAATTTTCTTAAACTGGGGGCTCTCTATGGGGTGACATGAAGTCATCACATAGTTGACTTCCTTTCACAAATACCAGTTGACTACCTGGTACATCACAGGTCTTAACGATGGATTCTGAGAAGCAAATTGTGAATAGGATTAATGCATTCCTGCCCTCACAGAGTTTACAGATTCATGGAGGTGTGACCACCATTAAATAATGAGGGCATGTAATAATCTGGAGGTGCTTCCAGGAAGAACTGATATGGAAGCTGAGACCTGAAGGAGTCATAAAATTTAGCCAAACTAAGCTGTATGTGTGTGAGGCTGTGAGGATGAGAACACAGGAGGACTTGTGAGGAGGCTGGGCAGAGCATGGAGAGAAACGAACAATGTAGGGAAAGTCTTTATGGGAAGAGAGCAAGAATCAGAAAATTAAAGGGCATTTCTGGAGTGCCTGGGTGGCTCAATCAGTTAAGCCACTGACTCTTGATCTCAGCTCTGGTCTTGATCTCAGGGTTGTGAGATCAAGCCCCACACTGGGCATGGAGCCTGCTTAAAAAATAATAAAAAGTATTTTTTTGTTGTTGTTTTTAGAGAGAGCTAAAGGGGGGGAGGGGAGCAGAGGGAGAGGGAGAAATAGACTCTTAAGCAGGCTCTGTGCCCAGCGTGGAGCCCGATGCAGAGGCGGGGCTCAATCTCACAACTCTGAGATCATAACCTGAGTGGAAATCAAGAGTCACACGCTTAGCTGACTGAGCCACCCCAGGCATCCCATAAAGGGGATTTCTTAGGGCTGGAGAGTAAGTGAGTGAAATGGAGGAGATAAGATAGGGGAATGGGCAGTTTTAGACATAAAAAGCACTCTGAGATATGAAAAATATACTCAAATACTCATAGGTCTTTGGAGGATTTTGAGCAGGGCATTGGAGGACAAGACCACGTCTTTCGAAAGATGGCTCTAAATTCATGTGCCAAGTGGATGGGAGGATCTGGGGGCAGGAGCCCTCGGGAGCAGGCTCATACAGGTAGCTCAGACTGAGAGACCCTGCCTGGCCCTTGGCCCAGGTCCCTGCCACAGCCGTAATCGCCGTCTCTGCCTCTCCCCAGGGCTTCCAGGGCAGCGGCTGAGGAGACCTTACCAAGGAGCACCACGCAGTAGATACTGAGACATTGCACCCACGATAAGAAGCAGTAACATGGCAGCACCTGTTTGAAAGGCATTCGAAGACTCCCTTCAGAAAGGAACAATGTCCAAGAAAGGGCGAAATAAGGGCGAGAAGCCCGAAGCGCTCATCGTCGCCCTTCAAGCTGCCAATGAAGACCTCAGGACCAAGCTCACAGACATCCAGATAGAGCTGCATCAAGAGAAGTCCAAGGTGAGTGAGGCCACCTGGGGCCACAGCCTTGAGAACGGCTCTGGCCCAGCTCTGCCCGCTGGCCCGCCCCGGTGGCTCCTCTCTGCCAGTTGCCATGGAGAGCAACAACCCCTGTCCTTATGGAGAGTCTCTTGTGTGTGGCAGGAAGGACTCGAGCGCAGGATTCGCGGAAGGTGAGGATAACATGCTGGTGAGACTGATGCCTGCCTCCTCAGGAAGCCAGAGCTAAACACTGAGATGACCTGCACCCCCACTACCCTCCCATCACTTGTATGACCCTGGGCAAGTTCCACTCTGCCCTCTATGGGATCTCCCTGCTTTGGTACAGAGCAAGCTTTCTAAAGTACATCACATCAGGTCACTGCCCTGCTCAAACCCTTCCGTGGCTTCCGACCTTTCTCAAAGTCAAAGGATTTTCCCTACCACTGCAGGATGTTTCTTCCTCCTGTCTTTGACTCCTCTGCCGCTGCTTCCCCCTCCTGCACCCCGTGACTCCGTTCCATCCTCTTTGCTGGATCAAGAGATAGGCTGATCACATTTAGGGCCTTTGCCGCCCCTCTTCCCCCAGGCAGCTGTGTACCTGTTTCAGGTGTCAGCTCCAATACCTTTCATCTGCCACAGTGTCCAAGACACAACACCTGCCATGTCCAGTTACTCCCACAGTCTATTTTGATTCATTTCATAGCGATTTATGTATTTATCCATTTCCTTGTTTAGTGCTTATTTCTACCGTCCAGTGTCATCTCCACGAAAGCAGAGTATCCCTAGAGCTTAAATAAATGTCTAGAACTGAGAAGCTTAGCATGGGTTTATTGAATGAGTAGAGGAACGAATGAAAGGTGATTCATTTCCTTATACCTTAGCTTCTTCATCAGTAGCATGTTACTATCTCATTGAGCAGTGATGAGGGTCAAATTAGACAAGTATATAAAGCAGTCGTGATGATTAAGTGAGAAAATTCCTATCAAGTGCTCAGCGAGATTCCTGGCACATGGTACACTCCTAAACAGTCATAGTAATAGTCTTCCTAATATGCTTCCTAATATGCATGTTAGTCGTTACTAACAAGACTCAGGGCAGTCTCTTTACTTCTCTGAATCTCATCTCATACTTGGATATGCTAAACTTATCTCTCCAGAGTGATGTGGATCAAATAGGGTCATGGATAGGAAAGCATTTTCAAATACCCGACACACATAAGACATTTTTGCTCCCTGCAAACCAGAGACAGCCGTGTCAGCACGAAGTTGCCCTGTTTAGATAACTCTTTGTATAGTAACAAAAATAAATGCTCCTGATGAAGCTATCAATCAAAAACCAATATCCTTATTCTTTTTTTATCTATCTCTTCTTCCTTGACATTACTATTAAATTTTAATCATTTATTTTCCCAAAATTCTATTTCTCCTAGTTTCAGCAATAATAAAGCTTGGATCGCCCAGTGTCCCTTGCCTCCTGTCTCAGCTAAACCTTATAAACCTTGGATAACCAGACCCCAGTGTAAAATTTGTGGAGGAAGTCTTTTTCCATGAAGCTAAAAGGAATATGATATTATAAAAGCAAACAAACAGAACAAAACAAAACAAAAACATTTGTTTGAGAGTCAGAAGGTTCAGGGCATTGTGTTTATCCCTCCTCGGGGACAAATTGTAGTGTCTCAGTATCTTGATCTGTAATTCAGATGACTGAATCTGTTTCTCCATATCTGTAGCTCTCAAGCCTCACTGTGCATTAGAATAACCTGGGGGAACTTATTAAAATTGAGACCTTTGGGCCCACAGTCTGAGGATTTTGATAGAGCAGGCGTAGTGAGGACCAGGGCTTGGAATTCTAGCAGACGGTCCAGGCAGTCCCCACGGACGTAGTTCTGTGTTGGCAAACACAGCACTCTTAAGATTCCTTCCAGGTCTGACGGTCTAAGAACATTTCATTGGTTTTAACTTTCCCTGGGGCAATGTCACATTTCAAGGGACGCAGACTCCTTTAATTGTAGTAAGGACAGGATGACAAACTACATTCATAGCGAGAAGCCTGTCGGTCTAGAGACTAGTAACTATAAACTGACAGTGATTTACAGAGAGCAGACTCATGAGGTCTCAGAAGGGCAGAGGTCCTGCAGACCCTACCACTGCCAATTTTCCGCACATTCAAGCTTTTTAAAAGGGGTAAGTAACTCTTGAGCCTGGATTGGACTGCCTGTTTATCCAGGGCCTGGTCTCTAAGTTGGCAGGTCAAGCATAATCTCCCCTTCCTTGGACAAGAGCCTGAAAGTCAGTCTCGTGCATAAAAGCACTGTCCTTAACCTTTTCTCTGCTGACTACCCCCCATCTCTCTCTCCGTGGCAGTTAATTACGATCCCAGCACAGGGACTAAAACAAAGCCCCATTGCCTGTCAGCAGCCTTCCCCAAAGAGCAAAGGGAATTTAGAGGGCAAGCAAGTCATAAAGCAGTTTTATTAAAATAAATATGATTGTGTTTCCAAAGGCCCAGGCTTTCAGAGAGAGAATATAAACAATGCCAAGATGTGAATTCATATTCTCAGTTTGGCTCCTAGTCTATGATGATAAAATGACAATTCAGCTATTGGGAAATGGGCTAAAGAGTGGAAACCTTTGAAGCCATGGAGCATTACTCATTTTTCCAGAAAGACACATCACCCCTTGACATTTACAGAACACACTGCAGACAGAGCAGGGGCATAAATGCTTTAAACTGATTATATAAATAGCTACACTTTATTGAATGTTTACTATCTGTCACACGCTATCATAAGCACATTTCATCCTGACATAATCTCACCTCTTTCGTGAGTACCACCTGGTGACCCTGAGCAGGTTACAGAAATCCCTCGGTGCTTTCCTTTCCTCATCCGTCAAATGGGAGAATAGCAGTGTCTACTTCATACGGATGTATGTGTGTGTGTTGGTCTTGAGTGGTTAGTTTGTGTCAAGCATGTTAAGTATTATGATTCAAGGGGCACCTGGATGGCTCAGTCGGTTAAACGTCCAACTCTTGGTTTCGGCTCAGGTCCTGATCTCAGGGTCCTGCGATCGAGCCCCGTGGCGGGATCTGTGCTCACCGTGGAGACTGCTTGTCCCTACCCTTCCCCCTTTGCCCCTTCCCCCACTCAAGCTCTTTCTCTCTCTCTCAAAGAAATAAATGAAATCTTTTTTTAAAAAAATATTATTTAATTATAGGTGGGTGTTGTTATCCCCATTTTACAGATGAGGAAACTAAGATTCAGTGAGGTAAAGTAATTCACCCAGAGTCGCATGGTAGGAGGTAGCAGAGCTAGTTCTTTGAATTCCTTTGCCTCTCCTCCAGAGTTTATGTTCTTGTTTTCTTTTTTGATATATTTTCCCTAGTCTTATTGAGATACAATTGATATATAATATTGTATTCATTTTAGGTATACAGTGTAATGATTTGACACATGCATATATGGCGTACAGTGTAATGATTTGACACATGCATATATTGTAAAATGATTACAACAGTAAGTTGACTCAACACCCATCTTCTCACAGTTATAAATGTTTTTTCTTGTGATGAGAACTTGTAAGATCTCTCCTCACAACTTACAAATATACAATACAGTATTGTTAACTCTAGTTACCATGCTGTACATTACATAACCAGAACTTATTCATCTTATGACCAGAAGTTTGTCCCTTTTGACCCCCTTCACCCATTTCTCCTACCCCTAGCCCCCTTCCTCTGCCTCTGACAACCACCCATCTCTTCTCTCTATCTGTGGGTTCCAGTTTTTTAGATTCCACATATAAGTGAGATCACACGGTATTTGTTTTTCTGTCTCTGACTTATTTCATCTAGCAAAATACTCTCAAGGTCCATCTGTGTTGTTGCTAATGGCAGGATTTCCTTCTTTCTAATGGCTTAATGATATTCCATTGTGTGTGTGTGTGTGTGTACTTGTTATATACATATTATATAACATGTATATGTATGTAATATGTGCACTTTTTCTTTATCCATTCATCCACTGACGGACTTAGGTTGTTTCCAGGTCTTGCACTACCTACGTTCTTAAAAAATGTGAAGGTCTTGAAAAAACTGGAAGCCTTAGGCAAAAGAAAAGAGCATATCAGAAGTTTACTCTCCACTATTAAGCAAATTTCAAATGAAGAAACAAAGTGTCGGGAGTGGGGATACAAACATACCTGAATCCTCTCCTAGAGGTCTGCATTTCCACTGCAAGGAAATGAAACAAAAAGATTAGACATAATCAACATCTAATGAATAGAAATTTGTCTAAAAGATTTGCCAAGCAGTGATAGGAACAAGCAGGTAAGTAGGTCATTCTAACTGAACTCCAAACTTAACGCCCAAGAAGGCGGAACCAGGGCGCGGAGAGGAGAGGACACGCAATGGGGCCTCGGTGCCGTGTGTACTTGTCATTTCTGAGCCTGCATTTTCCCATCTATAAAATGAACACATTGTGGGCAGTAAAGAGGTGCTACGGTCCTTCCAAAATGGTAGGAATCGGTCAGGGAAGGCAACCATGTGCTCTAGCTCTTCCTGCACTGAGACAGCTCTCAGGACCTTCAGGTGTCAGCCCCACTCTGACCACCTGGTCCAGGTAATGCTCTGACATCCATTTACTCTATCACATCACCCTGCTCTATCTTTGGCATAGAACTCTGTACTGCCTGAAGTGATTTTGTTTATTTGCTTGTGCATTGTCCACTGCTTAACTGCCCCCTTCCTGTCCCCAGTAAAATGTAAGCTTCTTATGCGTAAGAGACCATGTCTTCTTAAGGGATCCCCTAAGGAAGGCGTCCTCCGCGCTCTGAATGCTGCCTGGCATGCCGGAGACACTCGGTAATACTTGTGGAATACATTTTCATGTTCCCGTTTAAAAACTTTCCCAACAACCCCATGACATAAATACTGTTACAGTATTTATTTTGATGGAAAACCCCGGGCTTGGGCAAAGAAAGGATTTCCACCCAGGTCTGTCTTTTTTTTTGGACCAGCGCTCTAGCCATTAGGCTTTGGTATTTTCCTCTGTTTGTCTCTCCTATGGACAGCGTGAGGCCATGATCTGCTGCCCAGGGGTGTGTGAGCTCACTAGGCATTGCTGTGAGATGTGGAATCCACCCACTGATTCTCCCTAGGGCTTCCTACTCTCCCTCAGAGGCAGCCTGCAGTCTCTGTGAACCCCACGGGCACAGTGACAGAGGGCTTGGAGGCCGAGGAGCAGACAACAGGGCTCCAGGCTGGGAGCAGCAAAGCGGCAGGCCTGAGTGGCAGGGTTTGGAGGAGTCAGCTCCAGACAGGAGTTTGCAGTCCTAGAACAGCCCTCAGACTGCAGAGCACTTTCAGTCCTCCCAGCGAGCCTACTGTGTATTCCAAATTGTATTCCAATTTCACTGAGAAAGAAAACGAGTTCTAACCGTTTAACTGATGTGCTCCCAGTGACACAGCGAGTAGAGGAGCCAAAATGGGAATTCCCAAATGACCTGGGTAATGCTGAGTATCTTGTTGCCTCTAGAACTCCCAGAAAATCAGCCAACCCTTGTCCTCAAGTGACTGCTCCAGAGCCTGCCTCCATGTTCAGCGCCCCAATTTGGGATGCAGTATTTCTTGCTTTATGCACCTTTGGTTTTGTTTTCAGGAGGCGTTGTGTCTAAAAGTAAGAAATGAAAAAACAGAAGCCTTGGTACCTCTGCAGATTGTATAAAATTTCCCCTATACACAACCTTCGTATGGTGGTAGCTTCATTATCTCCTGATTTCGAGTTACTTAGTGCCCATGAGACTCCCTGCGTGCCTACTGTGAGTTTAGATCTCCCGGAACATCCAGTGCAGATAATCCACACCAAAGCTTATATGTTAGCTTGTCTTGCCTAGGTAACCTGTCAACTTCCTCACCATGGACAAGGCCATACAGTTTTTCATCCTAGATTTCTAAGGTCACATTAAAGCTCAAACATCACCATCTTTATCTTGGCAGAATTTACACTGGCTTTCAAAGGCCAGACTAGAAAGGAAAATATCATGTGAGGCCCGCGTGGGGTAATAGTCACGAATGTTCCTCCTGACGCAGTGTAAGCCCTCCCCAGTAGGCTTAAATTTTCCTAGTGATTTTTTTCTTTCGTGAAAGGTCCAGAGGAGAAGGGATTTGGGATCTGTATCTTTCGAAGCCCTGTTCAGGGTTCATCCCCTTACCCTGTCCCTCCCCACTCCTGCACACACATAATCTGAGTTTCTTCCAAGTTAAGATTAGATGCCACCAATGCCAGGGAACTCAAGATATCCCCAGGAGACCCAATTTTACCTTCGTTTTCAAGGTTTCTGTTAGGAAAATAGTTATTATGGTCTTAATAATATGGTAATAGTCATGTTAGTCTTATCCTGATAATATGGGTTCTTACACTTATGTCCTTGGCATTAATATAGCATTGCATGATATAAAAATATCAATATGTCATCAATATTCGTCAAAATTGATACTGTACTTTTTAACCATGTATTAATAATTATTAATCTCCCAGGTGTTCCAGCCTTTCCGAATACATTATTTTGATACATTATCTAAGTCAGCCCTCACCATGACCATATGAGAATGAGACCCCCAATCCCAACTTACACTTAAGAAAATGGAGGCTGGGGGATATGAACAGCTTGCCAGAGGTTTCAGAATAAACAGGGTGGGGGCGCCTGGGTGGCTCAGTTGGTTGAGCCCGACTCTTGGTTTTGGCTCAGGTCATGATCTCAGGGTGTGAGATTGAGCCCAAGAGCCCTGAGTCAGGCTCCGCACTCATCAGGGAGTCTGCTTCTCCCTTTCCCTCTGCCCCTCCCCCAACTGGTGTGCGTGCACTCTCTCTCTCTCCCCCAAATAAATAAATAAATAAATAAATAAATAAATAAATAAAATAATTAATAATTTTTTTTTTAAAAAGTGCACAGGGAGGTCTGGGACCTGACCCAGACCCGGGTCCTGGCCCATGCTGGGCGCTAAGCAGCCTTCTTCACGCTGTGCTTGGGCAGAGACTTGTCCTCACCTTTCTCATCTGACATTCAGATGACACAGCTACTACCTACATCACAGAGCTGCCAAGGTTAAATGCGGTGATGTGTGTGAAGCCTTTAGGAAGCTGTGTAACTCACAGTAAGCCCTCACTAAACGCTATTATGTGATCCAGCGGAAATGTTTCAGAGAAACATTTCCACTTATCAAAATTGATTCTTCTACTATTTTTTTCCACTTCAAGCGTTATCTTTATATTTTTCATTGTTAGGAGCAGTTCTTTCTATTTTTGTGTGCGATTTACATTAAGATAGTAAATTCTATTTTCTTACTGGTATAATCTGAGCTGCAAATAATTTTCAGAAAACAGTTTTACTACAAAAATTTTAATTGGCTTTTTTCCTTCCCAAATGTCAGTCACATCCTTTGTGTCTCCTTCGTAGTGAAACACTTCTCCCAAGCTTAAAAAAGAAGTCATACCTAGAAATCCTGCAAAAATGCCAGTTTCCATGGCAACCAAAAAAAGCAGACATGAAAAATGCCAAATGTAATCAATCAGTGCCTTTGAATTTTCTCTGGGTTCTGTGGATTCCTTTAAGTGATGGACAAGAAGGCCAGTGTTTGTTTGTATTTGTTTTTATCTTCAGGCTGGGATATATTTTCCATACATCTGTATTTTCATTTTTTTTCTTTTTCATTCATTTCCAGTGTACACACAAAAGATCAGTGTTTATAATTTTAGAGAAATGACAGGATCACAGAGTGAAACAGTCTAATGTGCCTGTCAAGAATTTGACATAAATAATTTTGGGTCATGAATATCTCCTCTTATATCCAGTAATAATAGTATCTTGCATTTCATAGTACTTTACAGCTCAGGGTTCTTTTCCATGCATTAGCTAATTTAACCCTAAGAATAATCCCATTATGGGTAGTTTTTAAGTGTAATCAAAGATCCTCAGAAGGATAAAGCAACTTTCTTAGATTAGCTATGAAATCAAAATGCAAACCCAGAATTCCTTATCCTTTGTCCATTTTTACCAGTTTTTTATCGTTCCCAGAAGAACTGATAAAATTTCCCTAGTAAGTTGCTACCTGACAGCCCTGTAGTCATGATACTGTTGCAAATGCCTAATGTAAGTACATGCTGCTGAAATTGATGATGGCTAATTTCCTATTGCTTGAGTTAGAGTTAACTTTCCCAAGGTGGGGATGCAAAGTAAATTATCAGAGTTCCTAAATCAGTGAAAAATAAGGTCTCTTTTTTCACAAAAACTGTATTACTAGAAATCAGCAAACTTTTTCTGTAGAGGGCAAAATAGTGCATATTTTTGGCTTTGTGGGCCAGTCTCTCTGAGACTGCTTAACTCCATTGTTGCATAAAAGCAGCTGTAGGCAATATGTAAATAGAAGAGCATGGCTGTGTTCCAATAAAATTTTATTCACAAAAATGGAGGCGGGAAAGTATTTGTTCCATGGGCTATGGTTTGCCCACCCATGGTAGAAGATACTCACTTGAGTTTAATCTAGAAAAATGGGGAGTAAGTTTTATGTTGTCCTTACGGAAGCACTGAGAGAAATACCGAGTAGAGGACAGGCATTCTTATATATGCACGGTGTACCCTGGGAAGGGATGGATGCTCTAGGAAAAGGGGTTGCTCCAGAAAACCCTACAGATCTGTGTTCCCTAAGCTATATGACAGGATACATTAGTCTTGCCTCTGGTTATAGGGCTAGCTAGGGAAACATACTGGCATACATTCTTTAATTGCACACACACCCTTGGGCTCCTTATCATGTGTTGTGCTGGCAACCACTGGGTAGACAAAGATGAACAAGGCTCATCAGCAGCTCTCTAGCAGTTTGCCGTGTGGAGTAGGAGCAGGAGAAGAGGTGGTGAGGACAGACAAGTATACAAAAAACCATAAGCATGGCATAAAGAAAAATGTGGAAAGGAGCAGTAAGGAGGTTTTAGCAAAGTGCCCTGAAAAGACATAGGCAGGAGAAATGAGGTTTGTCCTCATTTGGTGGTCAGGGGTGGCATGAGTTTAGGGGGCGACATCTAGCTGGCCATGAGGGATGAGAGGATCCCAAAGGAAGCTGAGGGAAGGGCTGGTCGGGAAGAGGAAACCGTAGGCATACAGGTACAGAGATTCAGGGCGTGTGTAGGGAAAAGCATAATCCCCGGGGCCTGCACTGTGGGACAGGTGAGGAGAGGTACAGGAAGAAACAGAAATAGGAGCTGGGAGTCCAACCAAATCTTCTGAGAGCCGGAAAGGCGAAGCTGAGGTGTTGGGGTTTTATTCTACAACATAAAGGAGCCCTGGGTGATTTTTGAGCAAGTACATAAATTGGATCAGAACTGGGCTTTACTGGAGCACCTGGGTGGTACAGTTGGTTAAGCATCTGACTCTTGGTTTCGGCTCAGGTAGTGATCTCGGGATCAGTATAAAAATTATTGCTGAGGTTTTTACATTCTCTACCTTACACTAAGACCTCAAAATCTGGTGTGTATTTTCATTTAGAGCAAGTCTCAGTTCAGACTTGGGATATTCCAAATGCTCAGTGTAGCAAGTGGCCACCGTATTGAACAGCACAGCTCTAGAGCATATGTAATAATAAGCATCCAGGAAGGGACCGTGGCCGAAGCTGGAGGCAAGATCAAAGATAGTCATTTAAGGATGCCCATTTATTCTCCCAAGTCTCCTTGTGCCCTAAGTCCTTTTAGAATAACCAACACGGTAATAATTGCTGTGCCTTTAAAATAAAATATTCATAAATTGCCATGTGGACTTAGAAAATCCTGTTCTAGCCAAAGGTAGGTACTGTTAAGGTAAGTAGAATCTCACACGCTTTACATGATAATTACAAGAGCCTCAATAAGGAGTTTGAATCTTAACATTTTTCAGCCGGAGAGGCTCTTCACAATTATTTCATAAAGCCTTCCAATTTTACAAATGGCAGAGACCCAGTTACACTGAACTGAATATTACTCCTGGGGTTGCCTAATTCTTCCCTTTTTCCAGGTGACTGTGTGTGTGTGTGTGAGAGAGAGAGAGAGAGAAAGAGAGAGAGAGAGAGAGTGAGTGTGATTCTACGGTACGCGACAGAGGCAGAGAAACAAAGACAGGCAGCCGAGCCGAGGAGCTGGGAGAAGGACGGTAGTAAAGACCATTTGCTAAGAGGCTTCTCCAAGCTACACATGCCGAGGCCCCACCCTGATCTACTGAATCAGAGCCAGACTCACAACCAGATTAAGGTAGTGCCACGGCTAATCTCTAAGGAGACCCCTATTATCATCGGAAAGAAAGAAAACACAGGAGATTTTGTTTAACCAAAATACCAGAAAGGTCTAAGGGTTAGAAGGAATACCTTATTAAACTGCTTGGAGGGTTAGTTAGTGGCGGGAGCAGGAGCGGTTGCTGAGTGGGGCAGGGAAGGACACAAAGGGACATCCGTGGAGCATGCAGAAGTAGCAGCCACCAGACCTCTTGAACAGAGAGATGGCCCAGTGAACTGCAGTGTTTGGGGCTGGTGTGTGTGTGTCTGCATAACGTTTGGGGGTAGAACTCAGTTGCCGTAGGAAAAAAAGGTGAGGTTGAGGGTATATCAACTGGCTTCATTTCCCCCATTACAGCAGCCAGAAAGGAAGAGGGAAACAGGAGAAATATTTTATAATATCACTTTGGGCACCATTTTATTAGTCTGACCATAATATTCAACTCTGAAGGGTCCTAAGACACCCACGTTTATCAGCTTGCACATAGCCAGGGATATGTAGTCTAAAAAGCTCTGCAGGTGATCTGTTTTGGACTTCTCCCCACCAAGGTGAAAACTGTTATAGTGCTGTGTCCTAATTTTAATGTGCATACATTCACCTGGGGACTTGTTAAAATGCACGTCCTGATTATAGGTCTGGAAAGGAGCCCTGGATTCTGCATTTCTGACAAGCTTCTGGGCGATTCCTGTGTTAGTTGTCGGCAGACCACCGATGGAATAGTAAGGCCCCCAAACATCAGATACTGTCTGCACCAAATAATACAAGCATCCCCAGGTATCTCCGCCTTTCCCACACTATATTCCCAGCTTTGGGGCCTGTGGTTCCCTCTGCTCAGAGCACACAGAGGTGAGGAATTGGGAGAGCCCAGGGCTCTGAGCTACAGACCCTGCTTGGGAGCACCTTTCCTTTGAGGCTCACATCGTTTTGTCCTTTCGCCTCTCTGCCTGTAGGTGTCTAAGCTTGAAAGAGAGAAGACTCAAGAAGCAAAGAGGATTCGTGAGCTGGAGCAGCGCAAGCACACGGTCCTGGTGACAGAACTCAAAGCCAAGCTCCATGAGGAGAAGATGAAGGAGCTGCAGGCCGTGAGGGAGAATCTCATCAAACAGCACGAGCAAGAAATGTCAAGGACGGTGAAGCTGCGGGATGGCGAGATCCAGAGGCTCAAGTCGGCTCTGTGTGCTCTCCGGGACGGCAGCAGTGACAAAGTAAGGACAGCGCTCACCATTGAGGCCCGGG